>NC_138303.1:98375000-98975000 GCF_965601325.2 Salmo salar | reverse complement strand
AGTCAAGGCTGCACAGCAGGAATATCACTGACATATTGTAGTTCTTACACATCACCTTCTATATTCAAACAGGATAGGCCTTGTATAGACTAAATTGATGAGCAACAAGGCAGCATCATGCACATGTCAGTCCTCTAGAACGCAAATGTGTAGTCTTCCTAGTAGGACTCTGCAATAATGCAGTGGTGTGTACGTGTTTGCACAACCGTTTCAGCGTGTTTTGGGAGTCGGGAAGTGTCGATTCCTTCGACTCCAACCACAGGAGTCGGAGTCGACTCCAACAATCCTGGAGTCGTGCATCACTATACATTTCCAGTAGGCGGCGCTAGATCAGAAGCAAAACTTAAAATATTGTCGCCTACTGTAGATTAATCATTAGTTGATACGATAGTAAGTAGCCTATATATATAGCATCTGTTTCAGTTCTAACTTCAAATTCAACAAGCTTTTGATTGTAGCAATTGTTCAACCGACCAACTGAAGATGAATCCCAGCGGCAACAGACCCAGTGGGAAAACATTCCTTTTTACATCGGAGTCAGTTGGAGAGGGACATTCTGGTTGGTGGTTACTTTCCATGCGTTTGTAGGCTATATTGTATATGTTGTTGTACGAGTGTACCTTTAGCCTACTGAACTATCACACGTAGCTTTACTCGTGCATGACATGTGCTCTTTCTCTGTTATGGATGTCAGTTTGAGGGCTAATAACAGCATTGCATACTGTTAAGCATGGATAGTAGTGTCTGTTTTTATTATCGGATCGTGCTTACTGTTTAAACTGGGACACACTCTTTTCACGCCACCTCGATACAGCTACGACCGGACGTGATTTTCGTTGGAGGTTATGGAGGATTATTGCTAACCCTTAACCTAATAACCCTAACCTGCTGTGTAAATTCACCTAACCTGCTACGAAAAAGTCACTTCCGGTCGTAGCTGTATCGAAGTGTCGTGAAGCGAGTGTTTCTCGCGTAAACTTTCACTTCTACATGCGCATTTGCAGTAGTAAGCTCGCAAGACTTTCAGATGATTGTACGATGTTACATCATCTGCAGGGCTTTGGAAAAATGTCTGCCACCCACTTCAGTCTGGGTCCATACCCTAAATCCTAACCTTAACCCTACCCTTACCTAACCTTAACCATTTTAAATGTGAACTTCAATGGGGTAGGGATGTCCTAAGGTTCCCAGATAGCATGGACCCTTCAGTTTTTGGTGGATTCACAATAGTTTTAAAGATAATTTCCTGCAATTCTACACATTTTGCTATGATTTATGCCAGAGTGAGAGTGACTAACAAAATCAATGGGGCCCCATGGAGGTCAGGGCCCCTGGGCACCTGTCCTGCGTGCCTGGTTGGTATTTGGCCATGATTACTACAAGTTTAGATAGCTGGCTAGACAAATTGACCAATACATTTTTTTTTTTTGCTTTGCTGACAATGCTAATTGAGTGACTGTCAGTGACTAAAATAACAAGAGAAAAATTGCTGATGCACAACTACATTTCGAACTTGCACATTCTACTATTCTAACTCTCAACAGTAAGTTGAGACCCCGACTGAGTTCCTAAAATAAATATGTGGTTTGTTTTTTTGGTCAGAGGGCCCCCTAATGGCCTAGGGCCCTTGTCGCTTACGCCTGGAGCCGGCCCTGCTATAGAGAGCCATAGTAATGGTGTATTTTTGTAGGCACAAACTCCGTCATGTCTTGTTGCCCAAAGCCTATGGAGAAATTAATGGGATTTTGGGATAAACACCCAAAATAAGGTCTGTGGTAAGCACAGGCTTAGGAGATCTTATACGTTTTGTTCTATGAGCTAATCTTCATCAGCTAATGTCCCTTTGGCATTTATCACAAACCCCATTCTTGCCCCATTAATTTCCCCCATAGGAATGGCTGAACGAACCAGAGGTAACTCATTTCTGTTTTTTAGGACTACAGACTGGCGAGCTCTCAAGTAGCTTTGTATGAATGCAAATGACTTTACATTAATTACTGTCACACAGAATATATATATATATATATTTTTTAGCACTTAGGTTATCAATATTTATTAAACCATATCATTTTTCCCCAGACAAAATGTGTGACCAAATAAGTGATGCTGTCCTTGATGCATACCTAACTCTGGACCCTGACTCCAAAGTGGCTTGTGGTAAGTTTGTCCAGTTTTATATTCTCTAAAGCTCTTATATGTTAATAGACAAACACGACTTTAACAATAGTTGTTTTTCATTATTTCATATCTGAATGACCTTTCACCTCAACATTGCTGAACTCTTTCTGCACTAGAAACTGTTACGAAGACGGGTATGATCATGCTGTGTGGAGAGGTCACCTCCAAGGGTGTAGTGGACCTCGTGGAGGTGGTCAGGAACACCGTTAAGAAGATTGGTTACGATCACTCCTCCAAAGGTACAGTCACTCACATAGCAGATTTCGCCTCAGCCAGGGTTACCAGCCTGTTCATGCCTTTAGCAGTGGTACATCTAATCTGTGCAAGAAAACATCCACAATTTAATTAGAAAATAGAGTAATTTGGTTTTGACTGATACAGCATGAGGTGAATGACTAAGTGAAAGCGACTTATATGTAGGGCTGGTGTTTCTTCCAGGATTTGATGATAAGATGAAACTGTGTATCTGTCTGCTTCTATTTGATTACTGTCTCCTACACTACATGTTGTGACTTACAATGTAGGATCTTAATTTGAGGCAATTTGCTACAGCAAGAAAATTGTCCTGCAGCAACAAGAAATGTGAATTATTATGTGGAATATAATTCATGTATATTTTTGTAGGTGTTGATACATTTTTTGTTAGGGCAAATCAATTCTGAAATTTTGAAAGTGGAAATGAAAACTTTAGAACCTTTTTTAAAGCTAAAATACACTACAAGTTTGCAGCAACAAAAGAGTGATCAAATGAAGATAGTACATCTGTAAGGTCCATGTGCTAAAGGATACTTCCTATTTCTTTTTATCTTGTCAAAGCTTGTGCTTGTCAAGGCCAAACAAGGAAATTAATCGTTGTAGTTGTAAACAGAAATTGGATATCAGCTTATTTTCTCGTTTATGGTGTCCAAATTCGGCATTGAGTAACAGAAAACAAATAACAACAACATTTATCGCATTTTTCGTTTAATTCATAGCTGGAAATACACGCCGCCTAATATAATATTCACAGTGCATAGCAGGTGTTTGCTTACAGTCTGGGTTGAGCTGCAGTGTCAGCAGCAGAGGGCTGGGGACGAACAAAATCTGAATACAAGCTGTGGTTGGATAGGCAGTGGCATGGCGAGAGAGATTGGGGTTGTTTGGGAGGGAGTTTAGCCCCTCTGTGGTTCTTCCTGCTATTCTACCTTGGTTTCTCCCTCAGCCAGTGATAGATCTAGGGTTGCTTGAGGCTAAGAGCTGTTGAGGAAGGAGTAGATTCAGTTGTAAGTGAACATTTAAGAACACAGTACTATGCTTTCTTGAATATATTCACAGATGTATCTAAGGACCCTAAAACAGGGAGGACAGCAGCAGCTTTTAGTGTTCCTGTGTTTAAGGTGGCAGTGACGAAAAGAGCCACGGATCATTTATCTGTTTACACAATGGAGTTGTTGACCATACTATTGGCTGCAGAGTGGGTGGAGGTGGGGAGGCCAGACAGAGTAGTCATCTGCTCTGACACCTGTGCAGCACTGATGACCTTAAATGAATTTGTGTCTCAGAGCAGACAGGATGTGTTGTATGAGGTTTTGCAGCGCTTGTATAAGGTGAGACAGATTGTGGTATTTGTGATGTTCCTCTGGGTACCAGCTCCAGTGGGAGTAGAGAGGAATGAGGTGGTGGATGTTATCACCAGCCTCTTAAACATCCTAATGTTGAGATGGAATTGTCAATCAGTAAAGCGGAAGCCAAGAGGTTAATAAGAACAGTGGTTAAAAACAAATGGCAAGAGTTGTGGAATAAGGGAGAGAAAGGGAAGACCCCTGTATAAGATCCAGGAAAAGGTGGGGACAGGTAGGTCCTCAGGCCGAGAGAGAAGGGAGGAAAGTGTAGTCACAAGGCTGAGACTGTGACACACAAGTACATTGAAATTCGTAGGGAAACATTCAACTGGGTGGTGTGATCATTGTCAGGAGGAGATGGAGACAGTTGAACATGTTCAGTTTCAGTGCCAGGAATATGTGAGGGGAAAGGGAGTGATTGTTATTAGATTTGAGGAATAATGGTGTTAAGTGAACTGGGGAAATCTTCAGGGGCTGTAGTATTTAATTATGTATTTCGTTTCCCTAGGGAGATGAGATTATTGGGTATGATTTAGACCTTCACTCTCTCTGGTCCACATTCCAGTCAATTTGGTGGCGGTAATGCACCTGAAAGTTGGTTGCCAACCGCCATATACAATCCACAGAAGAAGAAGCAGGAGTAGAGCGCTCGTCAAAGGAGTCAGCCCAGGGGTGACGACGGATGTTCATGTTGAATACATGAAGAGAATTCCTGGTGTGGTTGGTGCCCGGTGTCTGACCCGCTGGGTGAATGGGGAAAAAGAAGGAAGTCTGTCGGTCCTGTTTTTTTTTTTATAAAGAGCAAATACCTACGCATGTGAATCTTGGTTATGTAAGAACTTTCGTCCAAAAACCACTACGGTGTAAGAATTGTAAAGGATTTGGCCATATTTCAAGTGTGTGCAGACGAACAGAGTATAGTGAAGAACGGTGTGTAGAAGGAGAACGGTGTTGCAATTGTGGTAGGGATCATGTCCCTGGAGTGCCCTGTAAGGGTGAAGGAAATTGAGGTGGCAAATGTTAAAGCGGTCAAATCAAATCGCTTATGCGGAGGCAATTTAAAATAATTGATAAAACAAGTGATGCTAGTGAAGATATGGTAGTGGATACACCACAGCCTGTAGTAAATGTTTGCTGCCAGACAGAATAAACCCTGTGTGTCTTTAAAAAGGTGATTTATTTTTTTTGCGTTCATTGCCACAGTTAGAAACTGTAGAGCACAAGTCATAAAGAACTAAAACAAACTGGACATTATTGTGGCTGTGGCAGAAACTTTTTTGGGACTCAAGGATTTTACATCTGAAGACTTGCAAGAGGTACTGGTGCGGGAAGACCTGTCCTCCCAGGTTCCCCTTGAGCCTGTGTAGGGATCAGATCTATTTCATTAATTTATTTATAACAGAAAAGTTGTTAGATTTTATTAAGTTTTGGGGGGGAATCCTGTTTCCATCCCGTGCAGTTGGTGTCGGGATGCACATTAAATTGTGTGGTCGCCAAGATGCCGTAGAAGACGTTTCGGGCAGGACAGAGAAAGGATTAAACAATTGTGTGACAGCCAGGAAGATACAACTTGGAATGTTAGCTAAGATGCTTAACTTATCATTAAGTTAGCATGCAATAGGACGAACTCCACAACAACTGTACATAGTTGGCTTGCACCACCTGGATAGCTAGCATTAGCCGGCTAACGTTACTGCTTACTAGTAGCAAGCTAGCCCTACCTGGCTACTGGCTATAGTCATGCTAGCTAGTAGTAGCTAGTGGAAGTAAGTTAGTCCCTCAACCAGCTACAAGATGAAGCTGCCCGGCCAGAGGTACCTGCTGCAGAAAGGTGAGATTTCTACAGTACTTTCTGTAGCTAATTTAGCTAGATAGTCTGTCTGGCTGGTGCTTATTGACTGAGTAGGCTAATAATGAACTGCAGTTATTGTGAATGGTTACCTATCTGTCCCTTTGCATAGCTATTTCTTACACATGCAATACAACCATGTCCAGTTAGGCTACAGTCAATGCTGATATTGTGTGTATGTGTGTGGGGGGTCAGAATGTGCCTGCAAAAGGACAGACTGCATCTGAGCAGATCATCATCAACTTCATCCAGTTACATCAGCCAATACAGTAAGTTACAATCGGGGTCTGCCCTGACAGTCCTGAAGAACGACGGAGAGGACTACATCTTCACCACGGCAAACAGATCCCTCTGTCCAGACCTTCAGTTCTGTTACCGGTAAGTTAGGGAAGGTGCCTAAGAAACTGGGTGATATTTTTAGAATTCAGGAAAGTCTTGTGTTATGATGATTATCATCATTTCCTTTTGAATCGTGGTAAGTTTTACAGTATTAGTAGTGAACCGGTGTAGGAAGTTGTGGACACATCATTGTGCTACTTTTACCTTTTGCACAGATTGTACCACAGTGTGTTCAGGCAGGAGTATGGGGAACAGAATGGGCCTGAGATGCCCTCAGCCCTAGAGAGGCAGGTTGAGGAGTATAATCTTAGGTGCCGGCGAGATCTGCGCCAAGATTGAGAACCTCTGTAGGAACCCCTCGCGTGGCTATCTACTCCCCACTGATGAAGCGTTTCCATCAGGCCAGACACAGTGAGGAGCTCTGCTTCATTGATTTCTCTGGGAACATGGAACAAGAGAAGTGCAGAGGTTTTTTTTTTTTCCTCCTCTTACCCACACCTGTGCTGGCGGTCTCCCCCTTGGGGTTATCCTGATTCAGTCTGAGGATGAGGCCACAATCCTCGAGTGCCTTCAACTGTTGAAGGACTTCCTTAGGGAGGATGCCTTTGCAGGGAGTGGTCAGGCTGATCCTCACCTTATTACAGATGACTGCAAGGCAAAGAGGGGAGCATTAGGGAGGCCATTTCCAGGGTCCAAACTACTCCTCTGCACCTTCCACCTACTCCAGGCAGTGTGACTGTGGAGCAAGGAGAGAGGAGTAGACCTGAGAGACAAGCAGACCCTCTTTGCTGTCCCAAAGACATCATGTATGACAGGGAAGAGATGGTTGAGCCCCTCTATCAGCAGGCAAAACAAAACACATTTGTAGCCAGGTTAGTGTAGTATAACAGTATAATGAGGTGCAGTCTATTAACTTATGCTTTATTCTCAGTAACTTTTCAGTTGTTGTATTTTTTCTAATTGAAATTTACCCAGTCCTTGTTTGGGATATGTTGTTATTTGGGATACATTTTCCCTTTATACTTTGTAACCAGTATGTGATAGTTCAAGTACATATTTTACTCTAATTACAGGTACAAGAAATTCATGACCTACTTCCATCGACTGTTCAGTCGTCTAGAGTGTTGGGCACTCAGCTATCGGGAGGAGCTGCCAACCTGAGGGAATGACACCAGTAAGGCAGCATGCGGATCCTTAAGGATAAAATCCTCCAGAGGACGAAAGTGTTAAATCTCCCTGCGACTGGAGGCTTACTATGAGGCACTTGTCCTTGGCCGCTGGGAAATGTTCCAGCGCTCACATGTTCTGGCCCAGGATAGTAGCGTTAACCCATCTGATATCGAGCAGGTGAAATAGTGATGAATACAGGTGTGTAATAGATTTTTAAAAAATATTATGTGGTCTTTTATTATTTGTTGTATCTTCTATTATAAGTTGTCTATCTTCTCTCTCCTAATGTCTGTCAGGTGTGGGGAGAAGCAGTACAGGGTGAAGGGCACCACACCAGGCCAGACCTATACTGTGGACATGTATTTGTCCAGTAGGGCACACGGGAGCTCCATGCAGACACCAGGCTGCTGTGGTCCAGATATACAAATGCCTGTCCAGCAACATCCTCCTGACAACATCGGAGATGAGGGCTGAGTTGCTGAAGACAACAGGAGGTAAAATAGTGGCAATGTTATTATTGTTTATGGTTACACAATCATTTTCATGTGAATGTTTGATGTACCAAAGCAGAGTGCAGAAGTTGATTAAATATCTCTTATAGCAGTAATACCTCTGTATTTTCTGCAACCACTGAGACAGCCCAGTCAGTCACTAGATGGTGAGAGCAGCCCAGTCAGTCACTAGATGGTGAGAGCAGCCCAGTCAGTCACTAGATGGTGAGAGCAGCCCAGTCAGTCACTAGATGGTGAGAGCAGCCCAGTCAGTCACTAGATGGTGAGAGCAGCCCAGTCAGTCACTAGATGGTGAGAGCAGCCCAGTCAGTCACTAGATGGTGAGAGCAGCCCAGTCAGTCACTAGATGGTGAGAGCAGCCCAGTCAGTCACTAGATGGTGAGAGCAGCCCAGTCAGTCACTAGATGGTGAGAGCAGCCCAGTCAGTCACTAGATGGTGAGAGCAGCCCAGTCAGTCACTAGATGGTGAGAGCAGCCCAGTCAGTCACTAGATGGTGAGAGCAGCCCAGTCAGTCACTAGATGGTGAGAGCAGCCCAGTCAGTCACTAGATGGTGAGAACAGCCCAGTAAGTCTTTTTTTTTAACCTTTATTTAACTAGTCAAGTCAGTTAAGAACAAATTCTTATTTACAACGACGGCCTAGGAACAGTGGGTTAACTGTCTTGTTCAAGGGCAGAATTCAATCTTGCAACCTTTCGGTTACTAGTCGCTACTAACGCTCTAACCACTAGGCTACCTGCCGCCCATGACTGAGACAGCCCAGTCAGTCTTTAGATGGTGAGTGAGAACAGCCACTGAGACAGCCCAGTCAGTCTTTAGATGGTGAGTGAGAACACAGACACATAATGGAAATGAGGCAACAATACAGAATGTAATCTTATTATTTGATTTATTAATCTATTTCATCATTTCACAATGAAAACATGCAACTGATTTGAAGAGTGTCATATCTCCATTTGAATAATTCATCAGCATCTGGACTGGTGACTGAAGTAGTAACATGTTTGCAGTCCTTTTTTACTTTAGCATTACCACAGCTATGTTACTTATTTGCTTTATGAAACAGTATTATAAGGTATAACATTTGTTTTATTTATTATTGAGTATATACAGCTACAGTTTAGGTGAAGCAATGACTTCAACAAGAGGACCTTGCAAACGGTTCGTTAACAGATTAATCATCTAATCATCTAATCATCTCTACATATCTAGATTATAGACCAGGATTCCCCAACTAGCAGCCCGCAGTGATTTTATTTGGTCCCCCAAATATTCTGAGCAAAAAATATATACAATTATTTATTGTTTTTGTATTGTTGAACATAAAATACTGTAAAAACACCAGCAAATCAGCTCTAAGTGATTTTAATTGAGGAAATCTGTTTCAAAGTATTGCCACGCATAATAGAGAGATACAGTTCCTTCCGAGTGTTCGCACCCCTTGACTTTTTCCACATTTTGTTGTTACAGCCTGATTTTAAAATTGATTATATTCCGTTTTTTTGTCACTGGCCTACACACAATACACCATAATGTCAAAGTGGAATTATGTTTTTCGAAATGGATAACATTTTAAGAAAAAATGAAAAGCTGGAAAGTCTTGAGTTAATAACTTTTTTAATGAGTACCTCATCTTTAGACCCCACACTTACAATTATCTGTAAGGTCCCTCAGTCAAGCAGTGCATTTCAAACACAGATTCAACCACAAAGACCAGGGAGGTTTTCCAATGCTTAATAAAGGACACCTATTGGTAGATGAGTAAAAATAAAAACAGCTGACATTGAATATGCCTTTGAGCATGGTGAAGTTATTAATTACACTTTGGATAGGGTATACATACACCCAGTCACTACAAAGATACAGGCATCCTTCCTAACTCAGTTGCCGGAGAGGAAGGAAACCACTCAGGGATTTCACCGTGAGGCCAATGGTGACTTTAAAACAGTTAGAGTTTAATGGCTGTGATATGAGAACTGAGGATGGATCAACATTGTAGTTACTTCACAATACTAACCTAATGACAGAGTGAAAAGAAGACAGCCAGTACAGAATAAAAAATATTCCAAAGCATGCATCCTGTTTGCAACAAGGCACTAAAGTAATAATGTAAAAAATGTGGCAAAGCAATTCACTTTTTGTTCTGAATACAGTGTTGTGTTTGGGGCAAATCCAATACAACACTTTACCACTCTCAACACTTTACCACTCCAATACCACTCTCCATATTTTCAAGCATAGTGGTGGCTGAATCATGTTATGGGTATGCTTGTTATTGTTAAGGACTGGGGAGTTTTCCAGGATAAAAAATAAGCACAGGTAAAATCCTAGAGGAAAACCTGGTTCAGTCTGCTTTCCAGCAGACACTGGGAGATTAATTTACCTTTCAGCAGAACAATAACCTTAAAAACAAGGCCAAATCTACACTGGAGTTGTTTGCCAAGAAGACCGTAAATGTTGCACAATCCAGGTGTGGAAAGCTCTTCAAAATTTACCCAGAAAGACTCACAGCTGTAATCGCTGCCAAAGGTGCTTCTACAAAGTATTGACTCAGTGGTGTGAATTATTGTCATGATGGGGTATTGTGTGTAGATTTTGAATTCAGGCTGTAACAGCAAAATGTGGAATATGTCAAGGGGTATGAATACTTTCTGAAGGCACTGTATATGTGATTATGTACAAATATAAGCAAGGTTTGAAAATTATTATTTAGTCAAATATATCTGTTTGGGCATCTTGTGGTCAATTTGCAGTATACAAATTATGTTCCGGCTGTCACGATCGTCGTAATAACATTCGGACCAAAGCGCAGCGTGATATGGGTTCCACATGTTTATTGAATGAAACGCACAAAAACAATAAAGAACGAACGAAACGTGACGCAAATGAAGTGCTCACAGGCAACTACACATAAACAAGATCCCACCAAAACACAGTGGGGAAATGGCTGCCTAAATATGATCCCCAATCAGAGACAACGAAAAACAGCTGCCTCTGATTGGGGACCATACCAGGCCAACATAGAAATAAACAACCTAGATTACCCACCCTAGTCACACCCCGACCTAACCAAAAAGGAGAATAAAAAGGCTCTCTATGGCCAGGGCGTGACACCGGCCCCCTGACTATCCTCTGAAGAAAATAAATTGTCCCGCAGTTGAATCTAGTTGATGATCCCTGACCTATTTTGTTAGTTTGTCACACTCGGTTGGAGATGCACAAGTGCAGCTTGCGTTTGTTGTTGGAAGCTCTTAGAAAGACACCCATTGGCCCACACCACAGAAGCAGTACAAACTTCCTCTTCAGAGTTCGTACTGTTAGGTGACCTAAACTGGGATAATGCTTAACACCCTGGCCGTACTACAATCTAAGCTAGATGCCCTCAATCTCACACAAAGTATCAAGGAACCTACCAGGTAAAACCCTAAATCTGTAAACATGGGCACCCTCATAGATATCATCCTGACCAACTTGCCCTCTAAATACACCTCTGCTGTCTTGAACCAGGATCTCAGCGATCACTGCCTCATCGCTTGCATCCATAATGGGTCAGCGGTCAAACGACCACCCCTCATCACTGTCAAACGCTCCCTAAAACACTTCAGCGAGCAGGCCTTTCTAATCGACCTGGCCCCAGTATCCTGGAAGGATATTGACCTCATCTCGTCAGTAGAGGATGCCTGGTTGTTCTTTAAAAGTTCCTTCCTCACCATCTTAAATAAGCAAGCCCCTTTCAGAAAATATATTTGCTGGAGCACGTTCTCTGGGTGGGTGCTGCTATGGTGACCAGTGAGCTGAGATAAGGCGGGGCTTTACTTGGCAAAGACTTATAGATGACCTGGAGCCAGTGGGTTTGGTGACGAATATGAAGCGAGGGCCAGCCAACGAGAGCATACAGGTCACAGTGGTGGGTAGTATATGGGGCTTTGGTGACAAAACGGATGGCACTGTGATAGACTACATCTAATTTGCTGAGTAGAGTGTTGGAGGCTATTTTGTAAATGACATCGCCGAAGTCAAGGATCGGTAGGATAGTCATTTTTACGAGGACATTTTTAGCAGCATGAGTGAAGGAGGCTTTGTTGCGAAATAAGAAGCCGATTTAATTTTGAATTGGAGATGCTTAATGTGGTTATGGAAGGGGAGTTTACAGTCTAACCAGATGCCTAGGTATTTGTAGTTGTCCACATATTCTAAGTCAGAACCGTCCAGAGTAGTGATGCTAGTCAGTCGGGCGGGCGGGTGCAGGCAGCGATCGGTCAAAAAGCATGCATTTAGTTTTACTAGCATTTAAGAGCAGTTAGAGGCCAAAGAAGGAGAGTTGTATGGCATTGAAGCCCGTCTAGAGGTTTGTTAACACAGTGTCCAAAGAAGGGCCAGAATTATACAGAATGGTGTCGTCTGCGTAGAGGTGGATCAAAGACTCACCAGCAGCAAGAGCAACATCATTGATTTATACAGAGAAAAGAGTCGGCCTGAGAATTGAACCCTGTGGCACCCCCATAGAGACTGCCAGAGGTCCGGACAACAGCCCCTCCGATTTGACACACTGAATTCTGTCTGAGAAGTAGTTGGTGAACCAGGCGAGGCAGTCATTTGAGAAACCAAGGCTGTTGAGTCTGCCGATAAGAATGCGGTGATTGACAAAGTCGAAAGAATTGGCCAGGTCGATGAAGACGGCTGCACAGTACTGTCTTTTATCGATGGCAGTTTAGGACCTTGAGTGTGGCTGAGGTGCACCCATGACCAGCTAGGCCCAATCTCAAATGAACACCTAGACCCTACGCCCTATGCACTTGTGGAGATCTGTGAGGATTTGATTGGTATTAACAATATGGTGAAGCTTCAACTTTGCCTATCAGAGGACAACAAGGTGGAAACATTATCATATTGATTGCACCTGTCAAGGTTATATGGTCTGGGGGTCCATTTGGGAGTGTGCCTTAGTCTGAAACCAGTCTCTCCAATTGTGGACCCAGCTGCTCTCTATACTCCTACCTGTAAAACGTTGTGGTAGGTTTGATCACACACAACTACAAGTTTGGTAAACCTTTCTACATAATGTTACATTTGTCATGTTAAGGGGTGGAAGGTGGCCTAGTGGTTAGAGCGTTGGGCCAGTAACCAAAAAGTTTCTAGAGTTGACAGTGAAAAATCTGTGCCGTTGAGCAAGGCACTTAACCCTAATTGGGTGTTTCTATAAATAAGGGGGCCAATGTGTGATAGCAGGGTCAAAATGGTTTGATATACATTTTAAATATGACTTTCTTGTAGCTTCATATATGTAGTTACGGGAATGAATATCTAGATAGGCACAATGAGACCATAACCACCTAGCGTCAACAAAACATGTCATTCAAAGTGGCACATGAAACATTGACACTGCATGTTTAATTGTCATGCATATAAACCAAATCTATTTATACTTTAGTCAATTTCCCTATCATTTGTAGCCATGTTGAACCTTCCTGAAGAGTGAAAAAGATAAACAACAGCATTTCAATATTTTTTAATAGTGATAATAATACATTGGGTTCTGTCAAGAAAATCATTGACAATAATAATAGTGAAATTAATATAATCAGTAAACTCTTCAAGTATTGTGTGTGTTTCACTGTATATCCTATTTTCAGTTACAGCATGTTCTCTGGCTTTATGACATCATTAGATCTCTGACACCACCACCATCAATACTCCTCCGTGTGTGTGTGTGTGTGTGTGTGTGTGTGTGTGTGTGTGTGTGTGTGTGTGTGTGTGTGTGTGTGTGTGTGTGTGTGTGTGTGTGTGTGTGTGTGTGTGTGTGTGTGTGGGGGGGGGGGGGGGGGGGGGGACGCTGTTATCCATCTCGTCTATGGCATCTCTTTCTAAGTTCTGGTAAGGAAACAAAGAATCACATGAGGTTATTGAGATGTAATTTAATATCAAACATGATTTCCGTTATGTAAGCATCGTGTTACTTACCATGCAGACTATGACGTTTTACTGTGTAGCACTCTCGTGGGTCCGGTAAGCCCCCTGGGCCTCTTGCTGGTACCTGCAAGTGTAGTTCTTGGCAAAGTCCAGGATACCCAATACTGTGTGTTCTGGGAGGTTGGCTTTCACTTTTGCTAATTGGTTGTTCAGCCAGTCCTTGATAAACAAATGTTCTGAGAAATCTTGAGCCTCTTGTTTCAGTTAATCAATAAGCATCTTCATAGATCCACACTTTCACACTAAAGATCGCTTTTATTAGGGTGTACTCTTGTTTCCATTTGTTACTTTTTGTCTGACAATCTTCTATCTTTTCCACTCTACATCAGTGTCCTTCTTTTCTAGGAGGGGGGCAATAAATGGCTATGCTGTATGGACACCACAATCCTTTCACTGATACACTTAGGATAGTGGGAATCATGCCCTGTAGTTCTCACACATAATGACACTGCTGCATGCATACACCCCTTTTATGGTTGGTGAATGTCTGCTCACCAGGTGGCCATTCGCTGTCTGTAATTTCAGTTTTGATATTTTCACAGTATTCATAGAGGCAACCCACAAGTGTTGCACTTCTCTGTGGCTTAATGGTTCTTGGTCCTAATCTGTGAAATATAGCAGCTCCTATTGAGATACCATGGTTGGATTTGAGACATTTTTAGTGCAGCCGAGCAGCTCACCTTTTTCTTATCTGGCACTTTGAAACGGCTTCATATCATTTTTCCACTGCTGAGACTCTACATTGAGATAATCTATGTCGATCTCTTGTTTTTTTTGTGTTTTATTTTTTTAAGCTTACCTTAAGTTTTCTACTGACCCCAAATCATTTTGCAAACTGTCTCTGTAGTTTGTATTTCAAAATCATATTCAGTGAACAAGCCAAAGCCTTTCTAGTTGGAGATTGTCTGGACTTTGATAGGCCATTGGCTGCTGCTTCAACAACTGCCACTTCCAACTTCCCCTCTGTTGTGGTTCTGATGTTTTTCTGACGGAAAATAGCTGCTTTGTCAATAAGGGTCCATGGTAGTAGTGACATACTGTGCTGCCTGTTTTGGCATACAGGCTTTAGCCCTTTTGAAGGCTCATCCTTCTGGCAGATGGACCCCGTACATATTGCTCTGCTGTCTGCAAGGCTCTTTTAGAATGTTCAAGTTGCTTTCTCTGTTCTTCTAATTTATTCTCTAGTTCCTTGAGACGAATCCTCCCTGCCTCCAATTTCTCTTGTGCTTTCACCTGCTTTGCCTGTTCTTTGTTCTGACCATATTTTTCCTGTCTTTTTTATTTCTCTTTCATGCTCCTCTTTTGACCTAGCTGCTCTCTGTTCACATTTTTTTTAAAGCCGTCTTTGCATTCTTCTTTTTCTGCTATTCTGTTGTTTTTTTTAACACATTTCAGGTTTCTCTGGGCTTCCTGTTCACTTTGCTCTCATCTTCTGCATTCTCAGGGAAAGGCTTTTTTGCCTTCTCCCTTTCTTTGCATGAATGTTCCTCTTTTTTAGGATACTATCAACAAGAGACATCTCATGTCTGTTTTGTCCTTTGTTTAATATTTCCACATTTTTTCAGGTCTTTAATCTTCATGCTGGTTCTCCAACTTGGCTTTGTAGTTCCACTATTTATTTTCGGAGAGGATGGGACTCGTTCATCTACCTTATTGCATCTTATGTGTAGCATGTATGCCATTTTTTAGGGGGCCATTCTGCAACTTTTTGAACTTTGAACCTGTAAAATAAAATAAAAAAATGGATTGTAAATACCACACACAATTACATCAAATGCAATAAAAAGTGTATTTTAGAGCTGTCTAACTGTATTCTGTCAGGCTTTTTAAAATAATATTGTCATATAGATTCATCATAAAGGACAACGAGTAGACCTATAGGGAAAACTGCAGATTTTAGAAAATGTTCAATTTCTTTTTTCAGGTTTTCACTCTCACACTTTTTTTTATATAAAAACGTGAACATTGGTTGTTCTATATCCACAATAATTCTTAATCCACATCAGTAAAACATTTATAAAAATTGGCGTAGTTCTCTTTTTATTCAA
This sequence comes from Salmo salar, assembly GCF_965601325.2. NCBI lineage: Eukaryota > Metazoa > Chordata > Actinopteri > Salmoniformes > Salmonidae > Salmo > Salmo salar. The sequence goes on along the minus strand of NC_138303.1, from coordinate 98,959,333 downwards.
CTGTGCACCTCAGCAAAAAATGCTGTAGTTACCCTTTAATTCAACTTCCCACCTCGCAATTAACCATTGTGTTTGGCTAGGTTGTTTCTGTAGGCTACTAGACGTGATGGGAGAGTTTGCAAAACAAACAAACGCCCACCCGATTGATATAAACCATCATATCATTCTGCCAGGTATGCTTTCTTTGCAGTCAACCTTTAATTCGGGAAGTTTTGGGGGAAAGCCTTTAGAAATGAATGTTATGTTTGTGCATGGCACTCATGTTGTACAAGATGGTGGCTCTACGTAACACACTCACTGTGTTTTTCAAGCCAGTCATGAACAGTTACCACACATTCATTCTGTTTGTAAATTTCCCAATAATAATAATAATAATAATAATAAGCCAAATTAAAAGCTAAAACCTCTTACAAATATGTGGGTACTTGAATTAGTTCAATTCCATTTTCTCCAGTATTTTGATGCCAGTCTCAGCAAGCGCCTTCTTCTTTGATGGGGTTTAATGGCAGTTGGCATCAAATATTAATGGTGCATTACCGCCACCAGCTGGACGGGGTATTGAACGAGAAAATAAAAATCCATTGTCGGAGAGAGGTAAAACGACATCATACAAAAATAGACATGTTAGCAAACAAAACCCATCACACTTATTCAGTGAGTCCATTCCAAAATACATCCCTACACAGGCTAAGGGGTCTGAGGGCAGAACATTCAGCGACAGGATTTCTTGCAAGGCCTCTGCTGTGAAATCACGAAGTCCCAAGAAACGTTCAGCTGCATTCACAATTATTCAAATTTCTCTGCTTGTGCTGTACAGTTTGACCATTGCAATAAATAATACACGGTCCACCTTGTTAACATGCAACATTTCACAATCCCTCAGTTGATGAAAAACCTTCACTGGTCGTGGTGACTGGTCGTGGTGGCTGGTCGTGGTGGCTGGTCGTGGTGGCTCTACCAGTGGCGGTCGGTGCCGTTTTAAGATGAGGAAGGATTTTTATTTTTTTTGTTAGCATGGCCTTATTTCTATTACAGCATATTGGATGACTGTCATTCATATTACATTCACCCAGCTCAATGTAACGTCGATATGTTTAGGGTACTACATGATACTCAAATTTTCCCTATCCCTATCATGAGGTTGCTACAACCTAGCCACGAATGAAAGTTTACAATTTAGGTGCACAGGTTGAGAAAATTGAGTAATCAAGGTGACAGACAGTGACATATTAAATACCGCCTTGCACACTCTTGCCTGCATCTAGCTGATCTAGGTTGTAATCGTTAGTCCAACAGTTACGAACGAGAGTTCCTAGTGGACAAATTCAAGTATGTTTATCCCCATTTCGTTCCGTTTGCTTCTATTTTAAGATTTTTTTTTCAACAGAGTCGTTGGAATGAATACACCCCTGATCACACGCAAACACAGAACTAGCAGCCACATACAAACAGCATGATCACTTTGCTCGTTGTGTATATATAATTCCTTTTAGCATCTACGCTCTCTCCTCTCACTATTTCCCTATGCTTGTGGAGTTCAGTGCACAATACAACAGTTGTCTGTGACCAAGCAAAAAACCCATAATTGTCACCATATTAGCTAACGTAATAGTCAGCACAGCTACTAGAACTAACGCGGTAGTCAACCCACTACAATCATGCAATACAGTGTACAGCAAGCAGTTTAGTCAACTACTTACCACATTTTATGCACTACAGTGCTATCTAGCTGTAACTTACCATGATGCTACACCAGAGAGTGCTGTTGACTACTGTAGACCTTCATTGCAAAACAGTGTGTTTTATAAATTTAAAATATATTTGAATATACTTGTGGCGAGCTTTACAACACTCCAGCCAACACTTGGCATCGCGGATGGTGATCTTAGGCTGCTCGGCCATGGAAATCCATTTCATGAAGCTCTCAACGAACAGTTCTTGTGCTGACGTTGCTTCCAGAGACAGTTTAGAACTTGGTATTGAGTGTTACAGCTGAGGACAGACTATTCAGCACTCTGCGGTCCCGTTCTGTGAGCTTGTGTGGCCTACCACTTTGCGGCTGAGCTGTTGTTGCTCCTAGAGGTTTCCTCTTCACAATAACAGCTCAGTTGACCGAGCAGCTCTAGCAGGGCAGAAATTTGACGAACTGACTTGTTGAAAAGGTGGCATTTTATGACGGTGCCACATTGAAAGTCACTGAGCTCTTCAGTAAGGCCATTGGCAGCAGAATGTTTGCCTGTGGAGATTAATGGCAGTGTACTCGATTTTATACACCTGTCAGCAACAGTGTGGATGAAATAGCCAAATCCACTAATTTGAAGGGGTGTCCACATACTTCTTGCGCCACCCCAGAAATAACCCCCTTGATAGGCGCCATGCTTCGAAAATCCAAACCGTAAACATTCCACTCTGATATCTTTTTGAATCTTAAAACATGCTTATTCTGCGCCGCAGACACGCAAATATAAAGACCACTTCTTTTGACTCTCACCCACTCCACACTTTCCTCCAACACATTCCCTATTTTCCTCGAGACATTAAACTGATTTTTCAGGTAGCATTGGTCCAACATCCTCACGCCCCGACTAAAAACGAGTGTCGGGGTTACCTAGTTTCCACCAAAACTTTACTTCTCATTTCCCTTCTTCGCCACGGTAACACACTCATTCTCACTGCTATTTTCTTCACCCGACTCACTAGCCGTTTCAAACTGCTTCTCCGATACGCACCTTCACGGCAAGCGCCTGCTTTTTCCCCCTGTCTTTTGACAGGCATGCGCCTGGCTGAAGTCCATCCAGTCACCGCTCTAATGCTGTTGACCAATGACGCCACATTTTTGGGGAGAAAAAGACATGCAGCATCCTCATGCTTATCAGACTTTGTGGCTGTGTTAGCACGGCAGGCTCTGGAGCCTTCTTGCCGTGGGCACAAAACAAAGGAGAAAATCATACCTGCTTGCTGTAGTTGTGTAGTACCTCATCTGTTCTCCTTTTAGTTTTGTCAACTTTTCTGCATTTTCTCTGTGAAGTGGGCTACTGGACTTTTGTTACTTTTTCCACCTTGACTTAGTATTAGCACGCGTGAAGTCTGACATCTGGAATATATCTATTTTAGATTTTTCTCGCAGCATAGTTACAAACTATGGATTTTCCTCATTCTCCCTCCCCTTGCTTTGGTAGCTAACTCAGCTTGCACTCTTTTAAAAAAAGTTTTCCCATCGGATTGGCCCCAGCCATCAATCTGTAAGTCTCTGCTATCTCTTTGCTTTTGATCTGCGGTCATGTTTTAGTTGTGTTCTAGCTGGTCTCCAGTTGGGCTCTGGCTTGCCGACCATAACCATGGTGGTTGGCTAGGCTAATAGCTAGTTGTCTAAATGGCTAACGGTAGCTGGCTGGATAGCTTGCTGGCTAAGATAACTGCATATAGCTATCCTTCTTTGATAACTGGTTATGTATTTCCAAAACTTTGGTTTACTTTAATGCAGCTTTAAGCTAGCCGTTGATATTAACTGGCTGACTTATGCAGTGGTAACGTAACATTAGCAGGCTGGTAGGGCTAATGTTAGTAGGACTAACGTTAGCAGGCTAGTTGCTAGCAACCTTGCAAGTTGATTTGTAAATAAATTCATAAAGTCTTTGCTTGTAAGTTGGCAGAAAATGTAATTGAAACCAGTAGTCATGAGTGCAGACAATTTGGTTTAATTTGAAGTTATACATTTGTAAGTTATTTCTGTTTACATTATAGGGAAAAGGCTGTCTTGCCAGGTTCTCCATATTACATCACACCCCGGCAAAACATTTTATGACATGACTTCGGCATTCTCATTGGTTTGATGTAGCTAATAACTTAATGTCGAAAAGTGAGGTATAACTAGCTAGCTAACTAATGATTTGCCTAAACACTTAGTTATATTTTTGGGGTGAATACGTTGCTGTACCAATAACATGCTGTCAATATGCTAGTGTAACTGTTCAGAAGCATGTTAGCTAGCACAACAGCTAAGGTAGCAACAATATGAGCTGACTTGACATCAAAGCAAAACTTCACTTTTGCAGATGGATACCCTTTCACTACCCGTGGTGTGGGAAAAGGATATAGCCACACCCTGGAAAGATGTTTGTGGTGCACTCACTCATAACATGTTTTTGAGTGATTAATGAGTATCATCTTGAAGCTTGATAAGGTAAGCAAATGCATGTATTATTCTCATAAATGTAGTCTATACATGAATTTGTGTAACAATTGGATCTTTCATTGCTTTAAACTAGTAGCTAGCTCATCCTGATCATGTGTTGTTCATTCTTTCTTTCTAGAAGAAATCAGTTACAAGGCAAAAAGACAGATTGAGGCCTTCAATCAAACTGAGGACAGAGAAATATGTGTTCACTGGGTCAAGGCTTCTTGCATGCATGGCTTTTAGATGTAAGTTGACTTTAATTTATTTTGGAAAAATATGAATTGCCATATTATTTCTTCTGCCCAAGCCTCATACACCTTAGTCAGGAAGAAGAGAATACTAGTACAAAACTGGCTCTTAATGATTAAGTCTAGATTGAAGATCATAATTAGTTGCTTAGTTTGAATCAATTCTGTTTATGTTTGGCTGTAGAAAGATATTGTATGTGGCTCTCTAAGACAGGGTGCACCAATGTTTAGGGACCTTCCCTGATTTGAGGGAACAATACATTTAAAAAAACAATTATTTGAGTTTTGGTTATACCGATTTTAAAACAAAGCATAAATCTGCTATGCTTTAGGCTAAAAACAAGTGGTTAATTGCCTGATGAAGATTGACACTGCGCATGGGAATATCTTTGGTTTGTCTCTGACATTCAGAAGCTGAGGTAAGACCTTCTGAAGTCGAGGAGTCAAATAAATTGTACTTATACAATGTGTGACTGTCGCTATCAATTGTTCTATTGATCTGTATTAGAAATGGTGCCGGAGAAGAAGGCAGACGTTTTACGTGTCCCTAAACGATTGTGTTTTTTGTTCGTTTATTTGCGTTGTTTGTAACTTATTTTGTACGTAATGTTACCGCTACCATCTCTTATGACCGAAAATAACTTCTGGACATCAGGACTGCGATTACTCACCACGGACTGGCAGAATCCTTTTTTCCCTTTAACGAGTCTGACGAGGCCGACGCGAATTATATACTGCTTTCTCGGGAACAGGCCCAGATCCCTGTGATTTGCGTGAAGAGGAGGCAGAGAAAGGGGCCATAGGGCGGGCTGCCTTCTGAGAATTCATAGGCGATCGAATAAACCCCCACTTCCTTCCATTCTGCTAGCAAACGTGCAATCTTTGGAAAATAAAATCAATGACCTACGCGGAAAGATTAAACTACCAATGGGACATTCAAAACTGTAATATCTTATGCTTCACGGAGTTGTGGCTGAACGACGACACTATCAACATACAGCTGGCTGGTTAAAATCTGTAGATAGAACAGCGGTGTCTGGTAAGACAAGGGGCGGCAGACTATGTATTTTTGTAAATAACAGTTGGTGCACGATATCTAAGGAAGTCTCGAGCTATTGCTCTCCCTAGGTAGAGTATCTCATGCTAAGCTGTAGACCACACTATCTACCTAGAGTTTTCATCTGTATTTTTCGTAGCTGTTTACATACCACTAAGACAGCGTTGAATGAGCTGTATTCTGCCATAAGCAAACAAGAAAACGCTCACCCAGAGGTGGCGCTCCTAGTAGCTGGGGACTTTAAAGCAGGGAAACTTAAATCCGTTTTACCAAATTTCTATCAGCATGTTAAATGTGCAACCAGAGGGGAAAAAACTGGACAAATTTTACTCCACACACAGAGACGCATACAAAGCTCTCTCTCGCCCTCCATTTGGCAAATCTGACCATAATTCTTTCCTCCTGATTCCGACTTACAAGCAAAAATTAAAGCAGGAAGCACCAGTGACTAGATCAATACAAAAGTGATCAGATGAAGCATATGCTAAGCTACAGGACTGTTTTGCTAGCACAGACTGGAATATGTTCCGGGATTCTTCCGATGGCATTGAGGAGTGCACCACATCAGTCATTGGCTTCATCAATAAGTGCATCAATGACGTCGTCCCCACAGTGACCGTACGTACATACCCCAACCAGAAGCCATGGATTACAGGCAACATTCGCACTGAGTAAAGGCTAGAGCTGCCGCTTTCATGGAGCGGGGCTCTAACCCGGAAGCTTATAAGAAATCCCGCTATGCCCTCCGACGAACCATCAAACAGGCAAAGCATCAATACAGGACTAAGATTGAATCGTACTACACTGGCTCTGATGCTCGTCGGATGTGGCAGGGTTTGCAAACCATTAGACTACAAAGGGAACCACAGCCAAGAGCTGTCCAGTGACATAGCCTACCAGATGAGCTAAACTACTTCTATGCTCTCATGAAACATGCATGAGAGCACCAGCTGTTCCGGACGACTGTGTGATCACACTCTCCGCAGCCGATATAAGAACTTTAAACAGGTCAACATTCACAAGGCAGCAGGGCCAGACGGATTACCAGGAACGTGTACTGCGAGCATGCGCTGACCAACTGGCAAGTGTCTTCACTGACATTTTCAACCTCTCCCTGTCTGAGTCTGTAATACCAACATGTTTTAAGCAGACCACCATAGTGCCTGTGCCCAAAAACACTAAAGTAACCTGCCTAAATGACTACCGACCCGTAGCACTCACGTCTGTAGCCAGGAAGTGCTTTGAAAGGCTGATCATGGCTCACATCAACAAAATTATCCGAGAAGCCCTAGACCCTCTCCAATTTGCATACCGTCCCAACAGATCCACAGATGATGCGATCTCTATTGCACTCCACACTGCTCTTTCCCACCTGGACAAAAGGAACACCAATGTGAGAATGCTATTCATTGACTACAGCTCAGTGTTCAACACCATAGTGCCCTCAAAGCTCATCAATAAGCTAAGGACCCTGGGACTAAACACCTCCCTCTGCAACTGGATCCTGGACTTCCTGACAGGCCGCCCCCAGGTTGTAAGGGTAGGTATCAACACATCCGCCACGCTGATCCTCAACACAGGGGCCCCTCAGGGGTGCGTGCTCAGTCCCCTTCTGTACTCTCTGTTCACTCATGACTGCACGACTCCAACACCATCATTAAATTTGCAGATGACAACAGTGGTAGGCCTGATCACCGACAATGACGAGACCGCCTGTAGGGAGGAGGTCAGAGACCTGGCCGTATGGTGCCAGGACAACCTCCTCTCCCTCAATGTGATCAAGACAAAGGTGATGATTGTGGACTTCAGGAAAAAGAGGACCGAGCACGGCCCCATTCTCATCGATGGGGCTGCAGCGGAGCAGGTTGAGAGCTTCAAGTTCCTTGGTTTCCACATCACCAACAAACTAACATGGTCCAAGCACACCATGACAGTCGTGAAGAGGGCACGACACAACCTATTCCCCCTCAGGAGACTGAAAAGATTTGTCATGGGTTCTCAGATCCTCAAAAGGTTCTACAGCTGCACCATCGAGAGCATCCTGACTGGATGCATCACTGTCTGGTATGGCAACTGCTCGGCCTTTGACCGCAAGGCACTACAGAGGGTAGTGCGAACGGCCCAGTACATCACTGGGGCCAAGCTTCCTGCCATCCAGGACCAGAGGAAGGTCCTAAATATTGTCAAAGACTCCAGCCACCCTAGTCATAGACTGTTCACTCTGCTACCACACGGCAAGCGGTACACAAACCTCAATCCTATAGAAAATGTGTGGGCAGAACTGAAAAAGCGTGTGCGAGCAAGGAGGCCAACAAACCTGACTCAGTTACACCAGCTCTGTCAGGAGGAATGAGCCAAAATTCACCCAACTTATTGTGGGAAGCTTGTGGAAGGCTTACCCAAAAAGTTTGACCCAAGTTAAACAATTTAAAGGCAATGCTACCAAATACTAATTGAACAACCCACTGGGAACCACTGGGAATGTGATGAAAGAAATAAAAGAAATAAAAGCTGAAATAAATAATTCTATCTAGTATTATTCTGACATTTCACATTCTTCAAATAAAGTGGTGATCCTAACTGACCTAAGACAGGGAATTTTTACTAGGATTAAATGTCAGGAATTGTGAAAAACTGAGTTTAAATGTATTTGGCTAAGGTGTATGTAAACTTCCGACTTCAACTGTATAATGCCAGTTTCAGTGAGAAGCATAGCAACACCAAGGCAACTTTGTAATACAGATGACCCCGTTTTTCCAAAGCCAAACCCGACCATTAGCCACTGAGTACCTTTTTAAGATGCCAAAATAGAAAATGTTTTCAGTAACCATAATGTTGTTTTTGTTTTGTTTTCTGATTGTTTCAGTGCATGTATTCAAAAATCGTTGGACGACGGACTTCCACAGGGCCGCCATCTACAAAGTTCACTCAAAATGCAATAGTTCTGAACCAAGTTAGATTTTTAATTCACATTCACATCTCTTTTAAACTTCAATTGGTTAATAGCTAATTGCTCAGTTATCACTTGGCTCATGTAAATTCTTTAGTTTCCCCTCTAAACATCCTAAGGTCAACATCCTCATAGTGTTCACATTTTTGTCATGTAAATGTTGTTGCTACATAAAAAGATTAAATGAACAATTTGGGAAATATTCAGTCTACTTTTTCTTCATTAGCATGCTGATGATTTTAAGTTGTATTGGATTTATTTTGATCTGTTAAGACATTGAATGTTTAGTACATTTTGTATGTTTAGTTTAGTTTTCTGTGAGAAGCAAGATAATTCCAAGTTGTATGTGATTTGGTTTATGTAGATATGGCATTTCAATGTTAATTGTCAAAGTAACTAAAATTAGTAACATTAGCATATTCATAAGGAGTTAACAGCAAATTTGCACAATTTACCAGAATTGTTTGCCAGAAGTTCATAGAAGTTCATACAAAACTCCTTTGTATGTGAAAATATGAGCTTCCTGCAAAATTGCGTCAAATTGGCCAACTGTATGTTTCTACAGGTTTTTACTATGACGTGTAACTGTATACAGTGTCTTCAGAAAGTACTCGCACCCCTTGACTTTTTCCACATTTTGTTGTTAGAACCTGAATTTAAATTGAAAAACAAGTGTCACTGGCCTACACATAATACCCCATAATGACAAAGTGGAATTGTGCTTTAATTTAACAAATTCATAAAAAATGAAAAGCTGAAATGTCTTGAGTCAATAAATATTCAACCCCTTTGTTATGGCAAGCCTAAATTAGTTCAGGAGTAAAAATTTGCTTAATATGTCACAGAATAAGTTGCATGGACTCACTGTGTGTGCAATAATAGGGTTTAACATGATTTTTCAGTGACTACCTCATCTCTTTATCCCACTCATACAATTCTGTAAGGTCCCTCAGTCGAGCAGTGAATTTCAAACACAGATTCAACCACAAAGACCAGGGAGGTTTTTCAATGACTTGCAAAGTAGGGCACCTATTGGTAGATGGGTGACAATACAAAAAGCAGACATTAAATATCCATTTGAGCATGGTGAAGTTATTAATTACACTTTGGATGGTGTATCAATACACCTACTCACTACAAAGATACAGGCGTACTTCCTAACTAAGTTGCCGGAGAGAAAGGAAACCGCTCAGGGATTTCACCATGAGACCAATGGTGACTTTAACACAGTTAGATTTTAATGGCTGTGACAGGAAAAAACTGATGTCATTTTAAAAACATAACAATACATTCACAGATTCCACAAAACACTGTGTGCCCCCAGGCCCCAACTCCACCACTACCACATATCTACAGTACTAAATCCATGTTATTGTGTGTGTGTAAATGCATGCCTATGTGCCTATATTTGTGTTGCTTCATAGTCCACGCTGTTCTATAAGCAGTGGTGTAAAAATACTTTAAAGTACTACTTAAGTTGTTTTTTGGAGTATCTAGACTTTACTATTTATGTTTGACTACTTTTACTTTTACTTCACTACATTCCTTAAGAAAATATTGTACTTTTTACTCCATACAGTTTCCTTGACACCCTAAAGTACTCGTTACATTTTGAATGCTTAGCAGGACAGGAAAATAGTCCAATTCACGCACTTATCAAGAGAACATCCCTGGTCATCCCTACTGCCTCTGATCTGGCAGACTCACTAAACACACGTGCTTTGTTTGTAAATGTCTGAATGTTGGTGTGCCCGTGGCTGTCCGTAAATTAAAAAAAACGACTGGTTTGCTTAATATAAGGAATTTGAAATGATTCATACTTTTGATACTTAAGTATATTTGAAACCAAATACTTTTAGACTTTTACTCAAGTATAATTTTACTGGACTTTTACTTTTACTTGAGTCATTTTCTATTAAGGTATCTTTACTTTTACTCAAGTTTGACAGTTGGGTACTTTTTCCACCACTGTCCATAAGGTATATTTTTATATTTTGTTAAATCAAATTTTACTGCTTGCATCAGTTACTTGATGTGAAATGGAGTTCCATGTATTCATGGCTCTATGCAGTACTGTGCACCTCCCATAGTCTGTTTTGGATTTGGTGAAGTCAAATTCTCCTCCACTTTGAGCCAGGAGAGATTGACATGCATATTATTAACATTAGCTCTCTGTGTACATCCAAGGGCCAGTTGTGCTGCCCTGTTCTGAGCCAATTGCAACTTTCCTAAGTCCTTTTTTGTGGCACCTGACCACACGACTGAACAGTAGTTTACTGAAAGCCAGTGCCATGTCATTAGTAAAGATTGAAAAAAGTAATGGGCCTAGACAGCTGCCCTGGGGAATTCCTGATTCTACTTGGATTATGTTGGAAAGGCTTCCATTAAAGAACACCCTCTGTGTTCTGTTAGACTGGTAACTCTTTATCCACAATATAGCAGGGGGTGTAAAGCCATAACACACAAGTTTTTCCAGCAGACTATGACCAATAATGTCAGAAGCCACACTGAAGTCTAACAAAACAGCCCCCACAATTTTATCATCATTTTCTCTAAGCCAATCATCAGTGCTGTGCTTGTTGAATGTCCTCTATAAGCATGGTGAAAGTTTGTCAATTTGTTCACTGAAAAATATACATTTTTAAACGCAATTGTTTCCAAAAGTTTACTAAGGGTTGGTAACAGGCTGATTGGTCGGCTATTTTAGCCAGTAAAGGGGGCTTTACTATTATTGGGTAGCGGAATGACTTTGCTTCCCTCCAGGCCCGGGGCACACACATTCTAGTAGGCTTAAATTGAAAATATATCAAATAGGAGTGGCAATATTGTCTGCTATTAGCCTCAGTAATTTTCTATTCAAGTTGTCAGACCCCAGTGGCTTGTCATTGTTGATAGACACCAATAATTTTCTCACCTCTTCCACATTCACTTTATGGAATGCAAAATTGCAATGCTTGTCTTTCATAATTTGGTGAGAGGGAGAGAGATCTCTACTTGGATGTGTAGTGTCATCGTTTGTTGCTGGCATGGCATGCCTAAGTTTGCTAATTTTGCCAATGAAAAAAAATAATTAAAGTAGTTACAATATCAGTTGGTTTTGTGATGAATGAGCCATCTGATTCAATGAATGGAGCTGAGTTTGCCTTTTTACTATCATTCTTTGTCATTTTATCTTTGTTTCATGTGCCTTTTACTGAGGAGAGGCTTCCGTCTGGCTACTCTACCATAAAAGCCTGATTGGTGGAGTGCTGCAGAGATGGTTGTCCTTTCGGAAGGTTCTCCCATCTCCACAGAGGAATTCTCTGTCAGAGTGACCATCGGGTTCTTGTTCACCTCCCTGACCAAGGCCCTTCTCCGATTGCTCAGTTTGGCCGGGCGGCCAGCTCTAGGAAGAGTCTTGGTGGTTCCAAACTTCTTCCATTTAAGAATGATGGATACCACTGTGCTCTTGGGGACCTTCAATGCCTCAGACATGTTTTGGTACCCTTCCCCAGATCTGTGCCTCTGCACAATCTGTTTTCGGAGCTCTATGGACAATTACTTTGACCTCATGGCTTGGTTTTTGCTCTGACGTGTACTGTCATCTGGAAGATTTTATATAGACAGGTGTGTGCCTTTCCAAATCATGCCCAATCAATTGAATTTACCAAAGGTGGACTCCAATTAAGTTGTAGAAACATCTCAAGGATGATCAATGGAAACAGGATGCACCTGAGCGTAATTTTGAGTCTCATAGAAAAGGGTCTGAATACTTATGTAAATAAGGTATTTCTGTGTTTTATTTTTTTGAAATTCGCTAAAATATTATTTAAACATTTTTGCTTTGTCATTATGGGGTATTGTGTGTAGATTGCTGAGGATCTTTTACTTAATTTAATCTATTTTAGAATAAGGCTGTAACTTAAAGTTTGAAAAAGTCAAGGGGTCTGAATACTTTCCGAAGACACTAAATGAGATATTTCTGTTTTTAATTTTCAATGCATTTGCATTTGCAAACATGTTATCACTTTGTATTGTGTGTAACTGTGTGAGAGGTAGGATTAAAAAAAAAAACATTTAGTCAATTTCAGGCTGTAACATAACAATGTGGAATAAGTCAAGGGGTATGAATACTTTCTGAAGGCACTGTAACTATCTGTTTGTACAGGGTTTGACTACAAGACGTGTAACGTGCTGGTGGCCCTAGAGCCCCAGGCAGAGGAGATATCAGTATGTGTGTTTGAAGGCAAGGATCAGGATGACATCGGAGCCGGAGATCAGGTACACGTAAATTACAGTTCCACCAATTCAGCGCCTTTTGAGAAATGTAACTTTGTAAAATAAAATGTTTGATTTCAACAAATTTTAACATTGTCATAGAGACGCATTTTCAACTTCATAAAAAAAACTAGTTTTCCCATCTCGAGGTTAAATAAAAGAAATACTATAGTAAGTGCCTATTGAGTGCCAAATAATGTAACATAGTTGAATGTAAGAGGGTTGATTTTGTCTTAAATCGGACAAAAATACCCTTGTGACGGGGAATGGAAGGAAGATCGTTTTTTTCATCATGAATCTGGCAACTCTGCAGAGTGGTCACTAACTGGCACCCAACATGAACCCTACTGCTCACCCTAATGCCTAACCTTAAATTAAGACTAAAAAAGTTTAAAAAAAATAATAATATATATATATATATATATATATATATATTACATTTTTACAATACACCCAATTTTGACTTTGCAGCTGGCCTATCCAATTTGCTCAGTTCTGCCTCCAGGACAAGACTCGTGACAATAAACGTCATCCTCCGAATGGCAGCTTTATGTGTGCAACAGGGTGTGGCAGCTGAATGCAAGCTTCACCCCCAAAATGTTTTTGTTAAAAACATTCTAGTCTATCTATGGGTAACAGGGTTAACATGTTATTCTCTCCCGACCCACTCAGTTTTCCACCACAAAACACCAGAAAACGTCATAAAAGAGTAGAACCAGCTCACCTACTTTTACTCTGATTTGACTATTAGATGTTCAGTGTTTCTTTAGAAAAAAGGAATAGTTTCACCTTATTAAAATGAGAGTTCAGTTCACGTAACAGGGTTGACCTTAAAATGAGGGACAAATGTATGTGAATTACTAATCACATAGAATAAATAATATTCAGAAATGACTTTCTCAAAGCAGCAAGATTACTAGAGCTTTACAATGATGCGAAATCAGCGAAATCTTGGTTATGTGGGTTAAAATCTTAGAAGTCAGAGGGTGTACCAAGGGGCATGTCAAAATGCTGAATTTTGGCAATTTTACAAGTCTTTATTCATACCATGTGGTATTAATAGAAGATGTTCTGAAAGAGCTGCAAAACCTGGACCCGTACAAATCAGCTGGGCTAGACAATCTGGACCCTCTCTTTTTTTAATTATCCGCCGCCATTGTTGCAACCCCTATTACTAGTCTGTTCAACCTCTCTTTCGTACCGTCTGAGATTCCTAAAGATTGGAAAGCTACCACGGTCATCCCCCTCTTCAAAGGGTTGTGACACTCTAGACCCAAACTGTTACAGACCTATATCCATCCTGCCCTGCCTTTCTAAAGTCTTCGAAAGCCAAGTTAACAACCAGATCACTGACCATTTCGAATCCCACCGTACCTTCTCCGCTGTGCAATCCGGTTTCCGAGCTGGTCACGGGTGCACCTCAGCCACGCTCAAGGTACTAAACGATATCATAACTGCCATCGATAAAAGACAGTACTGTGCAGCCGTCTTCATCGACCTGGCCAAGGCTTTCGACTCTGTCAATCACCACACTCTTATCGGCAGACTCAACAGCCTTGGTTTCTCAAATGACTGCCTTGCCTGGTTCACCAACTACTTCTCAGATATAGTTCAGTGTGTCAAATCGGAGGGCCTGTTGTCTGGACCTCTGGCAGTCTCTATGGGGTACCACAGGGTTAAATTCTCGGGCCGACTCTTTTCTCTGTATATATCAATGATGTCGCTCTTGCTGCTGGTGATTCCTTGATCCATCTCTACGCAGACGACACCATTTTGTATACTTCTGGCCCTTCTTTGGACACTGTGTTAACAAATCTCCAAACGAGCTTCAATGCCATACAACACTCCTTCTGTGGCCTCTAACTGCTCTTAAATGCTAGTAAAACTAAATGCATGCTCTTCAACCGATCGCTGCTCGCACCCACCCGCCCGACTAGCATAACTACTCTGGACGGTTCTGACTTAGAATGTGTGGACAACTACAAATACCTAGGTGTCTGCTAGACTGTAAATTCTCCTTCCAGACTCATATTAAGCATCTCCAATCCAAAATGAAATCTAGAATCAGCTTCCTATTTTGCAACAAAGCCTCCTTCACTCACGCTGCCAAACATACCTTCATAAAACTGACTATTGTACCCATCCTCGACTTTGGGAAGTCATTTACAAAATAGCCTCCAACACTACTCAGCAAACTGGATGCAGTCTATCACAGTGCCATCCGTTTTGTCACCAAAGCCCCATATACTACCCACCACTGCGACCTGTATGCTCTCGTTGGCTGGCCCTCGCTACATATTCGTTGCCAGACCTACTGTCTCCATGTCATCTATACGTCTTTGCTAGGTAAAGCTTCTCTTTATCTCAGCTCACTGGTCACCATAACAACACCCACCCGTAGCACACGCTCAAGCAAGTATATCTCACTGGTCATCCCAAAAGCCAACACCTCCTTTGGCCACCTTTCCTTCCAGTTCTCTGCTGCCAATGACTGGAACGAATTGCAAAAATCACTGAAGTTGGAGACTTATATCTCCCTCACTAACTTTAAGCATCAGCTATCTGAGCAGCTTACCGATCGCTGCAGCTGTACACAGCCCATCTGTAAATACCCCATCCAACTATCTACCTCATCCCCAAATTGTTTTTATTTACTTTTTTTGTTGCTCTTTTGCACACCAGTATTTCTACTTGCACGTCATCATCTGCACATATATCACTCCAGTGTTAATTTGCTAAATTGTAATTACTTCGCTACTGTTGGCCTATTCATTGCCTTACCTCCTTACTCCATTTGCACACAGTTTATCTAGATTTTTCTATTGCGTTATTGACTGTACTTTTGTTTATTCCACGTGTAACTCTGTTGTTTTTTGTCGCATTGCTGTGCTTTATCTTGGCCAGGTCACAGTTGTAAATGAGAACTTGTTCTCAACTGGCCTACCTGGTTAAATGAAGGTGAAATGAAAAATGTAATTAAATTAAAAGGATACTTCATTTAAAATAACCGGACTTAAAATTCTATATTGGTGCACAAATCGTACTTTAAATATCAAAGGGATACAAAATGCACTCATTTCGCAGAACAAGCCATTTACATTTACATTTACGTCATTTAGCAGATGCTCTTATCCAGAGCGACTTACAAATTGGTGCATTCACCTTATGATATCCAGTGGAACAACCACTTTACAATAGTACATCTATATATTTTTTGGGGGGGAGGGTTAGAAGGATTACTTAATCCTATCCCAGGTATTCCTTAAAGAGGTGGGGTTTCAGGTGTCTCTGGAAGGTGGTGATTGACTCCGCTGTCCTGGCGTCGTGAGGGAGCTTGTTCCACCATTGGGGTGCCAGAGCAGCGAACAGTTTTGACTGGGCTGAGAGGGAACTGTGCTTCCACAGAGGTAGGGAGGCAAGCAGGCCAGAGGTGGATGAACGCAGTGCCCTTCTTTGGGTGTAGGGACTGATCAGAGCCTGAAGGTACGGAGGTGCCGTTCCCCTCACAGCTCTGTAGGCAAGCACCATGGTCTTGTAGCAAATGCGAGCTTCAACTGGAAGCCAGTGGAGTGTGCGGAGGAGCGGGGTGACGTGAGAGAACTTGGGAAGGTTGAACACCAGACGGGCTGCAGCGTTCTGGATGAGTTGTAGGGGTTTAATGGCACAGGCAGGGAGCCCCGCCAACAGCGAGTTGCAGTAATCCAGATGACAAGTGCCTGGATTAGGGCCTGCGCCGCTTCCTGTGTGAGGCAGGGTCGTACTCTGTGAATGTTGTAGAGCATGAACCTACAGGATCGGGTCACCGTCTTGATGTTAGCGGAAAACGACAGGGTGTTGTCCAGGGTCACGCCAAGGCTCTTAGCACTCTGGGAGGAGGACACAATGGACTTGTCAACCGTGATGGCGAGATCATGGAAAGGGCAGTCCTTCCCCGGGAGGAAGAGCAGCTCCGTCTTGCCGAGGTTCAGCTTGAGGTGGTGATCCGTCATCCACACTGATATGTCTGCCAGACATGCAGAGATGCGATTCGCCACCTGAAGGGGGAAAGGAGAAGATTAATTGTGTGTCGTCTGCGTAGCAATGATAGGAGAGACCATGTGAGGATATGACAGAGCCAAGTGACTTGGTTTATAGAGAGAATAGGAGAGGGTCTAGAACTGAGCCCTGGGGGACACCAGTGGTGAGAGCACGTGGTGCGGAGACGGATTCTCGCCACGCCACCTGGTAGGAGCGACCTGTCAGGTAGGACGCAATCCAAGAGTGAGCCGCGCCGGAGATGCCCAACTCGGAGAGTGTGGAGTGGAGGATCTGATGGTTCACAGTATCAAAGGCAGCAGATAGGTCTAGAAGGATGAGAGCAGAGGAGAGAGAGTTAGCTTTAGCAGTGCGGAGAGCCTCCGTGACACAGAGAAGAGCAGTCTCAGTTGAATGACCAGTCTTGAAACCTGACTGATTTGGATCAGGAAGGTGATTCTGAGAGAGATAGCAGGAGAGCTGGCCAAGGACGGCACGCTCAAGAGTTTTGGAGAGAAAAGAAAGAAGGTATACTGGTCTGTAGTTGTTGACATCGGAGGGATCGAGTGTAGGTTTTTTGAGAAGGGGTGCAACTCTCGCTCTCTTGAAGACGGAAGGGACGTAGCCAGCGGTCAAGGATGAGTTGATGAGCGAGGTGAGGTAAGGGAGAAGGTCTCCGGAAATGGTCTGGAGAAGAGAGGACGGGATAGGGTCAAGCGGGCAGGTTGTTGGGCGGCCGGCCGTCACAAGTTGCGATTTCATCTGGAGAGAGAGGGGAGAAAGAGGTCAAAGCATATAGGGTAGGGCAATGTGAGCAGGACCAGCGGTGTCGTTTGACTTAACAAACAAGGATCGGATGTCGTCAACCTTCTTTTCAAAATGGTTGACAAAGTCATCCGCAGAGAGAGGGGGGGGGGGGGGGGGGGATTTACACACACGTGCATGCACACACTGCCTTGGCTTAAGTGAATGTCTAATGATCTAGCCTGTGGTCCTGCCAGGGCCTGATGTTTGGCTATGCTACAGATGAGACAGAGGAGTGTATGCCTCTCACCATCCTACTGGCCCACAAACTCAACCACAAGATGAAGGAGCTGTCTGCCAATGGGGAGTGTCCTTGGATCAGACCGGACTCTAAAACTCAGGTGAGCCCTCTAGTGACGAGGCCAGTCTGTCAGATTGAGTGACGTAGAACCTAGTTAGTGAATGTCCCCAATCCTGCACAAATCATGTAACGACAGAAATACAAGTGTATTGAAGACAGATGGAGGTGATGCATATTTATCCCCAAGATTAAATTGGTTTGAAATGAGTTTCAGATCTGATGAAATACTAATAGAGGGGTCTGACATAATGTCTCTTATCTCACCACCACTAATGAGGTGGGTGTGGCTTGATGCATGTTGTGTCGGAGCTTCTCAAAGTGAGGGGGCGTGGTCGACAGTGCGTACCTCATCTCTCCTATCACATCCAACTTGGATTGATATTTGTTTTTATTGCAGAGGATAGCACTGAATCAGCGTACCATGAGTTTTTTTTAATGCTTGAAGGGAGATGGCACAGTATTCCCTTTTGAGTCAGGAACCAAAACTCCTCCAAAATGACTGGTGAATGCGTTGTCTGCAGCATTTGGTCACATGACAGCTCCCTCAGCTGTTTGATTTCACTTACCAGCATGTCAACTGAGCCAGGATCACAGTCAAACAGATTTTGTTGATTCGGTCACTCATCTATCAATTTTTTTTTGTATTTGGCTTGTATTCAGTTTGTTCAGTTTCTCAAATAGGCTAGGTTCAGTCATTTTCCTCCTGATTGCCAGCTATAGCATCAATTGTTAGTTTCACAGTGTTGTCTGACAAAGGTATTGATGTGAGTTTCTGTGCCTCTGCCTCCCCACACATTGTTTTCATCAAATCAATTGTGGCCGGTGAAATCGATGTCTCTGCAATAGTGTGTGGTTCATAGCGTAGCAGGCCTAGCTATTTCATATCAGTTGTGACCCCTAGTTTGGGAACCGCTGTACTAATACAACTAAACATAAATCAATAAATGTTTTTGAATATTTTTTGCATAATATTTTTGCATACAACTTCAAAACTATTTCTTCAGATAACTGTCTTGTCCTCTTGTCAGTGATGACCAAACGCTGACCTCTGAACTGTCCCTCTGTCTCCAAGGTTACAGTGGAGTACCGTGATAACAGTGGGGCCATGGAGCCGGTGCGTGTCCATACAGTGGTCATCTCTGTGCAGCACAGCCCTGATGTCAGTCTGGAAGAGATACGCCGTAGCCTGATGGACAGCGTGGTCCGGAAGGTCATCCCTGCCCATTACCTAGACGACAAGACCATCTACCACCTGCTGCCAAGTGGGAAGTTCCTCCTGGGCGGACCTCAGGTAAGAACGGGGCTTTCAAATAATACACCATTATTCCCTAACCAACTTGCCTAGTTAAATAAAATAAAAATAAATTCGCTAACCAAATCAAATGCCTTATACATGGTTTAAATGCTTGTAAACGTTTATACATGTGGAGATGCTAAGTTGTCTATGTACACATACTGTAACTTCTTTTGTTTATAGATTCTTATCAATTCAAGGATATATATAGTGTTATAAGGTGTTGCCTTGCAGGAGTGCTGGTTTTACAATGTATGAATCATCTCCCAGGCAATTAGATATGTGGGTATTTTATGTTTTGTTTTTGTACTCTTCTGGACAGAGTGATGCAGGACTGACAGGTCGTAAGATCATAGTGGACACCTATGGAGGGTGGGGAGGGCATGGTGGAGGGGCCTTCTCTGGAAAGGACTACTCTAAAGTGGACCGCTCTGGGGCCTATGCAGCCCGCTGGGTGGCCAAGTCTCTGGTGAAAGCCAAGCTCTGCCGCAGAGCCTTGGTTCAGGTCAGTCAAAATCCTTAAAAGTATGTACTAAAATGATGCATTCAATATCTGGCAGTATAGTAATAAGAATAAGAAGAATAGTGTGTGACTTTTTTAAAACCTTGTTCATCTTTTTTGGGGGTGTGAATCTGCTGTCCCAGGTTTCGTATGCCATCGGTGTGGCTCACCCTCTGTCCATCTCTGTGTTCCACTATGGAACCTCTACCAGGCAGGAGGATGAACTGCTGCAGATCGTCAACAACAACTTTGACCTCAGGCCTGGGGTCATTGTCAAGTAAGTACAATATCACCCTCTTGTAATCTAGAGGTCTAACAATACTGTGTTGTGGCTTTTTATCAAATTGAGATACTAAGCTATTTGACATATTGATCTTGCTGATGAGCTGCTTCTGCTTTGGGTCAAGTTGGGGCATTTGGGAATCACAACGATTATGCCAAGGAGAGGTGGAGAATCTTATGCAGCAGGCTAATTTATGGCACATTCTGATGTGTTAACATGTTCCCTCTTCTCCAGAGAGCTGGGTCTGAAGCGGCCTATCTACCAGTCCACTGCCTGCTATGGACACTTCGGCCGGGACGAGTTCCCCTGGGAGAAGCCCAAGCCACTGCAGTTCTGATGGAAACAACCACTCTTATCACCTGGGTGTTTTATGTAAATCTGACTGAAAAATAACACTATCAGATAAAAAGTGTAAATCCTTTCTCTTTATGATTGAACATGTAATTGTCAACTGTGAATCATGGACAAAATTCTATCTTTTATCCTACTGAAAATATAAATGGACGTTTCAGCAACACTGTGTGACACTTGGTTGTGTAATATATGTAAGGTTTGTAATGGCCTCCAGAAAAGTGAAAGGCGCAATATTCACCATTACCACTAGAGGGAAGTAGTAATCTGTTGATTACGCAACGGCATCAGGGAGGGAGAGAAAAAAGTATCAAATCAAAGTGTATTGGTCTTGTCACAGATTATCCATTATATTGACCAGATGCTCAAGTGGCCACTCTAACAATGAAAATAAATGTCTTAAAAAATGGAAGGCAATCGAGTCGGGAGCAGGCAAGGTCAGATGGGACCATTCTAGCCAATGAGGGGGCAGATATGCTTGTAAAGAACAGGCACAACTCCAATATATAGTGTTTTTTCAGGGATGTCACGTTTCCTACTTATATCAGTACACTGGTAACAACCGCAGCATTACGCACCTTCTATTCTATCAAATAAGCCCAATATAGAAAATAAGCCTTTACATTTTTTTAACCCAATTCGACACTGACGCGCCCTGACCTCCATACAAAAAGTACTTGCTTGGTGAGCTGAGAAAAAAAACGGACAAAACACCACGTGCTGGAGGAGACAGATTTTGGGCACAGTAATCCCTCTGCTTCGCCTCTTACACCTCGATCACACCGATAGTGTTTATTCATTTCCAATGGAACGTTGCGTCAGCATTGCGTTGCAGAGGCAGTTGCAGTGCGTTCTGTGTGGTGCATACGTTGTATTTATCGAACGTATGCTAGACAGCTTGACAGAAATGGTAGCAGAAGATGAATGTCCATATGATGCTGCATACCATTTTGCGTAATGGTATGCAGCATCAATGTGTGCAACAAAAATGTAACATTCACCTTCTGCTACTATTTCTGTCAAGCTGTTTACACATAGTGTTTTGTTTGATAAATCCAACGTATGCACCACAGGAGGTTGGTGGCACCTTAATTGGGGAAAATGGGCTGGTGGTAATGACTGGAGCGGAATAGGTGGAATGCTATAAAATACATCAAATACCTGGTTTCGGTGTGATCGAGGCGTTAATATGGGCGCCTACGGTTTAGCAGGTGTTATAGCAGATATTGCGAAAAGCTTGTTACTCGCTCATAACAATGCAGTAAAAATGTCAAACAGTATACAAATAATATATATCTTTTTTTAAACTAGACGCGGAACTGTTAGGTAAAAGTTCCCTGTTTGATGAGATATTGCATAGTTTGATACTTTGTCGAAACATGTCAAACATCCGATTCGGTTAGACTGTTTCAGAATTCTTTGAAGTTGTCTCTTTCTGTTGCTTATGAAATATGGTAATGAGGGAGTTCTATTAACCTGAACGGGGCTATTGCCATGAACGTGACATGGGGAGCCGGTGAGGGAGGCGTGCCCTGATCGATCAAATCGAACGGTAATCTGCGCCACTCGTTCATATTGTAAACATTACAGCATGCAGGAAAAATACATATATTTTAAAACTAGTTTTCATGGTATGCAATCAACACCCAGTTCACCCGGGGCATGAATAGAATCCCCCCAATGTTAGTAAATGTACACCAATAATATTCGGTGTGACACAGAGCGCTCTATGTAACAGTGATTTCGATTGGTTGAAACCTATTGCAGGAAAGAAGACTTCTTACGTATCAGGTCGAGTTTACTTTGAGGAACAGGAGGGACAACTTTCACATTGCATTTCGATGAACGAGGGTAGTGATAAACGTGGTTTGGGACTGGACTCAAGTGGAGTTTTCGTGACTTTGTAGGACCTCGGACCCCACGTTCCGACCAACGTTTTATCGACCTCAGAATAGCAGAGCAGATAGCAAGGGTCTCTTTGGACAGCAGCAAGCATGCTAACTTCTCTGTTCGCATTTGGAACTGTTATTCATGCTTGTTATGCGTATGATTTTTTTGAAGGTCGTGGTTATTCGGGGGAGGAAAACTTAAACTAGGTTTCTTTTTTTTTTTTTTTTTTTTTTTTTTATTAAAAATAACTATGTTGGGGAATGAGGGGATCTATGCAGCGAAGAAGAGGAAGAAACCCGTCCAGAAAAGGTAATAATATTTGTAGGCTAAGATGTATTCACTGCTTTCTGCTTCTGTGAATGCATGCCTATTGTTATATATAAGTAGTGGGCGTGATGGTGGGAGGGGAGTGAACAACATCAACACCGCATCATAATCAATTCAATTTAAGGGCTTTATTGGCATGGGAAACGTATGTTTACAATGCCAAAGCAAGTGAAATAGATAATAAACAAAAGTGAAATAAACAAAATACATACATTACACTTCCAAAAGTTTCAAAAGAATAAAGACATTTCACATGTCATATTATGTATATATACCGTGTTGTAATGATGTGCAAATTGTTAAAGTATGAAAAGGAAAATAAATATAAATAAAGGTTGTATTTACAATTGTGTTTGTTCTTCACTGGTTGCCCTTTTCTTGTGGCAACAGGTCACAAATCTTGCTGCTGTGATTGCACACTGTGGCATTTCACCCAATACATATGGGAGTTTATCAAAATTGGATTCGTTTTCTATTTCTTTGTGGGTCTGTGTAATCTCAGGGAAATACGTGTCTTTAATATGGTCATACATTTGGCAGGAGGTTAGGAAGTGCAGCTCAGTTTCCAACTAATTTTGTGGGCAGTGGCCTGTCTTCTCTTGAGAGCCATGTCTGCCTTCGGTGGCCTTTCTCAATAGCAAGGCTATACTCACTGAGTCTGTACATAGTCAAAGATTTCCTTAATTTTGGGTCAGTCACAGTGGTCAGGTATTCTGCCACTGTGTACTCTCAGGTTTAGGGCCAAATAGCATTCTAGTTTGCTTTATTTTTTGGTATATACTTTCCAATGTGTCAAGTAATTATCTTTTTGTTTTCTCATGATTTGGTTGGGTCTAATTGTGTTGCTGTCCTGGGGCTCTGTGGGGTGTGTTTGTGTTTGTGAAGAGAGCCCCAGGACCAGCTTGCTTAGGGGGACTCTTCTCTAGGTTCATCTCTCTGTAGGTGATGGTTTTGTTATGGAAGGTTTGGGAATTGCTTCCTTTTAGGTGATTGTAGAATTTAACGGCTCTTTTCTGGATTTTGATAATTAGCGGGTCTCGGCTTAATTCTGCTCTGCATGGATTATTTGGTGTTTTACGTTGTACACCGAGGATATTTTTTGCAGAATTCTGGATGCAGAGTCTCAATTTGGTGTTTGTCCCATTTTGTGAATTCTTGGTTGGTGAGCAGACCCCAGACCTCACAACCATAAAGGGCAATGGGTTCTATAAGTGATTCAAGTATTTTTAGCCAGATCTTAATTGGTATGTCGAATTTTATGTTCCTTTTGATGGCATAGAAGTCCCTTCTTGCCTTGTCTCTTAGATTGTTCACAGCTTTGTGGAAGTTACCTGTGGTGCTGATGTTTAGGCCGAGGTATGCATCGTTTTTTGTGTGCTCTCGGGCAACAGTGTCTAGATGGAATTTGTAATCGTGGTCCTGGGAACTGGACCTTTTTCGGAACACCGTTATTGTTGTCTTACTGAGATTTACTGTCAGGGTCCAAGTCTGACAGAATCTGTGCAGAAGATCTAGGTGCTGATGTAGGCCCTCCTTGGTTGGGGACAGAAGCACCAGATCATCCCTCAACAGCAACCACTATCCCAATTCCCGTCTTGTAGATTTGGTCCAAAGTCAATAGTCTACCTAGTTGAGGAAGCTCAACTCTGTTCTCTTATATCGAGGCAGAGTTGATTTTGAATAACTGGTCGATGGATTTGCTAGAAACAAGCTGGGCCAAAGTGTAGTTTACTACAGCAGAGGAGGCACATGGTTTTCCTCCCAGAGTACAGGCTGCTGACTGGGAGGACATGGACATACAACCTCTTCAGGACAGTAATAACAGTAATAACACTGGAAAGTAGACTATTGTAAAGTCCCAGTAGTGTGTTAAAATAACTTTCCTCTGATGAGAATTAGAGGTGTGCGTTGACAGCCTCTGCTGTTCCCCCCAAAACAAACAGTTAAATAGACTCCAAGGAGGGATTTTAACATCTGTATGAGTGTGATGATGTTTACCTGGCTGGCTTCCTCACACACAGACTTGCAGACAGACAGGCAAGAAGGCAGACAGACATGACAGCTATTCTGGCAAAAAGACAGACCGGAAAGAGGGCAGACAGACATGACAGACAGGTGGAAACTTCTCACTGAATAGCTCAGGGGGCTGGGATTAATTTACAGTAAACCACAATTTACTGTAAGACTCAACTGTTATGGGAAACATTGTTTTGTTTGGTTATTGTGCACTAATGCGGTATAGTGATGGCAGAGTGGACTGTGAGGTTGTTTGTAGGACAGTGAAGTTTACTCAAGAGTCTACTATAGTTTACTCTCCAGGGTAGTGTAGTTTGCTCTCTCCTCTTTCTTCCAAAGGAATGCAATGTGGCCCGATTGCCTAGCTTTACTAAGGACATAAACCACTGTGAGAGAATGGAAGCTCCAGAAAATGATCCAACCAGTGTTGATCTATCTGGTATAATTCACAATGCATGCACAGCCTATCCTCATGCTTTTATTCCAAGTTCTCCAGGTCCTGCTTTCTCTCGCCACTGTATTTCTTTATTCCCTTATCTTCTCTTTCCTATATCTCTTCTCCCTCTCTCCCCTCTCCATCTCCCTCTCCTCCCTCCTCTCTCTCTCTCTCTCTCTCTCTCTCTCTCTCTCTATCTCAAATTCAAGCTGCTTTATTGGCATGAAAAACATTGTGTCAATATTGCCAAAGGAACAATGTATACAATATACATTGTAATACAATTATAAACAAAAACAAATAATAATATAAAATGGCAGTAAATAATAATACAAAATTAAATATAAAAATAATAACAATAAAATAGTAGTAAAATAATAGTAAAATAGTAGAATGTAATAAATCTAAAAATCTAAATATGGAAAATGAATTTATAACTAACTTATAACTAAACATCAGTACTACAACAACTATCATCATTACCACTACTACCACCATCACTAAACTGCTATCATTACCATTACCACCCATACCACTACTATTTGGAATGATAAACAACAATAATAATAGTAATAACAATAATAGTAATAATAAGTAAGTTACTGTTTACTATGCAGATGTTATTATTCAGTGTCCCTCAGGCTATGGCAGGCAAATACATATTTGACTGCAAGAGGAGCCATTGCTCCTTCGCCCATGAGTATTTTTAGTTTTTCTTCTGAGTTCAAATTTGGAATAAATGTAGTCATATCTGTAAATAATGAATCTCTTGGTGAGGAATATTTATCACAGTAAAGGAGAAAGTGCATCGCTGTCTCTACCTCCCCTGTCGTGCAGTGATCACATACACGCTCTTCTTTGAGTAGCCATGTCTTTTTATGTCTGCCGGTTTCTATTGTCAGTTGGTGGTCACTCAGCCTGTACTTGGTAAGGATCTGTCTCTGCTTCGTATATCTGACAGAGTAGAGATAATCAGCCAATTCATATTCTCTGTTTAGGGTCAGATAGCAATTTAGTCGGCTTTGGGATTTTGTTTCATTTTTCCAATGTTGTAAATATGAGTCCTTTGATTGGTTCATGATTTTGTTTATTTGAATTCTTTCTTTTGAAGCAGTGCTGGTGTCAGCTTGGTTGGTGAGGTCCAACACCAGCTGACTGAGAGGGCTCATTTCTGGGCTCAGCTCTTGGGTTTGAAGTGCTTTAAATTGCAGACTTGAATTTGGACTTGAATTTAGATGTAGCCAAAATTTTAATGATCTTTTCTGTATTTTCATTATTACTGGAAAGCAGCCCAATTCTGCCCTACATGCATTAGTTGGTGTATTTCTCTGGACCTGTAGGATTTTCCGACAGAATTCTGCATGTAGGGCTTCAATTGGATGTTTGTCCCACATTTTAAATTCCAGTTTATTGAGTGGCCCCCAAACCTCACTTCCGTAAAGCGCAAATTGGTAGGATTACACTGTCAAATATTTTGGTCCAAATTCTAATTGGGATGTTGATTTTGAATAATTTCATTTTTATTGCATACAATGCTCTGCGGGCTTTTTCTTTGAGTGCATTCACTGCCATATTAAAGTTTCCCGATGCAGATATGGTCAGACCAAGGTAGGTGTAATTTTTAGTGTGTTCAGGGTGTTCAGGGTGAATTTATATTTGTGTTTCTGACATCTGTTTTTTTTTTTTTGAAAATTGTGATTTTCGTTTTTTGGAAATTTACTGCCAGGGCCCAATTATGGCAATATTGCTCTAGAATAATAATGTTCTGTTGAATACCTTCTTTGGTTGGTGATAGAAGTACCAAGTCATTAGCATATAGCAGGTATTTCACCTCTGTGTCAAATAGTGTGAGTCCTGGGGCTGGAGAATGGTCCAACATGTCTGCTAATTCATTGATATAAATGTTGAAAACGTTTGGACTCAAACTGCAGCCTTGTCTCACACCTCGACATTGTGAAAATAGTTCTGTTCTTTGGTTTTTGATTTTTATTGCACATTTGTTTTCTGTGTACATACATTTTATTAAGTCATACACCTTACCACCAAGCCCACTTTGGAGAATTTTGTAGAATAGCCCTTCGTGCCAAATAGAATCAAATGCTTTTTTAAAGTCAATAAAGCAAGCAAAGATTTTGCCCTCTTTTTTTTGGTGGACGTGTTTATTAATTAGTGTGTGTAAGGTGTATATATGGTCAGTAGTGCGATGGTTAGGGAGAAAGCCAATTTGACATTTACTTATTAAATTTTTTTCTTGACGAAAGGTTTGAATTCTTGAATTCAAAATGCTACAGAAAACCTTTCCCAAGTTACTGTTTATGCAAATTCCCCTGTAATTATTGGGGTCTGATTTGACTCCACTTTTGTGGATAGGGGAGATGAGCCCCTGGTTCCAGACATCAGGGAAGCAGCCAGAAGTTAAAACCATGTTGAACAGTTTAAACACAGCATTTTGCAACTCAGGTGTGCTGTTTTTCAGCATTTCATTTTTGATGTTGTCTAGACCACAAGCCTTCTTTGATTTAATAGATTTGAGCTTTTCATTTAGTTCTTGTTGGGTTATTGGGTAATCTAATGGATTTTGGTTGTTTTTAATGACTGATTCAAGGATGTTCAATTTTTCTATAATTTCTAATTGGTTCTGTTGTAAGTCTTTTTGTGGGATGTTTTTGTATAGATTATCAAAATAAGTTTTCCAAATTCCTACTTCTTGTATGGCTAATTCTTGTGGCTTTGTTGTGCTTAAATTGTTCCACATGTCCCAGAACTGATTTTGGTCAATTGCGTTTTCAATTTCATCAAGTATCTTGTTGGTATAATTCAATTTCTTGCGTTTCAGTGTTTGTTTATACTGTTTCAGAGTTTCAAAATATTCATATCGTAGCTCTGGGTTGTTTTGCTGCTTATGTTTTTCATTTGACATTGGTCTTAGGTGTTTTCTAATTCTAATTCATTATCAAACCATTTATCAGAAACATTTTGTTTTTTGTTTCTGATGTTGCATTTCTTTGGTTTTCTCAAATTTGCTTTCGATGCTGCTTTTTGGAATATGCAGTTGATGTTTTGAGTAGCCGAATTGACACCATCTTTATTGTTTTGGTATTGTGAGTTATTGAAAAACTGTAGAGTTCATCATTTCATTTCTCTCTCTCTCTCTGTTTCTCTCTCTGTCTGTGTCTCTCTCTCTCTCTGTGTCTCTCTCTCTCTCTCTCTCTCTCTCTCTCTCTCTCTCTCTCTCTCTCTCTGTGTCTCTCTCTCTCTCTGTCTCTCTCTCTGTTTCTCTCTCTCTGTCTCTCTGTTTCTCTCTCTCTCTGTCTCTCTCTTTGTCTCTCTCTCTCTGTGTGTGTCTCTCTCTGTCTCTATCTCTCTCTCTCTGTCTCTCTCTCTCTGTGTCTCTCTCTGTGTCTCTCTCTCTGTCTGTCTCTCTTTCTCTCTGTGTCTCTCTCTCTGTCTGTCTCTCTCTCTGTCTGTCTCTCTCTCTCTGTCTCTCTCTGTGTCTCTCTCTCTCTCTCTGTCTCTCTCTCTCTGTGTCTCTCTCTCTCTCTCTCTCTGTCTCTCTCTCTCTGTGTCTCTCTCTCTCTGTCTCTCTCTCTCTCTCTCTCTCTGTGTGTGTGTCTCTCTCTGTCTCTATCTCTCTCTCTCTCTTTCTCTGTCTCTCTCTCTCTGTCTTTCTCTCTCTCTCTCTCTCTCTCTCTCTCTCTCTCTGTGTCTCTCTCTCTGTCGCTCTCTCTTTCTCTCTCTCTCTGTCGCGCTCTCTCTCTCTCTCTCTCTCTCTGTCTCTCTCTGTCTCTGTCTCTCTCTCTCTCTTTCTCTCTGTGTCTCTCTCTCTATGTCTCTCTCTCTCTCTCTCTGTCTCTATGTGTCCTCCCTCTCTCTCTCTCTCTCTCTCTCTCTCTCTCTCTCTCTCTCTCTCTCTCTCTCTCAGTGCCCTTGTCTAAGGCACTGCATCTCAATGCTTGAGGCGTCACTACAGACACCCTGGTTCGATTCCAGGCTGTATCACAGCCGGCCGTGATTAGCAGTCCCATAGGGTGGTGCACAATTTACCCCGCGTTGGCCAGGGTAGGCCGTCATTGTAAATAAAAATGTGTTCTTAACTGACTTGCCTAGTTACATAAAAGGTGAAGCAAATATTTTTTGCGTACTTTCCCCCTCTTGAAATTGTATTGGTCCTGTCAGATGTCTTTGAAATTGACCTTAATTGGGACTCTAGAAGGCATCACTGGTTAACGATCGTGAAATGCTATGCTGAAATAAGTCATCCTGTAATTCAGAACCAACCGGAGTGTGAGTTCCATGTGTTTCCCAAAGGACAGACCATGGGTTCAGTAACCATGCCTCCTCCCCTCGTCCCCGAGGTATAGAGGAGCCAGCCAGTCACTCTGTCCTCTGGGGCAGCAGCAGTGGAACAGAAATCCTGTTTGTCCTTAGCTATGCTGCCTGGGGCTGCAGACTGCAGGATGGCCTCTGGATTAGACATCACACAGGCTGCATCTCTATAATGGAAAGTCCTTTTCTCTCCTCTCCCTCAATTTTATAGTCTAAAGGGGCTTATCTCTTTCAAGTCCCTGAAAACATATTGTAAGTGACAGCAATAGCCAGATAATTACCAGTGTAAAGACAGACGCTGGGAGACGAGAAGCAAGTACAGGGAGTGAACATTTAATAAACAACGGACATGAAACAGAACACGGACAGCGCATGGACAGGGGAAAAATAACATCAATGTTGACACTGGGAACAAACTGAGGAACAGACAGATAAAGAGGGGCAATCAACAAAGTGAAGGAGTCCAGGTGAGTCCAATATTGCGCTGATGCGCGTAATGATGGTGACAGTGGAGCGGGAGCAGGTGTGACAACCAGACCTGTCATGAAGAATGGACTCTGTTTCCCAACATCTGTTTCTGTGTTCATTTTACATGTCCTGATATGCTTATAGAAGCGAGTCTTTGTTGTCTATTCATGGAACTGGTGTTGAGAAATTGACCTGAAACAGCTTCTTATTCTCAGCCATCTGTTGACTACAGGGGCAGGGCATTTCAGGACAGATTACATACAGTACCATTCAAAAGTTTGGACACACCTACTCATTCAAGGGTTTTTCTTTATTTGTACTATTTTCTACATTGTAGAATAATCAAACAAATCAAAATATATTTTCTTCAAAATATCCACCCTTTGCCTTGATGACAGCTTTGCACACTCTTGACATTCTCTCAACCACCTTCATAAGGTAGTCACCTGGAATGCATTTCAATTAACAGATATGCCTTGTTAAAAGTTAATTTGTTGAATTTCTTTCCTTCTTAATGCTTTTGAGCCAATCAGTTGTGTTGTGACAAGGTCGGGGTGGTATACAGAAGATAGCCCTATTTGGTAAAAGACCAAATCCATATTATGGCAAGAACAGCTCAAATAAGCAAAGAGAACGACAGTCCATCATTACTTTAAGACATGAAGGTCAGTCAATCCGGGAAATTTCAAGAACTTTGAAAGTTTCTTCAAGTGCAGTCGCAAAAACCATCAAGCGCTAGGATGAAACTGGCTCTCATGAGGACCGCCACAGGAAAGGAAGACCCAGCGTTATCTCTGCTGCAGAGGACAAGTTCATTAGAGTTACCAGCCTCAGAAATTGCAGCCCAAATAAATTATTCTCAGAGTTCAAGTAACAGACACAACTTAACATCAACTGTTCAGAGTGGACTGTGTGAATCAGGCCTTCATGGTCGAATTAATGCAAAGAAACCACTACTGAAGGACACCAATAAGAAAAGTTGACTTGCTTGGGCCAAGAAACACGAGCAATGAACATTAGACCTGGAAATCTGTCCTTTGGCCTGATGAGTCCAAATGTCAGATTTTTGGTTCCAACTGCCATGTCTGTTTGAGACACAGAGTAGGTGAACGGATTATCCCTGCATGTGTGGTTCCCACCGTGAAGCATGGAGGTGTGATGGTGTGGGGTTGCTTTGCTGGTGATACATTCTGTGATTTATTTTTTTATTCAAGGCACACTTAACCAGCATGACTACGACAGCATTCTGCAGCAATACGCCATCCCATCTGGTTTGCACTTAGTGGGACTATAATTTGTTTTTCAACAGGACAATGACCCAACACACCTCCAGGCTGTGTAAGGGCTATTTGACCAAGAAGGAGAGTGATGGAGTGTTGCATCAGATGACCTGGCCTCCACAATCACCCGATCTCAACCCATTTGAGATGGTTTGGTATGGCTTGGACCGCAGAGTGAAGGAAAAGCAGCCAAAAAGTGCTTAGTATTTGTGGGAACTCCTTCAAGACTGTTGGAAAAGCATTTCAGGTGAAGCTGGTTGAGAGAATGCCAAGAGTGTGCAAAGCTGTCATCAAGGCAAAGGGTGGCTACTTTGAAGAATCTGAAATATAAAATATATTTTGATTT
This sequence comes from Salmo salar, assembly GCF_965601325.2. NCBI lineage: Eukaryota > Metazoa > Chordata > Actinopteri > Salmoniformes > Salmonidae > Salmo > Salmo salar. The sequence goes on along the minus strand of NC_138303.1, from coordinate 98,928,006 downwards.
GTTTAACTTTTTTGGTTACTACATGTGTTATTTCATAGTTTTGATGTCTTCACTATTATTCTACAATGTCAAAAATAGTAAAAATAAAGAAAAACCCTTGAATGAGTCGGTGTGCCCAAACTTTTGACTGGTACTGTAAGTGTGACTGACCAGGTATCCAATCTATTACACTTCACTTCCTTTGACCACCTCCTCTCCGGAATGACCCCAGCAGCTGATAAGCATCACCTGACAGAATTTGTGTCATGGCTCCAATGTGACTGACAGGTGACTGACTGGTTTTGAACCTGGGTTGTCTGTTCACCACAAGACTGTGTTAGCTTGCTACTGACATTCATATACTCTAGTAGTCCAAAGTCTGTGTTCAGTAGATTCCTAACCTTCCCTTGTCCTCTCTGGTCTGTTCCCAGCCTGTTAACCCTCTGAGCTAAAGTATCTGACCATCAGCTGCAGTTCAGCTGTGTTCAGTAGATTCCTAACCTCCCCTTGTCCTCTCTGGTCTGTCCCCAGCCTGTTAACCCTCTGAGCTAAAGCCTCTGACCATCAGCTGCAGTTCAGCTCTGTTCAGTAGATTACTAATTCCCCCCCTCTCCCCTCCTCTCCTGTCCCCAGTCTGAAGCATGCTCCAGGTGACAGTGTGGTAAAGACCAACCCTTCAAAACGTCACCGGGACCGTCTGAACGGGGAGCTGGACCGGCTGACCAGCCTGCTGCCCTTCTCCCCAGAGGTCAGGGGTAGGTTGGACAAATTGTCTGCCCTGCGGCTCAGCGTGGGATACGTCAAAGTCAAGAGCTTCTTCCATGGTGAGTGGAATTTGGAGGTGCGCACACACCATACATACAGGCACGCACACACACACTATGTTTATCGTTAAACTCACTGTTGGAAAGTAATGCACAGGCTATTAACATGATCTACAGCAGGGATCATCAACTAGATTTAGCTCGATGGTCAGGGGGCCGGAACATAACTACAAATAATTTGTAGACTGCAAATTGACTGCAAGAAGCCCGGACAGAAATAATATTTGACTAAAACATCATTTCAAACCTTGCTTACATTTATAAACAGTAATTGCCTTAATGTTGCTCGACCCCAGGAAGAGTAAGGTGGATCCATGATAAATACTAAATAAAAAAATACTGTTTTAAGCAATGAGCCTGACGCCACAGATGAGAACATTTAGCTTAAAATGTTGATCAACTATTGCTCTATTTCTTCACAGTATAAGCACAGCAATGCGCACACAGCAATAAGCTATAAGCGCAAATGTTCAATTAGCAGGAAAACACCATTCTCAAAAGTGACCACAAATGCTATTATGCACGCAATGCTTTTATTATAAAGGTTTATTTTTATGGTGAAAATTATCTTCTCCAACTTGAAACTCACACGCTGTATATGTTTGCCAGTTAGGCTCTACACCTGTTGTAAAACGGTGGCATGTCGCTAAAGATTGATAAAAGTAAGGGGCCTAGACAGCTGCCCTGGGGGATTCCTGATTCTACCTGGATTATGGAGAGGCTTCCATTAAAGAACACCCTCTGTGTTCTGTTAGACAGGTAACTCTTTATCCACAATATAGCAGGGGGTGTAAAGCCATAACACATACGTTTTTCCAGCAGCAGACTATGATCCATAATGTCAGAAGCCACACTGAAATCTAACAAAACAGCCCCACAATCTTGTTGTCTTTCATAATTTGGTCAGATATACAGTACCTGTCAAAAGTTTGTACACACCTACTCATTCCGGGGTTTTTCTTTATTTTTACTGTTTTCTACATTGTAGAATAATAGTGGAGACATCAAAACTATGAAATAACACATATGGAATCATGTAGTAATCAAACATTTTTTAAACAAATCAAAATATATTTTATATTTGAGATTCTTCAAAGTAGCCACCCTTTGCCTTGATGACAGCTTTGCACACTCTTGGCATTCTCTCATCCAGCTTCATGAGGTAGTCACCTGGAATGCATTTCAATTAACAGGTGTGCCTTGTTAAAAGTTAATTTGCGGAATTTCTTTCCTACTTAATGCTTTTGAGCCAATCAGTTGTGTTGTGACAAGGTAGGGGTGGTATACAGAAGATAGCGCTATTTGGTAAAATACCAAGTCCATATTATGGCAAGAACAGCTGAAATAAGCAAAGAGAAATGACAGTCCATCATTAATTTAAGACATGAAGGTCAGTCAGTCCGGAAAATGTCCAAAACTTTGAAAGTTTCTTCAAGTGCAGTTGCAAAAACCATCAAGCGCTATGATGAAACTGATCCTCACGAGGACCGCCACAGGAAAGGAAGACCCAGATTTACTTCTGCTGCAGAGGATAAGTTAATTTGTTCAATCACCCAACCTCAACCCAATTGAGATGGTTTGGTATGAGTTGGACCGCAGAGTGAAGGAAAAGCAACCAACAAGTGCTCAGCATATGTGGGAACTTCTTCAAGACTGTTGGAAAAAGCATTCCAGGTGAAGCTGGTTGAGAGAATGTCAAGAGCGTGCAAAGCTGTCATCAATGCAAAGGAAAGCTACTTTGAAGATTCTAAAATATATTTTGATTTGTTTAACCTGTTGGGGCTAGGGGGCAGTATTTGCACGGCCGGATAAAAAACGTACCCGATTTAATCTGGTTACTACTCCTGCCCAGAAATGAGAATATGCATATTATTAGTACATTTGGATAGAAAACACTCTACAGTTTCTAAAACTGTTTGAATGGTGTCTGTGAGTATAACAGAATTCATATGGCAGGCCAAAACCTGAGAAGATTCCATACAGGAAGTGCCCTGTCTGACAATTTGTTGTCCTTCTGTTGCATCTCTATCGAAAATACAGCATCTGTGCTGTTACGTGACACTTTATAAGGCTCCCATTGGCTCTCAGAAGCCACCAGAAAGTGTAATGGGGTGTCTGCTGTCTCTGGGCGAAGAACAGCAGGAGAATTTGTGAGTGGTCAGCCTGGGGACAGTGACACTGGAGATGCGCGTTCATGAGAATTCTCCATTTTTTTCTTTCAGCCTTTCAGCCTTTGAATGAATACAACGTTGCCCGGTTGGAATATTATCACTAGCATAAAAATAGATTTTAAACAGCGTTTGACATGCTTCTAAGTACGGTAATGGAATATTTTGAATTTTTTTGTCACGAAATGCGCTCGCGCGTCACCCTTCGGATAGTGACCTGAACGCACTAACAAAACGGAGCTATTTGAATATAACTATGGATTATTTGGAACCAAAACAGCATTTGTTGTTGAAGTAGAAGTCCTGGGAGTGCATTCTGACGAAGAACAGCAAAGGTAATCAAATTTTTCTAATAGTAATTCTGAGTTTAGGTTGTCCCAAACTTGGTGGGTGTCAAAATAGCTAGCCGTGATGGCCGGGCTATGTACTCAGAATATTGCAAAATGTGCTTTCGCCGAAAAGCTATTTTAAAATCTGACACCGCGATTGCATAAAGGACTTCTGTATCTATAATTGTTATGTATTTTGTGAACGTTTATCATGAGTAATTTAGTAAATTCACCGGAAGTTTTCGGTGGGTATGCTAGTTCTGAACATCACATGCTAATGTAAAAAGCTGGTTTTTGATATAAATATGAACTTGATTGAACAAAACATGCATGTATTGTATAACATAATGTCCTAGGAGTGTCATCTGGTGAAGATCATCAAAGGTTAGTGCTGCATTTAGCTGTGGTTTTGGTTTTTGTGACATATATGCTTGCTTTGAAAATGGCTGTGTGATTATTTTTGGCAGGGTACTCTCCTGACATAATCTAATGTTTTGCTTTCGCTGTAAAGCCTTTTTGAAATCGGACAATGTGGTTAGATTAACGAGAGTCTTGTCTTTAAAATGGTGTAAAATAGTCATATGTTTGAGAAATTGAAGTTATATCATTTTTGAGGTATTTGTATTTTGCGCCACACGGTCCCACTAGGGTGGGACCTAGCCCAGGGAAGTTAACACTTATTTGGTTAGTACACGATTCCCTATGTGTTATTTCATAGTTTTGATGTCTTCACTATAATTTTACAATGTAGAAAATAAAGAAAAACCCTTTAATGAGTGTCCGAACTCTTGACTGGCACAGTACTTGGATGTTTAGTGTCAGCGTTTGTTGCTGGCATGTCATGCCTACGTTTGCTTATCTTGCCACTGAAAAATCATTCAAGTAGTTGGCAATATCAGTTGGTTTTGTGATGAATGAGCCATCTGATTCCATGAATGATGGAGCTGAGGTTGCCTTTTTTCCCATGCTCCAAAGTTTTTTTATTATCATTCTTATGTAATTTATCTTTGTTTCATAGTGTAGTTTCTTATTATTTTTAATTCAGTGTAGTCATATGATTTCTCAATTTGCAATGCGTTTGCTAATCGGTTGTGCAGCCAGACTTATTTGCCATTCCTTTTGCCTCATCCCTCTCAACCAGACAATTTTTCAATTCCTCCTCAATCCACAAGGATTTAACCGTCTTTATAGTCATTTTCTTAATGGGTGCATGCTTATTAGCAATTGGAATAAGTAATGCAGCATCTGTTTGCTCCTCATTACAAACCACGGACCAACAAATATTCTTTACATCAACACCATCGGAATCACTACAAAACGTATTTTATGCTAGTGGTTATATCAATTTGGGATCTATCGCATCCCACAAGTTTCCCAGACCATGTTTGTAATATTTATTTCTAGCACAGAATAGAAAAGGTCAACTTTTGTACTATGGGGATAGTAGATTGACATAGGCTATTGCTTTTGCTGTTCATTAGGCCTACTGATCTTGTTGGCTAACGAAAAGTAAATGTGCACAGTTCTTCCAATATCTTCAATATGCGACTCAAATTTGGATAAGGATGCGTGCAGTTGCGTCCTCGATGTGTCTGTTTTCACTTGTAGCCTGTGAGAAAGACCTGATCACGTGACGGAGAGCCATGTGAGTGAGAGGTGCTTCGGCATGCAGCCAGGAGAAGGGAATTATACTATTCAGCCCAAGGGCACAACAGCCACTGGCCGCAAGAGGCATGGGAGGATTACGGCTACACAAAGGGGATGCAGCGGGGAGATTTGAGTTATTATCAAGTGCTTGTCACTAATACTAATATAGTTGCTCCGGAAAATAGATTTTGTTTAACAAGTAATATTTTTTTTATATCTGAAGTTAGGATTCAGTCTTTCAAGTTGAGTGTTTTTTCCTCTGAGTTTAGGTGCAGCTCTTAAGGATCTGTATGGTGAATGGTTGTGTAGTTTCCATGTCTATGTCCTGTTGTCTGTCTGAGGTGGCTGAAGCCTAGCTGTCTGTTGTCTGTCTGACTCAAAGGAGAACAGAGAGATTGAAATGAGAGTTGACACTGAATCCTTCTGACCCAAATTTGTTCCAGCATGTCAGTTGATGTCTGTTTGTGTCTGGACCTTTTTATCACCCCTGTGTGTGTGTCTTTTTTGCTGTAGTAATTGTCTGTGAGGAGCATGTCGACGGTATACTGCTAGGTTACAATGCCATTTTAAATTTTTTTAAATTTTAGTCATTTGGCAGACGCTCTTATCCAGAGCGACTTACAGTAGTGAATGCATACATTTCATTTCATTTCATGCATTTTTTTGTACTGGCCCCCCGTGGGAATCGAACCCACAACCCTGGCGTTGCACACACCATGCTGGCGTTGCAAACACCATGCTCTACCAGCTGAGCCACAGGGAAGGCCATCCCATGTCTACGGTATACTGCCAGGGTACAGTGCCATCCCATGTCTATGGTACACTGCCAGGGTACAGTGCCATCCCTTGTATATGGTATACTGCCAGGGTACAGTGCCATCCCATGTCTATGGTATACTGCCAGGGTACAGTGCCATCCCATGTCTATGGTATACTGCCAGGGTACAGTGCCATCTATGGTATACTGCTAGGGTATAGTGCCATCCCATGTCTATGGTACACTGCTAGGGTATAGTGCCATCCCATGTCTATGGTACACTGCTAGGGTATAGTGCCATCCCATGTCTATGGTATACTGCTAGGGTATAGTGCCATCCCATGCCTATGGTACACTGCTAGGGTATAGTGCCATCCCATGTCTATGGTACACTGCCAGGGTACAGTGCCATCCCATGTCTATGGTACACTGCTAGGGTACAGTGCCATCCCATGTCTATGGTACACTGCTAGGGTATAGTGCCATCCCATGTCTATGGTACTGCCAGGGTACAGTGCCATCCCATGTCTATGGTACACTGCTAGGGTACAATGCCATCCCATGTCTATGGTATACTGCCAGGGTACAGTGCCATCCCATGTCTATGGTATACTGCTAGGGTATAGTGCCATCCCATGTCTATGGTACACTGCTAGGGTATAGTGCCATCCCACGTCTATGGTACACTGCTAGGGTACAGTGCCATCTATGGTATACTGCTAGGGTATAGTGCCATCCCATGTCTATGGTACACTGCTAGGGTACAGTGCCATCCCATGTCTATGGTATACTGCTAGAGTACAGTGCCATCCCATGTCTATGGTATACTGCTAGAGTACAGTGCCATCCCATATCTATGGTATACTGCCAGGGTACAGTGCCATCCCATGTCTATGGTACTGCCAGGGTATAGTGCCATCCCATGTCTATGGTACTGCCAGGGTACAGTGCCATCCCATGTCTATGGTACTGCCAGGGTACAGTGCCATCCCATGTCTATGGTACACTGCTAGGGTACAGTGCCATCCCATGTCTATCGTACACTGCCAGGGTACAGTGCCATCTCAAACTGCAGTTTCAAGTTTTATTAATCATATTTACAGGATACACATGGTATACACCGTCCAATTAAATGCTTACTTGCAGGTTCCTTCTCAACAATGCAACAACAATAAAATATAAAAATACGAACATATATTTTTTAACACTACAAAACATACACAAGACAACATACAGATGTACACCAACATCCACAACATCACCCCTTCCCAGACCCACCTGCTCACACCCCCATCTCCATCACACCTACTCAGACCCACCTGCTCACACCCCCATCTCCATCACACCTGCCCAGACCCACCTGCTCACACCCCATCTCCATCACACCTGCCCAGACCCACCTGCTCACACCCCCATCTCCATCACACCTACTCAGACCCACCTGCTCACACCCCATCTCCATCACACCTACTCAGACCCACCTGCTCACACCCCCATCTCCATCACACCTACTCAGACCCACCTGCTCACACCCCCATCTCCATCACCCCTACTCAGACCCATCTGCTCACACCCCCATCTCCATCACACCTACTCAGACCCACCTGCTCACACCCCCATCTCCATCACACCTACTCAGACCCACCTGCTCACACCCCCATCTCCATCACCCCTACTCAGACCCATCTGCTCACACCCCCATCTCCGTCACACCTACTCAGACCCACCTGCTCACACCCCCATCTCCATCACACCTACTCAGACCCACCTGCTCACACCCCCATCTCCATCACACCTACTCAGACCCACCTGCTCACACCCCCATCTCCATCACACCTACTCAGACCCACCTGCTCACACCCCCATCTCCATCACACCTGCCCAGACCCACCTGCTCACACCCCCATCTCCATCACACCTACTCAGACCCACCTGCTCACACCCCCATCTACTCAGACCCACCTGCTCACACCCCCATCTCCATCACCCCTACTCAGACCCACCTGCTCACACCCCCATCTCCATCACCCCTACTCAGACCCACCTGCTCACACTCCCATCTCCATCACACCTACTCAGACCCACCTGCTCACACCCCCATCTCCATCACACCTACTCAGACCCACCTGCTCACACCCCCATCTCCATCACACCTACTCAGACCCACCTGCTCACACCCCCATCTCCATCACACCTGCCCAGACCCACCTGCTCACACCCCCATCTCCATCACACCTACTCAGACCCACCTGCTCACACCCCATCTCCATCACACCTACTCAGACCCACCTGCTCACACCCCCATCTCCATCACACCTACTCAGACCCACCTGCTCACACCCCCATCTTATCACACCTACTCAGACCCACCTGCTCACACCCCCATCTTATCACACCTACTCAGACCCACCTGCTCACACCCCCATCTCCATCACCCCTACTCAGACCCACCAGATACTCAACTAGTCTAAAGAAGGCCAGTTTTATTGCTTCTTTAATCAGGACAACAGTTTTCAGCTGTGCTAACATAATTGCAAAAGGGTTTTCTAATGATCAATTAGACTTTTAAAATGCTAAACTTGGATTAGCTAACACAACATGCCATTAGAACACAGGAGTGATGGTTACTGATAATGGGCCTCTGTACGCCTATGTAAACTCAGCAAAAAAAGAAACGTCCCTTTTTCAGGACCCTGTCTTTCAAAGATAATTTGTAAAAATCCAAATAACTTCACAGATCTTCAATGTAAAGGGTTTAAACACTGTTTCCCATGCTTGTTCAATGAACCCTAAACAATTAATGAACATGCACCTGTAGAACGGTCGTTAAGACACTAACAGCTTACAGACGGTAGGCAATTAAGGTCACAGTTATGAAAACTTAGGACACTAAAGAGGCCTTTCTACTGACTCTGAAAAACACCAAAAGAAAAATGCCCAGGGTCCCTGCTCATCTGCATGAATGTGACAATGCGCAAATTGGTCTTCCAAATGGACAATGACCCCAAGCATACTTCCAAAGTTGTGGCAAAATGGCTTAAGGACAACAAAGTCAAGGTATTGGAGTGGCCAGCACGAAGCCCTGAATTCAATCCTATAGAAAATGTGTGGGCAGAACTGAATAAGCATGTGCGAGCAAGGAGGCCTACAAACCTGACTCAGTTACACCAGCTCTGTCAGGAGGAATGGGCCAAAATTCACTGAACTTATTGTGGGAAGCTCGTGGAAGGCTCCCCGAAACATTTGACCCAAGTTAAACAATTTAAAGGCAATGCTACGAAACCCTAATTGAGTGTATGTAAACTTCTGACCCACTGGGAATGTGATGAAAGAAATAAAAGCTGAAATAAATCATTCTCTCTACTATTATTCTGACATTTCACATTCTTAAAATAAAGTGGTGATCCTAACTGACCTAAGACAGGGAATTTTTACTGGGATTAAATGTCAGGAATTGTGAAAAACTCAGTTTAAATGTATTTGGCTAAGGTGTGTGTAAACTTCCGACTTCAACTGATATATATATATATATATGGGTCTTTTCAGCTCTTTAAAGACTCTCTTGTTTGCAGTCAGTTTGTCTGTGTGTGTTTGATGTCTCTCCCTCAGCAGATGTCCCTGTGGAGAGAGTGTTGAGAGGTGAATACGGCCCAGACACACATCTATTTGATAAGGCCGGGTAACAAACAGACAGGCCTTCATGTATACTTAGTGGACTCAAGGTTTGTGATTTAATGCATGGTCTTAGTCAGTGAGTTGCAACCAATGTTTAGATCAGAAACATTGCAGATCGAAATTTACATTATAGAGCTGATAGGATTTGTTATTCTGAGTACCATATATCTTTTAGATAACACATTTCTATCGGACTGCTCTATATACATGGCACCCTTGGGCATAAGCCCCAGGTGAGGCTGTCCACATCGCCTAGTGTTGGTAACCGTGGTTACTCTCTCTCCCCATAACAACAGGGAGCCTTAGCTTATACCTATCCAGTTCCTCAGATCTGCAGTTGTTTTGGGACTGAAACATCATTATGATGTTGTTTTTGTTGTAGCCCACTGGTTACAGTCACTTCCTGCTTGTTTATGATGTTACAGCCTCCAGGGCCAATCAGATGTGTTTATCAGGCTTTTGGTGCTGCTGTGTGTGCAATGGCTTGGCTGGCTGGCTGATCATCAGGCCTGTTTCCTGTGTTTGTTGATAAGGAGGGGTGAGGGAGGGAGAGCTGAGGAAGGGGGTGAGGGGGGGGGGGGGGGTTGAGCTGGGTTGAATCCCAGTCAGTCCAGTCATTAACCTAACTCTCGCCTACCTAACCATTGGTTTCCTCTGGAGTGAGTGGTTCACTTTTACACTCCTCTAATTGATTGGATATTGTAAATGTACAGTCAACTGATAAGTGCAAGCTCTGTTAAGTGTAATACAGATTTCAACTACTTGTATTTTAATAGCTCCTGATAACTGCATGCTCTGGTCTAGTGCACACTGACTGTCACAACTGCCTCAGCTGCCTCAGTTACCAGGACTTGACTGGTCTACCTCTGTTATACCAAGTCTTCAAAGTGCCGGTACATTGTACAGAGGGAACTCATCTATTAACCTACCAATGTTTATCACCAACTCTCTGTGTGTGTGTGTGTGTGTGTGTGTGTGTGTGTGTGTGTGTGTGTGTGTGTGTGTGTGTGTGTGTGTGTGTGTGTGTGTGTGTGTGTGTGTGTGTGTGTGTGTGTGTGTGTGTGTGTGTGTGTGTGTGTGTGTGTGTGTGTGTGTGTGTGTTTCTGTGTCTTTAAGGGAGGCAGAATTCAAAATCTGTTTCTCACAAAAATAGACATGCTGTTCTATCCACGAAGTTCCTCCCTTTCTGAGCGCTGATAATGTTTCCGACCCAAACCCTAACCTTGACCCTAGAACCAAAATGGTGGCTGATATCGGTCCCTAGCAGCCACTGTGGTCAGGAAAGAGAAGCAGGATGTGTGAAACTGGCCTGTTTGGGTGATAAGCAGAAATCACACTCAGAGACACACACAGGCTTCAGCTAAAATGTTTTTGTAAAATCATCTTATTTAATTATTTCATATAATTGACATGTGATAAGGCCACACAGAGAACCAGAGATAATTACAGACACCTGTGATAATCTGAAGTACCCATAAGGGCCACTAGATGGCATGTGATAGATTATATGAAATCCTTGAAAGATAACAAAATTCTGGTAGTTTACTGGTAAACTTAGAAAGTTTCCAGTAATATATCCTCCCTTTGCGACCCTAGACAGGACAAGGGAGGACAGGACAGAGCAGGGCAAGGCAGGGGGGGGCAGGACAGGGGAGGACATGACAGGGCAGGAGGACAAATTGTGTAGTTAGGTTAGTCGGGAGACAAGGAGGGCTTACACTCAAATGACTACAGGAGTACAGTCAGAGCCAGTCATCTACACACACACGCACACACACACACCTGGCTGGACCACATGAAAGGGATGGCAGGTGTGTGTGTGTGTGTGTGTGTGTGTGTGTGTGTGTGTGTGTGTGTGTGTGTGTGTGTGTGTGTGTGTGTGTGTGTGTGGGTGTATAAACTCAGCAAAAAAAGAAACGTCCCTTTTTCAGGACCCTGTCTTTCAAAGATAATTCGTAAAAATCCAAATAACTTCACAGATCTTCATTGTAAAGGGTTTAAACACTGTTTCCCATGCTTGTTCAATGAACCATAAACAATTAATGAACATGCACCTGTGGAACGGTCGTTAAGACACTAACAGCTTACAGATGGTAGGCAATTAAGATCACAGTTATGAAAACTTAGGACACTAAAGAGGCCTTTCTACTGACTCTGAAAAACACCAAAAGAAAGATGCCCAGGGTCCCTGCATGCTGCAAGGAGGCATGAGGACTGCAGATGTGGCCAAGGCAATAAATTGCAATGTCTGTACTGTGAGACGCCTAAGACAGCGCTACAGGGAGACAGGACGGACAGCTGATCGTCCTCGCAGTGGCAGACCACGTGTAACAACACCTGCACAGGATCGGTACATCCGAACATCACACCTGCGGGACAGGTACAGGATGGCAACAACAACTGCCCGAGTTACACCAGGAACGCACAATCCCTCCATCAGTGCTCAGACTGTCCGCAATAGGCTGAGAGAGGCTGTGGGCTTGTAGGCCTGTTGTAAGGCAGGTCCTCACCAGACATCACCGGCAACAATGTCGCCTATGGGAACAAACCCAACGTTGCTGGACCAGACAGGACTGGCAAAAAGTGCTCTTCACTGACAATTTGCTCAATTTGCTCATCCTGACATGACCCTCCAGCATGACAATGCCACCAGCCATACTGCTCATCCTGACATGACCCTCCAGCATGACAATGCCACCAGCCATACTGCTCATCCTGACATGACCCTCCAGCATGACAATGCCACCAGCCATACTGCTCATCCTGACATGACCCTCCAGCATGACAATGCCACCAGCCATACTGCTCATCCTGACATGACCCTCCAGCATGACAATGCCACCAGCCATACTGCTCATCCTGACATAACCCTCCAACATGACAATGCCACCAGCCATACTGCTCATCCTGACATGACCCTCCAGCATGACAATGCCACCAGCCATACTGCTCATCCTGACATGACCCTCCAGCATGACAATGCCACCAGCCATACTGCTCATCCTGACATGACCCTCCAGCATGACAATGCCACCAGCCATACTGCTCATCCTGACATGACCCTCCAGCATGACAATGCCACCAGCCATACTGCTCATCCTGACATGACCCTCCAGCATGACAATGCCACCAGCCATACTGCTCGTTCTGTGCATGATTTGTTCAGGGACACATTATTCAATTTCTGTTAGTCACATGTCTGTGGAACTTGTTCAGTTTATGTCTCATTTGTTGAATCTTGTTATGTTCATACAAATATTTACACACGTTAAGTTTGCTGAAAATAAACGCAGTTGACAGTGAGAGGACATTTCTATACACACACACACACACACTGCAGTTTATATACACACACACACACATACTAAACCTGGTATCGGTATCGAAGTCAAAATGCTGGTATTGTGACAACACTAACACATTAGGGGGAGAGACTACACTACAGTACTGTAGATACACAGAGTTTACTTAAGTTTAGAGTCCGGTCCAGTTAGGTCAGTCGGGAGACAGGAAGGGCTCACACTCAAAGAACTACAGGAGTACAGTCAGAGCCAGTCACACACCTGGCTGGACCACATGAAAGGAATGGTGTGTGTGTGTGTGTGTGTGTGTGTGTGTGTGTGTGTGTGTGTGTGTGTGTGTGTGTGTGTGTGTGTGTGTGTGTGTGTGTGTGTGTGTGTGTGTGTGTGTGTGTGTGTGTGTGTGTGTCATTGGGCATCTTTTGAGTTCAATATCATTTTTTTAGATCAACATTTTGCATTAATAAATAAATCATACAATCAATTTCACTTTGGTAAAAACAATCTAACTACATAATGGTAATCATTTATTTGAATGGTAAATCTCTATTGATAAACTGGGTAAATCAAGATGTAGCCTAGGGCTATCCACATTCAGTGTGGGCATGCATTGAGATATTGAGCTTGTTTTGTCTGATTTCATGGGGGTAATTACAGATAACAAACAATCTGTTTCCCTTCCATTTGGGACATATTTTATTGTACTGATCAACAACATTTGCATAGAAGTAGCTTATTTTATAAAAATGTGCGCTCTCTCTTTAACCAGTAATCAAATCAAATTTTATTAGTCACATGCGCCGAATACAACAGGTGTAGAACTTTCAGTGAAATGCTTATTTACAAGCCCCTAACCAACAACACAGTTTAAAAAATATGAATAAAAATATGAAATAAAAGGAACAAGTAATTAAAGAGCAGCAGTAAAATAGCAATAGCGAAACTATATACAGGGGGTACGGGAACAGAGTCAATGTGCGGGGGCACCGGTTAGTCGAGGTAATTGAGGTAATATGTACATGTAGGTAGAGTTATTAAAGTGACTATGTGTAGATAATAACAGAGAGTAGCAGCGGCGTAAAAGATGGAGTGGGCAATGCAAATAGTCTGGGTAACCATTTGATTAGATGTTCAGGAGTCTTATGGCTTGGGGGTAGAATCTGTTTAGAAGCTTCTTGGAACTGGACTTGGCTCTCTGGTACTGCTTGCCGTGTAGTAGCAGAGAGAACAGTCTATGACTAGGGTGGCTGGAGTCTTTGACAATTTTTAGGGCCTTCCTCAGACACCGCCTGGTATAGAGGTCCTGGATGGCAGGAAGCTTGGCCCCAGTGATGCACTGGGTTGTATGCACTACCCTCTGTAGTGCCTTGCGGTCGGAAGCCGAGCAGTTGCCATACCAGGCAGTGATGCAACCAGTCAGAATGCTCTCAATGGTGCAGCTGTAGAACCTTTTGAGGATCTGAGGACCCATGCCAAATCTTTTCAGTCCCCTGAGGGGGAATAGGTTTTGTCGTGCCCTCTTCACGACTGTCTTGGTGTGCTTGGACCATATTAGTTTGTTGGTGATGTGGACACCAAGGAACTTGAAGCTCTCAACCTGCTTCACTACAGCCCTGTCGATGAGAATGGGGGCGTGCTCGGTCCTCCTTTTCCTGTAGTCCACAATCATCTCCTTTGTCTTGATCACGTTGAGGGAGAGATTTTTGTCCTGGCACCACACGGCCAGGTCTCTGACCTAGTCCCTATAGGCTGTCTCATCGTTGTCGGTGATCAGGCCTACCACTGTTGTGTCATCAGCAAACTTAATGATGGTGTTGGAGTTGTGCCTGGGCGTGCAGTCTTGAGTGAACAGGGAGTACAGGAGGGGACTGAGCACGCACCCCCAAGGGGCCCCTATGTTGAGGATCAGCATGGCGGATGTGTTGTTACCTACCCTTACCACCTGGAGGCGGACCGTCATGGAGGATTCTCACAAAGGTGTTCCTTTTGTCCAGGTGGGAAAGGGCAGTGTGGACCTGTTAGGACGGTATGCAAATTGGCGTGGGTCTAGGGTTTCTGGGATAATGGTGTTGATGTAAGCCATGACCAGCCTTTCAAAGCACTTCATGGCTACTGATGTGAGTGCTACTGGTCAGTAGTCATTTAAGCAGTGTTCTTGGACACAGGGACTATGGTGGTCTCAGAAAGGGAGAGGTTGCAAATGTCAGTGAAGACACTTGCCAGTTGGTCAGCACATACTCACAGTACACGTCCTGGTAATCCGTCTGGCCCTGCATCCTTGTGACTGTTGACCTGTTTAAAGGTCTTAGTCACATCTGCTGCGGAGAGCGTGATCAAACAGTCGTTCGGAACAGCTGGTGCTCTCATGCATGTTTCCGTGTTATTTGCCTTGAAGCGAGCATAGAAGTAGTTTAGCTTGTCTGGTAGGCTTGTGTCACTGGGCAGCTCTCGGCTGTGCTTCCCTTTGTAGTTTGTAATGGTTTGCAAGCCCTGCCACATCTAACGAGCGTCGGAGCTGGTGTAGTACGATTCTATCTTAGTCCTGTATTGATGCTTTGCCTGTTTGATGGTTTGTCGGAGGGGATAGCGGGATTTCTTATAAGGTTAGAGTCCCGCTCATTGAAAGCAGCAACTCTAGCCTTTAGCTCAGTGTGGATGTTGCCTGTAATCCATGGCTTCTGGTTGGGGTATGTACGTACGATCACTTTGGGGACGACGTCATCGATGCACTTATTTATGAAGCCAATGACTGATGTGGTGTACTCCTCAATGCTATCTGCTTCATCTGACCACTTTTTTATTGATCTAGTCACTGGTGCTTCCTGCTTGAATTTTTGCTTGTAAGCAGGAATCAGGAGGATTGACCATAATTCTGATTTGCCAAATGGAGTGCGAGGGAGAGCATTGTATTCGACTCTGTGTGTGGAGTAAAGGTGGCCTCGAGTTTTTTTCCCTCTGGTTGCACATTTAACATGCTGATAGAAATTTGGTAAAACGAATTTAAGTTTCCAGCCACTAGGAGCGCCACTTCTGGATGAGCGTTTTCCTGTTTGCTCATGGTGGAGTACAGCTCATTGAGTGCAGTCTTAGTGCCAGCATCAATCTGTGGTGGTATGTAGACAGCTACAAAAAATACAGATGAAAACCTTCTAGGTAGATAGTGTGGTCTACAGCTTATAATGAGATACTCTACCTCAGGCGAGCAAAACCTCGAGACTAATAACATCATTCACGAGGCTGTCAGTTCCCTGAGGCAATATATAATCTTTGGGAGAGACGTGAGAGACCGAATAAGTGAATTAATAAAGTTTTGGATAGCAGTCAGCTTTGAAATCAGCATATTTTGCCTTTATGGTGTTCATATTATCACAAACGAAGCACAAGGTTAGTGAATTTATGTTAGCTTTAGCAGTCAGCTAGCGAGGAAAGTTAAGCTAGCCTACAAATCAAATCAAATTTTATTGGTCGCGTACACATATTTTGCAGATGTCATCGTGGGTGTAGCAAAATGCTTTTGTTCCTAGCTCCAACAGTGCAGTAATACCTAACAATACAAAACAATAAACGCAAATCAAATAAATAAAAATAAGGAATTAAGAAACCTATACATTTTAGAATGAGCACTGATAGAGTCCAGAATGTAAATATATACCATGCCTTCGGAAAGCATTCAGACCCTTTGACTTTTTCCACATTTCATTACGTTACAGCCTTATTCTAAAATGTATTAAATAAAAATAAAATCCTCAGCAATCTACACACAATACCCCATAATGCCAAAGCAAAAATAGGTTTTTAGAAATGTTTGCTAATTTATTACAAATAAAACAGAAAGACCTTATTTACATTAGTATTCAGACCCTTTGCTATGAGACACAAAATTGAGCTCAGGTGCATCCTGTTTCCATTGATCATCCTTGAGATGTTCCTACAACTTGATTGGAGTCCACTTGTGGTAAATTCAATTGATTAGAAATGATTTGGAAAGGCACACACCTGTCTATATAAACTTCCACAGTTGACAGTGCATGTCAGAGCAAAAATCAAGCCATGAGGTCGAAGGAATTGTGACAGGATTGTGTCGAGGCACAGATCTGAGTAAGGGTACCATAAAATGTCTGCAGCATTGAAAGTCCTCAAGAACACAGTGGCCTCCATCATTCTTAAATGGAATAAGTTTGGAACCACCAAGACCTGATCGTCACTCTGACAGAGCTCTAGAGTTCCTCTGTGGAGATAGGAGAACCTTCCAGTTGGACAATCATCTATGCAGCACTCCACCAATCAGGCTTTTATGGTAGAGTGGCCAGACGGAAGCCACTCCTCAGTAAAAGGCACCTGACAGCCCACTTGGGAGTTTGCCAAAAGGCAACTAAAGACTCTCAGACCATGAGAAACAAGATTCTCTGGTCTGATGAAACCAAGATCAACTCCTTGACCTGATTGCCAAGCATCACGTCTGGAGGAAACCTGGCACCATCCCTACGGTGAAGTATGGTGGTGGCAGCATCATGCTGTGGGGATGTTTTTCAGCGGCAGGGACTAGGAGACTAGTCAGGATCAAGGAAAAGATGAATGGAGAGATCCTTGATGAAAACCTTCTCCAGAGCGCTTAGGACCTCAGACTGGGGCGAAGGTTCACCTTCGACAGGACAACAACCCTAAGCACACAGTCAAGACAATGCAGGAGTGGCTTTGAGACAAGTCTGTGAATGTCCTTGATTGGCCCAGCCAGAGCCCGAACCCCATCGAACAGCTCCCCATCCAACCTGACAGAGGATCTGCAGAGAAGAATGGGAGAAACTCCCCAATTGCAGGTGCGCCAAGCTTGTAGCGTCATACCCAAGAAGACTCGAGGCTGTAATCGCTGTTAAAGGTGCTTAAACAAAGTACTGAGTAAAGGGTCTGAATACTTCTGTAAATGTGATCTATATATATGTTGTTGTATATATATAAATTAGTGAACATTTCTAAAAACCTGTTTTTGCTTTGTCATTATGGGGTATTGTGTGTAGATTAATGAGGGGAAAAAACTATTTAATCAATGTAACAAAATAGGAAAAAGTCAAGGGGTCTGAATACTTTTGAATTTACCACAGGTGGACTCCAGTCAAGTTGTAGAATCATCTCAAGGATGATCAATGGAAACAGGATGCACCTGAGCTCAATTTCGAGTCTCATAGCAAAGGGTCCGAATACTTGTAAATAAGGTACAGTACCAGTCAAAAGTTTGGACACACTACTCATTCCAAGATTTTTCTAGATTTTTATTATTTTCTACATTGTAGAATAATAGTGATGACATCAAAACTATGAAATAACACATATGGAATCATGTAGTAACCAAAAAAGTGTTAAACAAATCAAAATATATTTTATGTTTGAGATTCTTCAAAGTAGCCACCCTTTGCCTTGATGACAGCTTTGCACACTCTTGGCATTCTCTCAACCAGCTTCATGAGGTAGTCACCTGGAATGCATTTAAACTAACAGGTGTGCCTTGTTAAAAGGTAATTTGTGTCATTTACATTTTACATTTACGTCATTTAGCAGACGCTCAGTTGTGTTGTGACAAGGTTGGGGTGGTATTCAGCAAATAGCCCTATTTGGTAGGTTAGACAGAGGGTATAGGGTTACTGTAGATCAGCAAATTATCAAAGTGGAAAGTTAATCCCTTTTACAACATTTGTTACATTTTGTTAAATCAAGTTTCATTTTTCTCACATTTTGTTAAAGTCTGCTCTTGCAATGCTGGACGTAATCGGGGACAGTATGATGCATTGTGTCAATTCCATCAGTTTTCTTTGGGCTTTGTCTGCAGAAAAGGATATGTGTACTTAGTCCAGATTCTTTCAGCTTTTTGATTGTGGGAGATACTAGTTTGTCAATGACGTCAGGGGTAGATTCCTTATGTTTGGACTGAGTGGGGGTGCAGATTCTTTAGGTTTGGACTGAGTGGGGGTGCAGATTCTTTAGGTTTGGACTGAGTGGGGGTGCAGATTCTTTAGGTTTGGACTGAGTGGGGGTCCAGATTCTTTAGGTTTGGACTGAGTGGGGGTGCAGATTCTTTAGGTTTGGACTGAGTGGGGGTCCAGATTCTTTAGGTTTGGACTGAGTGGGGGTGCAGATTCTTTAGGTTTGGACTGAGTGGGGGTGCAGATTCTTTAGGTTTGGACTGAGTGGGGGTGCAGATTCTTTAGGTTTGGACTGAGTGGGGGTGCAGATTCTTTAGGTTTGGACTGAGTGGGGGTGCAGATTCTTTAGGTTTGGACTGAGTGGGGGTGCAGATTCCTTATGTTTGGACTGAGTGGGGGTGCAGATTCTTTAGGTTTGGACTGAGTGGGGGTGCAGATTCTTTAGGTTTGGACTGAGTGGGGGTGCAGATTCTTTAGGTTTGGACTGTGTGGGGGTGCAGATTCTTTAGGTTTGGAGGCGGTGGGGGTTGATAAAGAGTAAAGAGAGGAGGGGGAGGAGTTTGTTGGCGTGCCATTGAGTCCTTAGGAGAAGGAAAGGAGGCATTGCATAGCTGAATGAACGGCAGGCAGACAAAGAACATAGATTAGATTACAACTGTCCTTAAACTAAGAACTAGAGCCATAAAACTGCTGACTCTGACAACCCTAACAACCACTTAGGTTATCTGGTCACACACACACGTACACACATACACACATACAGTTGAAGTCGGAAGTTTACATACACTTAGGTTGGAGTCATTAAAACTCGTTTTTCAACCACTCCACAAATGTCTTGTTAACAAACTAGAGTTTTGGCAAGTCGGTTAGGACATCTACTTTGTGCATGACACATGGAATTTTTACAACAATTGTTTACAGACAGATTATTTCACTTATAATTCACTATATCACAATTCCAGTGGGTCAGAAGTTTATATACACTAAGTTGACTGTGCCTTTAAACAGCTTGGAAAATATCAGAAAATGATGTCATGGCTTTAGAAGCTTCTGATAGGCTAATTGACATCATTTGAGTCAATTGGAGGTGTACCTGTGGATGTATTTCAAGGCCTACCTTCAAACTCTGTGCCTCTTTGTTTGACATCATGGGAAAATCTAAAGCTATCAGCCAAGACCTCAGAAACAAATTGTAGACCTCCACAAGTCTGGTTCATCCTTGGGAGCAATTTCCAAATGCCTGAAGGTACCACGTTCATCTGTACAAACAATAGTACGCCAGTATAAACCCCATGGGACCACACAGCTGTCATACCGCTCAGGGAAGAAGACGCGTTCTGTCTCCTAGAGATGAACGTACTTTGGTGCGAAAAGTGCAAATCAATCCCAGAACAATAGCAAAGGACCTTGTGAAGATGCTGGAGGAAACAGGTACAAAGTATCTATATCCACAGTAAAATGAGTCCTATATTGACATAACCTTAAATGCCGCTCAGCAAGGAAGAAGCCACTGCTCCAAAACCGGCATAAAAAAGCCAGACTACGGTTTGAAACTGCACATGGGGACAAAGATCGTACTTTTTGGAGAAATGTCCTCTGGTCTGATGAAACAAAAATAGAACTGTTTGGCCATAATGACCATCGTTATGTTTGGAGGAAAAAGGGGGAGGCTTGCAAGCCGAAGAACACCATCCCAACCGTGAGGCACGGGGGTACAGCATCATGTTTTGGGGGTACTTTGCTGCAGGAGGGACTGGTGCACTTCACAAAATAGATGGCACCATGAGGAAGGGAAATTATGTGGATATTGAATTAACATCTTAAGACATCAGTCAGGAAGTTAAAGCTTGTTCGCAAATTGGTCTTCCAAATGGACAATGACCCCAAGCATACTTCCAAAGTTGTGGCAAAATGGCTTAAGTAAAACAAAGTCAAGGTATTAGAGTGGCCATCACAAAGCCCTAACCTCAATCCTATAGAAAATCTGTGGGCAGAACTGAAAAAGCGTGTGCGAGCAAGGAGGCCTACAAACCTGACTTAGTAACACCAGCTCTGTCAGGAGGAATGGGCTAAAATTCACCCAACTTATTGTGGGAAGCTTGTGGAAGGCTACCCGAAACGTTTGACCCAAGTTAAACAATTTAAAGGCAATGCTACCAAATACTAATTGAGTGTATGTAAACTTCTGACCCACTGGGAATGTGATGAAAGAAATTAAAGCTGAAATAAATCATTCTCTCTACTATTATTCTGACATTTCACAGTCTTAAAATAAAGTGGTGATCCTAACTGACCTGGGAAGACAGGGAATTCTTACTAGGATTAAATGTCAAGAATTGTGAAAAACTGAGTTTAAATGTATTTGGCTAAGGTGTATGTAAACTTCCGACTTCAACTGTACATACATACACTGTACACATACACACACACACACACACATGGCTGATATGAAACGTTGACCATTTTCTCTGCTTTCTTTTGTGTCCTGTACTTACAGATGGAATGGCTGCAGGTGTTTGTGTGTGTCTGTGTGTGTATGCGCATGTGTACATGCACACATGTTTGTGTTTGCCCTGCAGGAAGTCACTGATACTCTGTTTGTTCCAGAAATAGCCCAGTGAACCATGATCAGGAATGCAATGATAATGATTATCAGTGTACTGTATGTACTCTGTAGTTAGCGACCATCCTAAGAATAGCAGAAACGTGTAATCTAGAATATGTGGCTGTGGAGACATCTAGCACATATCTGCTCTCATCAGGACGCCTGAAAAAGAATCTCATGTAGTGTCTGTCCGTCCGTCCGTCCGTCCGTCCGTCCGTTCGTCCGTCCGTCCGTCTGTCTGTGACTCTTGAAGGTCAGTGGAGAGTAGTTGAATTAATTTAATGACGTTCTGACTGTGTGTGGATCTATCCTACAGTCTGTGTAGAGTAGACTGTGTGGGTGGTTTGTTGATGAGAAAACCATAAAGTCTGTGTCTTTCAGGACTTTGCAGAATGTAATGTAGGATAATTGATGATGATTGACTTGTCACTTTGATGTGACATGTATGTACAGTATAGTGCTTATGCCAAGCTGTACATCACAGTAGCTCTCAGTTCTAGTACATTTATTAAAGACTGTGGAAATCATCATCCCAGTCTTTGGCAGGCCTTGGTGTTGTTCTGGGTAACCGTACGTTTTGCTGTCATGAGTTGGGTCTTTGTCTGGCTCACAAAGGCTCCAGACAGTCCTGTCTCCTCTGTCTATGGTGTGGACTGTACACTACAACTAAATCTAAGGACTAAGAACTAAATCTGAGGACCAGTGTTTCCTCTGGGAAAAACATTTGGCCATGTGGGGAAAAGGTTGCAGATGGGGGGGGGTTGAAGGCCCCCCCTTGGATAATTTTTATGTAAAAGGATTGAGTTCTGGTGACTTTAAAAGGACATTTTACTCAAAGATAAAATTATGCTGACATAATTTCCACCTCCAGAAATGAGCAATGTAATGTATTGGAACAATTATTTGTAAACGTGTAAAATTATTAAATCAAGATAATACACTTTTTAATAACCCAGGAGCTTGTTGTGTTGCGAATTCCATTCTGTGAGCGGTGAGGCAGACCTAAGGCTACCAGCCACGCATGCATTAAAACTTCTTATGGATCCCTTCACGCGCCAATCCCTTTAGCGGGATCGATTTGACAACATCCAGTGAAATGGCAGCGCGCCAAATTCAAACTACAGGAATATCAATATTCAAGTTTTAGAAACTTTAGAGTGTTTTCTATCCAAATCTACCAATTATATGCATATCCTAGCTTCTGGGCCTGAGTAACAGGCAGTTTACTTTTGGCACGCTTTTCATCCGGACGTCAAAATACTGCCCCCTAGCCTTAAGAAGTTTTAAGAGTGAGTGTGTGGAGCCGTGAACTGTCCCTTATTTGTGTGGTGCTAAAACATTCTAATTTGTCCACGCGCAGTTCCCTCTCCCCACGTGAAAATAAGACATGTTGCCAAGTTCACTTTCACTGGATAGCCTAGCTCACGCTAAAATGGCCAACTTCACTGGATAGCCTAGCTCACGCTAAAATGGCCAACGTAGGCCTTACCGGAGAAATAAAAAGAAAGGTTATGATCAGTGAAGAGGCTACAACATCATTGTGGCAACAGGTGCTGCGCGAGGGCAATACCCAGTTTGGAAGGACAACAATGGGGTAGATGGTTACACAGCCTGCACATAGTGCAAGCAGGTAGGCCTATTTGTTTTAGATAATTCAGTTAATTATTTGAAGCTTTCGTTTATTATAACATACACAGGCCATATAAAGTGTAAACCGATGCGGCTGGTAAAAGTTTGAGTAGCCTACTTAATAAATGTAACCAGTGGCGATTTTAGCATATAAATCTTGGTGGGGCAAAAAAGAAAAAAGTGGGATGCATGCCAGCAAAGCCACTACACAACACAACACTAAACAATACATGAATTGCACTATAACAGTGACAAGCGGTGCCCACAAACTGTTAGGGCCTACATAAAGCTGTCCCAACATCTTACCACTGCTACACCTGGCTATCAACAGTTCATTCAGCCTCATTTACTGCCTTTTAAAATCATAGCTGATATGGCTGACTTGTTTAAACAAATGTTGTTTCGAATGACAATTGAGATGTACAAACTATGGCACAGGGGGACAACAAGTGGATAAGAGGCAATCCGTAATTTTGATTAAGACATTAATTAATGAGTGAGCTAGGACCGATGTAACGTTAGTCAATATAATTATTTGTTTAGCACTTTTGAAATGTACAGGGACAGAATTCAGAACATGGGCCATTCTTACAGTATTCTCCCTGTACACCAAGTCAGAACCATAGGATAAATAAAGGGGGCATATAAGCAGACAATGAAAGCTCTTACAATATTCAATGATTACATTTCTCTAAAACAAGTTATAGGCTACAGTTAGAACAGTAGGCGAAAACTAAGAGGGGTAAATAGACCAAATTATTAGGGTGAGGCACATGGGCTACTAACATCTTTCTAAACAACATACACTTAGTATTACTTTCTTAGCTACAGTATATATACAGTCGTGGCTAAAAGTTTTGAGAATGACACAAATATTAATTTCCACAAAGTTTGCTGCTCAGTGTCTTTAGATATTTTTGTCAGATGTTACTATGGAAGACTGAAGTATAATTACAAGCATTTCATAAGTGTCAAAGGCTTTTATTGACAATTACATGAAGTTGATGCAAAGAGTCAATATTTTCAGTGTTGATCCTTCTTTTCCAAGATGTCTGCAATAAATTAACTTCTGGGCCACATCCTGACTGATGGCAGCCCATTCTTGCATAATCAATGCTTGGAGTTTGTCAGAATTTGTGGGTTTTTGTTTGTCCACCGCCTCTTGAGGATTGACCACAAGTTCTCAATGGGATTAAGGTCTGGGGAGTTTCCTGGCCATGGACCCAAAATATTGATGTTTTGTTCCCTGAGCCACTTAGTTATCACTTTTGCCTTATGGCAAGGTACTCCATCATGCTGGAAAAGGCATTGTTTGTCATCAAACTATTCCTGGATGGTTGGGAGAAGTTACTCTCGGAGGATGTGTTGGTACCATTGTTTATTCATGGCTGTGTTCTTAGGAAAAATTGTGAGTGAGCCCACTCCCTTGGCTGAGAAGCAATACCACACATGAATGGTCTCAGGATGCTTTACTGTTGGCATGACACAGGACTGATGGTAGTGCTCACCTTGTCTTCTCTGGACAAGCTTTTTTCCGGATGACCCAAACAATCGGAAGGGGATTCATCAGATATAATGACTTTACCCCAGTCCTCAGCAGTCCAATCCCTGTACCTTTTGCAGAATATCAGTCTGTCCCTGATGTTTTTCCTGGAGAGAAGTGGCTTCTTTGCTGTCCTTCTTGACACCAGGCCATCCTCCAAAAGTCTTTGCCTCACTGTGCGTGCAGATACACTCACACCTGCCTGCTGCCATTCCTGAGCAAGCTCTGTACTGGTGGTGCCAGTCAACTTTAGGAGACGGTCCTGGCGCTTGCTGGACTTTCTGGGGCACCCTGAAGCCTTCTTCACAACAATTGAACCGCTCTTCTTGAGGTTCTTGATGATCCGATAAATGGTTGATTTAGGTGCAATCTTACTGGGAGCAATATCCTTGCCTGTGAAGCCCTTTTTGTGCAAAGCAATGATGACGGCACGTGTTTCCTTGCAGATAACCATGGTTGACAGAGGAAGAACAATGATTCCAAGCACCACCCTCCTTTTGAAGCTTCAAGTCTGTTACTCAATCAGCATGACAGAGTGATCTCCAGACTTGTCCTCGTCAACACTCACACCTGTGTTAACGAGAGAATCACTGACATGATGTCAGCTGGTCCTTTTGTGCCAGGGCTGAAATGCAGTGGACATTTTTGGGGGGGATTCAGTTCATTTGCATGGCAAAGAGGGACTTTGAAATTAATTGCAATTCATCTGATCACTCTTCATAACATTCTGGAGTATATGCAAATTGCCATCATACAAACTGAGGCAATAGACTTTGTGAAAATTAATATTTGTGTCATTCCCAAAACTTTTGGCCACGACTGTATACAGTATCTATATCTCCCTGCCATATTACATCATTTATGAAGCAGCATACAATACATTTTTGGACTCACATTGTTCATGCTGTGCTCACTTGAACAGGAAGGTGGCGCGGTGGTCCTCAGAGTTAACAGTTGTTTTGAGTGTGGCACAAATCATCCTTCATTGACAGCATGGCCAATGTTGAATTTTATCATTTTAAATTTGGAAAAGAGCCCCTTAATCCCAGACTTGGAACCAAAGAGCCACTGTCGCTGATTCCTTCCAAACCACTTGTTGAATTTACGATTTCCAACTTGTTGTGTAATGTTTATGTCCAATGGCGATTTGCACCGATACGTTTCATCTATAATTTCCCTTCATTATTTATCTTCATATGACAAGGATTAAAAAGTATTTGCCAGTAGATTGTCGACCTGATTCATGATGACGACTTCTAGCTAAGATTGTGGAAGTATGATGTTGACATGATCAGTCCAATCAAAGCTACGGTACATATAATGTGATTTGACGTCATTTTATCTGTGGCCAATGACCTTGAGCCTTCTTGGATGGGCACTTCTATGGCAGCAGCCGAAGGGCTAACATTTTCAAGGTCTCCTCTTACACTTGGCAGTGACCTAGACTTGGCGCTCCGCTAACGCTTGCCGTGCGGTACAGAGAGAACAGTCCATGACTAGGGTGGCTTGAGTCTTTGACAATTTTTAGGGCCTTCCTCTGACACCGCCTGGTATAGAGGTCCTAGATGGCAAGAAGCTTGGCTCCAGTGATGTACGGAGGCCGAGCAGTTTCCATACCAGGCAATGATGCAACCAGTCAGGATGCTCTTGATGGTGCAGCTGTAGAACCTTTTGAGGATCTGAGGACCCAAGCCAAATCTTTTCAGTCTCCTGAGGGGGAATAGGCTTTGTCGTGCCCTCTTCACAACTGTCTTAGTGTGTTTGGACCATGATAGTTTGTTGGTCA
Source organism: Salmo salar (assembly GCF_965601325.2). Taxonomy (NCBI): domain Eukaryota; kingdom Metazoa; phylum Chordata; class Actinopteri; order Salmoniformes; family Salmonidae; genus Salmo; species Salmo salar. Next base: position 98,901,850 of record NC_138303.1, on the reverse strand, counting down.
TGTGGACACCAAGGAACTTGAAGCTCTCAACCTGCTCCACTGCAGCCCCGTCGATGAGAATGGAGGCGTGCTCGGTCCTCCTTTTCCTGTAGCCCACAATCATCTCCTTTGTCTTGATCAGACTAAATTCGATTCTGGGAATTCCCTCCCTATGGCACTCGTAATTTAAATGCGCCATCGAGAGGAATATTTATCTCGCATAGAACACACAACAGCATGCCGATTAGGTAAATAGATAAACTATTCTACTATGGGGTAAAGTAAATGTGGACTGTTCCAGCATCTTCAAAAATACACAATCCTTTTTTCAGTTACATTTTCTGTGACTTTAGATTAGTCCAGTTACCATCGCCATGGCATTGTCCATTAGCTGTTATAAGAGGTACTAATTTTTCATGTTCCATATTTTGGGGGCGTGGCGTCATTGATTGCAGCGGAAAAACTGCTAAGGACTAAGAACAAATAAGTAAATCTAAGGACTAAGAAGTGAATCTAAGAACTAAGAAGTAAATCCAAGAACTAAGAAGTAAATCTAAGGACTAAGAAGTGAATCTAAGGACTAAGAACTAAGCCATGTTCTCCTCTCCTGTGTTCCAGCGACCCTCCAGAAGAAGTGTGAGTGGCCCGCCCCCCCTCTCAGTGGGGACTGGAGGAACGGACGGACAGCCACTTCTATAGACGGAGTCAGCCTCTCCGAGGGAAACCTACTGCTGCAGGTATACAGAGTGTGTGTGTGTGTGTGTGTGTGTGTGTGTGTGTGTGTGTGTGTGTGTGTGTGTGTGTGTGTGTGTGTGTGTGTGTGTAGGGTTTTTCTGCATCAAAAAGGGGCTTAGGTGGTGGGCGTGACAGAGGGCGTGGCAATGAGCGCAGTTGGCTGTCGGTGCGGCTAAATTGTACTTTAGCATTTTAGAGACGTCCATCTTGGCGGTGTAGAGAAATCTTTGCATTTTAAAGCACATTTCCTACAATTCTACACATTTTGCTATGCAGCTGAGGGAAGGTAATTTCCTGTAATTTGACGTATTTTGCCATGATGCTGAGACAGGATTTTGCAGTTTTAAAGGTAATTTCCTGCAATTTTATGCATTTTGCCATGGCTATTGCTGTGTTCGTCTGCTCAAACATAACAAAATTAGTACTGCTAAATTAATTGTTTTGATAATTTTCAATTTTCCCTGACTTTTCTTTTATTTTGGTGATTGTTAGTTCACAAAGATTATATTCAAAAAATATATGTAGGTCCATTATCTGTTCCACATACTTTATATCTGATTTTAGTCATTTAAGTTTACACTGAAAGCTTTTTACCAAACGTTTTACACTGTTTGGACTTTGACTACCCCAAAAAATGCTTAGACGGTCCGCCCTAGGATTACAATGGTTGTGTGTGTCCATGCTTATGTGTGGTGTGTGTGTACGTGCGTATGTGTGCATGAATATCTGTGTGTGTGTGTGTATGGGTTTCTCATGTGCTCTCTCTCTCTCTGTAGGCTCTGAATGGTTTTGTCCTGGTGGTCAACACTGATGGCTCTATCTTCTACGCCTCTCCAACCATCCAGGACTACCTGGGCTTCCACCAGGTACAACATGATTATTACTTATTGATTATGCTTATACAGTGCATTCAGAAAGTATTCAGACCCCTTGACTTTTTCTAAATTTTGTTACATTACAGCTTTATTCTAAAATGGATTAAATATCAATCTACACACAATACCCCATAATGACAAAGCACATTTTTTTTTACATAAAAAAAGAAAAAACTGAAATATCACATTTACGTAAGTATTTAGACCCTTTACTCAGTACTTTGTTGAAGCACCTTTGGCAGCGATTACAGCCTCCAGTCTTCTTTTTGGGGAGTTTCTCCCATTGTTCTCTGCAGATCCTCTCAAGCTGTCAGGTTGGATGGGGAGTGTCGCTGCAAAGCTATTTTCAGGTCTCTCCAGAGATGTTTGATCGGGTTCAAGTCCGGACTCTGGCTGGGCCACTCAATGACATTCAGAGACTTGTCCCGAAGCCACTCCTGCGTTGCCTTGGCTGTGTGCTTAGGGTCGGTGTCCTGTTGGAAGGTGAACCTTCGCCCCAGTCTGAGGTCCTGAGCGCACTGGAGCAGGTTTTCGTCAAGGATCTCTCTGTACTTTACTCCGTTCATCTTTCCCTCGACCCTGACTAGTCTCCCAGTCCCTGCCGCTGAAAAACATCCCCACAGCATGATGCTGCCACCATCATGTTTCATGGAGCCAGGTTTCCTCCAGACATGACGCTTGGCATTCAGACCAAAGATTTAAATCGCGGGTTCATCAGACCAGATAATCTTGTTTCTCATAGTCTGAGAGTCCTTTAGGTGCTTTTTGGCAAACTCTAAGAGGGCTGTCATGTGCCTTTTATTGAGGAGTGGCTTCCGTCTGGCCATTCTACCATAAGGCCTGATTGGTGGAGTGCTGCAGAGATGGTTGTCCTTCTGGAAGGTTTTCCCATCTCCACAGAGGTACTCTGGAGCTCTGTCAGAGTGACCATCAGGTTTTTGGTCACCTCCCTGACCAAGGCCCTTCTCCCCCGATTGCTCAGTTTGGCCCGGCTGCCAGCTCTAGGAAGAGTCTTGGTGGTCCCAAACTTCTACCATTTAGGAATGATATAGGCCACTGTGATCTTGGGGATCTTTAATGCTGAAGAAATGTTTTGGTACCGTTCCATAGATCTGTGCCTCGACACAATCCTGTCTCGGAGCTCTACGGACAATTTCTTCGACCTCATGGCTTGGATTTTACTCTGACACGCACTGCCAACTGTGGGACCTTATATAGACAGGTGTGTGCCTTTCCAAATCATATCCTATCAATTGAATTTATTTACTACACATGGACTCCAATCAAGTTGTAGAAACATCTCAAGGATGATCAATGGAAACAGGATGCACCTGAGCTCAATTTCGAGTGTCATAGCAAAGGGTCTGAATTCTTATGTAGCTAAGGTATTTCTGTTTTTAATTTTTTTAAATAAAAATCAGTTTTCACTTTGTCCTTATGAGTATTGTGTGTAGATTGATGAAGAAAAATAGATTTAATCCATTTTAGAATAAGGTTGTAACGTAACAAAATGTGGTAAAAGTCAAGGGGTCTGAATACTTTCCTTAGGCACTGTAGGATTATTGATTATAGGATTTTGACAACTCAGGCTGCTTTCTATCTCATTATTTAGGACTAACTGTACTTTGAGGATTCTGAATATCACTCTGGCTATTAATGTGTTTAGTATTGTACACAGTACCAGTCAAAAGTTTGGACACACCTACTCATTCAAGGGTTTTTCTTATTTTTACTATTTTCTACATTGTAGAATAATAGTGAAGACATCAACACTATGAAATAACACATATGGAATCATGTAGTAACCAAAAAAGTGTTAAACAAATCAAAATATATTTTATATTCTTCTAAGTAGCCACCCTTTGCCTTGATGACAGCTTTGCACACTATTGGCATTCTCTCAACCAGATTAATAAGGTAGTCACCTGGTATGCATTTCAATTAACAGGTGAGCCTTGTTAAGAACATTTGTGGATTTTTTTTCCTTAATGCATTTGAGACAATCAGTTGTGTTGTGACAAGGTAGGGATGGTATACAGAAGATAGCCCTATTTGGTAAAAGACGAAGTCCATATTATGGCAAGAACAGCTGAAATAAGCAAAGAGAAACAACAGTCCATCATTACTTTAAGACATGAAAGTCAATCAATCCGGAAAATCTCAAGAACTTTTACGTTTTCTTCAAGTGCAGTCGCAAAAACCATGAAGCGCTATGATGAAACTGGCTCATATGAGGACCGCCCCAGGAAAGGAAGACCCAGATTTACTTCTGCTGCAGAGGATAAGTTCATTAGAGTTACCAGCCTCAGAAATTGCAGCCCAAATAAATGCTTCACAGAGTTCAAGTAACAGACAAATCTCAACATCAACTGTTCAGAGGAGACTGCGTCAATCAGGCCTACATAGTCGAATTGCTGCAAAGAAACCACTACTAAAGGACACCAATAATAATAAGAGACTTGCTTGGGCCAAGAAACACGAGCAATGGACATTAGACCGGTGGAAATCTGTTCTTTGGTCTGATGAGTCCAAATTTAAGATTTTTGGTTCCAACAGCCGTATCTTTGTGAGACGCAGAGTAGGTGAACAGATGATATCTGCATGTGTGGTTCCCACCGTGAAGCATGGAGGAGGAGGTGTGATGGTATGGGGGTGCTTTGCTGGTGACACTGTCAGTGATTTATTTAGAATTCAAGGCACACTTAACCAGGTGTGCCTTGAAGGCCATCCCATCAGGTTTGTGCTTAGTGGGACTATCATTTGTTTTTCAACAGGACATTGACCCAACACACATCCAGGCTGTGTAAGGGCTATTTGACATAGAAGGAGAGTGATGGACTGCTGCATCAGATGACCTGGCCTCCACAATCACCCAACCTCAACCCAATTGAGATGGTTTGGAATGAGTTGGACTGCAGAGTGAAGGAAAAGCAGCCAAAAAGTGCTCATCATATCTGGGAACTCCTTCAAGACTGTTGGAAAAGCATTCCTCATGAAGCTGTTTGAGAGAATGCCAAGAGTGTTCAAAGCTGTCATCAAGGCAAAGGGTGGCTACTTTGAAGAATCTCAAATATAAAACATATTTTGATTTGTTTAACACTAACACTTTTGGTTACTACATGATTTCATAATTGTTATTTCATAGTGTTGATATCTTCACTATTATTCTACAATGTAGAAAATAGTAAAAATAAAGAAAACCCCTTGAATTAGTAGGTGTCTCAATACCTTTGACTGGTACTGTATATTTCTGTCCAGTCTGATGTGGTGCACCAGTGTGTGTATGAGCTGATACACATGGATGACAGAGCCATGTTCAGGTGTCAGCTTCCCTTCGCCCTCAAGCCCAACCAGGCCGACTCAGAGGCCGGACCAGATGGTATGTTCAGTATACTTATTTATTTATTTTATTGAACCTTTATTTAACTTGGCAATTCAGTTAAGAACAAATTATTATTTACAATGACAGCCTAGCAAAAGGCCTCCTGCGGGGACGGGGGATAAAAAAATATTATATATATATACTGCTCAAAAAAATAAAGGGAGCACTTAAACAACACAATGTAACTCCAAGTCAATCACACTTCTGTGAAATCAAACTGTCCACTTAGGAAGCAACACTGATTGACAATAAATTTCACATGCTGTTGTGCAAATGGAATAGACAACAGGTGGAAATTATAGGCAATAAGCAAGACACCCCCAATAAAGGAGTGGTTCTGCAGGTGGAGTCCACAGACCACTTCTCAGTTCCTATGCTTCCTGGCTGATGTTTTGGTCACTTTTGAATGCTGGCGGTGCTTTCACTCTAGTGGTAGCATGAGACGGAGTCTACAACCCACACAAGTGGCTCAGGTAGTGCAGCTCATCCAGGATGACACATCAATGCAAGCTGTGGCAAGAAGGTTTGCTGTGTCTGTCAGCGTAGTGTCCAGAGCATGGAGGCGCTACCAGGAGACAGGCCAGTACATCAGGAGACGTGGAGGAGGCCGTAGGAGGGCAACAACCCAGCAGCAGGACCGCTACCTCCGCCTTTGTGCAAGGAGGAGCAGGAGGAGCACTGCCAGAGCCCTGCAAAATGACCTCCAGCAGGCCACAAATGTGCATTTGTCCGCTCAAACGGTCAGAAACAGACTCCATGAGGGTGGTATGAGGGCCCGACGTCCACAGGTGGGGGTTGTGCTTACAGCCCAACACCGTGCAGGACGTTTGGCATTTGCCAGAGAACACCAAGATTGGCAAATTCGCCACTGGCGGTGGGTCAGTCATGGTATGGGGTGGCATTTCTTTGGGAGGCCGCACAGCCCTCCATGTGCTCGCCAGAGGTAGCCTGACTGCCATTAGGTACCGAGATGAGATCCTCAGACCCCTTGTGAGACCATATGCTGGTGTGGTTGTCCCTGGGTTCCTCCTAATGCAAGACAATGCTAGACCTCATGTGGCTGGAGTGTGTCAGCAGTTCCTGCAAGAGGAAGGCATTGATGCTATGGACTGGCCCGCCCGTTCCCCAGACCTGAATCCAATTGATCACATCTGGGACATCATGTCTCGCTCCATCCACCAACGCCACGTTGCACCACAGACTGTCCAGGAGTTGGCGGATGCTTTAGTCCAGGTCTGGGAAGAGATCCCTCAGGAGACCATCCGCCACCTCATCAGGAGCATGCCCAGGCGTTGTAGGGAGGTCATACAGGCACGTGGAGGCCACACACACTACTGAGCCTCATTTTGACTTGTTTTAAGGACATTACATCAAAGTTGGATCAGCCTGTAGTGTGGTTTTCCACTTTAATTTTGAGTGTGACTCCAAATCCAGACCTCCATGGGTTGATAAATTGGATTTCCATTGATTATTTTTGTGTGATTTTGTTGTCAGCACATTCAACTATGTAAAGAAAAAAGTATTTCATAAGATTATTTCTTTCATTCAGATCTAGGATGTGTTGTTTAAGTGTTCCCTTTATTTTTTTGAGCAGTGTACATACAGTTGAAGTCGGAAGTTTACATACACCTTAGCCAAATACATTTAAACTCAGTTTTTCACAATTCCTGACATTTTCCTCCTCATGATGCCATCAAAAGCTTTTCCCATGATGTCAAGCAAATAGGCACTGAGTTTGAAGGTAGGCCTTGAAATACATCCACAGGTACACCTCCATTTGACTCAAATTATGTCAATTATCCTATGAGAAGCTTATAAAGCCATGACATAATTTTCTGGAATTTTCCAAGCTGTTTAAAGGCACAGTCAACTTAGTGTATGTAAACTTCTGACCCACTGGAATTGTGATATAGTGAATTGTAAGTGAAATAATCTGTCTGTAAAAAATTGTTGGAAAAATGACTTGTGTCATACACAAAGTAGATGTCCTAACCGACTTGCCAAAACTCTAGTTTGTTAACAAGACATTTGTGGAGTGGTTGAAAAACGAGTTTTAATGACTCCAACCGAAGTGTATGTAAACTTCTGACTTCAACTGTATATATAAACTCAACAAAAAAAGAAACTTCCTCTCACTCTCAACTGCGTTTATTTTCAGCAAACTTAACATGTGTAAATATTTGTATGAACATAACAAGATTCAACAACTGAGACATAAACTGAACAAGTTCCACAGACATGTGACTAACAGAAATTGAATAATGTGTCCCTGAACAAAGGGGATCAAATCAAAAAGTAACAGTCAGTATCTGGTGTGGCCACCAGCTGCATTAAGTACTGCAATGCATCTCCTCCTCATGGACTGCACCAGATTTGCCAGTTCTTGCTGTGAGATGTTACCCCACTCTTCCACCAAGGCATCTGCAAGTTCCCGGACATTTCTGGGGGCAATGGCCCTAGCCCTCACCCTCCGATCCAACAGGTCCCAGACGTGCTCAATGGGATTGAGATCCTGGCTCATCACTGGCCATGGCAGAACACTGACATTCCTGTCTTGCAGGAAATCACGCACAGAACGAGCAGTACGGCTGGTGGCATTGTCATGCTGAAGGGTCATGTGAGGATGAGCCTGCAGGAACGGTGCCACATGTGGGAGGAGGATATCTTCCCTGTAACGCACAGAGTTGAGATTGCCTGCAATGACAACAAGCTCGGTCCGATGATGCTGTGGCACACCACCCCAGACCATGACGGACGCTCCACCTCCAAATCGATCCCGATACAGAGTACAAGTCTCGGTGTAACGCTCATTCCTTCGACGATAATCGCGAATCCGACCATCACCCCTGGTGAGACAAAACTGCGACTTGTCAGTGAAGAGCACTTTTTGCCCGTCCTGTCTGGTCCAGCGACGGTGGGTTTGTTCCCATAGGCGACGTTGTTGCCGGTGATGTCTGGTGAGGACCTGCCTTACAACAGGCCTACAAGCCCTCAGTCCAGCCTCTCTCAGCCTATTGCGGACAGTCTGAGCACTGATGGAGGGATTGTGCGTTCCTTGTTTAACTCAGGCAGTTGTTGTTGCCATCCTGTACCTGTCCTGCAGGTGTGATGTTCGGATGTACCAATCCTGTGTTGTTACACGTGGTCTGTCACTACGAGGATGATCAACTGTCCTTCCTGTCTCCCTGTAGCGCTGTCTTAGGCGTCTCACAGTACGGACATTGCAATTTATTGCCCTGGCCACATCTGCAATCCTCATGCCTCCTTGCAGCATGCATAAGGCACGTTCACACAAATGCAGGGACCCTGGGCATCTTTCTTTTGGTGTTTTTCAGAGTCAGTAGAAAGGCCTCTTTAGTGTCCTAAGTTTTCATAACTGTGACCTTAATTGCCTACCGTCTGTAAGCTGTTAGTGTCTTAACGACGGTTCCACAGGTGCATGTTCATTAATTGTTTATGGTTCATTGAACAAGCATGGTAAACAGTGTTTAAACCCTTTACAATGAAGATATGTAAAGTTATTTGGATTTTTACGAATTAGACAGGGTCCTGAAAGGGGACGTTTCTTTTTTTGCTGAGTTTATATATAAATAAAGGACCAAACACACATCACGGCAAGAGAGACAACACAACACTACATAAAGTGAGACCTAAGACAACAACATAGCAAGGCAGAAACACATGACAACACAGCATGGTAGCAACACAAAGTGACAACAACATGGTAGCAACACAACATGGTAGCAGCACAAAACATGGTAGAAACATTATTGGGCACAGACAACAGCACAAAGGGCAAGAAGGTAAAGACAACAATACATCATGCAAATCAGCCACAACTGTCCAGTCGCTGCAGCGAACTGAGAAGACGAGCGACCCAGGGATGTGTGTGCTTTGGGAACCTTTAACAGAATGTGACTGGCAGAACGGGTGTTGTATGTGGAGGATGACGGCTGCAGTAGATATCTCAGATCGGGGAGAGGGAGACCTAAGAGGGTTTTATAAATATGCATCAACCAGTAGGTCTTGCGACAGGTATACAGAGATGGCCAGTTTACAGAGGAGTATAGAGTGCAGTGATGTGTCCTATAAGAAGCATTGGTGGCAAATCTGATGGCCGAATGGTAAAGAACATCTAGCCGCTCGAGAGCACCCTTACCTGCCGATCTATAAATTATGTCTCCGTAATCTAGCATGGGTAGGATGGTCATCTGTCATCTGAATCTGGGTTAGTTTGGCAGCTGGGGTTAAAGAGGAGTGATTACGATAGAGGAAACCAAGTCTAGATTTAACTTTAGCCTGCAGCTTTGGTATGTGCTGAGAAAAGGACAGTGTACCGTCTAGCCATACTCCCAAGTACTTGTATGAGGTGACTAATTCAATCACTAAACCATCAGATGTTGTAATCACACCTGTGGGGAGAGGGGCATTCTTCTTATCAAACCACATGACCTTTGTTTTGGAGGTGTTCAGAACCAGGTTAAGGGTAGAGAAAGCTTGTTGGACACTAAGAAAGCTTTGTTGTAGAGCGTTTAACACAAAATCCGGGGAGTGGCCAGCTGAGTGTAGGACTGTATCATCTCCATATAAATGAATGAGAGAGCTTCCTACTGCCTGAGCTATGTTTTTTATTTATGTATTAACCCTTCCACCACCACCCCCCCTCTTTGGAGGACAAATATCTTTCTGTTTTTTTTTACAGCTTTTCTGCTATATATACATTTTACGTATACATTTTGCATACATGGTACTTTTATATAAGCAATCACATAACAATAATATATTACCAAACATAAGCTCTTTAATTCTACCCATTAGCCACTCTCAGCCCATCCCACCTATCACCATAGACCACCCTTGTTTGGTTTCCATTTGCCATGTATTTTTCAATTGCGCTGTGATGTTTTACATAATTTTTTTACCTTTCTAATCATATAGTATCCACAGATTGTGAGCTAAAGATGAAAACCTTTCCTATTATTATATTATTTATTTATTTATTGACTGACTGTGGCTTTCCAAATCGCCCAACACTTCTATTTGTAAGGTTAATTTAAAGTGTATGTTGTGATTTTTTTAACCATTCCTGAACCTGAGCCTGAGCTATGTTGTTGATGTAAATTGAGAAGAGCATGGGGCCTAGGATCGAGCCTTGGGGTACTCCCTTGGTGACAGGCAGTGGCTGAGACAGCAGATGTTCTGACTTTATACACTGCACTCTTTTGAGAGAGGTAGTTAGCAAACCAGGTCAAAGACCCCTTAGAGACACTAATACTCCTTAGCCAGCCCATAAGAATGGAATGGTCTACCGTATCAAAAGCTTTGGCCAAGTCAATAAAAATAGCAGCACAACATTGCTTAGAATCAAGGGCAACGGGCAAATAACAAATATTCTGTGTAGCCATTTGATTAGCTGTTCAGGAGTCTTATGGCTTGGGGGTAGAAGCTGTTTAGAAGCCTCTTGGACCTAGACTTGGCGCTTCGGTACTGCTTGCCATGCGGTAGCAGAGAGAACAGTCAATTACTAGGGTGGCTGGAGTCTTTGACAATTTTTAGGGCCTTCCTCTGACATCGCCTGGTATAGAGGTCCTGGATGGCAGGAAGCTTGGCCCTGGTGATGTACTGGGCTGTACGTACCACCCTCTGTAGTGCCTTGCGGTCGGAGGCCGAGCAGTTGCCATGCAAGGCAGTGATGCAACCCATCAGGATGCTCTCAATGGTGCAGCTGCAAAACGTTTTGAGGATCTGCGGACCCATGCCAAATCTTTTCAGTCTCCTGAGGGGGATAAGTTTTGTCATGCCCTCTTCACAATCGTCTTGGTGTGCTTGGACCATGTTAGTTTGTTGGTGATGTAGACGCCAAGGAACTTGAAGCTCTCAACCTGCTCCACTACAGCCCTGTCGATGAGAATGGGGGCGTGCTCGGTCCTCCTTTTCCTGTAGTCCACAATCATCTCCTTTGTCTTGATCACGTTGAGGGAGAGGTTTTTGTCCTGGCACCACACGGTCAGGTCTTTGACTTCCCTATAGGCTGTCTCATCGTTGTCGGTGATCAGGCCTACCACTGTTGTGTCATCAGCAAACTTAATGATGGTGTTGGAGTTGTGCCTGGCCGTGCAGTCATGAGTGAACAGCGAGTACAAGAGGAGGACTGAGCAGCACCCCTGAGGGGCCCCCGTGTTGATGATCAGCATGGCGGATGTGTTGTTACCTACCCTTACCACCTGGGGCCGGCCCGTCAGGAAGTCCAGGATCCAGTTGTAGAAGGAGGTGTTTAGTCCCAGGGTCCTTAGCTTAGTGATGAGCTTTGAGGGCACTGGTGTTGAACGCTGAGCTGTAGTCAATGAATAGCCTTCTCACATAGGTGTTCCTTTTGTCCAGGTGGGAAATGGCAGTGTGGAGTGCGATAGAGATTGCATCTGTGGATCTGTTGGTGCGGTATGCAAATTGGAGTGGGTCTAGAGTTTCTGGGCTAACACATCCATAACCTGAGCGTAAACCAGATTACATACCAGAGAGAATACTATAGACAATCCTAGAGTTGATTATTGACAAGTTTTCCCAACACTTTAGATAAACATGGCAAAATAGAAATAGGCCAGTAGAGCCAGTCAGCCTGAGTATGCGTATGCCAAGCTTTTCGCCACAGCCCTCTTAATATGCTGTTTCTTTTAGTGATTGGTTATTTATTGATTGAACAGTCCAAAGATCTCAAACATGTATCTGATGGTAATGTCCTCTGTAGCCACCCAGTCTAGCAGCAGGCCCCACAGTGAGTCTATGAGCTACCTGCCCCAGCACATCCCTGAAGAGAACAGCTCCTTCCTAGAGAGAAGCTTCTGCTGTCGCTTCCGCTGTCTCCTAGACAACTCCTCCGGCTTCCTGGTAGGACAGCATGAAAATAAATAGATATGACTAATATATCAAATATAATCCATAGATCCATATATTACATAAATACATTATCCATTTAATCCATAAATGACATGGACATTGTCCATAATCTACTCTCCCAAAATCTATTCAAATGATTCATTGTATACAACACTCTCTCCCTCCTCTAGGCGTTGAACTTCCAGGGACGTCTAAAGTATGTTCGAGGCCAGGGAAGGCTGGGGGATGACGGGGCCTCGGTCCCCGCTCAGCTGGCCCTGTTTGCCATCGCCACACCCATGCAGACCCCAGCTGTCATGGAGATCAGGACCAAGACACTCATTTTCCAGACCAAACACAGACTCGACTTCGCCCCCATGGGCATAGATACTAGGTACCGTTACGACAGGGAAACTCTGAATGTACTCCTTCATCACATCTCATAGCACCACTGGGAACACAGTACCCTCCCAGGGTCTTATAAAGAGGGAACTTGAGAGGACAAATGTTTGTTCCCTGAGAGATATTTTTGCTATGTGTGTGTGTGTGTGTGTGTGTGTGTGTGTGTGTGTGTGTGTGTGTGTGTGTGTGTGTGTGTGTGTGTGTGACACGTGTGTCTGTTCTCTCCCCTCCAGAGGTAAAGTGGTGCTGGGTTACTCTGAGACCGAGTTGGTCACTATAGGCTCAGGTTACCAGTTCATCCATGCTGCTGACATGATGTACTGCGCAGACAACCACATCAAAAGTGAGTTACACTGTAGTTACACACACACACACATCTGAGCCTTATCTTATTAAAGCTTCAATCTTTTATTTCGCAAGCGAACATTCACTATGATGCAGACTCTGACTCCCTCTCTCTCTCTCTCTCTCTCCTCTATCTCTCTGTAGTGATAAAGACAGGAGAGACTGGTTTCACCATCTTCAGGCTGCTGGCTAAGGCAGGTGTGTGGGTGTGGGTTCAGGCCAACGCCAGGGTCGTCTTCAAGGCAGGGAGACCCGACTTCATCATCGCTCGACAGAAAGCCCTAACGTGAGTCCACTGTTAATATTAAGATTTACTCTCCCTAACAGTTATAGTTGTATCATTCCATGGTATTTATATACATTTACATTTACATTACATTTAAGTCATTTAGCAGACGCTCTTATCCAGAGCGACTTACAAAATGGTGCATTCACCTTATGATATCCAGTGGAACAACCACTTTACAATAGTGCATCTAAATCTTTTAAGGGGGGGGGGGGGGGGGGGGGTTAGAAGGATTACTTTATCCTATCCTAGGTATTCCTTAAAGAGGTGGGGTTTCAGGTGTCTCCGGAAGGTGGTGATTGACTCCGCTGTCCTGGCGTCGTGAGGGAGCTTGTTCCACCATTGGGGTGCCAGAGCAGCGAACAGTTTTGACTGGGCTGAGCGGGAACTGTGCTTCCTCAGAGGTAGGGGGGCCAGCAGGCCAGTGGTGGATGAACGCAGTGCCCTTGTTTGGGTGTAGGGCCTGATCAGAGCCTGAAGGTATGGAGGTGCCGTTCCCTTCACAGCTCCGTAGGCAATCACCATGGTCTTGTAGCGGATGCGAGCTTCAACTGGAAGCCAGTGGAGAGAGCGGAGGAGCGGGGTGACGTGAGAGAACTTGGGAAGGTTGAACACCAGACGGGCTGCGGCGTTCTGGATGAGTTGTAGGGGTTTAATGGCACAGGCAGGGAGCCCAGCCAACAGCGAGTTGCAGTAATCCAGACGGGAGATGACAAGTGCCTGGATTAGGACCTGCGCCGCTTCCTGTGTGAGGCAGGGTCGTACTCTGCGAATGTTGTAGAGCATGAACCTACAGGATCGGGTCACCGCCTTGATGTTAGTGGAGAACGACAGGGTGTTGTCCAGGATCACGCCAAGGTTCTTAGCACTCTGGGAGGAGGACACAAGGGAGTTGTCAACCGTGATGGCGAGATCATGGAACGGGCAGTCCTTCCCCGGGAGGAAGAGCAGCTCCGTCTTGCCGAGGTTCAGCTTGAGCTGGTGATCCGTCATCCACACTGATATGTCTGACAGACATGCAGAGATGCGATTCACCGCCTGGTTATCAGAAGGGGGAAAGGAGAAGATGAATTGTGTGTCGTCTGCATAGCAATGATAGGAGAGACCATGTGAGGATATGACAGAGCCAAGTGACTTGGTGTATAGCGAGAATAGGAGAGGGCCTAGAACAGAGCCCTGGGGGACACCAGTGGTGAGAGCGCATGGTGCGGAGACAGATTCTCGCCACGCCACCTGGTAGGAGCGACCTGTCAGGTAGGACGCAATCCAAGCGTGGGCCGCGCCGGAGATGCCCAACTCGGAGAGGGTGGAGAGGAGGATCTGATGGTTCACAGTATCAAAGGCAGCAGATAGGTCTAGAAGGATGAGAGCAGAGGAGAGAGAGTTAGCTTTAGCAGTGCGGAGAGCCTCCGTGACACAGAGAAGAGCAGTCTCAGTTGAATGCCCAGTCTTGAAACCTGACTGATATATATAGATATATATATACAGATATATACGCTTACATACGGTATGTTTTAGTGACCTTTGACCTTTGTCACCCATCTACAGAAACGAAGAGGGCGAGGAGCACCTGCGTCAGCGGAGAATGCAGCTTCCCTTCAACTTTGCCACTGGGGAGGCTCTGCTGTATGAGTCCTGTCCCTCTCTGGATACTGCCGTTATGCCTCCAGGACCACCCATCCCCCCTGGCCTCACTCCCCCAGGCTCCAGCCCTGAGGACAAGCCCCTGGACCCTGCGTCTCTCCTGGGGTCCCTACTCAGTCAGGACCGCTCTGTTTATACTCAGCCCCAGGACGCTAACCCTAACCTGGACCTCCAGGGCTTTTCCCCCAACCTAGACACAGCCTTCCCCCAGGACCAGGACCCAGGCCTGGAGAGAGCCTTCCTGGACAGCCACGCTCTGCTGAGTGTCCCTGGGGAGCTCCAGGGGCCCCAGAGGCCCAGCAGGGGAGACCCCACAGCGCAGGCCATGATGGACTCTCTGGGGGAGATCCTGGGGGAGATGGGGGCGTGGGGCTTGGAGGGGCTGCAGGTGGAGGAGACAGAGCTGAGGGAGTGGGAGAGCACTCTCCTCAGGATCAACATGGAACAGCAGGATGTGACGGGGGAGCTGTATGATATCTTAGCCAATGATGTGTTCTCCTACGTGGAGGAGGCTCTGATGAGAGAGCGTGATGATGGATGTGTGATTGGCAGCTTGGGACAGGGCACTGAGCCAATCAACAGACTTTCTGCTCACATCACTGCCAATCAAAACATACTACGTGGGTTCCCTCACTCCCAGAGTTCCATATTGCCAGGCAACCAGGGGTTCAATGGCGAGAACGGCTCCCACAGTGAGAACCAATGGCAGTTGGCTGGTCCACACATGACCTCTAACCTCAACAGCTTTGGAGAGCAGAGGTTGCTAGGAAATGGAGTTGTTGGTGGTGTGGAGCAAGGGCTGGGGTGTAGTCCTGGGACTGTGAGAGAGCCACGGAGGTCTGTAAACACAAACACACTACCCAGAGCTGCTGAGACCGTTGCAGGGCAATGGACTCAAGGAAGCGGTGCGGATCTCCATGGCAACCAAATGGTCCCACAACCATCTCATACTATCAACCAACTAGAGTCCTGGATACCCTCCATCCAAAATATAAATCATAATAACCACACCTCTCTCCCTGTCCGTCTCCCAAACTTTAACAACAATATCCCTGAGGCCTTTGACCAAACCATGCAGCCCAGCCTGGAGTTATACCACTCTGAGACTGGAGATGCAAACAGGCAGTTCTCAGGGCAGCCCTATCCAGGTCTGTCATATCAGGACCCAAGGCAGTCTTGGCAACAGCCACGGCAACATACACAATGGCAACCACGGCAGATACCACAGGGTTTTCCTGCAAAGTCGGTAAACGGACATCGTCACACACACCCCAAACACAGCACACACATACCGTCCAATAACGCATCCAGATCTCAAACACTCACACACACCACACACACCCCCTCAGGCAGCTGTATGTTTGACAAGACGGCTCCACATGTCTCCAATCCCTCCAGCCCGCTTACAACTGCCCCAAGCAGATCACACGGTCTCATACCTGCCCCCACTCACAACAATGGACCCAGACCCTCTCCCACTCTTTCCAATGACTGTAGAACCAGCTCCTCAACCCAGGCCCCCAAAGTCTTTATGACTTACCCTCAAGCATCCATAATCCCAAGATCTAACAACTCTTATCCCCAAGACTCCATTCCTGACCTAACCTACCCCCCAGCCTCCATCCCCATCCCCGCCCTATCCAGAGGAGCTCAGACGGATAAGGACACAGGAGCTATCCCTGCCTGGTCTGGGGCTCCGTACCTGGGCATGAAGCAGCTCCCAGGCCCCTTTCTCAGCCCCAAGCAGGTTCCCCAGAGCACCAGGGGAAATGGCAGCTGTAGTGATCCCAGTGAAGGAAGCTTGATGCTGGGTCAGAGGGGGTTGGAAGAAAGCCTCCTTCCTGGAGGTCCGATGCCAGGATTTCCTCCTGAGAGCGGGTCTGTAGAGTCATCTTTATTCTACTGGAATGGACAAACACAGGTGAGACAGTGCCGAACTTCATCTCACTACTGTTTTAACAAGCTTCTGATACAAGCTTTAGATACTGGAATGTGACCTAAAATTACCCTCCAATGTGATCTGTCTTTAACTCATCTGTCCTTCCATAGGTCCCTACCAGTCCTAATGGTGATGCGGATCCTTTTCTCTTCACTGGCAACATCTCCTAGATTCTCTAGGACTAAGAGGAACATACAAGTAACCATCTCCACAATGGATCCACCAACATCTTCTGGAAGAATACAACTGTACAAAAAACGGCACCTCTGTCGAAGACTGTTCCTTGGAGCTGGATAATATTCTATATTATATTTAATTTCCTTGTCCAGTTGAAGGGTGCTGCTTTCCAGCCATGGACAGCCACCGGTTTAATGTTCAGACTAGGGCTGTTACGGTGACCGTATTACTGCCACACCGGCAGTCACTAGTCATGACCGCAGTCAATTTCCATGTGACCATTTAGTCACGCTAACTAGGCTTCTCCCAGCTCTGATGCTGCTGATGGTCATAACTGCTTGGCACTCAACACTCTATTGTCCCTCTAATCACTCTGGGATCAATGCAAATGTAATTGAAAATCAAATCAAACACTTCATGAGAGACCATGAGCTATGGAATTTCGTGAGAAAACAGAGTGATGGTCTCTATTAAAAAGAGGAGGATCCCATCAGCTTTCTATTTTTCAACTTTCCTAATATTAAGCACATTGCTTCGCTTTACAACAGGAGTATGGCCTACCTGGCTGGCATGAAAATGAACCACGTAAAAGCGTCTTCCATTCGCTATTTAAGTGTATAGATGACATGTATTCTTCTCCCCTGCTCCTGTTTCGAGACAGGTGCATGATCATGGTCCATTCTAAATCCAGACTCATTTCACACATATATTATTTAGTATATGTAAAGACAATATTAAATGAAGAATAGTCTGAATATTAGCCTTTCACTTGTGAATGATGCCCAACGTGTTGTAAGGCAAGAAACAGCGCATTCCTTGTTTGTTGTTGACTTTTTCAAATCATAGTCACACACCTCATGTAGCCTAGCAACTAAAGTGGCCAAATAACTTCTTAAAATGAAGAACATTAATCCGCTTTACAACTGGTGTAGAGCATACATGGAATACATAGGCGGCACTGGCATACATAGGCGGCACATGAGTTTCAAGTTTGGGGAAGATAATTTTCCCCATAAAATGCATTTTTATAATAAAGCATTACATACGTAATCGCATTTGAGGTCACTTTTTAGAATGGGGTTTTCCTGTTAATTGATTGCATTTTGGAACATTCATGCTTATAGCGTATTGCTGTGTGTCCATTGCTGTGCTTATAATGTGAAGAAATAGCCTAATAGTTTATCAACATTTTAAGCTAAACTTTCTGATCTGTTGCATCAGCCTCATTGCTTTTAAAATGTTTTATTAATTTAATTTTAAATCTAGCGCATCCCACAACTGTCCCAGACTATGTTTTGAATATTTCTTTCTCACATAGAATAGGTAGATCAACTTCTGTACTATGGGGGATAGTAGATTGACATAGGCTAGTGGTTTTGCTGTTGGTTAGGACGACTCATCTTGTTGGCTGATGAAAAGTCAATGTGGACAGTTCTTCTAACATTTTCAATATGGGCCTGGGAATTTGATGAGAAGGAAGCACTTGCGTCCTCAATATGTCTATCTTCATTTGTAGCCTACTTCAGAGCTGAGATGCCTGTGAGAAGGACCCGATCACCGTGACGGGCATTGGCTAATAAGAATTGATATATCTGAGAGAGCCATGTGATTGAGAGATGCTTCGGAGAGCGGCGATTGGCAGCCGGGAGAAGGGAATTATAATTATTATATTCAGCCCAAGGGCAAAAGGCATGAATATTGTTAGGGGGCATTACGGCCACACAAAAGAGGGTGCTGCCGGGAAATTCTAGGCCTGGTGAGAATATTATCAAGTGCTTATCAAATTATGAATGAAGGGGCCTCCCGAGTGGCGTAGTGGTCTAAGACACTGCATTGCAGATTCCGGGTTCGAGTCCAGGCTCTGTCGCAGCCGGCCGCGACCGGGAGACCCATGGGGCGGCACACAATTGGCCCAGCGTCATCCAGGTTAGGGGAGGGTTTGGCCAGCAGGGATGTCCTTGTCCCATCGCACACTAGCGACTCCTGTGGCGGGCCGGGCGCAGTGCACGCTGACCAGGTGTACAGTGTTTCCTCCAACACATTGGTGTGGCTGGCTTCCAGGTTAAGTGGGCATTGTGTCAAGAAGCAGTGCGGCCTGGCTTGGTTGTGTTGTGTTTCGGAGGACGCACGGCTCTCGACCTTCACCTCTCCCGAGTCCGTACGGGAGTTGCAGCGATGAGACACGACTGTAACTACTGATTGGATACCACGAAATTAGGAAAAAAATAAATAAAAATGTTTCATACAACTTTTTTAAAATCATCATTAGCCTTAGAATGTATAAAAATCTAAACATATAGCCCAGCGTTTGTATCACAACTAAAGTTACATAAATATCTCTAAATGAAGAAAATAGGACGACCAGTTTCTTTGTTAACCGCTCAACACAGAATAGCCACGTGCGCACTCCCTCAGAAATCGTTTGGTGAAAATATCCTTTCCATTTTATTCAGTTATGTTCAATTGTATTCTTCATACTATAAAATAATGCCACGGAATTCTAAGTAAATCTTATCTGCTAAATGAACTTGTGTAGCCAACAGCCATTTGGCATAGCCACATCAGGACCTAACATAAGGACAACTCAGAGTATGCAAATTCTGTTCTTCTGAAATAGACTACATTTTCTTGATGTTTCTATAGACCTGTCTAAAATAAATAATGGATTTATTGTGAAGCTGTAGGCTATATTACATTGATTTATTATACTTTTTAAAAAATGTAGTTCCAAAATTCTGCGTAAGTGGCTTGTAGGCTATGTGTGGAAGCCAGGAGATGCTAAGTATGTTTATGTTAATTAACGGTCAATCACTGTGAGACCGCCAGTTATTTGCTTGACAGTCACCGGCTGAGGAAATGTCATGACCGCCACAGCCCTAGTTCAGACTGTGTGTTAGTGGCATAGTGACTGCAGCTGAGGGTCCATTCAGATGGACAGAAGATGTGTCTACATATATGACATTTCATCATCGATACAGAGGACATCACTCTCCCCACCACATGACAAAGTAAATTTATCAACAAAACATCTGTTTGAGCAGGATCTGTTTTTGTTTTCAAAGTCATTTTCTCTCCCACACGAGCCTGGCCATTCTGTCCGCTCAACTTGAGTTTCTTGTCCACTTCTCATCATGTTTTCTTTTTTGTCTGTTTCCATTCCAAGAAACAAGATGGCTGAACCTCTAGCTTTAAAGACAGACAGGAGGTAATGTTTTTTGGAAGTTGCAAAGGCTTTTAAAAAATGTTTTAAACCCAAATACTGCAGTTTGAGTATGAGTGAGTGTCCATGTTGATACGAAGCATCAAAAGGAGTGCATTGTGTTCATGCTTCATCATGTTTGTTTGTTTTTAACTTGTTTGGTGTCATATTGTTTTGGTCTTGAAAGACATCCTATTGTGTTGATATTATTGTTTCTGTTCAAGCTTTAGCTGACTAGCCTGTAGCCCTACCAGGAAACAGCCTGCCTGCTGCTTGTGTCTGAGCCATAGACTGTTTGTCCCAATATGTTAGAGATCACATATAGCACTTATATAGTCAACCGTTGGCTTTAATACATTATGGTTGCTTTACATGTGTAACCATTTAAAATGACCCAACAAATCATGCTTAACGTGTCATTGACTTATACGATAACTATGTATAACATTAAATGTGTAACATACTATATATGAATACTGGAGGTTATGAATGGTTGGACAGGTTTCTAGCTATTCACTAAGTAAACAATTTGTACATTTGGTGATCATTTTGAGATTTTTATAAAAGTAGCACGAAGCTGTTTTGAAGACACCAGCCCAGATCCGCACTCTGTATTTTGATATAAACAGTACTAATGTCCAATAGTCATAGGAGTTGGAGTACTTTCTACTGTATCTGACACATCAACTATCTATCCCCTTCATCCCTGGATACTGGTTGATCACAGTATCCTGCATTATTGTAAAAAGAGAAACCTATTTAATGATTCAAATGCACTAATTGATATATTTTTGATATATGTTATATTGGAACCCTGTTGAGCAGAGGAGGGGTAGTTTGATATGTTATATTGGAACCCTGGTGAGCAGAGGAGGGGTAGTTTGATATGTTATATTGGAACCCTGGTGAGCAGAGGAGGGGTAGTTTGATATGTTATATTGGAACCCTGGTGAGCAGAGGAGGGGGTGAGTTTGGACCCTGGGAGCGGGGGGGTGTTGATATGTTATATTGGAACCCTGGTGAGCAGAGGAGGGGTAGTTTGATATGTTATATTGGAACCCTGGTGAGCAGAGGAGGGGTAGTTTGATATGTTATATTGGAACCCTGGTGAGCAGAGGGGTAGAAAATAACCATTGTGTAGCTCTTTTTGTCACATATTGTTTGCATTTGTTTTCACAAATTATTGACTATATACTGCTTTGTGTGTCTCACTCATCCAGCCCTTAAAAGAGCCTAATAGGATACTAAAGTAATGACGTGTCAATATGACTGGCTTTGTGCATTGAAAAGATAGACTAGAAAATGTTCCACATTGATATAATTTCGCCCTCTATCCTAGTGTTGCCAAACAAATGGGAAATGCAGTAACCATTGTCTTCAGGGCTGAGAATGAGATTGAATAATTTATCTTGGATGTGATTAATTTAGATTATTTGTCATTGATTTTTCATTTACTGTTGTTTTTTGTTTGTTATGGTCAACCAGAGAGTAGCTGGTGCTGGCTGGCTTGAAGTTGCCTCTTTAGTACAGATATAGGATCAGCCTCCACTCCCCCAAATTCCAACATTAACCATAAGTAGGGATGTCAAAGCAGATCCTAGATCAGCGACAAGAGGTAACCTAGTTCTACTCCAACTGGCTTGGTCCAGAGAAGTGAAGTGTTGTTCGGAACAGGTCAGAGAAGTGTTGTTTAGGACAGGTTAGAGAAGTGAAGTGTTGTTCAGGACAGGTCAGAGAAGTGTTGTTTAGGACAGGTTAGAGAAGTGAAGTGTTGTTCAGGACAGGTCAGAGAAGTGTTGTTTAGGACCGGTTAGAGAAGTGAAGTGTTGTTCAGGACAGGTCAGAGAAGTGTTGTTTAGAACAGGTTAGAGAAGTGAAGTGTTGTTCAAGACTGGTCAGAGAAGTGTTGTTTAGGACAGGTCAGAGAAGTGTTGTTTAGGACAGGTTAGAGAAGTGAAGTGTTGTTCAAGACTGGTCAGAGAAACAGGTAAATAATGTTCATACACATACGTTTGCAAACGTTCTGTTATGTGAAATGACTTGCATCTCAGCTGTATGTAATCAAATTGCTTTCCTTTTGTTTTGTGTGTTGCCTTAACTGTTGTCTTAATCCTATAATATTAACTAGAGCAAATGTGTACTCAGACTATATAAAAAATGCTTAAGATAGTGATCACCATATTATACTTTAAGACTGACCAACTTTCAATTAACATCGACTAACTTTAACGCTGACCATATACCAAATGGTAAAAGATAGTAGCGATCACCATTGCCATATTATTCTGTCACTTGATGATTATCCAAGCTTCTGTGTTAAACAATACAACTTTGTCTGCCTTATGTACCAAATGTTACTTTTGGTGACAAGTGTAATTAATTTGGAGATAAAATATATACACTCTACTATTTTGGCTTTAAGTATTTTATCTACAACAGACAGGTAACATTGACCAACACTGACCAACTTTCAGCAACTTTAACGCTGTGTAATGGGGCAGTGAGTCGGGTGCAGGTGAAACGTTTTAACAAAACCAAGAACACGACACTAACATAGAGCAGAACGCCGATACACAACAACAATACCAACTGGTGAGTGAACATGGTGAAACGTGACATAAAGGGGAGGAAATGATGAAGGTAATGGAGTCCAGGTGTGAATCATAATGACTCACAGGTGTGCGTAATGATGAATCCCAGGACCGGTGGTTGGTACTCTGGCGACGTCGAACGCCAGAGGGGAGGAGCAGGAGTAGACGTGACATGCTGACCGACTTTTTTTAGGGGCTGGGATTAAAAATGTAAATGTAGAGGTATTTCAGGACTGGTCAGAGAAATGAAGTGTTGTTATAGTACAAAACACATCACGACATGAGAGACAACAACACTACATAAAGAGAGACCTAAGACAACAACATAGCATGGCAGCAACACATGACAACACAGCATGGTAGCAACACAACATGACAACAACATGGTAGCAGCACAAAACAGGGTACAAACATTATTGAGCACAGACAACAGCACAAAGGGCAAGAAGGTAGAGACAACAATACATCACACTGACCACTTTAAAACTGACCAACTTTCAACGACTTTAACACTGACCAACTTTCAACGACTTCAACAGTGACCACTTTAACACTGACCAACTTTCAGCAACTTAAACATTGACCACTTTAATACTGACCAACTTTCAGTGACTTTAACACTGACCAACTTTCAACGACTTGAACACTGACCAATTTTCAGTGACTTTCACACCCAGCGACTTTAACACTGAGCAACTTTTAGCGATTTTAACACTGACCAATTTTTAACACTGACAAACTTTCAACTACTTTAACACTGACCAACTTTCAACTACTTTAACACTGACCAACTTTCAACTACTTTAACACTGACCAACTTTCAGCGACTTTAAAACCCACCAACTTTAACAATGACCAACTTTAACACTGACTAACTTTCAACGACTTTAACACTGACCACTTTGACACTGACCAATTTTCAACTTTCAACTACAGTGTGTGGTAGGGCTTTCAAACTATTACAGACTACAAAGGGAAGCACAACTTCTATGCTAGCTTCGAGGCAAGTAACAATGAAACATGCATGAGAGCATCAGCTGTTCCGGACGACTGTGTGAGCAAGCACTCCATAGCCGATGTGAGTAAGACCTTTAGACAGGTCAACATTCACAAGGCCACAGGGCCAGACGGATTACCAGGACATGTACTCTGAGCATGCGCTGACCAACTGGCAAGTGTCTTCACTGACATGTTCATCCTTTCCCTGTCTGAGTCTGTAATACCATCATGTTTCAAGCAGACCACCATAATCTCTGTGCCCAAGAACACGAAGGTAACCTGCCTAAATGACTACCGACCCGTAGCATTCACGTCTGTAGACATGAAGTGCTTTGAAAGGCTGGTCATGGCCCACATCAACACCATTATCCCAGAAACCCTAGACCCACTCCAATTTGCATACCGCCCCAACAGATCCACAGATGATGCAATCTCTATTGCACTCCACACTGCCCTTCCACACTTGGACAAAAGAAACACCTATGTGAGAATGCTATTCATTGACTACAGCTCAGCGTTCAACACCATAGTGCCCTCAAACCTCATCATTAAGCTAAGGACCCTGGGACTAAACGCCTCCCTCTGCAACTGGATCCTGGACTTCCTGACAGGCCGCCCCCAGGTGGTAAGGGTCGGTAACAACACATCCGCCACACTGATCCTCAACACGGGGACCCTCAGGGGTGCGTGCTCAGTCCCCTCCTGTACTCCAAGGTTCACTCATGACTGCATGGCCAGGCACAACTCCAACACTATCATTAAGTTTGCAGATGACACAACAGTGGTAGGCCTGATCACCGACAACGATGAGACAGCCTATAGGGAGGAGGTCAGAGACCTGGCCGTGAGGTGCCAGGACAACAACCTCTCCCTAAACGTGATCAAGACAAAGGTTGACTGTGGACTACAGGAAAAGGAGGAATAACAGGCCCCCATTAACATCGACGTCACTGTAGTGGAGCAGGTCGAGAGTTTCAAGTTCCTTGGTGTCCACATCACCAACAAACTATCATGGTCCAAGCACACCAAGACAGTCGTGAAGAGGGCACGACAAAACCTATTCCCCCTCAGGAGACTTAAAAGGTTTGGCATGGGTCCTCAGATCCTCAAAAAGTTATACAGCTGCACCATTGAGAGCATCCTGACTGGTTGCATCACTGCCTGGTATGGCAACTGCTTGGCCTTCGACCGCAAGGCATTACAGAGGGTAGTGCGTACGGCCCAGTACATCACTGGGACCAAGCTTCCTGCCATCCAGGACCCCTATACCAGGCAGTGTCAGAGGAAGGCCCTAAAAATGGTCAAAGACTCCAGCCACCTAGTCATAGACTGTTCTCTCTGCTACCGCACGACAAGCGGTACCGAAGCGCCAAGTATAGGTCCAAAAGGCTTCTAAACAGCTTCTAACCCCAAGCCATAAGACTCCTGAACAGCTAATCAAATGGCTACCCAGACTATTTGCATTGTCCCCCCATCCCCTCTTTTACGCTGCTGCTATTCTCTGTTTATTATCTATGCATAGTCACTTTAACTCTACACGTACATATTACCTCAATTACCTCGACTAACCGGTGCCCCCGCACATTGACTCTGTACCCCCTGTATATAGCCTCGCTATTGTTATCTACTGCTGCTCTCCAATTATTTGTTACTTTTCTTTCTTATTTTTTACTTATATATTTTTTACTTAACACGTATTTTTCTTAAAATTGCATTGTTGGTTAAGGGCTTGTAAGTTAGTATTTCACTGTAAGTGAAAGTGACAAATAACATGTGATTTGATTTGATTTAACACTGACCAACTTTCAGCCACTTTAACACTGACCAACTTTAACACTGACCAACTTTGACACTGATCAACTTCGACACTGACCAACTTTGAGCGACTTTAACACTGACCACTTTAACACTGACCAACTTTAACACTGACCACTTTAACACTGACCAACTTTAACACTGACCAACTTTAACACTGACCAACTTTAACACTGACCAACTTTAACACTGACCAACTTTAACACTGACCACTTTAACACTGACCAACTTTAACACTGACTAACTTTAACACTGACCAACTTTAACACTGACCACTTTAACACTGACCACTTTAACACTGACCACTTTAACACTGACCAACTTTAACACTGATCACTTTAACACTGACTGGCTTGCATCCAGACTCTGCTGATACTGGTTAGTTAGCATGTTTCCACTGTTTGTTTTCTTTTCTCTTCCTTCTCCCTCATCACTCTTTCTCAGGAGACTCTGTTCCCACAACACCCTTATGTAACTGCCTGCATTACTCTCTCTCTCTCTCTCTCTCTCTCTCCCCTTACCCATCCACTATCAGTGTCTGTCCTCAGAGCACGCTCCTGGCCTCGTCTCTGATTGGCTCTGACAGAGTAAACATGGCTGCCATCAGAGCCCTTGTAAGTGGAGGAAGGAGGAGGGGGAGATATGGAAATCACTAGATGGCCACGCTAGAAACGACAACATCAGCTATTTCACAAGACCTGTTGAGATAGTACATGTACAATCTGCTCTGAATCTACATCTAGGGTTATGTCTAAGATTAGGATATAGGTTCATGGTTAGAGTAAGAGGTTAGACGAAACTAGACGAAACATAGTAAATGTAAATCCGACACTCTTTAGTATGATATGTTGCGTTTGGTAAGGTTACATTAGACAGAAGTTTACTTAATGCAAAAACAAAAGTAGGGTGGATGGATGGACGTATAACGCTGACGTTTAGCAACCAAAGGTTGGGTGTTTGTATCTCATCACGGACAACTTTTGCATTTTAGCTAATTAGAAACTTTGCAACTACTTAATACTTTTTAAATACTTTACAATTACTTAGCATGTTAGCTAACCCTTCCCCTTAGCCAGCGGGCGGTTCCCAAACTAGGGGTCGGGAGAATTTCCAAAATCCGGATGAAAATAAATATATAAATATACACAGTACCAGTCAAACGTATGGACACCCCCCTACTCATTCAAGGGTTTTTCTTTATTTTTACTATTTTCTACATTGTAGAATAATAGTGACGACATCAAAACTATGAAATAACACATATGGAATCATGTAGTAACCAAAAGTGTTAAACAAATACAAATATATTTTACATTTTAGATTCTTCAAAGTAACAACTATTTGCCTGGATGACAGCTTTGCACACTCTTGGCATTCTCTCAATCTGCTTCTTTTTCCAACAGTCTTGAAGAAGTTCCCACATATGCTGAGCACTTGTTGGCTGCTTTTCCTTCACTCTGCGGTCCAAGTCATCCCAAACCATCTCAATTGGGTTGAGGTTGGGTGATTGTAGAGCACAGGTTATCTGATGCAGCACTCCATCACTCTCCTTGGTTAAATAGCCCTTACACAGCCTGGAGGTGTTTTGGGTCATTGTCCTGTTGAAAAACAAATGATAGTCCCGCTAAGCACAAACCAGATGGGATGGCGTATCTCTGCAGAATGCTGTGGTAGCCATGCTGGTTAAGTGTGCCTTGAATTCTAAATGAATCACTGACAGTGTCACCAGCAAAGCACTCCTACACCATCACACCTTCTCCTCCATGCTTCAGGTGGGAACCAGACATGCAGAAATCATCCGTTCACCTACTCTGCGTCTCACAAAGACAACAGTTGGTACCAAAAATCGCAACTTTGGACTGATCAGACCAAAGGACAGATTTCCACCGGTCTAATGCCCATTGGTTGTGTTTCTTGGCCCAAGCAAGTCTCTTCTTATTATTGGTGTCCTTTAGTACTGGTTTCTTTACAGCACTTCGACCATGAAGGCCTGATTCACACAGTCTCCTCTGAACAGTTGATGTTAAGATGTGGCTGGTACTAGAACTCTGTGAAGCATTTATTTGGGCTGCAATCTGAGATGCAGTTAACTCTAATGAACTTATCCTCTGCAGCAAAGGTAACTCTGGGTCTTCCTTTCCTGTGTTGGTCCTCATGAGAGCCAGTTTCATCCTAGCGCTTCATGGTTTTTGCAACTGCATTTGAAGAAACTTTCAAAGTTCTTGAAATGTTCTGGATTGACTGAACTTCATGTCTTAAAGTCATGATGGACTGTCGTTTCTCTTTGTTTTTTTGAGCTGTTCTTGCCATAATATGGACTTGGTCTTTTACCAAATAGAGTTATCTTCTGTATACCACCCCTACCTTGTCACAACACAACTGATTGGCTAAAAGGCATTAAAACGTCTTAGCTAGCGGAACAACTTCCGGTGAAACTGGAGGGCGCCGAATTCAAATAAATAATCATAAATATTATGGATTTTAAACATTTATGTACATATAAGTGTCATATCGGCTGAAAGCTTACATTTTTGTTAATCTAACTGCACGGTCCGATTTACAGTAGCTATTACAGCAAAAACATGCCATGCAATTGTTTGAGGACGGCGCCCCACATTAAAATATTTTTCCACCGGCACAGGTTTCATACATTCACAAATAACGATTAAATATTCACTTACTTTTTAAAAATCTTCCTCTGATTTGTCATCCAAAGGGTCCCAGCTATTACATGTAGTGTCGTTTTGTTAGATAAAATCCTTCTTTATATCCCAAATGTCAGTTTAGTTGGCGCCATCAATTTGAGTAATCCACTCGTTCAACATGCAGAAAAAGGAATCCGAAAATCGACCCCTAAACTTTGTTTCAACAAGTCAAAATACGTTTCTATTTAACCCTCAGATACCCTAAAATGTAATCAAACTATAATATTTCCTATGGAAAGAAGTATGTTAGGAAATCGATTTTAGCAGGTACGTATTGTCTTCATGGCGCGCGCAAACACGAATTTCCAAGACTGTGTCCTTTTGCTAAAACTGATATTTCTTATTCGTTTTTGAAGTTACAAGCCTGAAACCCTGAACATTGACAGCTGACACCATGTGGAAGCCTGTGGAAGCCATAGGAATTGCATCCAGGGATCTCATTTTCAATATGACCTTTCTCTTGCATTTCTATTTTCCTACATTATTTTTACATTTCTACAAACTTCAAAGAGTTTTCTTTCTAATGGTACTAATTATATGCATATCCTGGCTTCAGGTCCTGAGCTACAGGCAGTTTACTTTGGGCATGACAGGAAGTGGAGAAAAAAGGGGCATAGCCCTAAGAAAGGCATTAAGAAGGAAAGAAATTCCACAAATTAACTTTTAACAAGGCACACCTGTTAATTGAAATGCATTCCAGGTGACTACCTCATGAAGCTGATTGAGAGAATGCCAAGAGTGTGCAAAGCTATCATCAAGGCAAAGGGTGGCTACTTTGAAGAATCTCAAATACACTTTTTTGGTTACTACATGATTCCATATGTGTTATTTCATAGTTTTGATGACATCACTATTATTCTACCATGTAGATTATAGTAAAAATAAAGAAAAACCCTTGAATGAGTAGGTGTGTCCAAACTTTTGACCGGTAGGGTAACATTATAATAGCGTCTTTGGGTCTCAAAAGCATTGTAATGTGGTTAACCTTAAACATTTAAACTATTCAAATCCTGAAAGATCAAATTCAACCAGATAGCGCCCTTAGATCATGGGAATGGCCGCACTTGACCGTTGCACTTGAATCATTCCCACAGTGAATGTTTAGGCCCAGAACGCTATGAAACCTCACACTATTGCAGAGACTTTTATATTACTGTCCGCAATTGATATGGTGAAAACAATGTGTGGGGAAGCAGAGGCACAAGAAACTCACATCAATAGCTTTTTTCAGATAACACTGTTAAACAAAGAATTCATGCTTTGATTGAATGACTCAAAAACTCCTCAGCTTATACTCACCAAATGGACTTTAGCTGTGAGGGCCGAGATGCATTGACTTTTGTTTACTATCCATGTCAAGGGATGCTATTCACGAGGACATATTGTTCTGTCTCACGATACCTGTCCATGAAAAGGCACGGGGGATGTTCAGTGTGCTGCATGGCTATATTGATGAAAAACAGATTCCATGGGGTCGAACGGTGGGCTTTTGCACAGATGGGGCTCCATCTATGGCGGGACGGCAGGCAGGCCTCTGCACTCTAGTTTTGAATGTGTCTCCCTCTGCCATTGTATCATACACTGAGAGCAACTGGCGGCAAAAGAGATGAGCACAGAACTGAGATACACGACATCAAAAAAGTTCACGGCGCGCATGCCTGTTCTCAAAACTGTGGATTTACACTGAGGCTTTGGTGGCTAGTGTTGGAAAGATTTTTTTAACTGAGAGAAGAACTGTTGTCATTCTCAATGGATGTAAAAAAAAACGGACTTTGTTGACTCTGTGTAATGAAAATAAAATAACAGGAAACAGCATCAGTAAGTGTCCCACACGAGTGATGACTGCTCACCTCAAATTTTGGGACCTGCTTCCTAATCCATTTGACTGTGATCCTGGCTCAGTTTATATGCTGGTAAGTGAAATCGAACAGCTGATTAAGCTGTCATGTGACCAAATGCTGCAGACAGCGCATTCACGGGTCTCTACGGAGTAGTTTTGGTTTCTGACGTCTCCCTCTGAGCATTAATGTCGCATTCAGAACAACTGGGAACTCGGAACTGGGAACTCGGAACTGGGAACTCGGAAAGAAACAATCTCCGAATGGGAAAAATCCTTTTTGACAGTTATCAGACTCTAAATTCTAACTCGAGAACTCAGGGCTTTTTCTAAAGCTTAGACTTTCCAACCTAAAGATTCCTGATGTCATGATTTGACCTTGTATTTTTCTGAGTTCCCAGGTGTCTTGAAAGCACATCTGTGTGAAGCTGAATTCAGTGCTCTCGTCTGCATTAAAACCAAATATCAATCCAGGTTGGATGTGACAGCAGAGATACTGTCGACCACGCCCCCTGACTTTGAGAAGCTCCGACGCAACATGCATCAAGCCACACCCATCTCATTAGTGGTGGTGAGATAAGAGACATTATGTCAGACTAATTTTCAATTGACTGTCATAGACCCACATTAAAAGTATGTGATGGTGAGTTGAGAAGACAATCAGAAATACTGTTAGAATGTTTTTGAATTGACTGCCATAGCCCCAAATAAAAATGGTTGGGGTCGCAAGAATTCATGGGTCATGGGTCCAAAAATTTGGGAATACCCCGCCTAATCCTTTTAACCTAACTCCTAACCCAAACCTTAACCCCTGACCCCTAGCCTAGCTAAAATTAGCCACCTAGCTAATGTTAGCGTTGGCCACCTAGCTAACGTTAGCCACAACAAATTGTAATTAGTAACATATCACACGTTTTGCAAATTTCTAACATATTGTACGAATTGCAATTCTTAACATATCATACGAATTGCAATTCTTAACATATCATACGAAATGAATGATGGACATCCATAAACTGATACATACCATACGAAACCTAACATATCATACGAAATGGAGTGTCCTGGATTTACTATGTTACGTCTACCCCTGGAGAGTCCAGGTTGCAGCTTCATGTTTTAGTTTAGAAGTTTGGTTAGTAGTTAAGAGGAGGTTTTGGTTCAGCGGGGTCCTCCTGAGAAGTTAAGTATTGAAATCCAATTGGATCTACCTAACTCCATACAGGATCAGGTTCAAATTCTCCAAAGTTTGACAATCAAATGGAAAAATAGCTAGAATGTAAAACAAGTCAAAGACATTTGGTTAATGTTACTGGATGTCAAATGGAGTTAGATCAGTTTAAGAAACTCATCCTCTAGTCTACCCCCTTGGTCTGGAGAGCCATGTAAATCACTCTGTTCTTTATTTTTTCCTTGTTTTCTTTCTTTCTCTTGTTTGTTTGTTTTCTTTCTGTCTTCATTTCTTTCCTTTTTTCTGTATTTCTTACATTAAGCTTTCATTACGCTTTCATTATTCTAGTAGCTTACATTTATCAGAACTGCAGTACAGTACAGTTATGTGTGTTATGTTGAGAAGTTTCCTCTGGGTTAAAACTACCAATGAGTTCTGAGTAAATGAGCAGTCACCTGATGGAACACTAAACCAGGAATCTTCTGTGGTGGAAAATATGCCAAAAGAGCTGCATGTTTTGAAGCGTGAATGTAAATCCAGGACTGTAACCTTAGCTGTCCCCATAGAGCAGCTCCATTGGTCTGGCTGAATGAGGGATTCATTTAAAGGAAAATAGAGAAATTTTATATCACAATCAACTGGACCTAATGCCATGGTCTCACGCAAGGAATCTGATTCTCTGTCAGTCAGAGAGAGAGCGGAAAGAGAGAAAGAAAGAGAGAGACAAAGGGGAAGAGAGAGAGAGAGTGGAAGAGAGAGAGAGTGGAAGAGAGAGAGTGGAAGAGAGAGAGTGGAAGAGAGGTGAAGAGAGAGAGAGAGGGGAAGAGAGAGAGGAGAGAGAGGGGAAGAGAGAGAGGAAGAGAGAGAGGAAGAGAGAGAGTGGAAGAGAGGTGAAGAGAGAGAGAGGGGAAGAGAGAGAGAGGGGAAGAGAGAGAGGGGACGAGAGAGAGAGGGGAAGAGAGAGAGAGGAAGAGAGAGAGAGGAAGATAGAGAGGGGAAGAGAGAGAGAGGAAGAAAGAGAGAGAGAGAGAGAGAGAGAGAGAGAGTAGAAGAGAGAGAGAGGAAGAGAGAGAGAGAGGAAGATAGAGAGGAAGAGAGAGAGAGAGAGAGGGGAAGAGAGAGAGGAAGAGAGAAAGAGGGGAAGAGAGAGAGGAAGAGAGAGAGAGAGAGAGAGAGAGAGAGAGAGGAAGGGAGAGAGAGGAAGAGAGAGAGAGGAAGAGAGAGAGAGGAAGAGAGAGAGAGAGAGAGGGGAAGAGAGAGAGAGAGGGGAAGAGAGAGAGAGAGAGGAAGAAAGAGAGAGAGGAAGAGAGAGAGAGGAAGAGAGAGAGGAAGAGAGAGAGGAAGTGAGAGAGAGAGAGAGAGAGAGAGAGAGAGAGAGAGAGGAAGAGAGAGAGAGAGAGAGAGGAAGAGAGCGAGGAAGAGAGAGAGAGAGAGGAAGAAAGGAAGAGAGAGAGAGGAAGAGAGAGAGGGGAAGTGGCCTCTTAAAAACAAGTGACTTCTGTTCTGTTAGTTCTGGGAGAAAAGTGGTTTATGAAATCTGAGGTTGAGGAGTTATTAGCTGTTTGTAGACAAAGCCAGAGGGCGAGAGGGAAGAGGAGTGTTTGGACAGGGGGTGGGTACAGGAGGACGAGGGGAAGAGAGAGAGAGAGAGAGGGAAGAGGAGTGTTTGGAATAGGGGGTGGGTACAGGAGGACGAGGGGAAGAGAGAGAGAGAGAGAGAGAGAGAGAGAGGGCAAGAGGGAAGAGGAGTGTTTGGACAGGGGGTGGGTACAGGAGGACGAGGGGAAGAGAGAGAGAGAGAGAGAGAGAGAGAGAGAGGGCAAGAGGGAAGAGGAGTGTTTGGACAGGGGGTGGGTACAGGAGGACGAGGGGAAGAGAGAGTGAGAGAGAGAGAGAGAGAGGGCGAGAGGGAAGAGGAGTGTTTGGACAGGGGGTGGGTACAGGAGGATGAGGGGAAGAGAGAGAGAGAGAGAGAGAGAGGGCGAGAGGGAAGAGGAGTGTTTGGACAGGGGGTGGGTACAGGAGGACGAGGGGAAGAGAGAGAGAGAGAGGGCGAGAGGGAAGAGGAGTGTTTGGACAGGGGGTGGGTACAGGAGGACGAGGGGAAGAGAGAGAGAGAGAGAGAGAGGGCGAGAGGGAAGAGGAGTGTTTGGACAGGGGGTGGGTACAGGAGGACGAGGGGAAGAGAGAGAGAGAGAGAGAGAGAGAGAGAGAGAAGGCGAGAGGGAAGAGGAGTGTTTGGACAGGGGGTGGGTACAGGAGGACGAGGGGAAGAGAGAGAGAGAGAGAGAGGGCGAGAGGGAATAGGAAGGTTTGGACAGGGGGTGGGTAACGGAGGACGAGGGGAAGAGAGAGAGAGAGAGGGCGAGAGGGAAGAGGAGTGTTTGGACAGGGGGTGGGTACAGGAGGACGAGGGGAAGAGAGAGAGAGAGAGAGAGAGAGAGAGGGCGAGAGGGAATAGGAAGGTTTGGACAGGGGGTGGGTAACGGAGGACGAGGGGAAGAGAGAGAGAGAGAGGGCGAGAGGGAAGAGGAGTGTTTGGACAGGGGGTGGGTACAGGAGGGCGAGGGGAAGAGAGAGAGAGAGAGAGAGAGAGAGAGGGCGAGAGGGAAGAGGAGTGTTTGGACAGGGGGTGGGTACAGGAGGACGAGGGGAAGAGAGAGAGAGAGAGAGAGAGAGAGAGGGCGAGAGGGAAGAGGAGTGTTTGGACAGGGGGTGGGTACAGGAGGATGAGGGGAAGAGAGAGAGAGAGAGAGGGAAGAGGAGTGTTTGGACAGGGGGTGGGTACAGGAGGACGAGGGGGGTAGAGAGAGAGAGAGAGAGAGAGAGGGCGAGAGGGAAGAGGAGTGTTTGGACAGGGGGTGGGTACAGGAGGACGAGGGGAAGAGGAGTGTTTGGACAGGGGGTGGGTACAGGAGGACGAGGGGAAGAGAGAGAGAGAGAGAGAGAGAGAGAGAGAGAGAGAGAGAGAGAGAGAGGGAAGAGGAGTGTTTGGACAGGGGGTGGGTACAGGAGGACGAGGGGAAGAGAGAGAGAGAGGGCGAGAGGGAAGAGGAGTGTTTGGACAGGGGGTGGGTACAGGAGGACGAGGGGGGTAGAGATATTATCTCAACAGTCTTGAGGAAGGAAAAGTCTAATGCTGTTTAACCATGAAGTAAACCTTGAATGTTTGACAAACATATAGGCCTAGGATTCATGAATGTCTTGCGAACATGCATTAACTCCTTATGAATCCTAATGACCATGTATAAGCTCTTATAACTATGTTAACTAACTGCATGTCAATGTTTCACTCATGATGAGCAACTGTTAACTCCTCAACTTTCTTCTCAAACAGGTCTGTGTTAATGCTGCCCCCTGGTTGGCTGATAAAATGTCTCTCTGGAGAGTTTGGTCCTCTCCCTCTCAATTCAATTTCAATTTAAGGGCTTTATTGGCGTGGGAAACATATGTTTATATTGACAAAGCAAGTGAAATAAATAATAAACAAAAGTGAAATAAACAATTAAAATGAACAGTTAACTTTACACTCACAAAAGCTCCAAAATAATAAAGGCATTTCAAATGTCATATTATGGATATATACAGTGTTGTAACGATTTGAAAATAGTTCAAGTACAAAAGGGAAAATAAATAAACATAAATATTTACATATTGTATGGTATTTACATGGTGGCAACAGGTCACAAATATTTCTGCTGTGATGACACACTGTGGTATTTCACCCAATAGATTTGGGAGTTTGTCAAAATTAGATTTGTTTTCAAATTCTTTGTGTGTCTGTGTAATCTGAGGTAAATATGTGTCTCTAATATGGTCATACATTTGGCAGGAGGTTAGGAAGTGCAGATCAGTTTCCACCTCATTTTGCGGGCAGTGTGCACATAGCCTGTCTTCTCTTGAGAGCAAGGTCTGCCTACGGCGGCCTTTCTCAATAGCAAGGCTATGCTCACTGAGTCTGTACGTAGTCAAAGCTTAATTTCCTTAATCTCTCCTTTGAACAATGATCCCACTGTCCTCTAGCTAGCCCTCCTCCACTATCAAGCTAAAAGGTGAACTCATGTCGACCTCTTGCATTGTTAATGGTTAACTTTGCTATTTGTCATGACTCCTGATACAACAAGACTTTGACCAGGCTATTTTATGCTTAGTCACACTGCCTTTCATTCTCTATCTGTCTAACTCTTGCTTACTGTAAAGGCTCCATGTAGAAACGACACATAAACACACTCGCCCCTCAGCAGTCAGTCCTACTCTATAGCGATTCAGTGAGAAGTCATCTTCATCTTCTGTGCACTATTGCTGCCCTCTGGTGGGCACGGGGTATAATGCCATTGCACTGGCTGGGAATGTTTTGTTTTTAACACAAGGGATACAGTGCCATCAGAAAGTATTCACACCCCTTGATTTTTCCAAAATTCTGTTGTGTAACAAAGTGGGATTAAAATGGATTTAATCGTCCTTTTTTGACAACGATTTTCACAAAATACTCTCTAATGTCAAAGTGGAGAAAAACATTTCTAACACTTGTAAAATATTTATGAAAATAAAACCGAGGCAGCAGCTACTCTTCCTGGGGTCCGAACAGGAAACAACACAAAGAAAATACATAATATACTGTACATAAATATACTTACATAGCACTACATTTACAGTACAATTTAGCCATTCAGCAGATGCTCCCATCCAGAGCAACCCATTGCTTGTGTATTCCAGTGGAGGCTGGTGACTTGAAAAATTGAGGAGGATAGGAGACCCACGGTATAGTCGCGGAACGCACGGAGGCCACAAAGTGTGTTTCAAAAATCATCAAAAGACTAATTAATTTAACCTAAAGCATTTAATAAAGACATTTATAGTACAATATTATGGGAAGGGGAATGAGAGGGCTACTTACACAGTGTTGGAAAGGAATCACAGCAGTGATTGAATGAGGGTATGTGGCATGAGTTGAGGTGTTCAGAGGCTTCACCAGTGCAGGATAGAATATTACTGGGAAGACAAGAAACAATAACACAAGACACTACAGAGTTAGACAAAAGAGCTAAGAATAAGTTAGTCTAAGCAAGGAGTAAAATCTTTGATGTGTAATAATGTGATGGTGTATGTGACTGACTCTACATACAGTAATGAGAGAAAATTGATAGGGATACTCAGTGCTTGGAGGGGAAACATTCAATGTGCCAGTGGATGAGCGGGCACATGAGACGTTGTGGCTTCAGTTCATGTCAGGAGAAAGTTGACAATGGTAGTGGAGTGGAGTGGAGTGGTCATCACCTCTTAATCAGGGAACAGTAGGGGACTAAGCTGTAAATACAATCAGCAGATACATTCCATTACAGCTGCGCCATCGAAGGTTTGAACAATAAGTTTCTCTATGAAGTTAAACTCAGACATCTCAAAATTCATAAAGTCAAACACAGACTGCGCATCACACCCACGTGATACATCAAAGTAGCCCAAGAAATGTTCCTGAATAAAGCCCTGATCATCATTATACCTGATGATAACTGACAACTGCAAGCAGACTGGTGGCACCATAGGTCCCAGAGTGGTCAGACTGGTGGCACCATAGGTCCCAGAGTGGTCAGACTGGTGGCACCATAGGTCCCAGAGTGGTCAGACTGCTGGCACCATAGGTCCCAGAGTGGTCAGACTGGTGGCACCATAGGTCACAGAGTGGTCAGACTGGTGGCACCATAGGTCCCAGAGTGGTCAGACTGGTGGCACCATAGGTCCCAGAGTGGTCAGACTGGTGGCACCATAGGTCCCAGAGTGGTCAGACTGGTGACACCATAGGTCCCAGAGTGGTCAGACTGGTGGCACCATAGGTCGCAGAGTGGTCAGACTGCTGGCACCATAGGTCCCAGAGTGGTCAGACTGGTGGCACCATAGGTCACAGAGTGGTCAGACTGCTGGCACCATAGGTCCCAGAGTGGTCAGACTGGTGGCACCATAGGTCACAGAGTGGTCAGACTGGTGACACCATAGGTCACAGAGTGGTCAGACTGGTGGCACCATAGGTCCCAGAGTGGTCAGACTGGTGGCACCATAGGTCACAGAGTGGTCAGACTGGTGGCACCATAGGTCCCAGAGTGGTCAGACTGGTGACACCATAGGTCACAGAGTGGTCAGACTGGTGGCACCATAGGTCACAGAGTGGTCAGACTGCTGGCACCATAGGTCCCAGAGTGGTCAGACTGGTGGCACCATAGGTCACAGAGTGGTCAGACTGCTGGCACCATAGGTCCCAGAGTGGTCAGACTGGTGGCACCATAGGTCACAGAGTGGTCAGACTGGTGACACCATAGGTCACAGAGTGGTCAGACTGGTGGCACCATAGGTCCCAGAGTGGTCAGACTGGTGGCACCATAGGTCACAGAGTGGTCAGACTGGTGGCACCATAGGTCCCAGAGTGGTCAGACTGGTGACACCATAGGTCACAGAGTGGTCAGACTGGTGGCACCATAGGTCACAGAGTGGTCAGACTGGTGGCACCACAGGTCCCAGAGTGGTCAGACTGGTGGCACCATAGGTCACAGAGTGGTCAGACTGGTGACACCATAGGTCCCAGAGTGGTCAGACTGGTGGCACCATAGGTCGCAGAGTGGTCAGACTGGTGGCACCATAGGTCACAGAGTGGTCAGACTGGTGGCACCATAGGTCCCAGAGTGGTCAGACTGGTGGCACCATAGGTCACAGAGTGGTCAGACTGGTGGCACCATAGGTCACAGAGTGGTCAGACTGGTGGCACCATAGGTCACAGAGTGGTCAGACTGGTGGCACCATAGGTCACAGAGTGGTCAGACTGGTGGCACCATAGGTCACAGAGTGGTCAGACTGGTGGCACCATAGGTCCCAGAGCGGCAGGGCAATTTTTACCCCCTGGTGCCTGGAGTTTTTCCTTATATGTTAACCTAACTAGGAAAAATCTGGACCCTATAAGGTATGACAGTGATTAATCAGTTGTAAAAAGGTTTTTATATGGGCTATGATGGGACCAGTGTTTCTTAATAATCAAGTCACATGGTTTTAAAAAACTCCTGAAAAAAACTCCTGGCCCTGGGTGGGATGAAAACCCTGTCAAACTGCAGCTACCTTATACTTGTTCATATGAATTATATTTAGACTAGATTAGGAGGGGGATTTCCTCTACCCAGACACAGACAACAGAACTCACAGGGCCGAGCTTGCTTTATGCATGTTTGCATCATGTAGGCCGATACAACTGACTGATATCTGTCATCACTATTATGTTTGTTGATTCATTCCAGTTAATCATTTTGGATTTAAAAACATATTGGCAGCCTAGCCAGCCCAATTTTGAATATAATCTAAATTTGATCACATTCAAATTTTCTCCTGACACAAAAATGGACTATAAATACATAACGTTACCAATTAGTTTACCCTGACCAGGTGGACAGGGCGCATAGGCTGTATGCAGCTGCTATTATTAGTAGCCTACAGTTGATCAGATGGAAAAATAGTCTAGTTTTCATCCCACTCAGCATATCAGATTTCTAATGTTTAGGTGTAGCCTAGGCTGCGGCAACATTTATGTCATGAGTTTTTGCTTGTGTCTGTCCGGAGGGATTATGTGTTATCATCTTTGCTAAATAAATACCAGAGGAAAGTGCAAAGCCTACTTGAGCGCACGCGAAAAAATGTGCTGCATCAACCTCTATCTTTAATCTAACGTTTAATGGATGATGCGATGGAAGCTATCAAATCATTCGGAAATGTTTTCGACATCCCAGAAAAGATGTTCAGCATGTAAAGCATCGTAACTGGGAATTAAAGGCGGCTTGATGATAGGCTCTCTGTTAATCTCTGAATCCAATATACACAGGCAGTTAGGAAAGCAAAGGCTAGCTTTTTCAAACAGAAAATTGCATCCTGTAGCACAAACACCAAAAAGTTCTGGACCACTGTAAAGTCCATGGAGAACAAGAGCACCTCCTCCCAGCTGCCCACTACACTGAGGCTAGGAAACACTGTCACCACTGATAAATCTATGATAATCAAGAATTTCAATAAGCATTTTTCTATATCTGGCCATGCTTTCCATCTGGCTACTCCTACACTGGTCAACAGCTCTGCACCCCCCACAGGAACTTGCCCAAGCCTCTCCCATTTCTCCTTCACCCAAATCCAGTGAGCTGATTTTCTGAAAGAGCTGCAAATTCAGGACCCCTACAAATCAGCTGGGTTAGACAATCTGGACCCTCTCTTTTTGTAAATTATCCTCCCCTATTGTTACAACCTCTATTACTAGCCTGTTCAAACTTTCTTTCGTATCGTCTGAGATCCCTAAAGATTGGAAAGCTGCCGTGGTTATCCCCCTCTTCAAAGGGGGAGACACCCTAGACCCAAACTGTTACAGACCTATATCTATCCTACCCTGCCTTTCCAAGGTCTTCAAAAGCTAAGTTAACAAACAGATCACCATCCATTTCGAATCCCACCGTACCTTCTCCGCTATGCAATCTGGTTTCCGAGCTGGTCATGGGTGCACCTGCACCTCAGTCCTAAACGATATCATAACCGCCATCAATAAAAGACAATACTGTGAAGCCGTATTCATCGACCTGGCCAAGGCTTTCGACTCTGTCAATCAGCGAAAACTTATCGGCAGACTCAACAGCCTTGGTTTTTCAAATGACTGCCTCGCCTGGTTCACCAACTACTTCTCAGACAGAGTTCAGTGTGTCAAATCGGAGGGCCTGTTGTTCGTACCTCTGGCAGTCTCTATGTGGGTGCCACAAGGTCCAATTCTTGG
Source organism: Salmo salar (assembly GCF_965601325.2). Classification (NCBI taxonomy): domain Eukaryota; kingdom Metazoa; phylum Chordata; class Actinopteri; order Salmoniformes; family Salmonidae; genus Salmo; species Salmo salar. Next base: position 98,862,114 of record NC_138303.1, on the reverse strand, counting down.
GCCGACTCTTTTCTCTGTATACATCAATGATGTCGCTCTTGCTGCTGGTGATTCTCTGATCCACCTCTACGCAGACGACACCATTCTCTATACTTCTGGCCCTTCTTTGGACACTGTGTTAACAAACCTCTAGGTGAGGTAAGTCCCCACTGTAGCTCAGTTGGTAGAGCATGGTGCTTGCAATGCCAGGGTTGTGGGTTCGATTCCCACGGGGGCCAGTATATAAAAATGTAATAAAATGTATGCACTCTACTGTAAGTTGCTCTGGATAAGAGTGTCTACAAAATGTGAATGTAATGTAAACGAGCTTCAATGCCATACAACTCTCCTTCTGTGGCCTCCAACTGCTCTTAAATGCAAGTAAAACTAAATGCATGCTCTTCAACTGATCCCTACCTGCGTTAAGCATCTCCAAAATTAAATCTAGAATCAGCTTCCTATTTCGCAGCAAAGCATCCTTCACTCATGCTGCCAAACATACCCTTGTAAAACTGACTATCCTACCGATCCTTGACTTCGGCGGTGTCATTTACAAAATAGCCTCCAACACTCTACTCAGCAAATTGGATGCAGTCTATCACAATGCCATCAATTTTGTCACCAAAGCCTCATATACTACCCACCACTGCGACCTGTATGCTCTCGCTGACTGGCCCTCGCTTCATATTCGTCACCAAACCCACTGGCTCCAGGTCATCTATAAGTCTTTGCTAGGTAAAGCCCCGCCTTATCTCAGCTCACTGGTCACCATAGCAGCACCCACCCGTAGCACGCGCTCCAGCAGGTATATTTCACTGGTCACCCCCAAAGCCAACTTCACCTTTGGCCGCCTTTCCTTCGAGTTCTCTGCTGCCAATGACTGGAACGAATTGCAAAAATCACTGAAGCTGGAGACTCATATCTCACTTACTAACTTTAAGCATCAGCTGTCAGAGCAGCTTACAGATCATTGCACCTGTACATAGCCCATCTGTAAATAGTCCACCCAACTACCTCATCCTCATATTGTTTTTTTTGTTATTTTTTTGCTCCTTTGCACCCCAGTATCTCTACTTGCACATTGATCTTCTGCACATCTATCACTCCAGTGTTTAATTGCTAAATTGTAATTATTTCGCCACCATGGCCTATTTATTGTCTTACCTCCCTAATCTTACTTCATTTGCACACAATGTATATAGACTTTTCTATTGTGTTATTGACTGTACGTTTGTTTATTCCATGTGTAACTCTGTGTTGTTTGTGTCGCACTGCTTTGCTTTATCTTGGCCAGGTCGCAGTTGTAAATGAGAACTTGTTCTCAACTGGCCTACCTGGTTAAATAAAGGTGAAATAAAATAAAAATAAATAAAAAACAGCTATACATTTCATACCAGTTGGTATTGAACGCCCTCCCCTTCTCATCCTTCTTCATGAAACTGATCTCAGCCAGAGGTCGACCCCCGCTTTTAATTCGCACCTTTTCCGTGTACCCCAGATAATGAAAGGGGTTCTTCAACAAAAAGTCCACAACATTTTCAGCAGCATTGGCCATTCTACCATTCTGGCACACTCGCACTGGTAGCTAGCTAAATAAATTGCACTAACTGGAAACAAAAATAAAGTTCTAAACCCAAGAAACAATTTATAGTATACCTCCTCCATCTCCTGTAATTTGAAAAAATTAATTTGAATTGAATAATGTCCCAAAAATGCTCGACTATCACTCTTCACTCTTAATCTCTATCCAACAATGCCACCAAGTTTCTAAAATAACCCCCCATAATGCTCTGTGGTACAAGGCCTTCCCTGTAGCTCAGTTGGTAGAGCATGGTGTTTGCAACACCAGGGTTGTGGGTTCGATTCCCACGGGGGGCCAGCACAGAAAAAAAAAAAATGTATGAAATTGTATGAAATGTATGCATTCACTACTGTAAGTCGCTCTGGATAAGAGCGTCTGCTAAATGACTAAAATGTAAATGTAAAAAAATGTACAATCCCAATACAACATACTTCGTTCTCCGATCCTACAACTATGATTGGATGGACAACATGTCAGTTCATTCTGCAAAAGCTTTGATTGGTTGGAGGATGTCCTCCGGAAGTGGTCATTATTACCATGTATGTCTATGGAAGGGGGTGAGGCCTACCAGCCTCCTAGGTTTTGTATTGAAGTCAATGTAGCCAGAGGAGGACAGAAGCTAGCTGTCCTCTGGCTACACCATGGTGCTAGCCCAGACAGTGCTGTTGAAGTTACTGTAGACCTTCATTGCAAAGCAGTGTATTTTAACCAATAATTTGGTGACATTAATATATTTAGTATAGTTTTAATCTAAAAAGGCTAACTTTTTTAATGTTTCACTATTTTTATTTTTAAGGAATTTCCCTGAGGAGGATGGTCCTCCCCTTCCTCCTCCGAGACACTTCTTCTGGTGTATTCATCTTAAGATAGTCAGGCAAGACAACCACATATCATGGTCACATCCCAACCAAGTATCACATACATAATACAAAATACATACAATGCAAAATACAATACAAAATGCATAAAAATGTATGTGTTTCTTCACAGTTCCCATCATGCCGTAAGGTTTTCTTTTATCTGCTTTTTTTAAAATCAGATTTTATTGCTAGCTTGAGTTACCTGGGGTGGCAGAGAGTTCCATGTACTCATGGCTTTATTTAATACTGTCATTTCCCAGCCTCTGTTCTGGACCTGGGTAGTGTGAAGAGACCTCTGGTTGCATGTCTTGTGTGATGCCTATGAGTGTCCGAACTTTGTGGCAACTGCTTGAACAGACATTTTGGTACCTTCAACACCTTGCACCAAGACCAATAGCGATGCAGCCACTCTCCTCAACTTTGAGCCAGGAGAGATTGACATGCATGCCATTGACATTCGCCCTCCGTGTACATCTAAGTGCAATACATGCAGCTCTGTTCTGGACCAACTGCAATTTGCCTATGTCCTTCTTTGCCGCACCTGACCACACAACGGGACAGTAATCCAGGTGTGACAAAATTAGGGCCTGTAGGACCTGTCTAGTTGACTGAGACATCAAGAAAGCAGAGCAACGCCTTATCATGGACAGGCCTTCTCCCAATTTATTAACCATTTTAGTAATCTATATGTTTTGACCATGATAGCTTTGTATCTAGGGTGACACCCAGCAGTTTAGTCTCTTCAACCCAGGCGGCAGGTAGCCTAGTGGTTAGAGTGTTGGGCTGTAACCAAAAGGTTGCTAGATCAAACCCCCAAGCTGACAAAGTAAAAATCTGTCGTTCTGCCCCTGAACAAGTCAGTTAACCCACTGTTCCTAGACCGTCATTGTAAATAAGAATTTGTTCTTATTTGACTTGCCTAGTTATATTAAGGTCAAATGAAAACTTCCTCAATTGCCACATTATTCAATAATAGATCCAGATTAGGGTTGAGTGAGGGATTTGTCCCAAAAATGTTGCTTTTAGTTTTTTGATATATATATTTAGCACCAGTCTATTGCTAGTTACCCATTCTAAAACTGACTGGAGCTCTATGTGAAGGATGTCAATCATTTATCTTACTGTTGCAGCCAACTGTTGCATCGTCAGCGTACACAGACACACAGGCTTTATTCAAGGTCAGTGGAAGGTCATTAGCAAACACAGAAAACAATAACGGTCCAAGCCGGCTGCTCTGCGGTACGCATTGGAGAGGCTTCCATTAAAGAAAACCCTCTGTGTTCTATTGGATAGGTAACTGTCCATCCATAATAAGGCAAAGGATGTTCATCCATAACACCTACATTTTTTCAGCAATATGTTATAATCAATGATATCAAAGGCTACATTGAAGTCTAACAAAACAGTTCTTATTATCAATTTCTTTCAGCCAATCATCAGTCATTTTTTCCAAAGGTTTGCTAAGCTCCGGTAACAGGCTAATTGGTCTGCTGTTTGCTACTTTTGGGCAGCGGAATGACCTTGGCCTCTCTCCAGGCCTGAGGGCACACTCCGTCTTCTAGGCTTAGATTGAAGATGTGGCAAATAGGAGTGGCAATGTATAGACCTGGGACGATAAACCAAAATGTATAGACACCGACCATACCAATCACTTACCGCAGGCATTTTTCTGATATCGTTCATTATGATAAGTAGCCTTTAATAGAGAAATGTGACTTTTGAAATGAAATACATGTGCTAATATGGGTGATTGTTAATGGGAAAATGGATGGCTACAACCATCAAACTAGTCGTAGTAGTAAAGGATAATACAAAAACACTGTGGTGCACATTGTTATAAACTTATCGTTCTATTTATCGTTATCGCATCAATTCAGGCAATTTATTGCGATATACATTGTTGTCCATATTGCCCAGCTCTGATCAGTCTAATCCGCTACCAACCTCAGTAATACAAGTTGTCGGTTCCAGGTGGTTTGTCCTTATTTATAGATAGCAATCATTTTTTCACCTATTCAACACTAACTTTGCGGAATTCAAAGCTACAGTGCTTGTCTTTCATTATTTGGTCCGTTATGCATGAATTTGAAGGCTCAACATTTGTTGTTTGCATATCATGCCTAAGTTTGCTAATCTTGTCAACATAAAATGTGTTTAAGTGGTTGGCAATATCAAAGGCTTTTGTTATGAATGAGCCATCAGCCTCAATGAAGGAGAGAGCTGAGTTAGCTTTTCTGCCTAGAATTTCATTTAATGAACTCCAGAGCTTTTTACTATTATGCTTTGTATCATTTATCTTTGTTCCATAATATAGTTTCTCCTTCTTTTTGTTTAGTTATGTGATTTCTGTATGTTTGCCAATCTGCTGTGTTGCCAGACTTACAGTCTTGTCCCATCACTGCAACTCCCCTACGGACTCAGGAGAGGCGAAGGTTGAGAGCCATGCTTCCTCCAAAACACCACCCTGCCAAACCGCACTGCTTCTTGACACACTGCTCGCTTAACCCGGAAGCCAGCCGCACCAATGTGTCGGAGGAAACACCGTCCAGTTGGCGACCAAAGTCAGCTTGCAGGCGCATGGCCCACCACAAGGAGCTGCTAGAGCGCTATGGGACAAGGAAATCCCGGCGGGCCAAACCCTCCCCTAACCTGGACGATGCTGGGCCTAACCCGGACGATGCTGGGCCAAACCCTCCCCTAACCTGGACGACGCTGGGCCAATTGTGCGCCGCCTCATGGGTCTGTGACACAGCCTGGGGTCGAACCCGGGTCTGTAGTGATGCCTAAAGCACTGTGATGCAGTGTCTTAGACCATTGCACCTCTCGGTTAGGGGGATTTGGCAGTTTCAACAGTCAGTTTCTGTGTGGGCGTATGCTTGTCAGGAACCTGAAGAAGCAACTTCATAAATGTTTCAAGTGCAGCGTCAGGATGTTCCTCATTACTGTGGAAGGACCGCCAGAGGACAGGCTGGGCTCACGGATAGTAGCCCAACAAGGCATGTGAGACAAGGTAACCAGAGTCAATTAAGCACAGCTGACGGTACTAATGAGATATTCTCTTTCCCCTACAAGAGAGAGGATGGAACCAGCAAGAAGGGGGGAAGATAAACTATCTCTGGAGAATGGCTACAGAGAGAGAGGTGCTATCCAAGAAGATGGTGACGAATATGTGATTGTTGTTATAGTTTGAAGATAATCGTAATGTGATCCTGTGTCATCTAAAGAAGAAGATGTATGTTATTCCTTTGGAGATTCTCATTGACTGTATTGGAGTGTTTGTATTGTCAGAAATCCCTCAATAGAGAACTTTTTGAATCAAGAAAACCTACTCTGGACTCGTTTATTCCACCTTTCCGCTTTAGAGTGACACCAAATGACTTGGTCCGCTCACATTACACAGACCAACAAATCGTTTTCACATCTTCAACATACTGTAGGAATCATTGCAAAACCTCTTGTATGATCGCTTCAACACTATTTTAGGTCCAGTCTTTGGAACTATGGTTTTCCTAAATATCAAATTAAATGTTATTGTTCACATACACATATTTAGCAGATGTTATTGCGGGTGTAGCGAAATACTTGTGTTTCTAGCTGTAATGCTTAGGCGTAGTGGAGGAGGAATCAGACGCAGGAAGCAGCGATACGGGTGATGGCTTTTTAATGTGCGACATAGCAAAACACCTGCCACCCCAAATAGCGAACTCAGCGCACACAAAAATCTAAGTGCCCCAAACACAGGGGACAAAACACGCACTAGCGCTAAATACAACACAGCGCGTAACAAAGCAACTAACAGTTAAACAATCCCGCACAAAGAGCAGGCGGGCCAACTAGCTAATATAGCCCCGCTAATCAACCCAAAAATTGAAATTATTGCATTTTTGAGGTTTTTGTATTTCGCGCCACGCTCTTCCACTGGCTGTTGAATAGAGTGGGATGGTGACTCCCACCTAGCCCATAGAGGTTAACATCTTCATCCTGTGTCACCCAAATTTCTTCAGCATCCACTGTCTGTGTGGTGGACCATTTCAGTTTGTCAGTGATGTGGTCCGTCCGTCTGTCCAATGTGGATTGGTGCGTGCTCCCTATCCACATCAGTCCACGATCAACTCCTTCGTTTTGTTGACGTTGAGGGAAAGGTTCATTTTCCGCCAGGTCCCTTACCTCTTTGCTGAGGTAATCAGGCCTATTACTGCTGTGTCATCCGCAAACTTGATGAATGCATTGGAGGTGTGCGTAGCCACGCAGTCATAGGTGAACAGGGAGTACAGGAGGGGGCTGAGCACGCACCCTTGTGGGGCACCTGTGTTGAGGATCAGCGTAGTGGGTGTGTTGTCTAATACCTTCACCACCTGGGGTCACCCGTAAGGAAGTCCAGGACCCAGTTGCACAGGGCGGGGTTCAGACCTAGGGCCCTGAGCTTAATGATGGGCTTGGAGGGTACTATGGTGTTGAAGGCTGAGCTATAGTCAATGAACAGCATTCTTACATAGGTTCTTACATGCTCAAAAAAATAAAGGGAACACTAAAACAACACAATGTAACTCCAAGTCAATCACACTTCTGTGAAATCAAACTGTCCACTTAGGAAGCAACACTAATTGACAATAAATTTCACATGCTGTTGTGCAAATGGAATAGACAACAGGTGGAAATTATAGGCAATTAGCAAGACACCCCCAATAAAGGAGTGGTTCTGCAGGTGGGGACCACAGACCACTTCTCAGTTCCTATGCTTCCTGGCTGATGTTTTGGTCACTTTTGAATGCTGCCGGTGCTTTCACTCTAGTGGTAGCATGAGACGGAGTCTACAACCCACACAAGTGGCTCAGGTAGTGCAGCTCATCAAGGATGGCACATCAATACGAGCTGTGGCAAGAAGGTTTGCTGTGTCTGTCAGCGTAGTGTCCAGAGCATGGAGGCGCTACCAGGAGACAAGCCAGCACATCAGGAGATGTGGAGGAGGCTGTAGGAGGGCAACAACCCAGCAGCAGGACCGCTACCGCCGCCTTTGTGCAAGGAGGAGCAGGAGAAGCACTGCCAGAGCCCTGCAAAATGACCTCCAGCAGGCCACAAATGTGCATGTGTCTGCTCAAACGGTCAGAAACATACTCCATGAGGGTGGTATGAGGGCCCGACGTCCACAGGTGGGGGTTGTGCTTTCAGCCCAACACCGTGCAGAATGTTTGGCATTTGCCAGAGAACACCAAGATTGGCAAATTCGCCACTGGCACCCTGTGCTCTTCACAGATGAAAGCAGGTTCACACTGAGCACGTGACAGACGTGACAGAGTCTGGAGACGCCGTGGAGAACGTTCTGCTGCCTGCAACATCCTCCAGCATGACCGGTTTGGCGGTGGGTCAGTCATGGTGTGGGGTGGCATTTCTTTGGGAGGCCGCACAGCCCTCCATGTGCTCGCCAGAGGTAGCCTGACTGCCATTAGGTACCGAGATGAGATCCTCAGACCCCTTGTGAGACCATATGCTGGTGCGGTTGGCCCTGGGTTCCTCCTAATGCAAGACAATGCTAGACCTCATGTGGCTGGAGTGTGTCAGCAGTTCCTGCAAGAGGAAGGCATTGATGCTATGGACTGGCCCGCCCGTTTCCCAGACCTGAATCCAATTGAGCACATCTGGGACATCATGTCTCGCTCCATCCACCAACGCCACGTTGCCCCACAGACTGTCCAGGAGTTGGCGGATGCTTTAGTCCAGGTCTGGGAGGAGATCCCTCAGGAGACCATCCGCCACCTCATCAGGAGCATGCCCAGGCGTTGTAGGGAGGTCATACAGGCACGTGGAGGCCACACACACTACTGAGCCTCATTTTGACTTGTTTTAAGGAGATTACATCAAAGTTGGATCAGCCTGTAGTGTGGTTTTCCATTTAAATTTTGAGTGTGACTCCAAATCCAGACCTCCATGGGTTGATAAATTGGATTTCCATTGATTATTTTTGTGTGATTTTGTTGTCAGCACATTCAACTATGTAAAGAAAAAAGTATTTAATAAGATTATTTCTTTCATTCAGATCTAGGATGTGTTATTTTAGTGTTCCCTTTATTTTTTGGAGCAGTATATATAATGAGCACTCAACCCGCTGCGCTTTGGTCCACTTACTACGACGACCGTTACAACTATGATTGAAAATATGGAGAGTGGTACTCAGCCATGTGTTATATTGGATTTGCCCCAAACATAACACTTTGTATTCAATTTTTTTGCATTATTGCTTTAGTGCCTTGTTGCTAACACGATGCATGTTTCGGAATATATTTTAGTGTCTTCCTATCACAGTTTTCTCTTATCACAGCTATTCAACTCTGTTACTGTTTTAAAGTCACCATTGACGTCATGGTGAAATCCCTTAGCGGTTTCCTTCCTCTCTGGCAACTGAGTTAGGGAGGATGCCTTTATCTTTGTAGTGGCTGGGTGTATTGATACACCATCCAAAGTGTAATAACTTCACCATACTCAAAGACAGACTGAGGGACCTTGCAGTTAGTTAATTGTATGTGTGGGGTACAGAGATGAGGTAGTCATAAAAAAAATCTTGTTAAACAGTATTATTGAGTCCATGCAACTTATTATATAACTTGTTAATACATTTTTACTCCTGAACTTATTTAGGCTTGCCATAACAAAGGGGATGAAAACTTATTGATTCAAGACATTTCAGCTTTTCATTTTTAATGAATTTGTAAACATTTAGAAAAAAAAATTCCACATTGACATTATGGGGATCAGTGACAACATCTACATTTAATCCATTATAAATTCAGGCTGTAACACAGCAACATGTGGAAAAAGTTAAGGGGTTAAGTTAAGGGGTGTGAATATTTTCTGAAGGCACTTAAGGTGCAGTGAAATGTGTGAAAATGTATCTACCCACGAATGAACTGGAATACCTTTAGACCATTGAACCATTGAAGGCATAACTGTGTGTGAGAGACTTGAGAAATAGAAGTGTGTGGGAATTTTTTTTGATGGAAGTTATTTCAGCAGGACGTTCAAGGACTTTGTCTCTGTCTGTGTGTCCTCTTCAGTAATGAAACACTCTGTCCCCACGCGACCCAGACAAACTGGGAGTCATGACCTGTAGGGTCACAGACGCAGTCAAACGCTGACCTTTGACCTCCAGGATGGACAGAGAGAGAGAGAGAGAGAGAGAGAGGAGAGAGAGAGAGAGAGAGGGACTGAGAGAGAGACAGATGAGAGAGAGAGAGGGGAGAGAGAGAGAGAGAGAGAGAGAGAGAGAGGGTGAGAGAGAAAGGGAAGGATGTAATAAACTAGTCAGAGAGAGCATGTGACATGGGAGGAGGAGGAGGAGAGCAGAAGGAATGACTGTACAGAAGTTTTCCTTTCTCTCAGTGAAAAACAAGTGTTATTTTTCTGAGTATGATTTTGTTTTTTGCATACAACTTTTTTGTGGGGGGGATACTGCAGATAATTGTTTTCAAATCAAATGAAATTGTATTTGTCACACGTGTCGAATACAACAGGTGTACACTTTATCATGAAATGCTTGCTTACGAGCCCTTCCCAACCATGCAGAGTAAAAGAATGGTAAAATAAGAGGAATAAAATACGCAAGAGTACCAGTAGCAGATCAACGTGCAGGGGTACAGGGTACAGTATCTGAGGTAGATATGTACATGAAGGCAGCGTAAAGTGACTCTGCATCAGGATAGAGAGTAATAAGGTATCTTAGGTAGATATGTACATGAAGGCGGGGTAAAGTGACTCTGCAACAGGATAGAGAGTAATAAGGTATTTGAGGTAGATATGTACATGAAGGCAGGGTAAAGTGACTCTGCATCAGGATAGATAGTAATAAGGTATTTGAGGTAGATATGTACATGAAGGCGGGGTAAAGTGACTCTGCATCAGGATAGATAGTAATAAGGTATTTGAGGTAGATATGTACATGAAGGCGGGGTAAAGTGACTCTGCATCAGGATAGATAGTAATAAGGTATTTGAGGTAGATATGTACATGAAGGCAGGGTAAAGTGACTCTGCATCAGGATAGATAGTAATAAGGTATTTGAGGTAGATATGTACATGAAGGCAGGGTAAAGTGACTCTGCATCAGGATAGATAGTAATACGGTATTTGAGGTAGATATGTACATGAAGGCAGGGTAAAGTGACTCTGCATCAGGATAGATAGTAATAAGGTATTTGAGGTAGATATGTACATGAAGGCAGGGTAAAGTGACAGCATCAGGATAGATAGTAATAAGGTATTTGAGGTAGATATGTACATGAAGGCGGGGTAAAGTGACTCTGCATCAGGATAGATACTAATACGGTATTTGAGGTAGATATGTACATGAAGGCGGGGTAAAGTGACTCTGCATCAGGATAGATAGTAATAAGGTATTTGAGGTAGATATGTACATGAAGGCGGGGTAAAGTGACTGCATCAGGATAGATAGTAATAAGGTATTTGAGGTAGATATGTACATGAAGGCAGGGTAAAGTGACTCTGCATCAGGATAGATAGTAATAAGGTATTTGAGGTAGATATGTACATGAAGGCAGGGTAAAGTGACTCTGCATCAGGATAGATAGTAATAAGGTATTTGAGGTAGATATGTACATGAAGGCGGGGTAAAGTGACTCTGCATCAGGATAGATAGTAATAAGGTATTTGAGGTAGATATGTACATGAAGGCGGGGTAAAGTGACTCTGCATCAGGATAGATAATAATAAGGTATTTGAGGTAGATATGTACATGAAGGCGGGGTAAAGTGACTCTGCATCAGGATAGATAGTAATAAGGTATTTGAGGTAGATATGTACATGAAGGCGGGGTAAAGTGACTCTGCATCAGGATAGATAGTAATAAGGTATCTGAGGTAGATATGTACATGAAGGCGGGGTAAAGTGACTCTGCATCAGGATAGAGAGTAATAAGGTATTTGAGGTAGATATGTACATGAAGGCAGGGTAAAGTGACTCTGCATCAGGATAGATAGTAATAAGGTATTTGAGGTAGATATGTACATGAAGGCGGGGTAAAGTGACTCTGCATCAGGATAGATAGTAATAAGGTATTTGAGGTAGATATGTACATGAAGGCGGGGTAAAGTGACTCTGCATCAGGATAGATAGTAATAAGGTATTTGAGGTAGATATGTACATGAAGGCGGGGTAAAGTGACTGCATCAGGATAGAGAGTAATAAGGTATTTGAGGAAGATATGTACATGAAGGCAGGGTAAAGTGACTCTGCATCAGGATAGATAGTAATAAGGTATTTGAGGTAGATATGTACGTGAAGGCGGGGTAAAGTGACTCTGCATCAGTATAGATAGTAATAAGGTATTTGAGGTAGATATGTACATGAAGGCGGGGTAAAGTGACTCTGCATCAGGATAGATAGTAATAAGGTATTTGAGGTAGATATGTACATGAAGGCAGGGTAAAGTGACTGCATCAGGATAGATAGTAATAAGGTATTTGAGGTAGATATGTACATGAAGGCAGGGTAAAGTGACTCCGCATCAGGATAGATAGTAATAAGGTATTTGAGGTAGATATGTACATGAAGGCGGGGTAAAGTGACTCTGCATCAGGATAGATAGTAATAAGGTATTTGAGGTAGATATGTACATGAAGGCGGGGTAAAGTGACTCTGCATCAGGATAGATAGTAATAAGGTATTTGAGGTAGATATGTACATGAAGGCGGGGTAAAGTGACTCGCATCAGGATAGAGAGTAATAAGGTATTTGAGGTAGATATGTACATGAAGGCGGGGTAAAGTGACTCTGCATCAGGATAGATAGTAATAAGGTATTTGAGGTAGATATGTACATGAAGGCAGGGTAAAGTGACTCTGCATCAGGATAGATAGTAATAAGGTATTTGAGGTAGATATGTACATGAAGGCAGGGTAAAGTGACTCTGCATCAGGATAGATAGTAATAAGGTATTTGAGGTAGATATGTACATGAAGGCGGGGTAAAGTGACTCTGCATCAGGATAGAGAGTAATAAGGTATTTGAGGTAGATATGTACATGAAGGCAGGGTAAAGTGACTCTGCATCAGGATAGATAGTAATAAGGTATTTGAGGTAGATATGTACATGAAGGCGGGGTAAAGTGACTCTGCATCAGGATAGATAGTAATAAGGTATTTGAGGTAGATATGTACATGAAGGCGGGGTAAAGTGACTCTGCATCAGGATAGATAGTAATAAGGTATTTGAGGTAGATATGTACATGAAGGCAGGGTAAAGTGACTCTGCATCAGGATAGATAGTAATAAGGTATTTGAGGTAGATATGTACATGAAGGCAGGGTAAAGTGACTGCATCAGGATAGAGAGTAATAAGGTATTTGAGGTAGATATGTACATGAAGGCGGGGTAAAGTGACTCTGCATCAGGATAGATAGTAATAAGGTATTTGAGGTAGATATGTACATGAAGGCGGGGTAAAGTGACTCTGCATCAGGATAGATAGTAATAAGGTATCTGAGGTAGATATGTACATGAAGGCGGGGTAAAGTGACTCTACATCAGGATAGAGAGTAATAAGGTATTTGAGGTAGATATGTACATGAAGGCAGGGTAAAGTGACTCTGCATCAGGATAGATAGTAATAAGGTATTTGAGGTAGATATGTACATGAAGGCGGGGTAAAGTGACTCTGCATCAGGATAGATAGTAATAAGGTATTTGAGGTAGATATGTACATGAAGGCAGGGTAAAGTGACTCTGCATCAGGATAGATAGTAATAAGGTATTTGAGGTAGATATGTACATGAAGGCGGGGTAAAGTGACTGCATCAGGATAGAGAGTAATAAGGTATTTGAGGAAGATATGTACATGAAGGCAGGGTAAAGTGACTCTGCATCAGGATAGATAGTAATAAGGTATTTGAGGTAGATATGTACGTGAAGGCGGGGTAAAGTGACTCTGCATCAGGATAGATAGTAATAAGGTATTTGAGGTAGATATGTACATGAAGGCGGGGTAAAGTGACTCTGCATCAGGATAGATAGTAATAAGGTATTTGAGGTAGATATGTACATGAAGGCAGGGTAAAGTGACTGCATCAGGATAGATAGTAATAAGGTATTTGAGGTAGATATGTACATGAAGGCAGGGTAAAGTGACTCTGCATCAGGATAGATAGTAATAAGGTATTTGAGGTAGATATGTACATGAAGGTGGGGTAAAGTGACTGCATCAGGATAGAGAGTAATAAGGTATTTGAGGTAGATATGTACATGAAGGCAGGGTAAAGTGACTCTGCATCAGGATAGATAGTAATAAGGTATTTGAGGTAGATATGTACATGAAGGCAGGGTAAAGTGACTGCATCAGGATAGATAGTAATAAGGTATTTGAGGTAGATATGTACATGAAGGCGGGGTAAAGTGACTCTGCATCAGGATAGATAGTAATAAGGTATTTGAGGTAGATATGTACATGAAGGCGGGGTAAAGTGACTGCATCAGGATAGAGAGTAATAAGGTATTTGAGGTAGATATGTACATGAAGGCAGGGTAAAGTGACTCTGCATCAGGATAGATAGTAATAAGGTATTTGAGGTAGATATGTACATGAAGGCAGGGTAAAGTGACTGCATCAGGATAGATAGTAATAAGGTATTTGAGGTAGATATGTACATGAAGGCGGGGTAAAGTGACTCTGCATCAGGATAGAGAGTAATAAGGTATTTGAGGTAGCTATGTACATGAAGGCGGGGTAAAGTGACTCTGCATCAGGATAGATAGTAATAAGGTATTTGAGGTAGATATGTACATGAAGGCGGGGTAAAGTGACTCTGCATCAGGATAGATAGTAATAAGGTATTTGAGGTAGATATGTACATGAAGGCAGGGTAAAGTGACTCTGCATCAGGATAGAGAGTAATAAGGTATTTGAGGTAGATATGTACATGAAGGCAGGGTAAAGTGACTCTGCATCAGGATAGATAGTAATAAGGTATTTGAGGTAGATATGTACATGAAGGCAGGGTAAAGTGACTGCATCAGGATAGAGAGTAATAAGGTATTTGAGGTAGATATGTACATGAAGGCGGGGTAAAGTGACTCTGCATCAGGATAGATAGTAATAAGGTATTTGAGGTAGATATGTACATGAAGGCAGGGTAAAGTGACTCTGCATCAGGATAGATAGTAATAAGGTATTTGAGGTAGATATGTACATGAAGGCAGGGTAAAGTGACTGCATCAGGATAGATAGTAATACGGTATTTGAGGTAGATATGTACATGAAGGCAGGGTAAAGTGACTCTGCATCAGGATAGATAGTAATAAGGTATTTGAGGTAGATATGTACATGAAGGCAGGGTAAAGTGACAGCATCAGGATAGATAGTAATAAGGTATTTGAGGTAGATATGTACATGAAGGCGGGGTAAAGTGACTCTGCATCAGGATAGATACTAATACGGTATTTGAGGTAGATATGTACATGAAGGCGGGGTAAAGTGACTCTGCATCAGGATAGATAGTAATAAGGTATTTGAGGTAGATATGTACATGAAGGCGGGGTAAAGTGACTGCATCAGGATAGATAGTAATAAGGTATTTGAGGTAGATATGTACATGAAGGCAGGGTAAAGTGACTCTGCATCAGGATAGATAGTAATAAGGTATTTGAGGTAGATATGTACATGAAGGCAGGGTAAAGTGACTCTGCATCAGGATAGATAGTAATAAGGTATTTGAGGTAGATATGTACATGAAGGCGGGGTAAAGTGACTCTGCATCAGGATAGATAGTAATAAGGTATTTGAGGTAGATATGTACATGAAGGCGGGGTAAAGTGACTCTGCATCAGGATAGATAATAATAAGGTATTTGAGGTAGATATGTACATGAAGGCGGGGTAAAGTGACTCTGCATCAGGATAGATAGTAATAAGGTATTTGAGGTAGATATGTACATGAAGGCAGGGTAAAGTGACTGCATCAGGATAGATAGTAATAAGGTATTTGAGGTAGATATGTACATGAAGGCAGGGTAAAGTGACTCTGCATCAGGATAGATAGTAATAAGGTATTTGAGGTAGATATGTACATGAAGGCGGGGTAAAGTGACTCTGCATCAGGATAGAGAGTAATAAGGTATTTGAGGTAGATATGTACATGAAGGCAGGGTAAAGTGACTCTGCATCAGGATAGATAGTAATAAGGTATTTGAGGTAGATATGTACATGAAGGCGGGGTAAAGTGACTCTGCATCAGGATAGATAGTAATAAGGTATTTGAGGTAGATATGTACATGAAGGCGGGGTAAAGTGACTCTGCATCAGGATAGATAGTAATAAGGTATTTGAGGTAGATATGTACATGAAGGCGGGGTAAAGTGACTGCATCAGGATAGAGAGTAATAAGGTATTTGAGGTAGATATGTACATGAAGGCAGGGTAAAGTGACTCTGCATCAGGATAGATAGTAATAAGGTATTTGAGGTAGATATGTACATGAAGGCGGGGTAAAGTGACTCTGCATCAGGATAGATAGTAATAAGGTATTTGAGGTAGATATGTACATGAAGGCGGGGTAAAGTGACTCTGCATCAGGATAGATAGTAATAAGGTATTTGAGGTAGATATGTACATGAAGGCGGGGTAAAGTGACTCTGCATCAGGATAGATAGTAATAAGGTATTTGAGGTAGATATGTACATGAAGGCAGGGTAAAGTGACTCTGCATCAGGATAGATAGTAATAAGGTATTTGAGGTAGATATGTACATGAAGGCAGGGTAAAGTGACTCTGCATCAGGATAGATAGTAATAAGGTATTTGAGGTAGATATGTACATGAAGGCAGGGTAAAGTGACTCTGCATCAGGATAGATAGTAATAAGGTATTTGAGGTAGATATGTACATGAAGGCGGGGTAAAGTGACTCTGCATCAGGATAGATAGTAATAAGGTATTTGAGGTAGATATGTACATGAAGGCGGGGTAAAGTGACTCTGCATCAGGATAGATAGTAATAAGGTATTTGAGGTAGATATGTACATGAAGGCAGGGTAAAGTGACTCTGCATCAGGATAGATAGTAATAAGGTATTTGAGGTAGATATGTACATGAAGGCAGGGTAAAGTGACTCTGCATCAGGATAGATAGTAATAAGGTATTTGAGGTAGATATGTACATGAAGGCGGGGTAAAGTGACTCTGCATCAGGATAGATAGTAATAAGGTATTTGAGGTAGATATGTACATGAAGGCGGGGTAAAGTGACTCTGCATCAGGATAGATAGTAATAAGGTATTTGAGGTAGATATGTACATGAAGGCGGGGTAAAGTGACTCTGCATCAGGATAGATAGTAATAAGGTATTTGAGGTAGATATGTACATGAAGGCGGGGTAAAGTGACTCTGCATCAGGATAGATAGTAATAAGGTATTTGAGGTAGATATGTACATGAAGGCGGGGTAAAGTGACTCTGCATCAGGATAGATAGTAATAAGGTATTTGAGGTAGATATGTACATGAAGGCAGGGTAAAGTGACTCTGCATCAGGATAGATAGTAATAAGGTATTTGAGGTAGATATGTACATGAAGGCGGGGTAAAGTGACTCTGCATCAGGATAGATAGTAATAAGGTATTTGAGGTAGATATGTACATGAAGGCGGGGTAAAGTGACTCTGCATCAGGATAGATAGTAATAAGGTATTTGAGGTAGATATGTACATGAAGGCGGGGTAAAGTGACTCTGCATCAGGATAGATAGTAATAAGGTATTTGAGGTAGATATGTACATGAAGGCGGGGTAAAGTGACTCTGCATCAGGATAGATAGTAATAAGGTATTTGAGGTAGATATGTACATGAAGGCGGGGTAAAGTGACTCTGCATCAGGATAGATAGTAATAAGGTATTTGAGGTAGATATGTACATGAAGGCAGGGTAAAGTGACTCTGCATCAGGATAGATAGTAATAAGGTATTTGAGGTAGATATGTACATGAAGGCGGGGTAAAGTGACTCTGCATCAGGATAGATAGTAATAAGGTATTTGAGGTAGATATGTACATGAAGGCGGGGTAAAGTGACTCTGCATCAGGATAGATAGTAATAAGGTATTTGAGGTAGATATGTACATGAAGGCGGGGTAAAGTGACTCTGCATCAGGATAGAGAGTAATAAGGTATTTGAGGTAGATATGTACATGAAGGCAGGGTAAAGTGACTCTGCATCAGGATAGATAGTAATAAGGTATTTGAGGTAGATATGTACATGAAGGCGGGGTAAAGTGACTCTGCATCAGGATAGATAGTAATAAGGTATTTGAGGTAGATATGTACATGAAGGCGGGGTAAAGTGACTCTGCATCAGGATAGATAGTAATAAGGTATTTGAGGTAGATATGTACATGAAGGCGGGGTAAAGTGACTCTGCATCAGGATAGATAGTAATAAGGTATTTGAGGTAGATATGTACATGAAGGCAGGGTAAAGTGACTCTGCATCAGGATAGATAGTAATAAGGTATTTGAGGTAGATATGTACATGAAGGCGGGGTAAAGTGACCTGCATCAGGATAGATAGTAATAAGGTATTTGAGGTAGATATGTACATGAAGGCAGGGTAAAGTGACTCTGCATCAGGATAGATAGTAATAAGGTATTTGAGGTAGATATGTACATGAAGGCAGGGTAAAGTGACTCTGCATCAGGATAGATAGTAATAAGGTATTTGAGGTAGATATGTACATGAAGGCAGGGTAAAGTGACTCTGCATCAGGATAGATAGTAATAAGGTATTTGAGGTAGATATGTACATGAAGGCGGGGTAAAGTGACTCTGCATCAGGATAGATAGTAATAAGGTATTTGAGGTAGATATGTACATGAAGGCAGGGTAAAGTGACTCTGCATCAGGATAGATAGTAATAAGGTATTTGAGGTAGATATGTACATGAAGGCAGGGTAAAGTGACTCTGCATCAGGATAGATAGTAATAAGGTATTTGAGGTAGATATGTACATGAAGGCGGGGTAAAGTGACTCTGCATCAGGATAGATAGTAATAAGGTATTTGAGGTAGATATGTACATGAAGGCGGGGTAAAGTGACTCTGCATCAGGATAGATAGTAATAAGGTATTTGAGGTAGATATGTACATGAAGGCAGGGTAAAGTGACTCTGCATCAGGATAGATAGTAATAAGGTATTTGAGGTAGATATGTACATGAAGGCGGGGTAAAGTGACTCTGCATCAGGATAGATAGTAATAAGGTATTTGAGGTAGATATGTACATGAAGGCGGGGTAAAGTGACTCTGCATCAGGATAGATAGTAATAAGGTATTTGAGGTAGATATGTACATGAAGGCGGGGTAAAGTGACTCTGCATCAGGATAGATAGTAATAAGGTATTTGAGGTAGATATGTACATGAAGGCAGGGTAAAGTGACTCTGCATCAGGATAGATAGTAATAAGGTATTTGAGGTAGATATGTACATGAAGGCGGGGTAAAGTGACTCGCATCAGGATAGATAGTAATAAGGTATTTGAGGTAGATATGTACATGAAGGCAGGGTAAAGTGACTCTGCATCAGGATAGATAGTAATAAGGTATTTGAGGTAGATATGTACATGAAGGCGGGGTAAAGTGACTCTGCATCAGGATAGATAGTAATAAGGTATTTGAGGTAGATATGTACATGAAGGCGGGGTAAAGTGACTCTGCATCAGGATAGATAGTAATAAGGTATTTGAGGTAGATATGTACATGAAGGCGGGGTAAAGTGACTCTGCATCAGGATAGATAGTAATAAGGTATTTGAGGTAGATATGTACATGAAGGCGGGGTAAAGTGACTCTGCATCAGGATAGATAGTAATAAGGTATTTGAGGTAGATATGTACATGAAGGCAGGGTAAAGTGACTCTGCATCAGGATAGATAGTAATAAGGTATTTGAGGTAGATATGTACATGAAGGCAGGGTAAAGTGACTCTGCATCAGGATAGATAGTAATAAGGTATTTGAGGTAGATATGTACATGAAGGCGGGGTAAAGTGACTCTGCATCAGGATAGATAGTAATAAGGTATTTGAGGTAGATATGTACATGAAGGCGGGGTAAAGTGACTCTGCATCAGGATAGATAGTAATAAGGTATTTGAGGTAGATATGTACATGAAGGCGGGGTAAAGTGACTCTGCATCAGGATAGATAGTAATAAGGTATTTGAGGTAGATATGTACATGAAGGCGGGGTAAAGTGACTCTGCATCAGGATAGATAGTAATAAGGTATTTGAGGTAGATATGTACATGAAGGCGGGGTAAAGTGACTCTGCATCAGGATAGATAGTAATAAGGTATTTGAGGTAGATATGTACATGAAGGCAGGGTAAAGTGACTCTGCATCAGGATAGATAGTAATAAGGTATTTGAGGTAGATATGTACATGAAGGCGGGGTAAAGTGACTCTGCATCAGGATAGATAGTAATAAGGTATTTGAGGTAGATATGTACATGAAGGCGGGGTAAAGTGACTCTGCATCAGGATAGATAGTAATAAGGTATTTGAGGTAGATATGTACATGAAGGCGGGGTAAAGTGACTGCATCAGGATAGAGAGTAATAAGGTATTTGAGGTAGATATGTACATGAAGGCAGGGTAAAGTGACTCTGCATCAGGATAGATAGTAATAAGGTATTTGAGGTAGATATGTACATGAAGGCGGGGTAAAGTGACTCTGCATCAGGATAGATAGTAATAAGGTATTTGAGGTAGATATGTACATGAAGGCGGGGTAAAGTGACTCTGCATCAGGATAGATAGTAATAAGGTATTTGAGGTAGATATGTACATGAAGGCAGGGTAAAGTGACTCTGCATCAGGATAGATAGTAATAAGGTATTTGAGGTAGATATGTACATGAAGGCGGGGTAAAGTGACTCTGCATCAGGATAGATAGTAATAAGGTATTTGAGGTAGATATGTACATGAAGGCAGGGTAAAGTGACTCTGCATCAGGATAGATAGTAATAAGGTATTTGAGGTAGATATGTACATGAAGGCGGGGTAAAGTGACTCTGCATCAGGATAGATAGTAATAAGGTATTTGAGGTAGATATGTACATGAAGGCAGGGTAAAGTGACTCTGCATCAGGATAGATAGTAATAAGGTATTTGAGGTAGATATGTACATGAAGGCAGGGTAAAGTGACTCTGCATCAGGATAGATAGTAATAAGGTATTTGAGGTAGATATGTACATGAAGGCGGGGTAAAGTGACTCTGCATCAGGATAGATAGTAATAAGGTATTTGAGGTAGATATGTACATGAAGGCAGGGTAAAGTGACTCTGCATCAGGATAGATAGTAATAAGGTATTTGAGGTAGATATGTACATGAAGGCGGGGTAAAGTGACTCTGCATCAGGATAGATAGTAATAAGGTATTTGAGGTAGATATGTACATGAAGGCGGGGTAAAGTGACTCTGCATCAGGATAGATAGTAATAAGGTATTTGAGGTAGATATGTACATGAAGGCGGGGTAAAGTGACTCTGCATCAGGATAGATAGTAATAAGGTATTTGAGGTAGATATGTACATGAAGGCAGGGTAAAGTGACTCTGCATCAGGATAGATAGTAATAAGGTATTTGAGGTAGATATGTACATGAAGGCAGGGTAAAGTGACTCTGCATCAGGATAGATAGTAATAAGGTATTTGAGGTAGATATGTACATGAAGGCGGGGTAAAGTGACTCTGCATCAGGATAGATAGTAATAAGGTATTTGAGGTAGATATGTACATGAAGGCAGGGTAAAGTGACTCTGCATCAGGATAGATAGTAATAAGGTATTTGAGGTAGATATGTACATGAAGGCAGGGTAAAGTGACTCTGCATCAGGATAGATAGTAATAAGGTATTTGAGGTAGATATGTACATGAAGGCGGGGTAAAGTGACTCTGCATCAGGATAGATAGTAATAAGGTATTTGAGGTAGATATGTACATGAAGGCGGGGTAAAGTGACTCTGCATCAGGATAGATAGTAATAAGGTATTTGAGGTAGATATGTACATGAAGGCAGGGTAAAGTGACTCTGCATCAGGATAGATAGTAATAAGGTATTTGAGGTAGATATGTACATGAAGGCGGGGTAAAGTGACTCTGCATCAGGATAGATAGTAATAAGGTATTTGAGGTAGATATGTACATGAAGGCGGGGTAAAGTGACTCTGCATCAGGATAGATAGTAATAAGGTATTTGAGGTAGATATGTACATGAAGGCGGGGTAAAGTGACTCTGCATCAGGATAGATAGTAATAAGGTATTTGAGGTAGATATGTACATGAAGGCAGGGTAAAGTGACTCTGCATCAGGATAGATAGTAATAAGGTATTTGAGGTAGATATGTACATGAAGGCGGGGTAAAGTGACTCTGCATCAGGATAGATAGTAATAAGGTATTTGAGGTAGATATGTACATGAAGGCGGGGTAAAGTGACTCTGCATCAGGATAGATAGTAATAAGGTATTTGAGGTAGATATGTACATGAAGGCAGGGTAAAGTGACTCTGCATCAGGATAGATAGTAATAAGGTATTTGAGGTAGATATGTACATGAAGGCGGGGTAAAGTGACTCTGCATCAGGATAGATAGTAATAAGGTATTTGAGGTAGATATGTACATGAAGGCGGGGTAAAGTGACTCTGCATCAGGATAGATAGTAATAAGGTATTTGAGGTAGATATGTACATGAAGGCAGGGTAAAGTGACTCTGCATCAGGATAGATAGTAATAAGGTATTTGAGGTAGATATGTACATGAAGGCAGGGTAAAGTGACTCTGCATCAGGATAGATAGTAATAAGGTATTTGAGGTAGATATGTACATGAAGGCAGGGTAAAGTGACTCTGCATCAGGATAGATAGTAATAAGGTATTTGAGGTAGATATGTACATGAAGGCGGGGTAAAGTGACTGCATCAGGATAGATAGTAATAAGGTATTTGAGGTAGATATGTACATGAAGGCAGGGTAAAGTGACTCTGCATCAGGATAGATAGTAATAAGGTATTTGAGGTAGATATGTACATGAAGGCAGGGTAAAGTGACTCTGCATCAGGATAGATAGTAATAAGGTATTTGAGGTAGATATGTACATGAAGGCGGGGTAAAGTGACTCTGCATCAGGATAGATAGTAATAAGGTATTTGAGGTAGATATGTACATGAAGGCGGGGTAAAGTGACTCTGCATCAGGATAGATAGTAATAAGGTATTTGAGGTAGATATGTACATGAAGGCAGGGTAAAGTGACTCTGCATCAGGATAGATAGTAATAAGGTATTTGAGGTAGATATGTACATGAAGGCGGGGTAAAGTGACTCTGCATCAGGATAGATAGTAATAAGGTATTTGAGGTAGATATGTACATGAAGGCAGGGTAAAGTGACTCTGCATCAGGATAGAGAGTAATAAGGTATTTGAGGTAGATATGTACATGAAGGCAGGGTAAAGTGACTCTGCATCAGGATAGATAGTAATAAGGTATTTGAGGTAGATATGTACATGAAGGCAGGGTAAAGTGACTGCATCAGGATAGAGAGTAATAAGGTATTTGAGGTAGATATGTACATGAAGGCGGGGTAAAGTGACTCTGCATCAGGATAGATAGTAATAAGGTATTTGAGGTAGATATGTACATGAAGGCGGGGTAAAGTGACTCTGCATCAGGATAGATAGTAATAAGGTATTTGAGGTAGATATGTACATGAAGGCGGGGTAAAGTGACTCTGCATCAGGATAGATAGTAATAAGGTATTTGAGGTAGATATGTACATGAAGGCAGGGTAAAGTGACTCTGCATCAGGATAGATAGTAATAAGGTATTTGAGGTAGATATGTACATGAAGGCGGGGTAAAGTGACTCTGCATCAGGATAGATAGTAATAAGGTATTTGAGGTAGATATGTACATGAAGGCGGGGTAAAGTGACTCTGCATCAGGATAGATAGTAATAAGGTATTTGAGGTAGATATGTACATGAAGGCGGGGTAAAGTGACTCTGCATCAGGATAGATAGTAATAAGGTATTTGAGGTAGATATGTACATGAAGGCAGGGTAAAGTGACTCTGCATCAGGATAGATAGTAATAAGGTATTTGAGGTAGATATGTACATGAAGGCAGGGTAAAGTGACTCTGCATCAGGATAGATAGTAATAAGGTATTTGAGGTAGATATGTACATGAAGGCAGGGTAAAGTGACTCTGCATCAGGATAGATAGTAATAAGGTATTTGAGGTAGATATGTACATGAAGGCAGGGTAAAGTGACTCTGCATCAGGATAGATAGTAATAAGGTATTTGAGGTAGATATGTACATGAAGGCGGGGTAAAGTGACTCTGCATCAGGATAGATAGTAATAAGGTATTTGAGGTAGATATGTACATGAAGGCAGGGTAAAGTGACTCTGCATCAGGATAGATAGTAATAAGGTATTTGAGGTAGATATGTACATGAAGGCGGGGTAAAGTGACTCTGCATCAGGATAGATAGTAATAAGGTATTTGAGGTAGATATGTACATGAAGGCAGGGTAAAGTGACTCTGCATCAGGATAGATAGTAATAAGGTATTTGAGGTAGATATGTACATGAAGGCAGGGTAAAGTGACTCTGCATCAGGATAGATAGTAATAAGGTATTTGAGGTAGATATGTACATGAAGGCGGGGTAAAGTGACTCTGCATCAGGATAGATAGTAATAAGGTATTTGAGGTAGATATGTACATGAAGGCGGGGTAAAGTGACTCTGCATCAGGATAGATAGTAATAAGGTATTTGAGGTAGATATGTACATGAAGGCGGGGTAAAGTGACTCTGCATCAGGATAGATAGTAATAAGGTATTTGAGGTAGATATGTACATGAAGGCAGGGTAAAGTGACTCTGCATCAGGATAGATAGTAATAAGGTATTTGAGGTAGATATGTACATGAAGGCAGGGTAAAGTGACTCTGCATCAGGATAGATAGTAATAAGGTATTTGAGGTAGATATGTACATGAAGGCGGGGTAAAGTGACTCTGCATCAGGATAGATAGTAATAAGGTATTTGAGGTAGATATGTACATGAAGGCGGGGTAAAGTGACTCTGCATCAGGATAGATAGTAATAAGGTATTTGAGGTAGATATGTACATGAAGGCGGGGTAAAGTGACTCTGCATCAGGATAGATAGTAATAAGGTATTTGAGGTAGATATGTACATGAAGGCGGGGTAAAGTGACTCTGCATCAGGATAGATAGTAATAAGGTATTTGAGGTAGATATGTACATGAAGGCGGGGTAAAGTGACTCTGCATCAGGATAGATAGTAATAAGGTATTTGAGGTAGATATGTACATGAAGGCGGGGTAAAGTGACTCTGCATCAGGATAGATAGTAATAAGGTATTTGAGGTAGATATGTACATGAAGGCAGGGTAAAGTGACTCTGCATCAGGATAGATAGTAATAAGGTATTTGAGGTAGATATGTACATGAAGGCGGGGTAAAGTGACTCTGCATCAGGATAGATAGTAATAAGGTATTTGAGGTAGATATGTACATGAAGGCAGGGTAAAGTGACTCTGCATCAGGATAGATAGTAATAAGGTATTTGAGGTAGATATGTACATGAAGGCAGGGTAAAGTGACTCTGCATCAGGATAGATAGTAATAAGGTATTTGAGGTAGATATGTACATGAAGGCAGGGTAAAGTGACTCTGCATCAGGATAGATAGTAATAAGGTATTTGAGGTAGATATGTACATGAAGGCAGGGTAAAGTGACTCTGCATCAGGATAGATAGTAATAAGGTATTTGAGGTAGATATGTACATGAAGGCGGGGTAAAGTGACTCTGCATCAGGATAGATAGTAATAAGGTATTTGAGGTAGATATGTACATGAAGGCGGGGTAAAGTGACTCTGCATCAGGATAGATAGTAATAAGGTATTTGAGGTAGATATGTACATGAAGGCGGGGTAAAGTGACTCTGCATCAGGATAGATAGTAATAAGGTATTTGAGGTAGATATGTACATGAAGGCGGGGTAAAGTGACTCTGCATCAGGATAGATAGTAATAAGGTATTTGAGGTAGATATGTACATGAAGGCGGGGTAAAGTGACTCTGCATCAGGATAGATAGTAATAAGGTATTTGAGGTAGATATGTACATGAAGGCAGGGTAAAGTGACTCTGCATCAGGATAGATAGTAATAAGGTATTTGAGGTAGATATGTACATGAAGGCAGGGTAAAGTGACTCTGCATCAGGATAGATAGTAATAAGGTATTTGAGGTAGATATGTACATGAAGGCAGGGTAAAGTGACTCTGCATCAGGATAGATAGTAATAAGGTATTTGAGGTAGATATGTACATGAAGGCGGGGTAAAGTGACTCTGCATCAGGATAGATAGTAATAAGGTATTTGAGGTAGATATGTACATGAAGGCGGGGTAAAGTGACTCTGCATCAGGATAGATAGTAATAAGGTATTTGAGGTAGATATGTACATGAAGGCAGGGTAAAGTGACTCTGCATCAGGATAGATAGTAATAAGGTATTTGAGGTAGATATGTACATGAAGGCGGGGTAAAGTGACTCTGCATCAGGATAGATAGTAATAAGGTATTTGAGGTAGATATGTACATGAAGGCGGGGTAAAGTGACTCTGCATCAGGATAGATAGTAATAAGGTATTTGAGGTAGATATGTACATGAAGGCAGGGTAAAGTGACTCTGCATCAGGATAGATAGTAATAAGGTATTTGAGGTAGATATGTACATGAAGGCGGGGTAAAGTGACTCTGCATCAGGATAGATAGTAATAAGGTATTTGAGGTAGATATGTACATGAAGGCGGGGTAAAGTGACTCTGCATCAGGATAGATAGTAATAAGGTATTTGAGGTAGATATGTACATGAAGGCGGGGTAAAGTGACTCTGCATCAGGATAGATAGTAATAAGGTATTTGAGGTAGATATGTACATGAAGGCAGGGTAAAGTGACTCTGCATCAGGATAGATAGTAATAAGGTATTTGAGGTAGATATGTACATGAAGGCAGGGTAAAGTGACTCTGCATCAGGATAGATAGTAATAAGGTATTTGAGGTAGATATGTACATGAAGGCAGGGTAAAGTGACTCTGCATCAGGATAGATAGTAATAAGGTATTTGAGGTAGATATGTACATGAAGGCAGGGTAAAGTGACTCTGCATCAGGATAGATAGTAATAAGGTATTTGAGGTAGATATGTACATGAAGGCGGGGTAAAGTGACTCTGCATCAGGATAGATAGTAATAAGGTATTTGAGGTAGATATGTACATGAAGGCGGGGTAAAGTGACTCTGCATCAGGATAGATAGTAATAAGGTATTTGAGGTAGATATGTACATGAAGGCAGGGTAAAGTGACTCTGCATCAGGATAGATAGTAATAAGGTATTTGAGGTAGATATGTACATGAAGGCGGGGTAAAGTGACTCTGCATCAGGATAGATAGTAATAAGGTATTTGAGGTAGATATGTACATGAAGGCAGGGTAAAGTGACTCTGCATCAGGATAGATAGTAATAAGGTATTTGAGGTAGATATGTACATGAAGGCGGGGTAAAGTGACTCTGCATCAGGATAGATAGTAATAAGGTATTTGAGGTAGATATGTACATGAAGGCAGGGTAAAGTGACTCTGCATCAGGATAGATAGTAATAAGGTATTTGAGGTAGATATGTACATGAAGGCGGGGTAAAGTGACTCTGCATCAGGATAGATAGTAATAAGGTATTTGAGGTAGATATGTACATGAAGGCGGGGTAAAGTGACTCTGCATCAGGATAGATAGTAATAAGGTATTTGAGGTAGATATGTACATGAAGGCAGGGTAAAGTGACTCTGCATCAGGATAGATAGTAATAAGGTATTTGAGGTAGATATGTACATGAAGGCAGGGTAAAGTGACTCTGCATCAGGATAGATAGTAATAAGGTATTTGAGGTAGATATGTACATGAAGGCGGGGTAAAGTGACTCTGCATCAGGATAGATAGTAATAAGGTATTTGAGGTAGATATGTACATGAAGGCGGGGTAAAGTGACTCTGCATCAGGATAGATAGTAATAAGGTATTTGAGGTAGATATGTACATGAAGGCGGGGTAAAGTGACTCTGCATCAGGATAGATAGTAATAAGGTATTTGAGGTAGATATGTACATGAAGGCAGGGTAAAGTGACTCTGCATCAGGATAGATAGTAATAAGGTATTTGAGGTAGATATGTACATGAAGGCAGGGTAAAGTGACTCTGCATCAGGATAGATAGTAATAAGGTATTTGAGGTAGATATGTACATGAAGGCGGGGTAAAGTGACTCTGCATCAGGATAGATAGTAATAAGGTATTTGAGGTAGATATGTACATGAAGGCGGGGTAAAGTGACTCTGCATCAGGATAGATAGTAATAAGGTATTTGAGGTAGATATGTACATGAAGGCAGGGTAAAGTGACTCTGCATCAGGATAGATAGTAATAAGGTATTTGAGGTAGATATGTACATGAAGGCGGGGTAAAGTGACCTGCATCAGGATAGATAGTAATAAGGTATTTGAGGTAGATATGTACATGAAGGCAGGGTAAAGTGACTCTGCATCAGGATAGATAGTAATAAGGTATTTGAGGTAGATATGTACATGAAGGCGGGGTAAAGTGACTCTGCATCAGGATAGATAGTAATAAGGTATTTGAGGTAGATATGTACATGAAGGCGGGGTAAAGTGACTCTGCATCAGGATAGATAGTAATAAGGTATTTGAGGTAGATATGTACATGAAGGCGGGGTAAAGTGACTCTGCATCAGGATAGATAGTAATAAGGTATTTGAGGTAGATATGTACATGAAGGCAGGGTAAAGTGACTCTGCATCAGGATAGATAGTAATAAGGTATTTGAGGTAGATATGTACATGAAGGCAGGGTAAAGTGACTCTGCATCAGGATAGATAGTAATAAGGTATTTGAGGTAGATATGTACATGAAGGCGGGGTAAAGTGACTCTGCATCAGGATAGATAGTAATAAGGTATTTGAGGTAGATATGTACATGAAGGCGGGGTAAAGTGACTCTGCATCAGGATAGATAGTAATAAGGTATTTGAGGTAGATATGTACATGAAGGCAGGGTAAAGTGACTCTGCATCAGGATAGATAGTAATAAGGTATTT
Source organism: Salmo salar (assembly GCF_965601325.2). NCBI lineage: Eukaryota > Metazoa > Chordata > Actinopteri > Salmoniformes > Salmonidae > Salmo > Salmo salar. Next base: position 98,833,462 of record NC_138303.1, on the reverse strand, counting down.
GAGGTAGATATGTACATGAAGGCGGGGTAAAGTGACTCTGCATCAGGATAGATAGTAATAAGGTATTTGAGGTAGATATGTACATGAAGGCGGGGTAAAGTGACTCTGCATCAGGATAGAGAGTAATAAGGTATTTGAGGTAGATATGTACATGAAGGCAGGGTAAAGTGACTCTGCATCAGGATAGATAGTAATAAGGTATTTGAGGTAGATATGTACATGAAGGCAGGGTAAAGTGACTCTGCATCAGGATAGATAGTAATAAGGTATTTGAGGTAGATATGTACATGAAGGCGGGGTAAAGTGACTCTGCATCAGGATAGATAGTAATAAGGTATTTGAGGTAGATATGTACATGAAGGCGGGGTAAAGTGACTCTGCATCAGGATAGATAGTAATAAGGTATTTGAGGTAGATATGTACATGAAGGCGGGGTAAAGTGACTCTGCATCAGGATAGATAGTAATAAGGTATTTGAGGTAGATATGTACATGAAGGCAGGGTAAAGTGACTCTGCATCAGGATAGATAGTAATAAGGTATTTGAGGTAGATATGTACATGAAGGCAGGGTAAAGTGACTCGCATCAGGATAGATAGTAATAAGGTATTTGAGGTAGATATGTACATGAAGGCAGGGTAAAGTGACTCTGCATCAGGATAGATAGTAATAAGGTATTTGAGGTAGATATGTACATGAAGGCGGGGTAAAGTGACTCTGCATCAGGATAGATAGTAATAAGGTATTTGAGGTAGATATGTACATGAAGGCAGGGTAAAGTGACTCTGCATCAGGATAGATAGTAATAAGGTATTTGAGGTAGATATGTACATGAAGGCGGGGTAAAGTGACTCTGCATCAGGATAGATAGTAATAAGGTATTTGAGGTAGATATGTACATGAAGGCAGGGTAAAGTGACTCTGCATCAGGATAGATAGTAATAAGGTATTTGAGGTAGATATGTACATGAAGGCAGGGTAAAGTGACTCTGCATCAGGATAGATAGTAATAAGGTATTTGAGGTAGATATGTACATGAAGGCAGGGTAAAGTGACTCTGCATCAGGATAGATAGTAATAAGGTATTTGAGGTAGATATGTACATGAAGGCGGGGTAAAGTGACTCTGCATCAGGATAGATAGTAATAAGGTATTTGAGGTAGATATGTACATGAAGGCAGGGTAAAGTGACTCTGCATCAGGATAGATAGTAATAAGGTATTTGAGGTAGATATGTACATGAAGGCAGGGTAAAGTGACTCTGCATCAGGATAGATAGTAATAAGGTATTTGAGGTAGATATGTACATGAAGGCGGGGTAAAGTGACTCTGCATCAGGATAGATAGTAATAAGGTATTTGAGGTAGATATGTACATGAAGGCAGGGTAAAGTGACTCTGCATCAGGATAGATAGTAATAAGGTATTTGAGGTAGATATGTACATGAAGGCAGGGTAAAGTGACTCTGCATCAGGATAGATAGTAATAAGGTATTTGAGGTAGATATGTACATGAAGGCGGGGTAAAGTGACTCTGCATCAGGATAGATAGTAATAAGGTATTTGAGGTAGATATGTACATGAAGGCGGGGTAAAGTGACTCTGCATCAGGATAGATAGTAATAAGGTATTTGAGGTAGATATGTACATGAAGGCAGGGTAAAGTGACTCTGCATCAGGATAGATAGTAATAAGGTATTTGAGGTAGATATGTACATGAAGGCGGGGTAAAGTGACTCTGCATCAGGATAGATAGTAATAAGGTATTTGAGGTAGATATGTACATGAAGGCGGGGTAAAGTGACTCTGCATCAGGATAGATAGTAATAAGGTATTTGAGGTAGATATGTACATGAAGGCGGGGTAAAGTGACTCGCATCAGGATAGATAGTAATAAGGTATTTGAGGTAGATATGTACATGAAGGCAGGGTAAAGTGACTCTGCATCAGGATAGATAGTAATAAGGTATTTGAGGTAGATATGTACATGAAGGCAGGGTAAAGTGACTCTGCATCAGGATAGATAGTAATAAGGTATTTGAGGTAGATATGTACATGAAGGCAGGGTAAAGTGACTCTGCATCAGGATAGATAGTAATAAGGTATTTGAGGTAGATATGTACATGAAGGCGGGGTAAAGTGACTCTGCATCAGGATAGATAGTAATAAGGTATTTGAGGTAGATATGTACATGAAGGCAGGGTAAAGTGACTCTGCATCAGGATAGATAGTAATAAGGTATTTGAGGTAGATATGTACATGAAGGCAGGGTAAAGTGACTCTGCATCAGGATAGATAGTAATAAGGTATTTGAGGTAGATATGTACATGAAGGCAGGGTAAAGTGACTCTGCATCAGGATAGATAGTAATAAGGTATTTGAGGTAGATATGTACATGAAGGCAGGGTAAAGTGACTCTGCATCAGGATAGATAGTAATAAGGTATTTGAGGTAGATATGTACATGAAGGCAGGGTAAAGTGACTCTGCATCAGGATAGATAGTAATAAGGTATTTGAGGTAGATATGTACATGAAGGCAGGGTAAAGTGACTCTGCATCAGGATAGATAGTAATAAGGTATTTGAGGTAGATATGTACATGAAGGCGGGGTAAAGTGACTCTGCATCAGGATAGATAGTAATAAGGTATTTGAGGTAGATATGTACATGAAGGCGGGGTAAAGTGACTCTGCATCAGGATAGATAGTAATAAGGTATTTGAGGTAGATATGTACATGAAGGCGGGGTAAAGTGACTCTGCATCAGGATAGATAGTAATAAGGTATTTGAGGTAGATATGTACATGAAGGCGGGGTAAAGTGACTCTGCATCAGGATAGATAGTAATAAGGTATTTGAGGTAGATATGTACATGAAGGCGGGGTAAAGTGACTCTGCATCAGGATAGATAGTAATAAGGTATTTGAGGTAGATATGTACATGAAGGCAGGGTAAAGTGACTCTGCATCAGGATAGATAGTAATAAGGTATTTGAGGTAGATATGTACATGAAGGCGGGGTAAAGTGACTCTGCATCAGGATAGATAGTAATAAGGTATTTGAGGTAGATATGTACATGAAGGCGGGGTAAAGTGACTCTGCATCAGGATAGATAGTAATAAGGTATTTGAGGTAGATATGTACATGAAGGCAGGGTAAAGTGACTCTGCATCAGGATAGATAGTAATAAGGTATTTGAGGTAGATATGTACATGAAGGCAGGGTAAAGTGACTCTGCATCAGGATAGATAGTAATAAGGTATTTGAGGTAGATATGTACATGAAGGCAGGGTAAAGTGACTCTGCATCAGGATAGATAGTAATAAGGTATTTGAGGTAGATATGTACATGAAGGCGGGGTAAAGTGACTCTGCATCAGGATAGATAGTAATAAGGTATTTGAGGTAGATATGTACATGAAGGCGGGGTAAAGTGACTCTGCATCAGGATAGATAGTAATAAGGTATTTGAGGTAGATATGTACATGAAGGCGGGGTAAAGTGACTCTGCATCAGGATAGATAGTAATAAGGTATTTGAGGTAGATATGTACATGAAGGCGGGGTAAAGTGACTCTGCATCAGGATAGATAGTAATAAGGTATTTGAGGTAGATATGTACATGAAGGCAGGGTAAAGTGACTCTGCATCAGGATAGATAGTAATAAGGTATTTGAGGTAGATATGTACATGAAGGCAGGGTAAAGTGACTGCATCAGGATAGATAGTAATAAGGTATTTGAGGTAGATATGTACATGAAGGCGGGGTAAAGTGACTCTGCATCAGGATAGATAGTAATAAGGTATTTGAGGTAGATATGTACATGAAGGCGGGGTAAAGTGACTCTGCATCAGGATAGATAGTAATAAGGTATTTGAGGTAGATATGTACATGAAGGCGGGGTAAAGTGACTCTGCATCAGGATAGATAGTAATAAGGTATTTGAGGTAGATATGTACATGAAGGCGGGGTAAAGTGACTCTGCATCAGGATAGAGAGTAATAAGGTATTTGAGGTAGATATGTACATGAAGGCGGGGTAAAGTGACTCTGCATCAGGATAGATAGTAATAAGGTATTTGAGGTAGATATGTACATGAAGGCAGGGTAAAGTGACTCTGCATCAGGATAGATAGTAATAAGGTATTTGAGGTAGATATGTACATGAAGGCGGGGTAAAGTGACTCTGCATCAGGATAGATAGTAATAAGGTATTTGAGGTAGATATGTACATGAAGGCGGGGTAAAGTGACTCTGCATCAGGATAGATAGTAATAAGGTATTTGAGGTAGATATGTACATGAAGGCGGGGTAAAGTGACTCTGCATCAGGATAGATAGTAATAAGGTATTTGAGGTAGATATGTACATGAAGGCAGGGTAAAGTGACTCTGCATCAGGATAGATAGTAATAAGGTATTTGAGGTAGATATGTACATGAAGGCGGGGTAAAGTGACTCTGCATCAGGATAGATAGTAATAAGGTATTTGAGGTAGATATGTACATGAAGGCGGGGTAAAGTGACTCTGCATCAGGATAGATAGTAATAAGGTATTTGAGGTAGATATGTACATGAAGGCAGGGTAAAGTGACTCTGCATCAGGATAGATAGTAATAAGGTATTTGAGGTAGATATGTACATGAAGGCGGGGTAAAGTGACTCTGCATCAGGATAGATAGTAATAAGGTATTTGAGGTAGATATGTACATGAAGGCAGGGTAAAGTGACTCTGCATCAGGATAGATAGTAATAAGGTATTTGAGGTAGATATGTACATGAAGGCAGGGTAAAGTGACTCTGCATCAGGATAGATAGTAATAAGGTATTTGAGGTAGATATGTACATGAAGGCGGGGTAAAGTGACTCTGCATCAGGATAGATAGTAATAAGGTATTTGAGGTAGATATGTACATGAAGGCGGGGTAAAGTGACTCTGCATCAGGATAGATAGTAATAAGGTATTTGAGGTAGATATGTACATGAAGGCGGGGTAAAGTGACTCGCATCAGGATAGATAGTAATAAGGTATTTGAGGTAGATATGTACATGAAGGCAGGGTAAAGTGACTCTGCATCAGGATAGATAGTAATAAGGTATTTGAGGTAGATATGTACATGAAGGCAGGGTAAAGTGACTCTGCATCAGGATAGATAGTAATAAGGTATTTGAGGTAGATATGTACATGAAGGCGGGGTAAAGTGACTCTGCATCAGGATAGATAGTAATAAGGTATTTGAGGTAGATATGTACATGAAGGCAGGGTAAAGTGACTCTGCATCAGGATAGATAGTAATAAGGTATTTGAGGTAGATATGTACATGAAGGCAGGGTAAAGTGACTCTGCATCAGGATAGATAGTAATAAGGTATTTGAGGTAGATATGTACATGAAGGCGGGGTAAAGTGACTCTGCATCAGGATAGAGAGTAATAAGGTATTTGAGGTAGATATGTACATGAAGGCGGGGTAAAGTGACTCTGCATCAGGATAGATAGTAATAAGGTATTTGAGGTAGATATGTACATGAAGGCAGGGTAAAGTGACTCTGCATCAGGATAGATAGTAATAAGGTATTTGAGGTAGATATGTACATGAAGGCGGGGTAAAGTGACTCTGCATCAGGATAGATAGTAATAAGGTATTTGAGGTAGATATGTACATGAAGGCAGGGTAAAGTGACTCTGCATCAGGATAGATAGTAATAAGGTATTTGAGGTAGATATGTACATGAAGGCAGGGTAAAGTGACTCTGCATCAGGATAGATAGTAATAAGGTATTTGAGGTAGATATGTACATGAAGGCGGGGTAAAGTGACTCTGCATCAGGATAGATAGTAATAAGGTATTTGAGGTAGATATGTACATGAAGGCGGGGTAAAGTGACTCTGCATCAGGATAGATAGTAATAAGGTATTTGAGGTAGATATGTACATGAAGGCGGGGTAAAGTGACTCTGCATCAGGATAGATAGTAATAAGGTATTTGAGGTAGATATGTACATGAAGGCAGGGTAAAGTGACTCTGCATCAGGATAGATAGTAATAAGGTATTTGAGGTAGATATGTACATGAAGGCAGGGTAAAGTGACTCTGCATCAGGATAGATAGTAATAAGGTATTTGAGGTAGATATGTACATGAAGGCGGGGTAAAGTGACTCTGCATCAGGATAGATAGTAATAAGGTATTTGAGGTAGATATGTACATGAAGGCGGGGTAAAGTGACTCTGCATCAGGATAGATAGTAATAAGGTATTTGAGGTAGATATGTACATGAAGGCGGGGTAAAGTGACTCTGCATCAGGATAGATAGTAATAAGGTATTTGAGGTAGATATGTACATGAAGGCGGGGTAAAGTGACTCTGCATCAGGATAGATAGTAATAAGGTATTTGAGGTAGATATGTACATGAAGGCAGGGTAAAGTGACTCTGCATCAGGATAGATAGTAATAAGGTATTTGAGGTAGATATGTACATGAAGGCAGGGTAAAGTGACTCTGCATCAGGATAGATAGTAATAAGGTATTTGAGGTAGATATGTACATGAAGGCAGGGTAAAGTGACTCTGCATCAGGATAGATAGTAATAAGGTATTTGAGGTAGATATGTACATGAAGGCAGGGTAAAGTGACTCTGCATCAGGATAGATAGTAATAAGGTATTTGAGGTAGATATGTACATGAAGGCGGGGTAAAGTGACTCTGCATCAGGATAGATAGTAATAAGGTATTTGAGGTAGATATGTACATGAAGGCGGGGTAAAGTGACTCTGCATCAGGATAGATAGTAATAAGGTATTTGAGGTAGATATGTACATGAAGGCAGGGTAAAGTGACTCTGCATCAGGATAGATAGTAATAAGGTATTTGAGGTAGATATGTACATGAAGGCGGGGTAAAGTGACTCTGCATCAGGATAGATAGTAATAAGGTATTTGAGGTAGATATGTACATGAAGGCAGGGTAAAGTGACTCTGCATCAGGATAGATAGTAATAAGGTATTTGAGGTAGATATGTACATGAAGGCAGGGTAAAGTGACTCTGCATCAGGATAGATAGTAATAAGGTATTTGAGGTAGATATGTACATGAAGGCGGGGTAAAGTGACTCTGCATCAGGATAGATAGTAATAAGGTATTTGAGGTAGATATGTACATGAAGGCAGGGTAAAGTGACTCTGCATCAGGATAGATAGTAATAAGGTATTTGAGGTAGATATGTACATGAAGGCAGGGTAAAGTGACTCTGCATCAGGATAGATAGTAATAAGGTATTTGAGGTAGATATGTACATGAAGGCGGGGTAAAGTGACTCTGCATCAGGATAGATAGTAATAAGGTATTTGAGGTAGATATGTACATGAAGGCGGGGTAAAGTGACTCTGCATCAGGATAGATAGTAATAAGGTATTTGAGGTAGATATGTACATGAAGGCAGGGTAAAGTGACTCTGCATCAGGATAGATAGTAATAAGGTATTTGAGGTAGATATGTACATGAAGGCAGGGTAAAGTGACTCTGCATCAGGATAGATAGTAATAAGGTATTTGAGGTAGATATGTACATGAAGGCGGGGTAAAGTGACTCTGCATCAGGATAGATAGTAATAAGGTATTTGAGGTAGATATGTACATGAAGGCGGGGTAAAGTGACTCTGCATCAGGATAGATAGTAATAAGGTATTTGAGGTAGATATGTACATGAAGGCAGGGTAAAGTGACTCTGCATCAGGATAGATAGTAATAAGGTATTTGAGGTAGATATGTACATGAAGGCGGGGTAAAGTGACTCTGCATCAGGATAGATAGTAATAAGGTATTTGAGGTAGATATGTACATGAAGGCAGGGTAAAGTGACTCTGCATCAGGATAGATAGTAATAAGGTATTTGAGGTAGATATGTACATGAAGGCAGGGTAAAGTGACTCTGCATCAGGATAGATAGTAATAAGGTATTTGAGGTAGATATGTACATGAAGGCAGGGTAAAGTGACTCTGCATCAGGATAGATAGTAATAAGGTATTTGAGGTAGATATGTACATGAAGGCGGGGTAAAGTGACTCTGCATCAGGATAGATAGTAATAAGGTATTTGAGGTAGATATGTACATGAAGGCGGGGTAAAGTGACTCTGCATCAGGATAGATAGTAATAAGGTATTTGAGGTAGATATGTACATGAAGGCGGGGTAAAGTGACTCTGCATCAGGATAGATAGTAATAAGGTATTTGAGGTAGATATGTACATGAAGGCAGGGTAAAGTGACTCTGCATCAGGATAGATAGTAATAAGGTATTTGAGGTAGATATGTACATGAAGGCGGGGTAAAGTGACTCTGCATCAGGATAGATAGTAATAAGGTATTTGAGGTAGATATGTACATGAAGGCAGGGTAAAGTGACTCTGCATCAGGATAGATAGTAATAAGGTATTTGAGGTAGATATGTACATGAAGGCGGGGTAAAGTGACTCTGCATCAGGATAGATAGTAATAAGGTATTTGAGGTAGATATGTACATGAAGGCAGGGTAAAGTGACTCTGCATCAGGATAGATAGTAATAAGGTATTTGAGGTAGATATGTACATGAAGGCGGGGTAAAGTGACTCTGCATCAGGATAGATAGTAATAAGGTATTTGAGGTAGATATGTACATGAAGGCGGGGTAAAGTGACTCTGCATCAGGATAGATAGTAATAAGGTATTTGAGGTAGATATGTACATGAAGGCAGGGTAAAGTGACTCTGCATCAGGATAGATAGTAATAAGGTATTTGAGGTAGATATGTACATGAAGGCAGGGTAAAGTGACTCTGCATCAGGATAGATAGTAATAAGGTATTTGAGGTAGATATGTACATGAAGGCGGGGTAAAGTGACTCTGCATCAGGATAGATAGTAATAAGGTATTTGAGGTAGATATGTACATGAAGGCAGGGTAAAGTGACTCTGCATCAGGATAGATAGTAATAAGGTATTTGAGGTAGATATGTACATGAAGGCAGGGTAAAGTGACTCTGCATCAGGATAGATAGTAATAAGGTATTTGAGGTAGATATGTACATGAAGGCGGGGTAAAGTGACTCTGCATCAGGATAGATAGTAATAAGGTATTTGAGGTAGATATGTACATGAAGGCGGGGTAAAGTGACTCTGCATCAGGATAGATAGTAATAAGGTATTTGAGGTAGATATGTACATGAAGGCAGGGTAAAGTGACTCTGCATCAGGATAGATAGTAATAAGGTATTTGAGGTAGATATGTACATGAAGGCAGGGTAAAGTGACTCTGCATCAGGATAGATAGTAATAAGGTATTTGAGGTAGATATGTACATGAAGGCAGGGTAAAGTGACTCTGCATCAGGATAGATAGTAATAAGGTATTTGAGGTAGATATGTACATGAAGGCGGGGTAAAGTGACTCTGCATCAGGATAGATAGTAATAAGGTATTTGAGGTAGATATGTACATGAAGGCGGGGTAAAGTGACTCTGCATCAGGATAGATAGTAATAAGGTATTTGAGGTAGATATGTACATGAAGGCGGGGTAAAGTGACTCTGCATCAGGATAGATAGTAATAAGGTATTTGAGGTAGATATGTACATGAAGGCAGGGTAAAGTGACTCTGCATCAGGATAGATAGTAATAAGGTATTTGAGGTAGATATGTACATGAAGGCAGGGTAAAGTGACTCTGCATCAGGATAGATAGTAATAAGGTATTTGAGGTAGATATGTACATGAAGGCGGGTAAAGTGACTCTGCATCAGGATAGATAGTAATAAGGTATTTGAGGTAGATATGTACATGAAGGCGGGGTAAAGTGACTCTGCATCAGGATAGATAGTAATAAGGTATTTGAGGTAGATATGTACATGAAGGCGGGGTAAAGTGACTCTGCATCAGGATAGATAGTAATAAGGTATTTGAGGTAGATATGTACATGAAGGCGGGGTAAAGTGACTCTGCATCAGGATAGATAGTAATAAGGTATTTGAGGTAGATATGTACATGAAGGCAGGGTAAAGTGACTCTGCATCAGGATAGATAGTAATAAGGTATTTGAGGTAGATATGTACATGAAGGCGGGGTAAAGTGACTCTGCATCAGGATAGATAGTAATAAGGTATTTGAGGTAGATATGTACATGAAGGCGGGGTAAAGTGACTCTGCATCAGGATAGATAGTAATAAGGTATTTGAGGTAGATATGTACATGAAGGCGGGGTAAAGTGACTCTGCATCAGGATAGATAGTAATAAGGTATTTGAGGTAGATATGTACATGAAGGCGGGGTAAAGTGACTCTGCATCAGGATAGATAGTAATAAGGTATTTGAGGTAGATATGTACATGAAGGCAGGGTAAAGTGACTCTGCATCAGGATAGATAGTAATAAGGTATTTGAGGTAGATATGTACATGAAGGCAGGGTAAAGTGACTCTGCATCAGGATAGATAGTAATAAGGTATTTGAGGTAGATATGTACATGAAGGCAGGGTAAAGTGACTCTGCATCAGGATAGATAGTAATAAGGTATTTGAGGTAGATATGTACATGAAGGCAGGGTAAAGTGACTCTGCATCAGGATAGATAGTAATAAGGTATTTGAGGTAGATATGTACATGAAGGCGGGGTAAAGTGACTCTGCATCAGGATAGATAGTAATAAGGTATTTGAGGTAGATATGTACATGAAGGCGGGGTAAAGTGACTCTGCATCAGGATAGATAGTAATAAGGTATTTGAGGTAGATATGTACATGAAGGCAGGGTAAAGTGACTCTGCATCAGGATAGATAGTAATAAGGTATTTGAGGTAGATATGTACATGAAGGCGGGGTAAAGTGACTCTGCATCAGGATAGATAGTAATAAGGTATTTGAGGTAGATATGTACATGAAGGCGGGGTAAAGTGACTCTGCATCAGGATAGATAGTAATAAGGTATTTGAGGTAGATATGTACATGAAGGCGGGGTAAAGTGACTCTGCATCAGGATAGATAGTAATAAGGTATTTGAGGTAGATATGTACATGAAGGCAGGGTAAAGTGACTCTGCATCAGGATAGATAGTAATAAGGTATTTGAGGTAGATATGTACATGAAGGCGGGGTAAAGTGACTCTGCATCAGGATAGATAGTAATAAGGTATTTGAGGTAGATATGTACATGAAGGCGGGGTAAAGTGACTCTGCATCAGGATAGATAGTAATAAGGTATTTGAGGTAGATATGTACATGAAGGCAGGGTAAAGTGACTCTGCATCAGGATAGATAGTAATAAGGTATTTGAGGTAGATATGTACATGAAGGCGGGGTAAAGTGACTCTGCATCAGGATAGATAGTAATAAGGTATTTGAGGTAGATATGTACATGAAGGCGGGGTAAAGTGACTCTGCATCAGGATAGATAGTAATAAGGTATTTGAGGTAGATATGTACATGAAGGCAGGGTAAAGTGACTCTGCATCAGGATAGATAGTAATAAGGTATTTGAGGTAGATATGTACATGAAGGCGGGGTAAAGTGACTCTGCATCAGGATAGATAGTAATAAGGTATTTGAGGTAGATATGTACATGAAGGCAGGGTAAAGTGACTCTGCATCAGGATAGATAGTAATAAGGTATTTGAGGTAGATATGTACATGAAGGCGGGGTAAAGTGACTCTGCATCAGGATAGATAGTAATAAGGTATTTGAGGTAGATATGTACATGAAGGCAGGGTAAAGTGACTCTGCATCAGGATAGATAGTAATAAGGTATTTGAGGTAGATATGTACATGAAGGCAGGGTAAAGTGACTCTGCATCAGGATAGATAGTAATAAGGTATTTGAGGTAGATATGTACATGAAGGCGGGGTAAAGTGACTCTGCATCAGGATAGATAGTAATAAGGTATTTGAGGTAGATATGTACATGAAGGCAGGGTAAAGTGACTCTGCATCAGGATAGATAGTAATAAGGTATTTGAGGTAGATATGTACATGAAGGCAGGGTAAAGTGACTCTGCATCAGGATAGATAGTAATAAGGTATTTGAGGTAGATATGTACATGAAGGCGGGGTAAAGTGACTCTGCATCAGGATAGATAGTAATAAGGTATTTGAGGTAGATATGTACATGAAGGCAGGGTAAAGTGACTCTGCATCAGGATAGATAGTAATAAGGTATTTGAGGTAGATATGTACATGAAGGCGGGGTAAAGTGACTCTGCATCAGGATAGATAGTAATAAGGTATTTGAGGTAGATATGTACATGAAGGCAGGGTAAAGTGACTCTGCATCAGGATAGATAGTAATAAGGTATTTGAGGTAGATATGTACATGAAGGCAGGGTAAAGTGACTCTGCATCAGGATAGATAGTAATAAGGTATTTGAGGTAGATATGTACATGAAGGCGGGGTAAAGTGACTCTGCATCAGGATAGATAGTAATAAGGTATTTGAGGTAGATATGTACATGAAGGCGGGGTAAAGTGACTCTGCATCAGGATAGATAGTAATAAGGTATTTGAGGTAGATATGTACATGAAGGCAGGGTAAAGTGACTCTGCATCAGGATAGATAGTAATAAGGTATTTGAGGTAGATATGTACATGAAGGCGGGGTAAAGTGACTCTGCATCAGGATAGATAGTAATAAGGTATTTGAGGTAGATATGTACATGAAGGCGGGGTAAAGTGACTCTGCATCAGGATAGATAGTAATAAGGTATTTGAGGTAGATATGTACATGAAGGCGGGGTAAAGTGACTCTGCATCAGGATAGATAGTAATAAGGTATTTGAGGTAGATATGTACATGAAGGCAGGGTAAAGTGACTCTGCATCAGGATAGATAGTAATAAGGTATTTGAGGTAGATATGTACATGAAGGCAGGGTAAAGTGACTCTGCATCAGGATAGATAGTAATAAGGTATTTGAGGTAGATATGTACATGAAGGCGGGGTAAAGTGACTCTGCATCAGGATAGATAGTAATAAGGTATTTGAGGTAGATATGTACATGAAGGCGGGGTAAAGTGACTCTGCATCAGGATAGATAGTAATAAGGTATTTGAGGTAGATATGTACATGAAGGCAGGGTAAAGTGACTCTGCATCAGGATAGATAGTAATAAGGTATTTGAGGTAGATATGTACATGAAGGCGGGGTAAAGTGACTCTGCATCAGGATAGATAGTAATAAGGTATTTGAGGTAGATATGTACATGAAGGCAGGGTAAAGTGACTCTGCATCAGGATAGATAGTAATAAGGTATTTGAGGTAGATATGTACATGAAGGCAGGGTAAAGTGACTCTGCATCAGGATAGATAGTAATAAGGTATTTGAGGTAGATATGTACATGAAGGCGGGGTAAAGTGACTCTGCATCAGGATAGATAGTAATAAGGTATTTGAGGTAGATATGTACATGAAGGCAGGGTAAAGTGACTCTGCATCAGGATAGATAGTAATAAGGTATTTGAGGTAGATATGTACATGAAGGCGGGGTAAAGTGACTCTGCATCAGGATAGATAGTAATAAGGTATTTGAGGTAGATATGTACATGAAGGCGGGGTAAAGTGACTCTGCATCAGGATAGATAGTAATAAGGTATTTGAGGTAGATATGTACATGAAGGCAGGGTAAAGTGACTCTGCATCAGGATAGATAGTAATAAGGTATTTGAGGTAGATATGTACATGAAGGCGGGGTAAAGTGACTCTGCATCAGGATAGATAGTAATAAGGTATTTGAGGTAGATATGTACATGAAGGCAGGGTAAAGTGACTCTGCATCAGGATAGATAGTAATAAGGTATTTGAGGTAGATATGTACATGAAGGCAGGGTAAAGTGACTCTGCATCAGGATAGATAGTAATAAGGTATTTGAGGTAGATATGTACATGAAGGCGGGGTAAAGTGACTCTGCATCAGGATAGATAGTAATAAGGTATTTGAGGTAGATATGTACATGAAGGCGGGGTAAAGTGACTGCATCAGGATAGATAGTAATAAGGTATTTGAGGTAGATATGTACATGAAGGCAGGGTAAAGTGACTCTGCATCAGGATAGATAGTAATAAGGTATTTGAGGTAGATATGTACATGAAGGCAGGGTAAAGTGACTCTGCATCAGGATAGATAGTAATAAGGTATTTGAGGTAGATATGTACATGAAGGCGGGGTAAAGTGACTCTGCATCAGGATAGATAGTAATAAGGTATTTGAGGTAGATATGTACATGAAGGCAGGGTAAAGTGACTCTGCATCAGGATAGATAGTAATAAGGTATTTGAGGTAGATATGTACATGAAGGCGGGGTAAAGTGACTCTGCATCAGGATAGATAGTAATAAGGTATTTGAGGTAGATATGTACATGAAGGCGGGGTAAAGTGACTCTGCATCAGGATAGATAGTAATAAGGTATTTGAGGTAGATATGTACATGAAGGCAGGGTAAAGTGACTCTGCATCAGGATAGATAGTAATAAGGTATTTGAGGTAGATATGTACATGAAGGCAGGGTAAAGTGACTCTGCATCAGGATAGATAGTAATAAGGTATTTGAGGTAGATATGTACATGAAGGCAGGGTAAAGTGACTCTGCATCAGGATAGATAGTAATAAGGTATTTGAGGTAGATATGTACATGAAGGCGGGGTAAAGTGACTCTGCATCAGGATAGATAGTAATAAGGTATTTGAGGTAGATATGTACATGAAGGCGGGGTAAAGTGACTCTGCATCAGGATAGATAGTAATAAGGTATTTGAGGTAGATATGTACATGAAGGCAGGGTAAAGTGACTCTGCATCAGGATAGATAGTAATAAGGTATTTGAGGTAGATATGTACATGAAGGCGGGGTAAAGTGACTCTGCATCAGGATAGATAGTAATAAGGTATTTGAGGTAGATATGTACATGAAGGCAGGGTAAAGTGACTCTGCATCAGGATAGATAGTAATAAGGTATTTGAGGTAGATATGTACATGAAGGCAGGGTAAAGTGACTCTGCATCAGGATAGATAGTAATAAGGTATTTGAGGTAGATATGTACATGAAGGCGGGGTAAAGTGACTCTGCATCAGGATAGATAGTAATAAGGTATTTGAGGTAGATATGTACATGAAGGCGGGGTAAAGTGACTCTGCATCAGGATAGATAGTAATAAGGTATTTGAGGTAGATATGTACATGAAGGCGGGGTAAAGTGACTCTGCATCAGGATAGATAGTAATAAGGTATTTGAGGTAGATATGTACATGAAGGCAGGGTAAAGTGACTCTGCATCAGGATAGATAGTAATAAGGTATTTGAGGTAGATATGTACATGAAGGCGGGGTAAAGTGACTCTGCATCAGGATAGATAGTAATAAGGTATTTGAGGTAGATATGTACATGAAGGCAGGGTAAAGTGACTCTGCATCAGGATAGATAGTAATAAGGTATTTGAGGTAGATATGTACATGAAGGCAGGGTAAAGTGACTCTGCATCAGGATAGATAGTAATAAGGTATTTGAGGTAGATATGTACATGAAGGCGGGGTAAAGTGACTCTGCATCAGGATAGATAGTAATAAGGTATTTGAGGTAGATATGTACATGAAGGCAGGGTAAAGTGACTCTGCATCAGGATAGATAGTAATAAGGTATTTGAGGTAGATATGTACATGAAGGCAGGGTAAAGTGACTCTGCATCAGGATAGATAGTAATAAGGTATTTGAGGTAGATATGTACATGAAGGCAGGGTAAAGTGACTCTGCATCAGGATAGATAGTAATAAGGTATTTGAGGTAGATATGTACATGAAGGCAGGGTAAAGTGACTCTGCATCAGGATAGATAGTAATAAGGTATTTGAGGTAGATATGTACATGAAGGCGGGGTAAAGTGACTCTGCATCAGGATAGATAGTAATAAGGTATTTGAGGTAGATATGTACATGAAGGCGGGGTAAAGTGACTCTGCATCAGGATAGATAGTAATAAGGTATTTGAGGTAGATATGTACATGAAGGCGGGGTAAAGTGACTCTGCATCAGGATAGATAGTAATAAGGTATTTGAGGTAGATATGTACATGAAGGCAGGGTAAAGTGACTCTGCATCAGGATAGATAGTAATAAGGTATTTGAGGTAGATATGTACATGAAGGCGGGGTAAAGTGACTCTGCATCAGGATAGATAGTAATAAGGTATTTGAGGTAGATATGTACATGAAGGCAGGGTAAAGTGACTCTGCATCAGGATAGATAGTAATAAGGTATTTGAGGTAGATATGTACATGAAGGCAGGGTAAAGTGACTCTGCATCAGGATAGATAGTAATAAGGTATTTGAGGTAGATATGTACATGAAGGCAGGGTAAAGTGACTCTGCATCAGGATAGATAGTAATAAGGTATTTGAGGTAGATATGTACATGAAGGCGGGGTAAAGTGACTCTGCATCAGGATAGATAGTAATAAGGTATTTGAGGTAGATATGTACATGAAGGCGGGGTAAAGTGACTCTGCATCAGGATAGATAGTAATAAGGTATTTGAGGTAGATATGTACATGAAGGCAGGGTAAAGTGACTCTGCATCAGGATAGATAGTAATAAGGTATTTGAGGTAGATATGTACATGAAGGCAGGGTAAAGTGACTCTGCATCAGGATAGATAGTAATAAGGTATTTGAGGTAGATATGTACATGAAGGCAGGGTAAAGTGACTCTGCATCAGGATAGAGAGTAATAAGGTATTTGAGGTAGATATGTACATGAAGGCGGGGTAAAGTGACTCTGCATCAGGATAGATAGTAATAAGGTATTTGAGGTAGATATGTACATGAAGGCGGGGTAAAGTGACTCTGCATCAGGATAGATAGTAATAAGGTATTTGAGGTAGATATGTACATGAAGGCGGGGTAAAGTGACTCTGCATCAGGATAGATAGTAATAAGGTATTTGAGGTAGATATGTACATGAAGGCAGGGTAAAGTGACTCTGCATCAGGATAGATAGTAATAAGGTATTTGAGGTAGATATGTACATGAAGGCAGGGTAAAGTGACTCTGCATCAGGATAGATAGTAATAAGGTATTTGAGGTAGATATGTACATGAAGGCGGGGTAAAGTGACTCTGCATCAGGATAGATAGTAATAAGGTATTTGAGGTAGATATGTACATGAAGGCGGGGTAAAGTGACTCTGCATCAGGATAGATAGTAATAAGGTATTTGAGGTAGATATGTACATGAAGGCAGGGTAAAGTGACTCTGCATCAGGATAGATAGTAATAAGGTATTTGAGGTAGATATGTACATGAAGGCGGGGTAAAGTGACTCTGCATCAGGATAGATAGTAATAAGGTATTTGAGGTAGATATGTACATGAAGGCGGGGTAAAGTGACTCTGCATCAGGATAGATAGTAATAAGGTATTTGAGGTAGATATGTACATGAAGGCAGGGTAAAGTGACTCTGCATCAGGATAGATAGTAATAAGGTATTTGAGGTAGATATGTACATGAAGGCGGGGTAAAGTGACTCTGCATCAGGATAGATAGTAATAAGGTATTTGAGGTAGATATGTACATGAAGGCAGGGTAAAGTGACTCTGCATCAGGATAGATAGTAATAAGGTATTTGAGGTAGATATGTACATGAAGGCGGGGTAAAGTGACTCTGCATCAGGATAGATAGTAATAAGGTATTTGAGGTAGATATGTACATGAAGGCGGGGTAAAGTGACTCTGCATCAGGATAGATAGTAATAAGGTATTTGAGGTAGATATGTACATGAAGGCAGGGTAAAGTGACTCTGCATCAGGATAGATAGTAATAAGGTATTTGAGGTAGATATGTACATGAAGGCAGGGTAAAGTGACTCTGCATCAGGATAGATAGTAATAAGGTATTTGAGGTAGATATGTACATGAAGGCAGGGTAAAGTGACTCTGCATCAGGATAGATAGTAATAAGGTATTTGAGGTAGATATGTACATGAAGGCAGGGTAAAGTGACTCTGCATCAGGATAGATAGTAATAAGGTATTTGAGGTAGATATGTACATGAAGGCGGGGTAAAGTGACTCTGCATCAGGATAGATAGTAATAAGGTATTTGAGGTAGATATGTACATGAAGGCGGGGTAAAGTGACTCTGCATCAGGATAGATAGTAATAAGGTATTTGAGGTAGATATGTACATGAAGGCGGGGTAAAGTGACTCTGCATCAGGATAGATAGTAATAAGGTATTTGAGGTAGATATGTACATGAAGGCGGGGTAAAGTGACTCTGCATCAGGATAGATAGTAATAAGGTATTTGAGGTAGATATGTACATGAAGGCGGGGTAAAGTGACTCTGCATCAGGATAGATAGTAATAAGGTATTTGAGGTAGATATGTACATGAAGGCGGGGTAAAGTGACTCTGCATCAGGATAGATAGTAATAAGGTATTTGAGGTAGATATGTACATGAAGGCGGGGTAAAGTGACTCTGCATCAGGATAGATAGTAATAAGGTATTTGAGGTAGATATGTACATGAAGGCGGGGTAAAGTGACTCTGCATCAGGATAGATAGTAATAAGGTATTTGAGGTAGATATGTACATGAAGGCGGGGTAAAGTGACTCTGCATCAGGATAGATAGTAATAAGGTATTTGAGGTAGATATGTACATGAAGGCAGGGTAAAGTGACTCTGCATCAGGATAGATAGTAATAAGGTATTTGAGGTAGATATGTACATGAAGGCAGGGTAAAGTGACTCTGCATCAGGATAGATAGTAATAAGGTATTTGAGGTAGATATGTACATGAAGGCGGGGTAAAGTGACTCTGCATCAGGATAGATAGTAATAAGGTATTTGAGGTAGATATGTACATGAAGGCAGGGTAAAGTGACTCTGCATCAGGATAGATAGTAATAAGGTATTTGAGGTAGATATGTACATGAAGGCGGGGTAAAGTGACTCTGCATCAGGATAGATAGTAATAAGGTATTTGAGGTAGATATGTACATGAAGGCAGGGTAAAGTGACTCTGCATCAGGATAGATAGTAATAAGGTATTTGAGGTAGATATGTACATGAAGGCGGGGTAAAGTGACTCTGCATCAGGATAGATAGTAATAAGGTATTTGAGGTAGATATGTACATGAAGGCGGGGTAAAGTGACTCTGCATCAGGATAGATAGTAATAAGGTATTTGAGGTAGATATGTACATGAAGGCAGGGTAAAGTGACTCTGCATCAGGATAGATAGTAATAAGGTATTTGAGGTAGATATGTACATGAAGGCGGGGTAAAGTGACTCTGCATCAGGATAGATAGTAATAAGGTATTTGAGGTAGATATGTACATGAAGGCAGGGTAAAGTGACTCTGCATCAGGATAGATAGTAATAAGGTATTTGAGGTAGATATGTACATGAAGGCAGGGTAAAGTGACTCTGCATCAGGATAGATAGTAATAAGGTATTTGAGGTAGATATGTACATGAAGGCGGGGTAAAGTGACTCTGCATCAGGATAGATAGTAATAAGGTATTTGAGGTAGATATGTACATGAAGGCGGGGTAAAGTGACTCTGCATCAGGATAGATAGTAATAAGGTATTTGAGGTAGATATGTACATGAAGGCGGGGTAAAGTGACTCTGCATCAGGATAGATAGTAATAAGGTATTTGAGGTAGATATGTACATGAAGGCGGGGTAAAGTGACTCTGCATCAGGATAGATAGTAATAAGGTATTTGAGGTAGATATGTACATGAAGGCGGGGTAAAGTGACTCTGCATCAGGATAGATAGTAATAAGGTATTTGAGGTAGATATGTACATGAAGGCAGGGTAAAGTGACTCTGCATCAGGATAGATAGTAATAAGGTATTTGAGGTAGATATGTACATGAAGGCGGGGTAAAGTGACTCTGCATCAGGATAGATAGTAATAAGGTATTTGAGGTAGATATGTACATGAAGGCGGGGTAAAGTGACTCTGCATCAGGATAGATAGTAATAAGGTATTTGAGGTAGATATGTACATGAAGGCAGGGTAAAGTGACTCTGCATCAGGATAGATAGTAATAAGGTATTTGAGGTAGATATGTACATGAAGGCGGGGTAAAGTGACTCTGCATCAGGATAGATAGTAATAAGGTATTTGAGGTAGATATGTACATGAAGGCAGGGTAAAGTGACTCTGCATCAGGATAGATAGTAATAAGGTATTTGAGGTAGATATGTACATGAAGGCGGGGTAAAGTGACTCTGCATCAGGATAGATAGTAATAAGGTATTTGAGGTAGATATGTACATGAAGGCAGGGTAAAGTGACTCTGCATCAGGATAGAGAGTAATAAGGTATTTGAGGTAGATATGTACATGAAGGCGGGGTAAAGTGACTCTGCATCAGGATAGATAGTAATAAGGTATTTGAGGTAGATATGTACATGAAGGCAGGGTAAAGTGACTCTGCATCAGGATAGATAGTAATAAGGTATTTGAGGTAGATATGTACATGAAGGCGGGGTAAAGTGACTCTGCATCAGGATAGATAGTAATAAGGTATTTGAGGTAGATATGTACATGAAGGCGGGGTAAAGTGACTCTGCATCAGGATAGATAGTAATAAGGTATTTGAGGTAGATATGTACATGAAGGCAGGGTAAAGTGACTCTGCATCAGGATAGATAGTAATAAGGTATTTGAGGTAGATATGTACATGAAGGCGGGGTAAAGTGACTCTGCATCAGGATAGATAGTAATAAGGTATTTGAGGTAGATATGTACATGAAGGCGGGGTAAAGTGACTCTGCATCAGGATAGATAGTAATAAGGTATTTGAGGTAGATATGTACATGAAGGCGGGGTAAAGTGACTCTGCATCAGGATAGATAGTAATAAGGTATTTGAGGTAGATATGTACATGAAGGCGGGGTAAAGTGACTCTGCATCAGGATAGATAGTAATAAGGTATTTGAGGTAGATATGTACATGAAGGCGGGGTAAAGTGACTCTGCATCAGGATAGATAGTAATAAGGTATTTGAGGTAGATATGTACATGAAGGCAGGGTAAAGTGACTCTGCATCAGGATAGATAGTAATAAGGTATTTGAGGTAGATATGTACATGAAGGCGGGGTAAAGTGACTCTGCATCAGGATAGATAGTAATAAGGTATTTGAGGTAGATATGTACATGAAGGCAGGGTAAAGTGACTCTGCATCAGGATAGATAGTAATAAGGTATTTGAGGTAGATATGTACATGAAGGCGGGGTAAAGTGACTCTGCATCAGGATAGATAGTAATAAGGTATTTGAGGTAGATATGTACATGAAGGCGGGGTAAAGTGACTCTGCATCAGGATAGATAGTAATAAGGTATTTGAGGTAGATATGTACATGAAGGCGGGGTAAAGTGACTCTGCATCAGGATAGATAGTAATAAGGTATTTGAGGTAGATATGTACATGAAGGCGGGGTAAAGTGACTCTGCATCAGGATAGATAGTAATAAGGTATTTGAGGTAGATATGTACATGAAGGCAGGGTAAAGTGACTCTGCATCAGGATAGATAGTAATAAGGTATTTGAGGTAGATATGTACATGAAGGCGGGGTAAAGTGACTCTGCATCAGGATAGATAGTAATAAGGTATTTGAGGTAGATATGTACATGAAGGCAGGGTAAAGTGACTCTGCATCAGGATAGATAGTAATAAGGTATTTGAGGTAGATATGTACATGAAGGCGGGGTAAAGTGACTCTGCATCAGGATAGATAGTAATAAGGTATTTGAGGTAGATATGTACATGAAGGCGGGGTAAAGTGACTCTGCATCAGGATAGATAGTAATAAGGTATTTGAGGTAGATATGTACATGAAGGCGGGGTAAAGTGACTCTGCATCAGGATAGATAGTAATAAGGTATTTGAGGTAGATATGTACATGAAGGCGGGGTAAAGTGACTCTGCATCAGGATAGAGAGTAATAAGGTATTTGAGGTAGATATGTACATGAAGGCGGGGTAAAGTGACTCTGCATCAGGATAGATAGTAATAAGGTATTTGAGGTAGATATGTACATGAAGGCGGGGTAAAGTGACTCTGCATCAGGATAGATAGTAATAAGGTATTTGAGGTAGATATGTACATGAAGGCAGGGTAAAGTGACTCTGCATCAGGATAGATAGTAATAAGGTATTTGAGGTAGATATGTACATGAAGGCGGGGTAAAGTGACTGCATCAGGATAGAGAGTAATAAGGTATTTGAGGTAGATATGTACATGAAGGCAGGGTAAAGTGACTCTGCATCAGGATAGATAGTAATAAGGTATTTGAGGTAGATATGTACATGAAGGCAGGGTAAAGTGACTCTGCATCAGGATAGATAGTAATAAGGTATTTGAGGTAGATATGTACATGAAGGCGGGGTAAAGTGACTCTGCATCAGGATAGATAGTAATAAGGTATTTGAGGTAGATATGTACATGAAGGCGGGGTAAAGTGACTCTGCATCAGGATAGATAGTAATAAGGTATTTGAGGTAGATATGTACATGAAGGCGGGGTAAAGTGACTCTGCATCAGGATAGATAGTAATAAGGTATTTGAGGTAGATATGTACATGAAGGCGGGGTAAAGTGACTCTGCATCAGGATAGATAGTAATAAGGTATTTGAGGTAGATATGTACATGAAGGCAGGGTAAAGTGACTCTGCATCAGGATAGATAGTAATAAGGTATTTGAGGTAGATATGTACATGAAGGCAGGGTAAAGTGACTCTGCATCAGGATAGATAGTAATAAGGTATTTGAGGTAGATATGTACATGAAGGCGGGGTAAAGTGACTCTGCATCAGGATAGATAGTAATAAGGTATTTGAGGTAGATATGTACATGAAGGCGGGGTAAAGTGACTCTGCATCAGGATAGATAGTAATAAGGTATTTGAGGTAGATATGTACATGAAGGCGGGGTAAAGTGACTCTGCATCAGGATAGATAGTAATAAGGTATTTGAGGTAGATATGTACATGAAGGCGGGGTAAAGTGACTCTGCATCAGGATAGATAGTAATAAGGTATTTGAGGTAGATATGTACATGAAGGCGGGGTAAAGTGACTCTGCATCAGGATAGAGAGTAATAAGGTATTTGAGGTAGATATGTACATGAAGGCAGGGTAAAGTGACTCTGCATCAGGATAGATAGTAATAAGGTATTTGAGGTAGATATGTACATGAAGGCGGGGTAAAGTGACTCTGCATCAGGATAGATAGTAATAAGGTATTTGAGGTAGATATGTACATGAAGGCAGGGTAAAGTGACTCTGCATCAGGATAGATAGTAATAAGGTATTTGAGGTAGATATGTACATGAAGGCGGGGTAAAGTGACTCTGCATCAGGATAGAGAGTAATAAGGTATTTGAGGTAGATATGTACATGAAGGCAGGGTAAAGTGACTCTGCATCAGGATAGATAGTAATAAGGTATTTGAGGTAGATATGTACATGAAGGCAGGGTAAAGTGACTCTGCATCAGGATAGATAGTAATAAGGTATTTGAGGTAGATATGTACATGAAGGCGGGGTAAAGTGACTCTGCATCAGGATAGATAGTAATAAGGTATTTGAGGTAGATATGTACATGAAGGCGGGGTAAAGTGACTCTGCATCAGGATAGATAGTAATAAGGTATTTGAGGTAGATATGTACATGAAGGCAGGGTAAAGTGACTCTGCATCAGGATAGATAGTAATAAGGTATTTGAGGTAGATATGTACATGAAGGCGGGGTAAAGTGACTCTGCATCAGGATAGATAGTAATAAGGTATTTGAGGTAGATATGTACATGAAGGCGGGGTAAAGTGACTCTGCATCAGGATAGATAGTAATAAGGTATTTGAGGTAGATATGTACATGAAGGCAGGGTAAAGTGACTCTGCATCAGGATAGATAGTAATAAGGTATTTGAGGTAGATATGTACATGAAGGCGGGGTAAAGTGACTCTGCATCAGGATAGATAGTAATAAGGTATTTGAGGTAGATATGTACATGAAGGCAGGGTAAAGTGACTCTGCATCAGGATAGATAGTAATAAGGTATTTGAGGTAGATATGTACATGAAGGCGGGGTAAAGTGACTCTGCATCAGGATAGATAGTAATAAGGTATTTGAGGTAGATATGTACATGAAGGCAGGGTAAAGTGACTCTGCATCAGGATAGATAGTAATAAGGTATTTGAGGTAGATATGTACATGAAGGCGGGGTAAAGTGACTCTGCATCAGGATAGATAGTAATAAGGTATTTGAGGTAGATATGTACATGAAGGCGGGGTAAAGTGACTCTGCATCAGGATAGAGAGTAATAAGGTATTTGAGGTAGATATGTACATGAAGGCGGGGTAAAGTGACTCTGCATCAGGATAGATAGTAATAAGGTATTTGAGGTAGATATGTACATGAAGGCAGGGTAAAGTGACTCTGCATCAGGATAGATAGTAATAAGGTATTTGAGGTAGATATGTACATGAAGGCGGGGTAAAGTGACTCTGCATCAGGATAGATAGTAATAAGGTATTTGAGGTAGATATGTACATGAAGGCGGGGTAAAGTGACTCTGCATCAGGATAGATAGTAATAAGGTATTTGAGGTAGATATGTACATGAAGGCGGGGTAAAGTGACTCTGCATCAGGATAGATAGTAATAAGGTATTTGAGGTAGATATGTACATGAAGGCGGGGTAAAGTGACTCTGCATCAGGATAGATAGTAATAAGGTATTTGAGGTAGATATGTACATGAAGGCAGGGTAAAGTGACTCTGCATCAGGATAGATAGTAATAAGGTATTTGAGGTAGATATGTACATGAAGGCAGGGTAAAGTGACTCTGCATCAGGATAGATAGTAATAAGGTATTTGAGGTAGATATGTACATGAAGGCGGGGTAAAGTGACTCTGCATCAGGATAGATAGTAATAAGGTATTTGAGGTAGATATGTACATGAAGGCAGGGTAAAGTGACTCTGCATCAGGATAGATAGTAATAAGGTATTTGAGGTAGATATGTACATGAAGGCAGGGTAAAGTGACTGCATCAGGATAGAGAGTAATAAGGTATTTGAGGTAGATATGTACATGAAGGCGGGGTAAAGTGACTCTGCATCAGGATAGATAGTAATAAGGTATTTGAGGTAGATATGTACATGAAGGCGGGGTAAAGTGACTCTGCATCAGGATAGATAGTAATAAGGTATTTGAGGTAGATATGTACATGAAGGCGGGGTAAAGTGACTCTGCATCAGGATAGATAGTAATAAGGTATTTGAGGTAGATATGTACATGAAGGCGGGGTAAAGTGACTCTGCATCAGGATAGATAGTAATAAGGTATTTGAGGTAGATATGTACATGAAGGCAGGGTAAAGTGACTCTGCATCAGGATAGATAGTAATAAGGTATTTGAGGTAGATATGTACATGAAGGCAGGGTAAAGTGACTCTGCATCAGGATAGATAGTAATAAGGTATTTGAGGTAGATATGTACATGAAGGCAGGGTAAAGTGACTCTGCATCAGGATAGATAGTAATAAGGTATTTGAGGTAGATATGTACATGAAGGCAGGGTAAAGTGACTCTGCATCAGGATAGATAGTAATAAGGTATTTGAGGTAGATATGTACATGAAGGCAGGGTAAAGTGACTCTGCATCAGGATAGATAGTAATAAGGTATTTGAGGTAGATATGTACATGAAGGCGGGGTAAAGTGACTCTGCATCAGGATAGATAGTAATAAGGTATTTGAGGTAGATATGTACATGAAGGCGGGGTAAAGTGACTCTGCATCAGGATAGATAGTAATAAGGTATTTGAGGTAGATATGTACATGAAGGCGGGGTAAAGTGACTCTGCATCAGGATAGATAGTAATAAGGTATTTGAGGTAGATATGTACATGAAGGCAGGGTAAAGTGACTCTGCATCAGGATAGATAGTAATAAGGTATTTGAGGTAGATATGTACATGAAGGCGGGGTAAAGTGACTCTGCATCAGGATAGATAGTAATAAGGTATTTGAGGTAGATATGTACATGAAGGCGGGGTAAAGTGACTCTGCATCAGGATAGAGAGTAATAAGGTATTTGAGGTAGATATGTACATGAAGGCAGGGTAAAGTGACTCTGCATCAGGATAGATAGTAATAAGGTATTTGAGGTAGATATGTACATGAAGGCGGGGTAAAGTGACTCTGCATCAGGATAGATAGTAATAAGGTATTTGAGGTAGATATGTACATGAAGGCGGGGTAAAGTGACTCTGCATCAGGATAGATAGTAATAAGGTATTTGAGGTAGATATGTACATGAAGGCGGGGTAAAGTGACTCTGCATCAGGATAGAGAGTAATAAGGTATTTGAGGTAGATATGTACATGAAGGCAGGGTAAAGTGACTCTGCATCAGGATAGATAGTAATAAGGTATTTGAGGTAGATATGTACATGAAGGCAGGGTAAAGTGACTCTGCATCAGGATAGATAGTAATAAGGTATTTGAGGTAGATATGTACATGAAGGCGGGGTAAAGTGACTCTGCATCAGGATAGATAGTAATAAGGTATTTGAGGTAGATATGTACATGAAGGCGGGGTAAAGTGACTCTGCATCAGGATAGATAGTAATAAGGTATTTGAGGTAGATATGTACATGAAGGCAGGGTAAAGTGACTCTGCATCAGGATAGATAGTAATAAGGTATTTGAGGTAGATATGTACATGAAGGCGGGGTAAAGTGACTCTGCATCAGGATAGATAGTAATAAGGTATTTGAGGTAGATATGTACATGAAGGCAGGGTAAAGTGACTCTGCATCAGGATAGATAGTAATAAGGTATTTGAGGTAGATATGTACATGAAGGCGGGGTAAAGTGACTCTGCATCAGGATAGATAGTAATAAGGTATTTGAGGTAGATATGTACATGAAGGCGGGGTAAAGTGACTCTGCATCAGGATAGATAGTAATAAGGTATTTGAGGTAGATATGTACATGAAGGCAGGGTAAAGTGACTCTGCATCAGGATAGATAGTAATAAGGTATTTGAGGTAGATATGTACATGAAGGCAGGGTAAAGTGACTCTGCATCAGGATAGATAGTAATAAGGTATTTGAGGTAGATATGTACATGAAGGCGGGGTAAAGTGACTCTGCATCAGGATAGATAGTAATAAGGTATTTGAGGTAGATATGTACATGAAGGCAGGGTAAAGTGACTCTGCATCAGGATAGATAGTAATAAGGTATTTGAGGTAGATATGTACATGAAGGCGGGGTAAAGTGACTGCATCAGGATAGAGAGTAATAAGGTATTTGAGGTAGATATGTACATGAAGGCAGGGTAAAGTGACTCTGCATCAGGATAGATAGTAATAAGGTATTTGAGGTAGATATGTACATGAAGGCAGGGTAAAGTGACTCTGCATCAGGATAGATAGTAATAAGGTATTTGAGGTAGATATGTACATGAAGGCGGGGTAAAGTGACTCTGCATCAGGATAGATAGTAATAAGGTATTTGAGGTAGATATGTACATGAAGGCGGGGTAAAGTGACTCTGCATCAGGATAGATAGTAATAAGGTATTTGAGGTAGATATGTACATGAAGGCAGGGTAAAGTGACTCTGCATCAGGATAGATAGTAATAAGGTATTTGAGGTAGATATGTACATGAAGGCGGGGTAAAGTGACTCTGCATCAGGATAGATAGTAATAAGGTATTTGAGGTAGATATGTACATGAAGGCGGGGTAAAGTGACTCTGCATCAGGATAGATAGTAATAAGGTATTTGAGGTAGATATGTACATGAAGGCAGGGTAAAGTGACTCTGCATCAGGATAGATAGTAATAAGGTATTTGAGGTAGATATGTACATGAAGGCGGGGTAAAGTGACTCTGCATCAGGATAGATAGTAATAAGGTATTTGAGGTAGATATGTACATGAAGGCAGGGTAAAGTGACTCTGCATCAGGATAGAGAGTAATAAGGTATTTGAGGTAGATATGTACATGAAGGCAGGGTAAAGTGACTCTGCATCAGGATAGATAGTAATAAGGTATTTGAGGTAGATATGTACATGAAGGCAGGGTAAAGTGACTGCATCAGGATAGATAGTAATAAGGTATTTGAGGTAGATATGTACATGAAGGCGGGGTAAAGTGACTCTGCATCAGGATAGATAGTAATAAGGTATTTGAGGTAGATATGTACATGAAGGCGGGGTAAAGTGACTCTGCATCAGGATAGATAGTAATAAGGTATTTGAGGTAGATATGTACATGAAGGCAGGGTAAAGTGACTCTGCATCAGGATAGATAGTAATAAGGTATTTGAGGTAGATATGTACATGAAGGCGGGGTAAAGTGACTCTGCATCAGGATAGAGAGTAATAAGGTATTTGAGGTAGATATGTACATGAAGGCGGGGTAAAGTGACTCTGCATCAGGATAGATAGTAATAAGGTATTTGAGGTAGATATGTACATGAAGGCGGGGTAAAGTGACTCTGCATCAGGATAGATAGTAATAAGGTATTTGAGGTAGATATGTACATGAAGGCGGGGTAAAGTGACTCTGCATCAGGATAGATAGTAATAAGGTATTTGAGGTAGATATGTACATGAAGGCGGGGTAAAGTGACTCTGCATCAGGATAGATAGTAATAAGGTATTTGAGGTAGATATGTACATGAAGGCAGGGTAAAGTGACTCTGCATCAGGATAGATAGTAATAAGGTATTTGAGGTAGATATGTACATGAAGGCAGGGTAAAGTGACTCTGCATCAGGATAGATAGTAATAAGGTATTTGAGGTAGATATGTACATGAAGGCAGGGTAAAGTGACTCTGCATCAGGATAGATAGTAATAAGGTATTTGAGGTAGATATGTACATGAAGGCGGGGTAAAGTGACTCTGCATCAGGATAGATAGTAATAAGGTATTTGAGGTAGATATGTACATGAAGGCGGGGTAAAGTGACTCTGCATCAGGATAGATAGTAATAAGGTATTTGAGGTAGATATGTACATGAAGGCGGGGTAAAGTGACTCTGCATCAGGATAGATAGTAATAAGGTATTTGAGGTAGATATGTACATGAAGGCAGGGTAAAGTGACTCTGCATCAGGATAGATAGTAATAAGGTATTTGAGGTAGATATGTACATGAAGGCGGGGTAAAGTGACTCTG
Organism: Salmo salar; assembly: GCF_965601325.2. Taxonomy (NCBI): domain Eukaryota; kingdom Metazoa; phylum Chordata; class Actinopteri; order Salmoniformes; family Salmonidae; genus Salmo; species Salmo salar. The sequence goes on along the minus strand of NC_138303.1, from coordinate 98,804,266 downwards.
CATCAGGATAGATAGTAATAAGGTATTTGAGGTAGATATGTACATGAAGGCGGGGTAAAGTGACTCTGCATCAGGATAGATAGTAATAAGGTATTTGAGGTAGATATGTACATGAAGGCGGGGTAAAGTGACTCTGCATCAGGATAGATAGTAATAAGGTATTTGAGGTAGATATGTACATGAAGGCAGGGTAAAGTGACTCTGCATCAGGATAGATAGTAATAAGGTATTTGAGGTAGATATGTACATGAAGGCGGGGTAAAGTGACTCTGCATCAGGATAGATAGTAATAAGGTATTTGAGGTAGATATGTACATGAAGGCAGGGTAAAGTGACTCTGCATCAGGATAGATAGTAATAAGGTATTTGAGGTAGATATGTACATGAAGGCAGGGTAAAGTGACTCTGCATCAGGATAGATAGTAATAAGGTATTTGAGGTAGATATGTACATGAAGGCAGGGTAAAGTGACTCTGCATCAGGATAGATAGTAATAAGGTATTTGAGGTAGATATGTACATGAAGGCGGGGTAAAGTGACTCTGCATCAGGATAGATAGTAATAAGGTATTTGAGGTAGATATGTACATGAAGGCAGGGTAAAGTGACTCTGCATCAGGATAGATAGTAATAAGGTATTTGAGGTAGATATGTACATGAAGGCGGGGTAAAGTGACTCTGCATCAGGATAGATAGTAATAAGGTATTTGAGGTAGATATGTACATGAAGGCAGGGTAAAGTGACTCTGCATCAGGATAGATAGTAATAAGGTATTTGAGGTAGATATGTACATGAAGGCAGGGTAAAGTGACTCTGCATCAGGATAGATAGTAATAAGGTATTTGAGGTAGATATGTACATGAAGGCGGGGTAAAGTGACTCTGCATCAGGATAGAGAGTAATAAGGTATTTGAGGTAGATATGTACATGAAGGCGGGGTAAAGTGACTCTGCATCAGGATAGATAGTAATAAGGTATTTGAGGTAGATATGTACATGAAGGCAGGGTAAAGTGACTCTGCATCAGGATAGATAGTAATAAGGTATTTGAGGTAGATATGTACATGAAGGCGGGGTAAAGTGACTCTGCATCAGGATAGATAGTAATAAGGTATTTGAGGTAGATATGTACATGAAGGCGGGGTAAAGTGACTCTGCATCAGGATAGATAGTAATAAGGTATTTGAGGTAGATATGTACATGAAGGCGGGGTAAAGTGACTCTGCATCAGGATAGATAGTAATAAGGTATTTGAGGTAGATATGTACATGAAGGCGGGGTAAAGTGACTCTGCATCAGGATAGATAGTAATAAGGTATTTGAGGTAGATATGTACATGAAGGCGGGGTAAAGTGACTCTGCATCAGGATAGATAGTAATAAGGTATTTGAGGTAGATATGTACATGAAGGCAGGGTAAAGTGACTCTGCATCAGGATAGATAGTAATAAGGTATTTGAGGTAGATATGTACATGAAGGCGGGGTAAAGTGACTCTGCATCAGGATAGATAGTAATAAGGTATTTGAGGTAGATATGTACATGAAGGCGGGGTAAAGTGACTCTGCATCAGGATAGATAGTAATAAGGTATTTGAGGTAGATATGTACATGAAGGCGGGGTAAAGTGACTCTGCATCAGGATAGATAGTAATAAGGTATTTGAGGTAGATATGTACATGAAGGCGGGGTAAAGTGACTCTGCATCAGGATAGATAGTAATAAGGTATTTGAGGTAGATATGTACATGAAGGCGGGGTAAAGTGACTCTGCATCAGGATAGATAGTAATAAGGTATTTGAGGTAGATATGTACATGAAGGCAGGGTAAAGTGACTCTGCATCAGGATAGATAGTAATAAGGTATTTGAGGTAGATATGTACATGAAGGCGGGGTAAAGTGACTGCATCAGGATAGAGAGTAATAAGGTATTTGAGGTAGATATGTACATGAAGGCAGGGTAAAGTGACTCTGCATCAGGATAGATAGTAATAAGGTATTTGAGGTAGATATGTACATGAAGGCGGGGTAAAGTGACTCTGCATCAGGATAGATAGTAATAAGGTATTTGAGGTAGATATGTACATGAAGGCGGGGTAAAGTGACTCTGCATCAGGATAGATAGTAATAAGGTATTTGAGGTAGATATGTACATGAAGGCGGGGTAAAGTGACTCTGCATCAGGATAGATAGTAATAAGGTATTTGAGGTAGATATGTACATGAAGGCAGGGTAAAGTGACTCTGCATCAGGATAGATAGTAATAAGGTATTTGAGGTAGATATGTACATGAAGGCGGGGTAAAGTGACTGCATCAGGATAGATAGTAATAAGGTATTTGAGGTAGATATGTACATGAAGGCAGGGTAAAGTGACTCTGCATCAGGATAGATAGTAATAAGGTATTTGAGGTAGATATGTACATGAAGGCAGGGTAAAGTGACTCTGCATCAGGATAGATAGTAATAAGGTATTTGAGGTAGATATGTACATGAAGGCAGGGTAAAGTGACTCTGCATCAGGATAGATAGTAATAAGGTATTTGAGGTAGATATGTACATGAAGGCGGGGTAAAGTGACTCTGCATCAGGATAGATAGTAATAAGGTATTTGAGGTAGATATGTACATGAAGGCGGGGTAAAGTGACTCTGCATCAGGATAGATAGTAATAAGGTATTTGAGGTAGATATGTACATGAAGGCGGGGTAAAGTGACTCTGCATCAGGATAGATAGTAATAAGGTATTTGAGGTAGATATGTACATGAAGGCGGGGTAAAGTGACTCTGCATCAGGATAGATAGTAATAAGGTATTTGAGGTAGATATGTACATGAAGGCAGGGTAAAGTGACTCTGCATCAGGATAGATAGTAATAAGGTATTTGAGGTAGATATGTACATGAAGGCGGGGTAAAGTGACTCTGCATCAGGATAGATAGTAATAAGGTATTTGAGGTAGATATGTACATGAAGGCGGGGTAAAGTGACTCTGCATCAGGATAGATAGTAATAAGGTATTTGAGGTAGATATGTACATGAAGGCGGGGTAAAGTGACTCTGCATCAGGATAGATAGTAATAAGGTATTTGAGGTAGATATGTACATGAAGGCGGGGTAAAGTGACTCTGCATCAGGATAGATAGTAATAAGGTATTTGAGGTAGATATGTACATGAAGGCGGGGTAAAGTGACTCTGCATCAGGATAGAGAGTAATAAGGTATTTGAGGTAGATATGTACATGAAGGCGGGGTAAAGTGACTCTGCATCAGGATAGATAGTAATAAGGTATTTGAGGTAGATATGTACATGAAGGCAGGGTAAAGTGACTCTGCATCAGGATAGATAGTAATAAGGTATTTGAGGTAGATATGTACATGAAGGCGGGGTAAAGTGACTCTGCATCAGGATAGAGAGTAATAAGGTATTTGAGGTAGATATGTACATGAAGGCGGGGTAAAGTGACTCTGCATCAGGATAGATAGTAATAAGGTATTTGAGGTAGATATGTACATGAAGGCGGGGTAAAGTGACTCTGCATCAGGATAGATAGTAATAAGGTATTTGAGGTAGATATGTACATGAAGGCGGGGTAAAGTGACTCTGCATCAGGATAGATAGTAATAAGGTATTTGAGGTAGATATGTACATGAAGGCGGGGTAAAGTGACTCTGCATCAGGATAGATAGTAATAAGGTATTTGAGGTAGATATGTACATGAAGGCAGGGTAAAGTGACTCTGCATCAGGATAGATAGTAATAAGGTATTTGAGGTAGATATGTACATGAAGGCAGGGTAAAGTGACTCTGCATCAGGATAGATAGTAATAAGGTATTTGAGGTAGATATGTACATGAAGGCGGGGTAAAGTGACTCTGCATCAGGATAGATAGTAATAAGGTATTTGAGGTAGATATGTACATGAAGGCGGGGTAAAGTGACTCTGCATCAGGATAGATAGTAATAAGGTATTTGAGGTAGATATGTACATGAAGGCGGGGTAAAGTGACTCTGCATCAGGATAGATAGTAATAAGGTATTTGAGGTAGATATGTACATGAAGGCGGGGTAAAGTGACTGCATCAGGATAGAGAGTAATAAGGTATTTGAGGTAGATATGTACATGAAGGCAGGGTAAAGTGACTCTGCATCAGGATAGATAGTAATAAGGTATTTGAGGTAGATATGTACATGAAGGCGGGGTAAAGTGACTCTGCATCAGGATAGATAGTAATAAGGTATTTGAGGTAGATATGTACATGAAGGCGGGGTAAAGTGACTCTGCATCAGGATAGATAGTAATAAGGTATTTGAGGTAGATATGTACATGAAGGCGGGGTAAAGTGACTCTGCATCAGGATAGATAGTAATAAGGTATTTGAGGTAGATATGTACATGAAGGCAGGGTAAAGTGACTCTGCATCAGGATAGATAGTAATAAGGTATTTGAGGTAGATATGTACATGAAGGCGGGGTAAAGTGACTGCATCAGGATAGATAGTAATAAGGTATTTGAGGTAGATATGTACATGAAGGCAGGGTAAAGTGACTCTGCATCAGGATAGATAGTAATAAGGTATTTGAGGTAGATATGTACATGAAGGCAGGGTAAAGTGACTCTGCATCAGGATAGATAGTAATAAGGTATTTGAGGTAGATATGTACATGAAGGCAGGGTAAAGTGACTCTGCATCAGGATAGATAGTAATAAGGTATTTGAGGTAGATATGTACATGAAGGCGGGGTAAAGTGACTCTGCATCAGGATAGATAGTAATAAGGTATTTGAGGTAGATATGTACATGAAGGCGGGGTAAAGTGACTCTGCATCAGGATAGATAGTAATAAGGTATTTGAGGTAGATATGTACATGAAGGCGGGGTAAAGTGACTCTGCATCAGGATAGATAGTAATAAGGTATTTGAGGTAGATATGTACATGAAGGCGGGGTAAAGTGACTCTGCATCAGGATAGAGAGTAATAAGGTATTTGAGGTAGATATGTACATGAAGGCAGGGTAAAGTGACTCTGCATCAGGATAGATAGTAATAAGGTATTTGAGGTAGATATGTACATGAAGGCGGGGTAAAGTGACTCTGCATCAGGATAGATAGTAATAAGGTATTTGAGGTAGATATGTACATGAAGGCGGGGTAAAGTGACTCTGCATCAGGATAGATAGTAATAAGGTATTTGAGGTAGATATGTACATGAAGGCGGGGTAAAGTGACTCTGCATCAGGATAGATAGTAATAAGGTATTTGAGGTAGATATGTACATGAAGGCGGGGTAAAGTGACTCTGCATCAGGATAGATAGTAATAAGGTATTTGAGGTAGATATGTACATGAAGGCGGGGTAAAGTGACTCTGCATCAGGATAGATAGTAATAAGGTATTTGAGGTAGATATGTACATGAAGGCAGGGTAAAGTGACTCTGCATCAGGATAGATAGTAATAAGGTATTTGAGGTAGATATGTACATGAAGGCGGGGTAAAGTGACTCTGCATCAGGATAGATAGTAATAAGGTATTTGAGGTAGATATGTACATGAAGGCAGGGTAAAGTGACTCTGCATCAGGATAGATAGTAATAAGGTATTTGAGGTAGATATGTACATGAAGGCGGGGTAAAGTGACTGCATCAGGATAGAGAGTAATAAGGTATTTGAGGTAGATATGTACATGAAGGCAGGGTAAAGTGACTCTGCATCAGGATAGATAGTAATAAGGTATTTGAGGTAGATATGTACATGAAGGCAGGGTAAAGTGACTGCATCAGGATAGATAGTAATAAGGTATTTGAGGTAGATATGTACATGAAGGCGGGGTAAAGTGACTCTGCATCAGGATAGAGAGTAATAAGGTATTTGAGGTAGATATGTACATGAAGGCGGGGTAAAGTGACTCTGCATCAGGATAGATAGTAATAAGGTATTTGAGGTAGATATGTACATGAAGGCAGGGTAAAGTGACTCTGCATCAGGATAGATAGTAATAAGGTATTTGAGGTAGATATGTACATGAAGGCGGGGTAAAGTGACTCTGCATCAGGATAGAGAGTAATAAGGTATTTGAGGTAGATATGTACATGAAGGCGGGGTAAAGTGACTCTGCATCAGGATAGATAGTAATAAGGTATTTGAGGTAGATATGTACATGAAGGCGGGGTAAAGTGACTCTGCATCAGGATAGATAGTAATAAGGTATTTGAGGTAGATATGTACATGAAGGCGGGGTAAAGTGACTCTGCATCAGGATAGATAGTAATAAGGTATTTGAGGTAGATATGTACATGAAGGCGGGGTAAAGTGACTCTGCATCAGGATAGATAGTAATAAGGTATTTGAGGTAGATATGTACATGAAGGCAGGGTAAAGTGACTCTGCATCAGGATAGATAGTAATAAGGTATTTGAGGTAGATATGTACATGAAGGCAGGGTAAAGTGACTCTGCATCAGGATAGATAGTAATAAGGTATTTGAGGTAGATATGTACATGAAGGCAGGGTAAAGTGACTCTGCATCAGGATAGATAGTAATAAGGTATTTGAGGTAGATATGTACATGAAGGCGGGGTAAAGTGACTCTGCATCAGGATAGATAGTAATAAGGTATTTGAGGTAGATATGTACATGAAGGCGGGGTAAAGTGACTCTGCATCAGGATAGATAGTAATAAGGTATTTGAGGTAGATATGTACATGAAGGCGGGGTAAAGTGACTCTGCATCAGGATAGATAGTAATAAGGTATTTGAGGTAGATATGTACATGAAGGCGGGGTAAAGTGACTCTGCATCAGGATAGAGAGTAATAAGGTATTTGAGGTAGATATGTACATGAAGGCAGGGTAAAGTGACTCTGCATCAGGATAGATAGTAATAAGGTATTTGAGGTAGATATGTACATGAAGGCGGGGTAAAGTGACTCTGCATCAGGATAGATAGTAATAAGGTATTTGAGGTAGATATGTACATGAAGGCGGGGTAAAGTGACTCTGCATCAGGATAGATAGTAATAAGGTATTTGAGGTAGATATGTACATGAAGGCGGGGTAAAGTGACTCTGCATCAGGATAGATAGTAATAAGGTATTTGAGGTAGATATGTACATGAAGGCGGGGTAAAGTGACTCTGCATCAGGATAGATAGTAATAAGGTATCTGAGGTAGATATGTACATGAAGGCGGGGTAAAGTGACTCTGCATCAGGATAGAGAGTAATAAGGTATTTGAGGTAGATATGTACATGAAGGCAGGGTAAAGTGACTCTGCATCAGGATAGATAGTAATAAGGTATTTGAGGTAGATATGTACATGAAGGCGGGGTAAAGTGACTCTGCATCAGGATAGATAGTAATAAGGTATTTGAGGTAGATATGTACATGAAGGCAGGGTAAAGTGACTCTGCATCAGGATAGAGAGTAATAAGGTATTTGAGGTAGATATGTACATGAAGGCGGGGTAAAGTGACTGCATCAGGATAGAGAGTAATAAGGTATTTGAGGTAGATATGTACATGAAGGCAGGGTAAAGTGACTCTGCATCAGGATAGATAGTAATAAGGTATTTGAGGTAGATATGTACATGAAGGAGGGTAAAGTGACTGCATCAGGATAGATAGTAATAAGGTATTTGAGGTAGATATGTACATGAAGGCGGGGTAAAGTGACTCTGCATCAGGATAGAGAGTAATAAGGTATTTGAGGTAGATATGTACATGAAGGCGGGGTAAAGTGACTCTGCATCAGGATAGATAGTAATAAGGTATTTGAGGTAGATATGTACATGAAGGCAGGGTAAAGTGACTCTGCATCAGGATAGATAGTAATAAGGTATTTGAGGTAGATATGTACATGAAGGCGGGGTAAAGTGACTCTGCATCAGGATAGAGAGTAATAAGGTATTTGAGGTAGATATGTACATGAAGGCGGGGTAAAGTGACTCTGCATCAGGATAGATAGTAATAAGGTATTTGAGGTAGATATGTACATGAAGGCGGGGTAAAGTGACTCTGCATCAGGATAGATAGTAATAAGGTATTTGAGGTAGATATGTACATGAAGGCGGGGTAAAGTGACTCTGCATCAGGATAGATAGTAATAAGGTATTTGAGGTAGATATGTACATGAAGGCGGGGTAAAGTGACTCTGCATCAGGATAGATAGTAATAAGGTATTTGAGGTAGATATGTACATGAAGGCAGGGTAAAGTGACTCTGCATCAGGATAGATAGTAATAAGGTATTTGAGGTAGATATGTACATGAAGGCAGGGTAAAGTGACTCTGCATCAGGATAGATAGTAATAAGGTATTTGAGGTAGATATGTACATGAAGGCGGGGTAAAGTGACTCTGCATCAGGATAGATAGTAATAAGGTATTTGAGGTAGATATGTACATGAAGGCAGGGTAAAGTGACTCTGCATCAGGATAGATAGTAATAAGGTATTTGAGGTAGATATGTACATGAAGGCGGGGTAAAGTGACTCGCATCAGGATAGAGAGTAATAAGGTATTTGAGGTAGATATGTACATGAAGGCAGGGTAAAGTGACTCTGCATCAGGATAGATAGTAATAAGGTATTTGAGGTAGATATGTACATGAAGGCGGGGTAAAGTGACTCTGCATCAGGATAGATAGTAATAAGGTATTTGAGGTAGATATGTACATGAAGGCGGGGTAAAGTGACTCTGCATCAGGATAGATAGTAATAAGGTATTTGAGGTAGATATGTACATGAAGGCGGGGTAAAGTGACTCTGCATCAGGATAGATAGTAATAAGGTATTTGAGGTAGATATGTACATGAAGGCGGGGTAAAGTGACTCTGCATCAGGATAGAGTAGTAATAAGGTATTTGAGGTAGATATGTACATGAAGGCGGGGTAAAGTGACTCTGCATCAGGATAGATAGTAATAAGGTATTTGAGGTAGATATGTACATGAAGGCGGGGTAAAGTGACTCTGCATCAGGATAGATAGTAATAAGGTATTTGAGGTAGATATGTACATGAAGGCAGGGTAAAGTGACTCTGCATCAGGATAGATAGTAATAAGGTATTTGAGGTAGATATGTACATGAAGGCAGGGTAAAGTGACTCTGCATCAGGATAGATAGTAATAAGGTATTTGAGGTAGATATGTACATGAAGGCTGGGTAAAGTGACTCTGCATCAGGATAGATAGTAATAAGGTATTTGAGGTAGATATGTACATGAAGGCGGGGTAAAGTGACTCTGCATCAGGATAGAGAGTAATAAGGTATTTGAGGTAGATATGTACATGAAGGCAGGGTAAAGTGACTCTGCATCAGGATAGATAGTAATAAGGTATTTGAGGTAGATATGTACATGAAGGCGGGGTAAAGTGACTCTGCATCAGGATAGATAGTAATAAGGTATTTGAGGTAGATATGTACATGAAGGCGGGGTAAAGTGACTCTGCATCAGGATAGATAGTAATAAGGTATTTGAGGTAGATATGTACATGAAGGCGGGGTAAAGTGACTGCATCAGGATAGAGAGTAATAAGGTATTTGAGGTAGATATGTACATGAAGGCAGGGTAAAGTGACTCTGCATCAGGATAGATAGTAATAAGGTATTTGAGGTAGATATGTACATGAAGGCGGGGTAAAGTGACTCTGCATCAGGATAGATAGTAATAAGGTATTTGAGGTAGATATGTACATGAAGGCGGGGTAAAGTGACTCTGCATCAGGATAGATAGTAATAAGGTATTTGAGGTAGATATGTACATGAAGGCAGGGTAAAGTGACTCTGCATCAGGATAGATAGTAATAAGGTATTTGAGGTAGATATGTACATGAAGGCAGGGTAAAGTGACCTGCATCAGGATAGATAGTAATAAGGTATTTGAGGTAGATATGTACATGAAGGCGGGGTAAAGTGACTCTGCATCAGGATAGATAGTAATAAGGTATTTGAGGTAGATATGTACATGAAGGCAGGGTAAAGTGACTCTGCATCAGGATAGATAGTAATAAGGTATTTGAGGTAGATATGTACATGAAGGCAGGGTAAAGTGACTCTGCATCAGGATAGATAGTAATAAGGTATTTGAGGTAGATATGTACATGAAGGCAGGGTAAAGTGACTCTGCATCAGGATAGATAGTAATAAGGTATTTGAGGTAGATATGTACATGAAGGCGGGGTAAAGTGACTCTGCATCAGGATAGATAGTAATAAGGTATTTGAGGTAGATATGTACATGAAGGCGGGGTAAAGTGACTCTGCATCAGGATAGATAGTAATAAGGTATTTGAGGTAGATATGTACATGAAGGCGGGGTAAAGTGACTCTGCATCAGGATAGATAGTAATAAGGTATCTGAGGTAGATATGTACATGAAGGCGGGGTAAAGTGACTCTGCATCAGGATAGAGAGTAATAAGGTATTTGAGGTAGATATGTACATGAAGGCAGGGTAAAGTGACTCTGCATCAGGATAGATAGTAATAAGGTATTTGAGGTAGATATGTACATGAAGGCGGGGTAAAGTGACTCTGCATCAGGATAGATAGTAATAAGGTATTTGAGGTAGATATGTACATGAAGGCGGGGTAAAGTGACTCTGCATCAGGATAGATAGTAATAAGGTATTTGAGGTAGATATGTACATGAAGGCGGGGTAAAGTGACTCTGCATCAGGATAGATAGTAATAAGGTATTTGAGGTAGATATGTACATGAAGGCGGGGTAAAGTGACTCTGCATCAGGATAGATAGTAATAAGGTATCTGAGGTAGATATGTACATGAAGGCGGGGTAAAGTGACTCTGCATCAGGATAGAGAGTAATAAGGTATTTGAGGTAGATATGTACATGAAGGCAGGGTAAAGTGACTCTGCATCAGGATAGATAGTAATAAGGTATTTGAGGTAGATATGTACATGAAGGCGGGGTAAAGTGACTCTGCATCAGGATAGATAGTAATAAGGTATTTGAGGTAGATATGTACATGAAGGCAGGGTAAAGTGACTCTGCATCAGGATAGAGAGTAATAAGGTATTTGAGGTAGATATGTACATGAAGGCGGGGTAAAGTGACTGCATCAGGATAGAGAGTAATAAGGTATTTGAGGTAGATATGTACATGAAGGCAGGGTAAAGTGACTCTGCATCAGGATAGATAGTAATAAGGTATTTGAGGTAGATATGTACATGAAGGCAGGGTAAAGTGACTGCATCAGGATAGATAGTAATAAGGTATTTGAGGTAGATATGTACATGAAGGCGGGGTAAAGTGACTCTGCATCAGGATAGAGAGTAATAAGGTATTTGAGGTAGATATGTACATGAAGGCGGGGTAAAGTGACTCTGCATCAGGATAGAGAGTAATAAGGTATTTGAGGTAGATATGTACATGAAGGCAGGGTAAAGTGACTCTGCATCAGGATAGATAGTAATAAGGTATTTGAGGTAGATATGTACATGAAGGCGGGGTAAAGTGACTCTGCATCAGGATAGATAGTAATAAGGTATTTGAGGTAGATATGTACATGAAGGCGGGGTAAAGTGACTCTGCATCAGGATAGATAGTAATAAGGTATTTGAGGTAGATATGTACATGAAGGCGGGGTAAAGTGACTGCATCAGGATAGAGAGTAATAAGGTATTTGAGGAAGATATGTACATGAAGGCAGGGTAAAGTGACTCTGCATCAGGATAGATAGTAATAAGGTATTTGAGGTAGATATGTACGTGAAGGCGGGGTAAAGTGACTCTGCATCAGGATAGATAGTAATAAGGTATTTGAGGTAGATATGTACATGAAGGCGGGGTAAAGTGACTCTGCATCAGGATAGATAGTAATAAGGTATTTGAGGTAGATATGTACATGAAGGCAGGGTAAAGTGACTGCATCAGGATAGATAGTAATAAGGTATTTGAGGTAGATATGTACATGAAGGCAGGGTAAAGTGACCTGCATCAGGATAGATAGTAATAAGGTATTTGAGGTAGATATGTACATGAAGGCGGGGTAAAGTGACTGCATCAGGATAGATAGTAATAAGGTATTTGAGGTAGATATGTACATGAAGGCAGGGTAAAGTGACTCTGCATCAGGATAGATAGTAATAAGGTATTTGAGGTAGATATGTACATGAAGGCAGGGTAAAGTGACTCTGCATCAGGATAGATAGTAATAAGGTATTTGAGGTAGATATGTACATGAAGGCAGGGTAAAGTGACTCTGCATCAGGATAGATAGTAATAAGGTATTTGAGGTAGATATGTACATGAAGGCGGGGTAAAGTGACTCTGCATCAGGATAGATAGTAATAAGGTATTTGAGGTAGATATGTACATGAAGGCGGGGTAAAGTGACTCTGCATCAGGATAGATAGTAATAAGGTATTTGAGGTAGATATGTACATGAAGGCGGGGTAAAGTGACTCTGCATCAGGATAGATAGTAATAAGGTATCTGAGGTAGATATGTACATGAAGGCGGGGTAAAGTGACTCTGCATCAGGATAGAGAGTAATAAGGTATTTGAGGTAGATATGTACATGAAGGCAGGGTAAAGTGACTCTGCATCAGGATAGATAGTAATAAGGTATTTGAGGTAGATATGTACATGAAGGCGGGGTAAAGTGACTCTGCATCAGGATAGATAGTAATAAGGTATTTGAGGTAGATATGTACATGAAGGCGGGGTAAAGTGACTCTGCATCAGGATAGATAATAATAAGGTATTTGAGGTAGATATGTACATGAAGGCGGGGTAAAGTGACTCTGCATCAGGATAGATAGTAATAAGGTATTTGAGGTAGATATGTACATGAAGGCGGGGTAAAGTGACTCTGCATCAGGATAGATAGTAATAAGGTATCTGAGGTAGATATGTACATGAAGGCGGGGTAAAGTGACTCTGCATCAGGATAGAGAGTAATAAGGTATTTGAGGTAGATATGTACATGAAGGCAGGGTAAAGTGACTCTGCATCAGGATAGATAGTAATAAGGTATTTGAGGTAGATATGTACATGAAGGCGGGGTAAAGTGACTCTGCATCAGGATAGATAGTAATAAGGTATTTGAGGTAGATCTGTACATGAAGGCAGGGTAAAGTGACTCTGCATCAGGATAGAGAGTAATAAGGTATTTGAGGTAGATATGTACATGAAGGCGGGGTAAAGTGACTGCATCAGGATAGAGAGTAATAAGGTATTTGAGGTAGATATGTACATGAAGGCAGGGTAAAGTGACTCTGCATCAGGATAGATAGTAATAAGGTATTTGAGGTAGATATGTACATGAAGGAGGGTAAGGTGACTGCATCAGGATAGATAGTAATAAGGTATTTGAGGTAGATATGTACATGAAGCCGGGGTAAAGTGACTCTGCATCAGGATAGAGAGTAATAAGGTATTTGAGGTAGATATGTACATGAAGGCGGGGTAAAGTGACTCTGCATCAGGATAGATAGTAATAAGGTATTTGAGGTAGATATGTACATGAAGGCAGGGTAAAGTGACTCTGCATCAGGATAGATAGTAATAAGGTATTTGAGGTAGATATGTACATGAAGGCGGGGTAAAGGGACTCTGCATCAGGATAGAGAGTAATAAGGTATTTGAGGTAGATATGTACATGAAGGCGGGGTAAAGTGACTGCATCAGGATAGATAGTAATAAGGTATTTGAGGTAGATATGTACATGAAGGCGGGGTAAAGTGACTCTGCATCAGGATAGAGTGTAATAAGGTATTTGAGTTAGATATGTACATGAAGGCGGGGTAAAGTGACTCTGCATCAGGATAGATAGTAATAAGGTATTTGAGGTAGATATGTACATGAAGGCGGGGTAAAGTGACTCTGCATCAGGATAGATAGTAATAAGGTATTTGAGGTAGATATGTACATGAAGGCAGGGTAAAGTGACTCTGCATCAGGATAGAGAGTAATAAGGTATTTGAGGTAGATATGTACATGAAGGCAGGGTAAAGTGACTCTGCATCAGGATAGATAGTAATAAGGTATTTGAGGTAGATATGTACATGAAGGCGGGGTAAAGTGACTCTGCATCAGGATAGATAGTAATAAGGTATTTGAGGTAGATATGTACATGAAGGCAGGGTAAAGTGACTCTGCATCAGGATAGATAGTAATAAGGTATTTGAGGTAGAAATGTACATGAAGTCGGGGTAAAGTGACTGCATCAGGATAGAGAGTAATAAGGTATTTGAGGAAGATATGTACATGAAGGCAGGGTAAAGTGACTCTGCATCAGGATAGATAGTAATAAGGTATTTGAGGTAGATATGTACGTGAAAGCGGGGTAAAGTGACTCTGCATCAGGATAGATAGTAATAAGGTATTTGAGGTAGATATGTACATGAAGGCGGGGTAAAGTGACTCTGCATCAGGATAGATAGTAATAAGGTATTTGAGGTAGATATGTACATGAAGGCAGGGTAAAGTGACTGCATCAGGATAGATAGTAATAAGGTATTTGAGGTAGATATGTACATGAAGGCAGGGTAAAGTGACTGCATCAGGATAGATAGTAATAAGGTATTTGAGGTTGATCTGTACATGAAGGCGGGGTAAAGTGACTGCATCAGGATAGATAGTAATAAGGTATTTGAGGTAGATATGTACATGAAGGCAGGGTAAAGTGACTCTGCATCAGGATAGATAGTAATAAGGTATTTGAGGTAGATATGTACATGAAGGCGGGGTAAAGTGACTCTGCATCAGGATAGATAATAATAAGGTATTTGAGGTAGATATGTACATGAAGGCGGGGTAAAGTGACTCTGCATCAGGATAGATAGTAATAAGGTATTTGAGGTAGATATGTACATGAAGGCGGGATAAAGTGACTCTGCATCAGGATAGAGAGTAATAAGGTATTTGAGGTAGATATGTACATGAAGACAGGGTAAAGTGACTCTGCATCAGGATAGATAGTAATAAGGTATTTGAGGTAGATATGTACATGAAGGCGGGGTAAAGTGACTCTGCATCAGGATAGATAGTAATAAGGTATTTGAGGTAGATATGTACATGAAGGCAGGGTAAAGTGACTGCATCAGGATAGATAGTAATAAGGTATTTGAGGTTGATCTGTACATGAAGGCGGGGTAAAGTGACTGCATCAGGATAGATAGTAATAAGGTATTTGAGGTAGATATGTACATGAAGGCAGGGTAAAGTGACTCTGCATCAGGATAGATAGTAATAAGGTATTTGAGGTAGATATGTACATGAAGGCGGGGTAAAGTGACTCTGCATCAGGATAGATAATAATAAGGTATTTGAGGTAGATATGTACATGAAGGCGGGGTAAAGTGACTCTGCATCAGGATAGATAGTAATAAGGTATCTGAGGTAGATATGTACATGAAGGCGGGGTAAAGTGACTCTGCATCAGGATAGAGAGTAATAAGGTATTTGAGGTGGATATGTACATGAAGGCAGGGTAAAGTGACTCTGCATCAGGATAGATAGTAATAAGGTATTTGAGGTAGATATGTACATGAAGGCGGGGTAAAGTGACTCTGCATCAGGATAG
The DNA here is from genome assembly GCF_965601325.2 of Salmo salar. Classification (NCBI taxonomy): domain Eukaryota; kingdom Metazoa; phylum Chordata; class Actinopteri; order Salmoniformes; family Salmonidae; genus Salmo; species Salmo salar. The sequence continues at coordinate 98,788,733 of NC_138303.1, read as the reverse complement.
ATAGTAATAAGGTATTTGAGGTAGATCTGTACATGAAGGCAGGGTAAAGTGACTCTGCATTAGGATAGAGAGTAATAAGGTATTTGAGGTAGATATGTACATGAAGGCGGGGTAAAGTGACTGCATCAGGATAGAGAGTAATAAGGTATTTGAGGTAGATATGTACATGAAGGCAGGGTAAAGTGACTCTGCATCAGGATAGAGAGTAATAAGGTATTTGAGGTAGATATGTACATGAAGGCAGGGTAAAGTGACTCTGCATCAGGATAGATAGTAATAAGGTATTTGAGGTAGATATGTACATGAAGGCAGGGTAAAGTGACTGCATCAGGATAGAGAGTAATAAGGTATTTGAGGTAGATATGTACATGAAGGCGGGGTAAAGTGACTCTGCATCAGGATAGATAGTAATAAGGTATTTGAGGTAGATATGTACATGAAGGCGGGGTAAAGTGACTCTGCATCAGGATAGATAGTAATAAGGTATCTGAGGTAGATATGTACATGAAGGCGGGGTAAAGTGACTCTACATCAGGATAGAGAGTAATAAGGTATTTGAGGTAGATATGTACATGAAGGCAGGGTAAAGTGACTCTGCATCAGGATAGATAGTAATAAGGTATTTGAGGTAGATATGTACATGAAGGCGGGGTAAAGTGACTCTGCATCAGGATAGATAGTAATAAGGTATTTGAGGTAGATATGTACATGAAGGCAGGGTAAAGTGACTCTGCATCAGGATAGATAGTAATAAGGTATTTGAGGTAGATATGTACATGAAGGCGGGGTAAAGTGACTCTGCATCAGGATAGATAGTAATAAGGTATTTGAGGTAGATATGTACATGAAGGCAGGGTAAAGTGACTGCATCAGGATAGATAGTAATAAGGTATTTGAGGTAGATATGTACATGAAGGCAGGGTAAAGTGACTGCATCAGGATAGATAGTAAAAGGTATTTGAGGTTGATCTGTACATGAAGGCGGGGTAAAGTGACTGCATCAGGATAGATAGTAATAAGGTATTTGAGGTAGATATGTACATGAAGGCAGGGTAAAGTGACTCTGCATCAGGATAGATAGTAATAAGGTATTTGAGGTAGATATGTACATGAAGGCGGGGTAAAGTGACTCTGCATCAGGATAGATAATAATAAGGTATTTGAGGTAGATATGTACATGAAGGCGGGGTAAAGTGACTCTGCATCAGGATAGATAGTAATAAGGTATTTGAGGTAGATATGTACATGAAGGCGGGATAAAGTGACTCTGCATCAGGATAGAGAGTAATAAGGTATTTGAGGTAGATATGTACATGAAGACAGGGTAAAGTGACTCTGCATCAGGATAGATAGTAATAAGGTATTTGAGGTAGATATGTACATGAAGGCGGGGTAAAGTGACTCTGCATCAGGATAGATAGTAATAAGGTATTTGAGGTAGATATGTACATGAAGGCAGGGTAAAGTGACTGCATCAGGATAGATAGTAATAAGGTATTTGAGGTTGATCTGTACATGAAGGCGGGGTAAAGTGACTGCATCAGGATAGATAGTAATAAGGTATTTGAGGTAGATATGTACATGAAGGCAGGGTAAAGTGACTCTGCATCAGGATAGATAGTAATAAGGTATTTGAGGTAGATATGTACATGAAGGCGGGGTAAAGTGACTCTGCATCAGGATAGATAATAATAAGGTATTTGAGGTAGATATGTACATGAAGGCGGGGTAAAGTGACTCTGCATCAGGATAGATAGTAATAAGGTATCTGAGGTAGATATGTACATGAAGGCGGGGTAAAGTGACTCTGCATCAGGATAGAGAGTAATAAGGTATTTGAGGTGGATATGTACATGAAGGCAGGGTAAAGTGACTCTGCATCAGGATAGATAGTAATAAGGTATTTGAGGTAGATATGTACATGAAGGCGGGGTAAAGTGACTCTGCATCAGGATAGATAGTAATAAGGTATTTGAGGTAGATCTGTACATGAAGGCAGGGTAAAGTGACTCTGCATTAGGATAGAGAGTAATAAGGTATTTGAGGTAGATATGTACATGAAGGCGGGGTAAAGTGACTGCATCAGGATAGAGAGTAATAAGGTATTTGAGGTAGATATGTACATGAAGGCAGGGTAAAGTGACTCTGCATCAGGATAGAGAGTAATAAGGTATTTGAGGTAGATATGTACATGAAGGCAGGGTAAAGTGACTCTGCATCAGGATAGATAGTAATAAGGTATTTGAGGTAGATATGTACATGAAGGCAGGGTAAAGTGACTGCATCAGGATAGAGAGTAATAAGGTATTTGAGGTAGATATGTACATGAAGGCGGGGTAAAGTGACTCTGCATCAGGATAGATAGTAATAAGGTATTTGAGGTAGATATGTACATGAAGGCGGGGTAAAGTGACTCTGCATCAGGATAGATAGTAATAAGGTATCTGAGCTAGATATGTACATGAAGGCGGGGTAAAGTGACTCTACATCAGGATAGAGAGTAATAAGGTATTTGAGGTAGATATGTACATGAAGGCAGGGTAAAGTGACTCTGCATCAGGATAGATAGTAATAAGGTATTTGAGGTAGATATGTACATGAAGGCGGGGTAAAGTGACTCTGCATCAGGATAGATAGTAATAAGGTATTTGAGGTAGATATGTACATGAAGGCAGGGTAAAGTGACTCTGCATCAGGATAGATAGTAATAAGGTATTTGAGGTAGATATGTACATGAAGGCGGGGTAAAGTGACTGCATCAGGATAGAGAGTAATAAGGTATTTGAGGAAGATATGTACATGAAGGCAGGGTAAAGTGACTCTGCATCAGGATAGATAGTAATAAGGTATTTGAGGTAGATATGTACGTGAAGGCGGGGTAAAGTGACTCTGCATCAGGATAGATAGTAATAAGGTATTTGAGGTAGATATGTACATGAAGGCGGGGTAAAGTGACTCTGCATCAGGATAGATAGTAATAAGGTATTTGAGGTAGATATGTACATGAAGGCAGGGTAAAGTGACTGCATCAGGATAGATAGTAATAAGGTATTTGAGGTAGATATGTACATGAAGGCAGGGTAAAGTGACTCTGCATCAGGATAGATAGTAATAAGGTATTTGAGGTAGATATGTACATGAAGGTGGGGTAAAGTGACTGCATCAGGATAGAGAGTAATAAGGTATTTGAGGTAGATATGTACATGAAGGCAGGGTAAAGTGACTCTGCATCAGGATAGATAGTAATAAGGTATTTGAGGTAGATATGTACATGAAGGCAGGGTAAAGTGACTGCATCAGGATAGATAGTAATAAGGTATTTGAGGTAGATATGTACATGAAGGCGGGGTAAAGTGACTCTGCATCAGGATAGATAGTAATAAGGTATTTGAGGTAGATATGTACATGAAGGCGGGGTAAAGTGACTCTGCATCAGGATAGATAGTAATAAGGTATTTGAGGTAGATATGTACATGAAGGCGGGGTAAAGTGACTGCATCAGGATAGATAGTAATAAGGTATTTGAGGTAGATATGTACATGAAGGCAGGGTAAAGTGACTCTGCATCAGGATAGATAGTAATAAGGTATTTGAGGTAGATATGTACATGAAGGCAGGGTAAAGTGACTCTGCATCAGGATAGATAGGAATAAGGTATTTGAGGTAGATATGTACATGAAGGCGGGGTAAAGTGACTCTGCATCAGGATAGATAGTAATAAGGTATTTGAGGTAGATATGTACATGAAGGCGGGGTAAAGTGACTCTGCATCAGGATAGATAGTAATAAGGTATTTGAGGTAGATATGTACATGAAGGCGGGGTAAAGTGACTCTGCATCAGGATAGATAATTATAAGGTATTTGAGGTAGATATGTACATGAAGGCGGGGTAAAGTGACTCTGCATCAGGATAGATAGTAATAAGGTATTTGAGGTAGATATGTACATGAAGGCGGGGTAAAGTGACTCTGCATCAGGATAGATAGTAATAAGGTATCTGAGGTAGATATGTACATGAAGGCGGGGTAAAGTGACTCTGCATCAGGATAGAGAGTAATAAGGTATTTGAGGTAGATATGTACATGAAGGCAGGGTAAAGTGACTCTGCATCAGGATAGATAGTAATAAGGTATTTGAGGTAGATATGTACATGAAGGCGGGGTAAAGTGACTCTGCATCAGGATAGATAGTAATAAGGTATTTGAGGTAGATCTGTACATGAAGGCAGGGTAAAGTGACTCTGCATCAGGATAGATAGTAATAAGGTATTTGAGGTAGATATGTACATGAAGGCGGGGTAAAGTGACTGCATCAGGATAGAGAGTAATAAGGTATTTGAGGTAGATATGTACATGAAGGCAGGGTAAAGTGACTCTGCATCAGGATAGATAGTAATAAGGTATTTGAGGTAGATATGTACATGAAGGCAGGGTAAAGTGACTGCATCAGGATAGATAGTAATAAGGTATTTGAGGTAGATATGTACATGAAGGCGGGGTAAAGTGACTCTGCATCAGGATAGAGAGTAATAAGGTATTTGAGGTAGATATGTACATGAAGGCAGGGTAAAGTGACTCTGCATCAGGATAGATAGTAATAAGGTATTTGAGGTAGATATGTACATGAAGGCGGGGTAAAGTGACTCTGGATCAGGATAGATAGTAATAAGGTATTTGAGGTAGATCTGTACATGAAGGCAGGGTAAAGTGACTCTGCATCAGGATAGAGAGTAATAAGGTATTTGAGGTAGATATGTACATGAAGGCGGGGTAAAGTGACTGCATCAGGATAGAGAGTAATAAGGTATTTGAGGTAGATATGTACATGAAGGCAGGGTAAAGTGACTCTGCATCAGGATAGATAGTAATAAGGTATTTGAGGTAGATATGTACATGAAGGAGGGTAAGGTGACTGCATCAGGATAGATAGTAATAAGGTATTTGAGGTAGATATGTACATGAAGCCGGGGTAAAGTGACTCTGCATCAGGATAGAGAGTAATAAGGTATTTGAGGTAGATATGTACATGAAGGCGGGGTAAAGTGACTCTGCATCAGGATAGATAGTAATAAGGTATTTGAGGTAGATATGTACATGAAGGCAGGGTAAAGTGACTCTGCATCAGGATAGATAGTAATAAGGTATTTGAGGTAGATATGTACATGAAGGCGGGGTAAAGGGACTCTGCATCAGGATAGAGAGTAATAAGGTATTTGAGGTAGATATGTACATGAAGGCGGGGTAAAGTGACTGCATCAGGATAGATAGTAATAAGGTATTTGAGGTAGATATGTACATGAAGGCAGGGTAAAGTGACTGCATCAGGATAGATAGTAAAAGGTATTTGAGGTTGATCTGTACATGAAGGCGGGGTAAAGTGACTGCATCAGGATAGATAGTAATAAGGTATTTGAGGTAGATATGTACATGAAGGCAGGGTAAAGTGACTCTGCATCAGGATAGATAGTAATAAGGTATTTGAGGTAGATATGTACATGAAGGCGGGGTAAAGTGACTCTGCATCAGGATAGATAATAATAAGGTATTTGAGGTAGATATGTACATGAAGGCGGGGTAAAGTGACTCTGCATCAGGATAGATAGTAATAAGGTATTTGAGGTAGATATGTACATGAAGGCGGGATAAAGTGACTCTGCATCAGGATAGAGAGTAATAAGGTATTTGAGGTAGATATGTACATGAAGACAGGGTAAAGTGACTCTGCATCAGGATAGATAGTAATAAGGTATTTGAGGTAGATATGTACATGAAGGCGGGGTAAAGTGACTCTGCATCAGGATAGATAGTAATAAGGTATTTGAGGTAGATATGTACATGAAGGCAGGGTAAAGTGACTGCATCAGGATAGATAGTAATAAGGTATTTGAGGTTGATCTGTACATGAAGGCGGGGTAAAGTGACTGCATCAGGATAGATAGTAATAAGGTATTTGAGGTAGATATGTACATGAAGGCAGGGTAAAGTGACTCTGCATCAGGATAGATAGTAATAAGGTATTTGAGGTAGATATGTACATGAAGGCGGGGTAAAGTGACTCTGCATCAGGATAGATAGTAATAAGGTATTTGAGGTAGATATGTACATGAAGGCGGGGTAAAGTGACTCTGCATCAGGATAGATAGTAATAAGGTATCTGAGGTAGATATGTACATGAAGGCGGGGTAAAGTGACTCTGCATCAGGATAGAGAGTAATAAGGTATTTGAGGTAGATATGTACATGAAGGCAGGGTAAAGTGACTCTGCATCAGGATAGATAGTAATAAGGTATTTGAGGTAGATATGTACATGAAGGCGGGGTAAAGTGACTCTGCATCAGGATAGATAGTAATAAGGTATTTGAGGTAGATCTGTACATGAAGGCAGGGTAAAGTGACTCTGCATCAGGATAGAGAGTAATAAGGTATTTGAGGTAGATATGTACATGAAGGCGGGGTAAAGTGACTGCATCAGGATAGAGAGTAATAAGGTATTTGAGGTAGATATGTACATGAAGGCAGGGTAAAGTGACTCTGCATCAGGATAGAGAGTAATAAGGTATTTGAGGTAGATATGTACATGAAGGCAGGGTAAAGTGACTCTGCATCAGGATAGATAGTAATAAGGTATTTGAGGTAGATATGTACATGAAGGCAGGGTAAAGTGACTGCATCAGGATAGAGAGTAATAAGGTATTTGAGGTAGATATGTACATGAAGGCGGGGTAAAGTGACTCTGCATCAGGATAGATAGTAATAAGGTATTTGAGGTAGATATGTACATGAAGGCGGGGTAAAGTGACTCTGCATCAGGATAGATAGTAATAAGGTATCTGAGGTAGATATGTACATGAAGGCGGGGTAAAGTGACTCTACATCAGGATAGAGAGTAATAAGGTATTTGAGGTAGATATGTACATGAAGGCAGGGTAAAGTGACTCTGCATCAGGATAGATAGTAATAAGGTATTTGAGGTAGATATGTACATGAAGGCGGGGTAAAGTGACTCTGCATCAGGATAGATAGTAATAAGGTATTTGAGGTAGATATGTACATGAAGGCAGGGTAAAGTGACTCTGCATCAGGATAGATAGTAATAAGGTATTTGAGGTAGATATGTACATGAAGGCGGGGTAAAGTGACTGCATCAGGATAGAGAGTAATAAGGTATTTGAGGAAGATATGTACATGAAGGCAGGGTAAAGTGACTCTGCATCAGGATAGATAGTAATAAGGTATTTGAGGTAGATATGTACGTGAAGGCGGGGTAAAGTGACTCTGCATCAGGATAGATAGTAATAAGGTATTTGAGGTAGATATGTACATGAAGGCGGGGTAAAGTGACTCTGCATCAGGATAGATAGTAATAAGGTATTTGAGGTAGATATGTACATGAAGGCAGGGTAAAGTGACTGCATCAGGATAGATAGTAATAAGGTATTTGAGGTAGATATGTACATGAAGGCAGGGTAAAGTGACTCTGCATCAGGATAGATAGTAATAAGGTATTTGAGGTAGATATGTACATGAAGGTGGGGTAAAGTGACTGCATCAGGATAGAGAGTAATAAGGTATTTGAGGTAGATATGTACATGAAGGCAGGGTAAAGTGACTCTGCATCAGGATAGATAGTAATAAGGTATTTGAGGTAGATATGTACATGAAGGCAGGGTAAAGTGACTGCATCAGGATAGATAGTAATAAGGTATTTGAGGTAGATATGTACATGAAGGCGGGGTAAAGTGACTCTGCATCAGGATAGATAGTAATAAGGTATTTGAGGTAGATATGTACATGAAGGCGGGGTAAAGTGACTCTGCATCAGGATAGATAGTAATAAGGTATTTGAGGTAGATATGTACATGAAGGCGGGGTAAAGTGACTGCATCAGGATAGATAGTAATAAGGTATTTGAGGTAGATATGTACATGAAGGCAGGGTAAAGTGACTCTGCATCAGGATAGATAGTAATAAGGTATTTGAGGTAGATATGTACATGAAGGCAGGGTAAAGTGACTCTGCATCAGGATAGATAGGAATAAGGTATTTGAGGTAGATATGTACATGAAGGCGGGGTAAAGTGACTCTGCATCAGGATAGATAGTAATAAGGTATTTGAGGTAGATATGTACATGAAGGCGGGGTAAAGTGACTCTGCATCAGGATAGATAGTAATAAGGTATTTGAGGTAGATATGTACATGAAGGCGGGGTAAAGTGACTCTGCATCAGGATAGATAATTATAAGGTATTTGAGGTAGATATGTACATGAAGGCGGGGTAAAGTGACTCTGCATCAGGATAGATAGTAATAAGGTATTTGAGGTAGATATGTACATGAAGGCGGGGTAAAGTGACTCTGCATCAGGATAGATAGTAATAAGGTATCTGAGGTAGATATGTACATGAAGGCGGGGTAAAGTGACTCTGCATCAGGATAGAGAGTAATAAGGTATTTGAGGTAGATATGTACATGAAGGCAGGGTAAAGTGACTCTGCATCAGGATAGATAGTAATAAGGTATTTGAGGTAGATATGTACATGAAGGCGGGGTAAAGTGACTCTGCATCAGGATAGATAGTAATAAGGTATTTGAGGTAGATCTGTACATGAAGGCAGGGTAAAGTGACTCTGCATCAGGATAGATAGTAATAAGGTATTTGAGGTAGATATGTACATGAAGGCGGGGTAAAGTGACTGCATCAGGATAGAGAGTAATAAGGTATTTGAGGTAGATATGTACATGAAGGCAGGGTAAAGTGACTCTGCATCAGGATAGATAGTAATAAGGTATTTGAGGTAGATATGTACATGAAGGCAGGGTAAAGTGACTGCATCAGGATAGATAGTAATAAGGTATTTGAGGTAGATATGTACATGAAGGCGGGGTAAAGTGACTCTGCATCAGGATAGAGAGTAATAAGGTATTTGAGGTAGATATGTACATGAAGGCGGGGTAAAGTGACTGCATCAGGATAGATAGTAATAAGGTATTTGAGGTAGATATGTACATGAAGGCGGGGTAAAGTGACTCTGCATCAGGATAGAGTGTAATAAGGTATTTGAGGTAGATATGTACATGAAGGCGGGGTAAAGTGACTCTGCATCAGGATAGATAGTAATAAGGTATTTGAGGTAGATATGTACATGAAGGCGGGGTAAAGTGACTCTGCATCAGGATAGATAGTAATAAGGTATTTGAGGTAGATATGTACATGAAGGCAGGGTAAAGTGACTCTGCATCAGGATAGAGAGTAATAAGGTATTTGAGGTAGATATGTACATGAAGGCAGGGTAAAGTGACTCTGCATCAGGATAGATAGTAATAAGGTATTTGAGGTAGATATGTACATGAAGGCAGGGTAAAGTGACTGCATCAGGATAGAGAGTAATAAGGTATTTGAGGTAGATATGTACATGAATGCGGGGTAAAGTGACTCTGCATCAGGATTGATAGTAATAAGGTATTTGAGGTAGATATGTACATGAAGGCGGCGTAAAGTGACTCTGCATCAGGATAGATAGTAATAAGGTATCTGAGGTAGATATGTACATGAAGGCGGGGTAAAGTGACTCTGCATCAGGATAGAGAGTAATAAGGTATTTGAGGTAGATATGTACATGAAGGCAGGGTAAAGTGACTCTGCATCAGGATAGATAGTAATAAGGTATTTGAGGTAGATATGTACATGAAGGCGGGGTAAAGTGACTCTGCATCAGGATAGATAGTAATAAGGTATTTGAGGTAGATATGTACATGAAGGCAGGGTAAAGTGACTCTGCATCAGGATAGATAGTAATAAGGTATTTGAGGTAGATATGTACATGAAGGCGGGTAAAGTGACTGCATCAGGATAGATAGTAATAAGGTATTTGAGGTAGATATGTACATGAAGGCGGGGTAAAGTGACTCTGCATCAGGATAGATAGTAATAAGGTATTTGAGGTAGATATGTACATGAAGGCGGGGTAAAGTGACTCTGCATCAGGATAGATAGTAATAAGGTATTTGAGGTAGATATGTACATGAAGGCGGGGTAAAGTGACTCTGCATCAGGATAGATAGTAATAAGGTATTTGAGGTAGATATGTACATGAAGGCAGGGTAAAGTGACTCTGCATCAGGATAGATAGTAATAAGGTATTTGAGGTAGATATGTACATGAAGGCGGGGTAAAGTGACTCTGCATCAGGATAGATAGTAATAAGGTATTTGAGGTAGATATGTACATGAAGGCAGGGTAAAGTGACTCTGCATCAGGATAGATAGTAATAAGGTATTTGAGGTAGATATGTACATGAAGGCAGGGTAAAGTGACTCTGCATCAGGATAGATAGTAATAAGGTATTTGAGGTAGATATGTACATGAAGGCGGGGTAAAGTGACTGCATCAGGATAGAGAGTAATAAGGTACTTGAGGTAGATATGTACATGAAGGCAGGGTAAAGTGACTGCATCAGGATAGATAGTAATAAGGTATTTGAGGTAGATATGTACATGAAGGCGGGGTAAAGTGACTCTGCATCAGGATAGATAGTAATAAGGTATTTGAGGTAGATATGTACATGAAGGCAGGGTAAAGTGACTCTGCATCAGGATAGATAGTAATAAGGTATTTGAGGTAGATATGTACATGAAGGCGGGGTAAAGTGACTCTGCATCAGGATAGATAGTAATAAGGTATTTGAGGTAGATATGTACATGAAGGCAGGGTAAAGTGACTCTGCATCAGGATAGAGAGTAATAAGGTATTTGAGGTAGATATGTACATGAAGGCGGGGTAAAGTGACTCTGCATCAGGATAGATAGTAATAAGGTATTTGAGGTAGATATGTACATGAAGGCGGGGTAAAGTGACTCTGCATCAGGATAGATAGTAATAAGGTATTTGAGGTAGATATGTACATGAAGGCGGGGTAAAGTGACTCTGCATCAGGATAGATAGTAATAAGGTATCTGAGGTAGATATGTACATGAAGGCGGGGTAAAGTGACTCTGCATCAGGATAGAGAGTAATAAGGTATTTGAGGTAGATATGTACATGAAGGCAGGGTAAAGTGACTCTGCATCAGGATAGATAGTAATAAGGTATTTGAGGTAGATATGTACATGAAGGCGGGGTAAAGTGACTCTGCATCAGGATAGATAGTAATAAGGTATTTGAGGTAGATCTGTACATGAAGGCAGGGTAAAGTGACTCTGCATCAGGATAGATAGTAATAAGGTATTTGAGGTAGATATGTACATGAAGGCGGGGTAAAGTGACTGCATCAGGATAGAGAGTAATAAGGTATTTGAGGTAGATATGTACATGAAGGCAGGGTAAAGTGACTCTGCATCAGGATAGATAGTAATAAGGTATTTGAGGTAGATATGTACATGAAGGCAGGGTAAAGTGACTGCATCAGGATAGATAGTAATAAGGTATTTGAGGTAGATATGTACATGAAGGCGGGGTAAAGTGACTCTGCATCAGGATAGAGAGTAATAAGGTATTTGAGGTAGATATGTACATGAAGGCGGGGTAAAGTGACTGCATCAGGATAGATAGTAATAAGGTATTTGAGGTAGATATGTACATGAAGGCGGGGTAAAGTGACTCTGCATCAGGATAGAGTGTAATAAGGTATTTGAGGTAGATATGTACATGAAGGCGGGGTAAAGTGACTCTGCATCAGGATAGATAGTAATAAGGTATTTGAGGTAGATATGTACATGAAGGCGGGGTAAAGTGACTCTGCATCAGGATAGATAGTAATAAGGTATTTGAGGTAGATATGTACATGAAGGCAGGGTAAAGTGACTCTGCATCAGGATAGAGAGTAATAAGGTATTTGAGGTAGATATGTACATGAAGGCAGGGTAAAGTGACTCTGCATCAGGATAGATAGTAATAAGGTATTTGAGGTAGATATGTACATGAAGGCAGGGTAAAGTGACTGCATCAGGATAGAGAGTAATAAGGTATTTGAGGTAGATATGTACATGAATGCGGGGTAAAGTGACTCTGCATCAGGATAGATAGTAATAAGGTATTTGAGGTAGATATGTACATGAAGGCGGGGTAAAGTGACTCTGCATCAGGATAGATAGTAATAAGGTATTTGAGGTAGATATGTACATGAAGGCGGGGTAAAGTGACTGCATCAGGATAGATAGTAATAAGGTATTTGAGGTAGATATGTACATGAAGGCAGGGTAAAGTGACTCTGCATCAGGATAGATAGTAATAAGGTATTTGAGGTAGATATGTACATGAAGGCAGGGTAAAGTGACTGCATCAGGATAGATAGTAATAAGGTATTTGAGGTAGATATGTACATGAAGGCGGGGTAAAGTGACTCTGCATCAGGATAGAGAGTAATAAGGTATTTGAGGTAGATATGTACATGAAGGCGGGGTAAAGTGACTGCATCAGGATAGATAGTAATAAGGTATTTGAGGTAGATATGTACATGAAGGCGGGGTAAAGTGACTCTGCATCAGGATAGAGTGTAATAAGGTATTTGAGTTAGATATGTACATGAAGGCGGGGTAAAGTGACTCTGCATCAGGATAGATAGTAATAAGGTATTTGAGGTAGATATGTACATGAAGGCGGGGTAAAGTGACTCTGCATCAGGATAGATAGTAATAAGGTATTTGAGGTAGATATGTACATGAAGGCAGGGTAAAGTGACTCTGCATCAGGATAGAGAGTAATAAGGTATTTGAGGTAGATATGTACATGAAGGCAGGGTAAAGTGACTCTGCATCAGGATAGATAGTAATAAGGTATTTGAGGTAGATATGTACATGAAGGCAGGGTAAAGTGACTGCATCAGGATAGAGAGTAATAAGGTATTTGAGGTAGATATGTACATGAATGCGGGGTAAAGTGACTCTGCATCAGGATTGATAGTAATAAGGTATTTGAGGTAGATATGTACATGAAGGCGGCGTAAAGTGACTCTGCATCAGGATAGATAGTAATAAGGTATCTGAGGTAGATATGTACATGAAGGCGGGGTAAAGTGACTCTGCATCAGGATAGAGAGTAATAAGGTATTTGAGGTAGATATGTACATGAAGGCAGGGTAAAGTGACTCTGCATCAGGATAGATAGTAATAAGGTATTTGAGGTAGATATGTACATGAAGGCGGGGTAAAGTGACTCTGCATCAGGATAGATAGTAATAAGGTATTTGAGGTAGATATGTACATGAAGGCAGGGTAAAGTGACTCTGCATCAGGATAGATAGTAATAAGGTATTTGAGGTAGATATGTACATGAAGGCGGGGTAAAGTGACTCTGCATCAGGATAGATAGTAATAAGGTATTTGAGGTAGATATGTACATGAAGGCGGGGTAAAGTGACTCTGCATCAGGATAGATAGTAATAAGGTATTTGAGGTAGATATGTACATGAAGGCAGGGTAAAGTGACTCTGCATCAGGATAGATAGTAATAAGGTATTTGAGGTAGATATGTACATGAAGGCAGGGTAAAGTGACTCTGCATCAGGATAGATAGTAATAAGGTATTTGAGGTAGATATGTACATGAAGGCAGGGTAAAGTGACTCTGCATCAGGATAGATAGTAATAAGGTATTTGAGGTAGATATGTACATGAAGGCAGGGTAAAGTGACTCTGCATCAGGATAGATAGTAATAAGGTATTTGAGGTAGATATGTACATGAAGGCGGGGTAAAGTGACTGCATCAGGATAGAGAGTAATAAGGTACTTGAGGTAGATATGTACATGAAGGCAGGGTAAAGTGACTGCATCAGGATAGATAGTAATAAGGTATTTGAGGTAGATATGTACATGAAGGCGGGGTAAAGTGACTCTGCATCAGGATAGATAGTAATAAGGTATTTGAGGTAGATATGTACATGAAGGCAGGGTAAAGTGACTCTGCATCAGGATAGATAGTAATAAGGTATTTGAGGTAGATATGTACATGAAGGCGGGGTAAAGTGACTCTGCATCAGGATAGATAGTAATAAGGTATTTGAGGTAGATATGTACATGAAGGCAGGGTAAAGTGACTCTGCATCAGGATAGAGAGTAATAAGGTATTTGAGGTAGATATGTACATGAAGGCGGGGTAAAGTGACTCTGCATCAGGATAGATAGTAATAAGGTATTTGAGGTAGATATGTACATGAAGGCAGGGTAAAGTGACTCAGCATCAGGATAGAGAGTTATAAGAGTAAAATAAAGAACAGAGTAGCAGCAGCATATGAGCCTGAAAGTGTGTGCGTGTGTGTGTGTGTGTACGTATGTATGTGTGTGTGTTGTGTCTGTATGCGTGTGTGTGTGTGTGTGCGTATGTAGTGTATGTCAAAGTGTGTGGGTTTTTTGTGTCAGTGTAGTGTTTGTGAGTGAGTGTGTAGTGTCTTCAGAAATAATTCATGCACCTTGACTTCTTCCACATTTTGTTGTGTTACATTATTAATAAAAAAATATTTACAAACAAAATTCCACTTTGATATTATGGGGTACTGTGTGTAGATCAGTGACACAAAATCTACATTTAATCCATTTAATCAACAACATGTTGAAAAGATAAAGGAGTGTGAATACTTTCTGAAGGCACAGTGTCTATATACAGTCTTGTGAGTGTGCATAAAGTCAGTGCAAGATATGGTCAATGCACATAGTCCAGGTAACCATTTAATTAACTATTTAGCAGTCTTATGGCTTGGGGTAGAAGCTGTCTCAGAACCTGTTGGTCCGAGAGCCGATGCTCTGGTACCGTTTGCCGGACTGTGGCAGAGTGAACAGTCTATGGCTTGGGTGGCTGAAGTCTTTGGCAATTTTTTGGTCCTTCCTCTGATACCGCCTGATATAGAGATCCTGGACGGCAGGAAGCTCTGTTCCAGTGATGTATTGGGCTGTCTGTACCACCCTCTATAGAGCTTTGCAGTTGAGATGCTCTCGATGGTGCAACTGTAGAACTTTTTGAGGATCCGAGGGCCCATGCCAAATCTTTTCATCCTCCTGAGGGAGAGGAGGTACTGTCGTGTCCTCTTCACGACTGTGCGGGTGTGTGTTGACCATGTTAAGTCCTTAGTGATGTGGACGCCAAGGAACTTGAAGCACTCGACCCGCTCCACTACAGCCTTGTCGATGTGGATGGGGGCGTGCTCTCCCCTCTTTCTCCAATAGTCCACAATCAGCTCCTTGGTCTTACTGATGTTGAGGGAGAGGCTGTTGTCCTGGCACCACACTGCTAAGTCTCCGGCCTCCTTCCTGTAGGCTGTCTCATTGCCATCGGTGATCAGGCCTACCACCGTCATGTCGTCAGCAAACTTGATGATGGTGTTGGAGTCATGCGTGGCCACACAGTCATATGTTAACAGGGAGTGCAGGAGGGGACAAAGCACAGACATCTGAAGGGCCCCCATCTTGAGGATCAGCTTGGCGGAGGTGTTGTTGCCTACCATCACCACCTGGGTCCTGCCACCAGGAAGTCCAGGATCCAGTTGCAGAGTTTTGTGTAAACTTTACACAAGCTTTTGTTAGACTTTTGTGTCTGTATAGATTGCCACCTTTCTGTGCTGTCGCAAGCTTGTTGTTGGCAAGGCAACAGTGTAACATGGGTCAAAGCTGAACAGACAGCCAGGTATCCAGGCTGGGCTTTGTCTAGAGTTACTGCAGTTGCAGCCTTCGCCACTAGGGGCGGTGTTCACCATTCTCTCCCAGTGAACCGTGAGTCCTATATTGTCTAGCCACACTGTGTGATGAAGAACAAGGCTCTCCAACCCTGTTCCTGGAGAGATACCATCCTGTAGGTTTTCACTCCAACCCTAATTTAGCACACCTGATTCTAATAATTAGTTGGTTGATAAGCTGAATCAAGGTAATTGAATCAAGGCCTTCCCTGTAGCTCAGTTGGTAGAGCATTGTGTTTGCAACGCCAGGGTTGTGGGTTTGATTCCCATGGGGTCCAGCACAGGAAGAAAAAAAAATGTATGAAATGTATGCATTCACTACTGTAAGTTGCTCTGGATAAGAGTGTCTGCTAAATGACTAAAATGTAAAAATGTACAACTGGGGATGGAGCAAAAACCTACAGGAAGGGCTCTCTCCAGGATCAGGGTGTCACGCACTGATCTGTTTCACCTGTCCTTGTGATTGTTTCCCCCCCAACCAGGTGTCACTTATTTTCCCCAGTGTATTTATCCCTGTGTTTCCTGTCTCTCTGTGCCAGTTCGTCTTGTCTGTTTCAAGTCAACCAGCGTGTTTTTCCTGTGCTCCTGCTTTGCTATTCTCTCTTTTGCTAGTCCTCCCGATTTGACCCTTGCCTGTTTTCTGGACTCCGTACCTCGCTTGCCTGCCCTGACCTCAAGCCTGCCTGCCACTCTGTTCCTCCTGGACTCTGATCTGGTTTGACCTTTTGCCTGTCCACGACTATTCTCTTGCCTACCTTTTTTGGTACTAATAAATATCAAGCACTCAAACCATCTTCCTCCCGTGTCTGTATCTGGGTCTTGTCTGCATCTGGGTCTTGTCTGCATCTGGGTCTGGCCCTGAGCCCTTATACAGGGTCGGAGAGCCCTGCTGTAGAATATGGGTGGTCCATTTAATGTCTGAAAATCAAAGTATTATATATTATTATTCTAAAAAAGAAGATAACAGCTATAGACACAGAGATATGTATATTTCTTTACAACAGATATGAGCAGAACTTATTTTAAAACAATTGTAATTGTTTCCTCTCAGTTCTGTCTGCAGCCAGAGAATAGGACTGAAAGTTTGTTTTCCACACAACAACAGATGGCTGACTGTCACCGCACGCACACACACACTCAGAAATGAAATATACAAGTACAAAGAGACAGACTCTGTCAGCTGCGCTCGGCCCCTTGGGTAAAATTAAGGACAAGTAGCTTTCACCTCGGTGCCAAAACTAGTATGATTATAGGGGGGAAAATTCCACCATTCAGCAATATGCTGCATCAGTCATTCTCTAACTTGTTTATGGAAAGTTTGAGTTTGGTGATGTATGGTTGTGTATAACATTCTCATAGAAATGGTATATTACTCTAAGGTCAAGCTACAATAAGACGACATCAATAGGAAAAACCTGTAGTATGCCTACAGCTACAGAATATATATATATATACACACACACACACACACACACACACACACACACACACACACACACACACACACACACACACACACACACACACACACACACACACACACACACACACACACACACACACACACACACACACACACACACGCACACACACACACACACACACACACACACACACTCACACACACACACAAGGCTCCTCACTCCTCTCCTCTGCCCTCTGGTCATGACTGAGTGTCTATCAGGAGAGTTTTGGTCACGGGGGGGGGGGGGGGGTCTCTCTGGGTCTCTGAGACCTGAACCCATCATAACCTGCTGAGGATCTGACCCCTTCTGTCACCTCCTCTTCCTCTCCCTCTCCCCCTGTGACCACCCTCTTCCCCTCCTCCTCTGGTCTATATTCCCCATACTATTCCACTGTCGTCACTGCAGTGTGACTACTGAGAGAATACGGAGGGATTCCACAGGTAAAGAGAACAAGCTCAGACCTGAACATAGTGACATTTTTATAGTCTGCCTCTGTTATAATCATGTAAATTCTCTTCACCTGTTCTCATGAGAAGAACGGAGCTATTTTGTCATTAATCTTTTGTAGTTATGTATTTTCATTTGTGCAATTTCAGAAACCCAGACAGCTAGGTACTAGATACCCAGACAGCTAGGTACTAAAAACCCAGACAGCTAGGCACTAGATACCCAGACAGCTAGGCACTAGATACCCAGACAGTTAGGTACTAGAAATCCAGACAGCTAGGTCCTAGATACCCAGACAGCTAGGTACTAGAAACCCAGACAGCTAGGCACTAGAAACCCAGACAGCTAGGCACTAGATACCCAGACAGCTAGGTACTAGAAATCCAGACAGCTAGGCACTAGATACCCAGACAGCTAGGTACTAGAAATCCAGACAGCTAGGTCCTAGATACCCAGCCAGCTAGGTCCTAGATACCCAGAAAGTTATGTACTAGAAACCCAGACAGCTAGGTACTAGAAACCCAGACAACTAGGCACTAGAAACCCAGACAGCTAGGTACTAGAAACCCAGACAGCTAGGTACTAGAAACCCAGACAGCTAGGTACTAGATACCCAGACAGCTAGGTACTAGATACCCAGACAGCTAGGTACTAGAAACCCAGACAGCTAGGTACTAGATACCCAGACAGCTAGGTACTAGAAACCCAGACAGCTAGGTACTAGAAACACAGACAGCTAGGTACTAGAAACCCAGACAGCTAGGTACTAGAAACCCAGACTGCTAGGTACTAAAAACCCAGACAACTAGGCACTAGATACCCAGACAGCTAGGCACTAGATACCCAGACAGCTAGGCACTAGATACCCAGACAGCTAGGTACTAGAAATCCAGACAGCTAGGCACTAGATACCCAGACAGCTAGGTACTAGAAATCCAGACAGCTAGGCACTAGATACCCAGACAGCTAGGTACTAGAAATCCAGACAGCTAGGTCCTAGATACCCAGACAGCTAGGTACTAGAAACCCAGACAGCTAGGTACTAGAAACCCAGACAGCTAGGTACTAGAAACCCAGACAGCTAGGTACTAGAAACCCAGACAGCTAGGTACTAGAAACCCAGACAGCTATGCACTAGATACCCAGACAGCTAGGTACTAGAAATCCAGACAGCTAGGTCCTAGATACCCATAAAGTTATGTACTAGAAACCCAGACAGCTAGGTACTAGAAACCCAGACAGCTAGGTACTAGAAACCCAGACAGCTAGGTACTAGAAACCCAGACAGCTAGGTACTAGAAACCCAGACAGCTAGGCACTAGATACCCAGACAGCTAGGTACTAGAAACCCAGACAGCTAGGTACTAGAAACCCAGACAGCTAGGCACTAGATACCCAGACAGCTAGGCACTAGATACCCAGACAGCTAGGTACTAGAAACCCAGACAGCTAGGTACTAGAAACCCAGACAGCTAGGTACTAGATACCCAGACAGCTAGGTACTAGAAACCCAGACAGCTAGGCACTAGATACCCAGACAGCTAGGTACTAGATACCCAGACAGCTAGGCACTAGATACCCAGACAGCTAGGTACTAGAAACCCAGACAGCTAGGTACTAGAAACCCAGACAGCTAGGTCCTGGGTAGTACTGGAAGGTAGGTTCTTCTACAGAAAATCTACTTTTGGAACATTAATTGGTTGCTTTCATCCAGTGTGAAAAGTTTTTCTTTAGTTCACCGTCTCTGTGTGCCACTCACTCCCACTTAGGGTTGCATTTTCCTTTTTCTCAGAGGCATTGAAATTATTCACCTATTTTCAATCAGTGTTTAACCGTAATTTCATTTTGATTTTTGGGAAATTATTACCCGTTTAAGGATATTTGCATGCATTTGAAATATTAATGTCTTCTTCTGGTTGAGTGGAGAGATGAGAATTTGGCCACCGAGGACCCTCCTCTTCCCCTCTCCTCCCCATCCAGGCATATCTAGTCCCATTACCCAGGGTGCCCTGCAACGAGATAAGGGTGTAAATTAAAAACGGAGTTCTCTCTGCTGGACTCTGTATTGAATATAGAAATTGAATTATAGAAAGTGGGGGTAGTGATAATAGAATGGTGTCGGGCAGACGTAGTAATTTATCTGCACTGGCCTAGCAACATGACTACAGAATAGAGGAGGAGAGGGGATGGAGGGATGAGGGGTGTGAGGGGTGAGGATGTGAGAGGTGTGAGGGGATGAGGGGTGTGAGGGGGATGAGGGGGTGTTCAATAAGCATGATAGGCGGTCATACATAATATTAGTGAGGAGGAGAGGGTTTCAGGCCAGGTCATTGCTCGTCATATTTTCTGATTCAGTGCCCGCCATGTTGTGTCAGACATCACAGAAGAGATTGTTTTGACACGGCCGGCTCGTAAAATTTGCAGCTCGATTGAATTGATCATATTTTCATAAGGGCCATCAACTCTGTCTGCCTGCCAGGCCAGACTAGCTGACAGAGAGGGGGGACCAGGGAGGTGGACACAGAGGAGAGGGGGATAAGGAGATCTTTCCATCTTTCTCTGCCTCCCTCCCTCCTAAATCTGTTCCCTCCTCCACTTCTCAGCCTCCCTGCGTCTGATTCCTCTTGAGGTTTCTTCCTTCTAGGGAGATTTGCTTGTCACTGCACTGCTGCTGATGCTACTACTACTAATGTTTCTATCTTTCTGCCAATTTGAACTTCGAAAGGAGTGAAGTATGGTTTCTGACCCATATGTCTGCAGGGCTCCATCCCTCCCTCTCTCCCTGGATCCCTCTTTCTCTCCCCTCTACTCTCTCCCTCATCCATCTTTCCCTGCATCCCTCTTTCTCTCCCCTCTACTCGCTTCCTCCATCCATCTTTAACTCCATTCCTCTTTCTCTCCCCTCTACTCTCTTCCTCCCCCCCTCTCTCCCTGCATCCCTCTTTCTCTCCCCTCTAATCTCTCCCTCCTTCTCTCCCTGCATCCCTCTATCTCTCCCCTCTACTCTCTCCCTCCATCCATCTTTCCCTCCATTCCTCTTTCTCTCCCCTCTACTCTCTAGTCCCGTTTCTAACTATTTCTAACATGCGTCCACATATTCTGACTGTGCCCACATTTCTAGACAGGTGTAGATGATTAAAAGACACATTGTGATCTGATTATGATCAGATCTTCCTGACACATTTTGTCTGGATATCTTACAAGTGTAGAGGGATCTGGACAGAAAAAACATTTCAATCATAATTATATCGGCGTTGAAAATCATTGACAGGATGCAACATTGACTTATGCCGTTAATGTTTCTTAACATAGATAATCCAATATTGTTTTTAAAGAATATCTGTCAAATAATGTGCATACAGGGAGGAACCATGATATCTGGTCACGATGCAGACACAGTGGACGAATACCATGTGTAGACGCATGTCTTGAAATGTGGGCACAATCAAAATGTGGACAAGATAAGGACACGTTTGCACCAGGGATAATCAAGGCTTATGTCTCACCTCCCTTCTTGCCTCTTGCCCCAGAGCGCCTTCGTCTATGAATCCTAATGGGTGCTCTCTATGTAAATGATATACTGTATAAGAGATGATAAAATAATACATTTCTAATGTCCCTCCCAGACCTGCCTCTCTCTCTGTAGCCTATCATCTCAGATTAGTTTGTCTGCTTGGTCCCCCGCCCAAACACTCTGACTTAATTATTTAACTGGCAGAACATTTCACATCAAACCCCTTGTTTGGGTGCAAACACCATCATTCACACTGTGAAACTTAGGGAGGAAGAGGAGGAAGAAGAAAAAGTGAAAATGAAAAATGTAGGGATACACAATCCTCTCAATTATTTTCCTGATGCTTTAATGAAAAAAACAGATCCACAATGAAATGAGCAGCAGCATTTTAAAGTAGGATAGCTGAGGAGTTTCTAACAGCAGGATAATATAACATTGTTAATTATTCACACTACACTCCAGTGTCCCCAGCCAGATGCATTATACATTTATGTTTCATTACATTCTCGGAATTTAAATACAATAGTTTTGCCTGTCATTTGTTTTTCCCCTAGCCTTGCAATTAAAGAGTTTTAAAAAGTTTACAGAAACAACTCAAAAGGATAAAAAAAGTTAAATAGTATTGTGCGGATAAGTTACTGTGCAAGAGGAGTTTTCCGCTTACACACACACACACACACACACACACACACACACACACACACACACACACACACACACACACACACACACACACACACACACACACACACACACACACACACACACACACACCACACACACACACAGAAGGAGAGAGAGAGTTGGTGCTGGTACAGTAACCAGTATATTGTTCCCCTCACATCCACATAGTCTACTTCCTCCTCCAGTAGATTGTTTCCCTCACATCCATATTGTCTACTTCCTCCTCCAATAGATTCTCCCAGTCACCTCCACATTGTCTACTTCCTCCTCCAGTAGATTCTCCCAGTCACATCCACATTGTCTACTTCCTCCTCCAGTAGATTCTCCCAGTCACATCCACATAGTCTACTTCCTCCTCCAGTAGATTCTCCCAGTCACATCCACATAGTCTACTTCCTCCTCCAGTAGATTGTTTCCCTCACATCCACATTGTCTACTTCCTCCTTCAGTAGATTCTCCCAGTCACATCCACATAGTCTACTTCATCCTCCAGTAGATTCTCCCAGTCACATCCACATTGTCTACTTCCTCCTCCAGTAGATTCTCCCAGTCACATCCACATCGTCTACTTCCTCCTCCAGTAGATTCTCCCAGTCACATCCACATTGTCAACTTCCTACTCCAGTAGATTCTCCCAGTCACATCCACATTGTCTACTTCCTCCCCCAGTAGATTCTCCCAGTCACATCCACATTGTCTATTTCCTTCCACAGTAGATTCTCCCAGTCACATCCACATTGTCTATTTCCTTCCACAGTAGATTCTCCCAGTCACATCCACATTGTCTACTTCCTCCTCCAGTAGATTCTTCCAGTCACATCCACATTGTCTGCTTCCCCCAGTAGATTATCCCAGTCACATCCACATTGTCTGCTTCCTCCTCCAGTAGATTCTCCCAGTCACATCCACATTGTCTACTTCCTCCTCCAGTAGATTCTCCCAGTCACATACACATTGTCTGCTTCCTTCACCAGTAGATTCTCCCAGTCACATCCACATTGTCTACATCCTTCCCCAGTAGATTCTCCAAGTCACATCCACATTGTCTACATCCTTCCCCAGTAGATTCTTCCAGTCACATCCACATTGTCTACTTCCTTCCCCAGTAGATTCTCCCAGTCACATCCACATTGTCTGCTTCCTTCCACAGTAGATTCTCAGAGTCACATCCACATTGTTTATTTCCTCCGCCACTAGATTCTCCAAGTCACATCCACATTGTCTACTTCCTTCCCCAGTAGATTCTTCCAGTCACATCCACATTGTCTGCTTCCTTCAACAGTAGATTCTCCCAGTCACATCCACATTGTCTACATTCTTCCCCAGTAGATTCTCCAAGTCACATCCACATTGTCTGCATCCTTCCCCAGTAGATTCTTCCTGTCACATCCACATTGTCTACTTCCTTCCCCAGTAGATTCTCCCAGTCACATCCACATTGTCTGCTTCATTCCACAGTAGATTCTCCCAGTCACATCCACATTGTTTACTTCCTCCTCCAGTAGATTCTCCAAGTCACATCCACATTGTCTGCTTCCTTCCACAGTAGATTCTCCCAGTCACATCCACATTGTCTGCTTCCTTCCACAGTAGATTCTCCCAGTCACATCCACATTGTCTATTTCCTCCTCCAGTAGATTCTTCCAGTCACATCCACATAGTCTACTTCCTCCTCCGGTAGATTCTCCCAGTCACATCCACATTGTCTGCTTCCCCCAGTAGATTATCCCAGTCACATCCACATAGTCTACTTCCTCCTCCAGTAGATTCTCCCAGTCACATCCACATTGTCTGCTTCCTTCCACAGTAGATTCTCCCAGTCACATCCACATTGTCTACATTCTTCCCCAGTAGATTCTCCAAGTCACATCCACATTGTCTACATCCTTCCCCAGTAGATTCTTCCAGTCACATCCACATTGTCTACTTCCTTCCCCAGTAGATTCTCCCAGTCACATCCACATTGTCTGCTTCCTTCCACAGTAGATTCTCCCAGTCACATCCACATTGTTTACTTCCTCCTCCAGGAGATTTTCCAAGTCACATCCACATTGTCTACTTCCTTCCCCAGTAGATTATCCCAGCCACATCCACATTGTCTGCTTCCTTCCTCAGTAGATTCTCCCAGTCACATCCACATCGTCTGCTTCCTCCTCCAGTAGATTGTTTCCCTCACATCCACATTGTCTACTTCCTCCTCCAGTAGATTCTCCCAGTCACATCCACATAGTCTACTTCCTCCTCCAGTAGATTGTTTCCCTCACATCCACATTGTCTACTTCCTCCTCCAGTAGATTCTCCCAGTCACATCCACATTGTCTGCTTCCTTCCCCAGTAGATTCTCCCAGTAACATCCACATTGTCTGCTTCCTTCCTCAGTAGATTCTCCCAGTCACATCCACATCGTCTGCTTCCTTCCCCAGTAGATTCTCCAAGTCACATCTACATTGTCTGCTTCCTTCCCCAGTAGATTCTTCCAGTCACATCCACATTGTCTGCTTCCTCCTCCAGTAGATTCTTCCAGTCACATCCACATTGTCTACATCCTTCCCCAGTAGATTCTTCCAGTCACACCCACATTGTCTACTTCCTTCCCCAGTAGATTCTCCCAGTCACATCCACATTGTCTGCTTCCTTCCACAGTAGATTCTCCCAGTCACATCCACATTGTTTACTTCCTCCTCCAGGAGATTTTCCAAGTCACATCCACATTGTCTACTTCCTTCCCCAGTAGATTATCCCAGCCACATCCACATTGTCTGCTTCCTTCCTCAGTAGATTCTCCCAGTCACATCCACATCGTCTGCTTCCTCCTCCAGTAGATTGTTTCCCTCACATCCACATTGTCTACTTCCTCCTCCAGTAGATTCTCCCAGTCACATCCACATAGTCTACTTCCTCCTCCAGTAGATTGTTTCCCTCACATCCACATTGTCTACTTCCTCCTCCAGTAGATTCTCCCAGTCACATCCACATTGTCTGCTTCCTTCCCCAGTAGATTCTCCCAGTAACATCCACATTGTCTGCTTCCTTCCTCAGTAGATTCTCCCAGTCACATCCACATCGTCTGCTTCCTTCCCCAGTAGATTCTCCAAGTCACATCTACATTGTCTGCTTCCTTCCCCAGTAGATTCTTCCAGTCACATCCACATTGTCTGCTTCCTCCTCCAGTAGATTCTTCCAGTCACATCCACATTGTCTACTTCCTCCTTCAGTAGATTCTCCCAGTCACATCCACATAGTCTACTTCATCCTCCAGTAGATTCTCCCAGTCACATCCACATTGTCTACTTCCTCCTCCAGTAGATTCTCCCAGTCACATCCACATCGTCTACTTCCTCCTCCAGTAGATTCTCCCAGTCACATCCACATTGTCCACTTCCTCCTCCAGTAGATTCTTCCAGTCACATCCACATTGTCTGCTTCCCCCAGTAGATTATCCCAGTCACATCCACATTGTCTGCTTCCTCCTCCAGTAGATTCTCCCAGTCACATCCACATTGTCTACTTCCTCCTCCAGTAGATTCTCCCAGTCACATACACATTGTCTGCTTCCTTCACCAGTAGATTCTCCCAGTCACATCCACATTGTCTACATCCTTCCCCAGTAGATTCTCCAAGTCACATCCACATTGTCTACATCCTTCCCCAGTAGATTCTTCCAGTCACATCCACATTGTCTACTTCCTTCCCCAGTAGATTCTCCCAGTCACATCCACATTGTCTGCTTCCTTCCACAGTAGATTCTCAGAGTCACATCCACATTGTCTGCTTCCTTCCACAGTAGATTCTCCAGAGTCACATCCACATTGTCTACTTCCTTCCCCAGTAGATTCTTCCAGTCACATCCACATTGTCTGCTTCCTTCAACAGTAGATTCTCCCAGTCACATCCACATTGTCTACATTCTTCCCCAGTAGATTCTCCAAGTCACATCCACATTGTCTGCATCCTTCCCCAGTAGATTCTTCCTGTCACATCCACATTGTCTACTTCCTTCCCCAGTAGATTCTCCCAGTCACATCCACATTGTCTGCTTCATTCCACAGTAGATTCTCCCAGTCACATCCACATTGTTTACTTCCTCCTCCAGTAGATTCTCCAAGTCACATCCACATTGTCTGCTTCCTTCCACAGTAGATTCTCCCAGTCACATCCACATTGTCTGCTTCCTTCCACAGTAGATTCTCCCAGTCACATCCACATTGTCTATTTCCTCCTCCAGTAGATTCTTCCAGTCACATCCACATAGTCTACTTCCTCCTCCGGTAGATTCTCCCAGTCACATCCACATTGTCTGCTTCCCCCAGTAGATTATCCCAGTCACATCCACATAGTCTACTTCCTCCTCCAGTAGATTCTCCCAGTCACATCCACATTGTCTGCTTCCTTCCACAGTAGATTCTCCCAGTCACATCCACATTGTCTACATTCTTCCCCAGTAGATTCTCCAAGTCACATCCACATTGTCTACATCCTTCCCCAGTAGATTCTTCCAGTCACATCCACATTGTCTACTTCCTTCCCCAGTAGATTCTCCCAGTCACATCCACATTGTCTGCTTCCTTCCACAGTAGATTCTCCCAGTCACATCCACATTGTTTACTTCCTCCTCCAGGAGATTTTCCAAGTCACATCCACATTGTCTACTTCCTTCCCCAGTAGATTATCCCAGCCACATCCACATTGTCTGCTTCCTTCCTCAGTAGATTCTCCCAGTCACATCCACATCGTCTGCTTCCTCCTCCAGTAGATTGTTTCCCTCACATCCACATTGTCTACTTCCTCCTCCAGTAGATTCTCCCAGTCACATCCACATAGTCTACTTCCTCCTCCAGTAGATTGTTTCCCTCACATCCACATTGTCTACTTCCTCCTCCAGTAGATTCTCCCAGTCACATCCACATTGTCTGCTTCCTTCCCCAGTAGATTCTCCCAGTAACATCCACATTGTCTGCTTCCTTCCTCAGTAGATTCTCCCAGTCACATCCACATCGTCTGCTTCCTTCCCCAGTAGATTCTCCAAGTCACATCTACATTGTCTGCTTCCTTCCCCAGTAGATTCTTCCAGTCACATCCACATTGTCTGCATCTTCCTCCAGTAGATTCTTCCAGTCACATCCACATTGTCTACATCCTTCCCCAGTAGATTCTTCCAGTCACATCCACATTGTCTACTTCCTTCCCCAGTAGATTCTCCCAGTCACATCCACATTGTCTGCTTCCTTCCACAGTAGATTCTCCCAGTCACATCCACATTGTTTACTTCCTCCTCCAGGAGATTTTCCAAGTCACATCCACATTGTCTACTTCCTTCCCCAGTAGATTATCCCAGCCACATCCACATTGTCTGCTTCCTTCCTCTGTAGATTCTCCCAGTCACATCCACATCGTCTGCTTCCTCCTCCAGTAGATTGTTTCCCTCACATCCACATTGTCTACTTCCTCCTCCAGTAGATTCTCCCAGTCACATCCACATAGTCTACTTCCTCCTCCAGTAGATTGTTTCCCTCACATCCACATTGTCTACTTCCTCCTCCAGTAGATTCTCCCAGTCACATCCACATTGTCTGCTTCCTTCCCCAGTAGATTCTCCCAGTAACATCCACATTGTCTGCTTCCTTCCTCAGTAGATTCTCCCAGTCACATCCACATCGTCTGCTTCCTTCCCCAGTAGATTCTCCAAGTCACATCTACATTGTCTGCTTCCTTCCCCAGTAGATTCTTCCAGTCACATCCACATTGTCTGCTTCCTCCTCCAGTAGATTCTTCCAGTCACATCCACATTGTCTACTTCCTCCTTCAGTAGATTCTCCCAGTCACATCCACATAGTCTACTTCATCCTCCAGTAGATTCTCCCAGTCACATCCACATTGTCTACTTCCTCCTCCAGTAGATTCTCCCAGTCACACCCACATCGTCTACTTCCTCCTCCAGTAGATTCTCCCAGTCACATCCACATTGTCTACTTCCTCCTCCAGTAGATTCTCCCATTCACATCCACATTGTCTACTTCCTCCCCCAGTAGATTCTCCCAGTCACATCCACATTGTCTATTTCCTTCCACAGTACATTCTCCCAATCACATCAACATTGTCTATTTCCTTCCACAGTAGATTCTCCCAGTCACATCCACATTGTCTACTTCCTCCTCCAGTAGATTCTTCCAGTCACATCCACATTGTCTGCTTCCCCCAGTAGATTATCCCAGTCACATCCACATTGTCTGCTTCCTCCTCCAGTAGATTTTCCCAGTCACATCCACATAGTCTACTTCCTCCTCCAGTAGATTCTCCCAGTCACATCCACATTGTCTGCTTCCTTCCACAGTAGATTCTCCCAGTCACATCCACATTGTCTACGTCCTCCTCCAGTAGATTGTTCCCCTCACATCCACATTGTCTACTTCCTCCTCCAGTAGATTATCCCAGTCACATCCACATAGTCTACTTCCTCCTCCAGTAGATTCTCCCAGTCACATCCACATTGTCTGCTTCCTTCCACAGTAGATTCTCCCAGTCACATCCACATTGTCTACATTCTTCCCCAGTAGATTCTCCAAGTCACATCCACATTGTCTACATCCTTTCCCAGTAGATTCTTCCAGTCACATCCACATTGTCTACTTCCTTCCCCAGTAGATTCTCACAGTCACATCCACATTGTCTGCTTCCTTCCACAGTAGATTCTCCCAGTCACATCCACATTGTTTACTTCCTCCTCCAGGAGATTTTCCAAGTCACATCCACATTGTCTACTTCCTTCCCCAGTATATTCTCCCAGCCACATCCACATTGTCTGCTTCCTTCCTCAGTAGATTCTCCCAGTCACATCCACATCGTCTGCTTCAGACTCCAGTAGATTGTTTCCCTCACATCCACATTGTCTACTTCCTCCTCCAGTAGATTCTCCCAGTCACATCCACATAGTCTACTTCCTCCTCCAGTAGATTGTTTCCCTCACATCTACATTGTCTACTTCCTCCTCCAGTAGATTCTCCCAGTCACATCCACGTTGTCTGCTTCCTTCCCCAGTAGATTCTCCTAGTCACATCCACATTTTCTGCTTCCTTCCTCAGTAGATTCTCCCAGTCACATCCACATTGTCTGCTTCCTCCTCCAGTAGATTCTTCCAGTCACATCCACATTGTCTACTTCCTCCTTCAGTAGATTCTCCCAGTCACATCCACATAGTCTACTTCATCCTCCAGTAGATTCTCCCAGTCACATCGACATTGTCTACTTCCTCCTCCAGTAGGCTCTCCCAGTCAAATCCACATCGTCTACTTCCTCCTCCAGTAGATTCTCCCAGTCACATCCACATTGTCTACTTCCTACTCCAGTAGATTCTCCCAGTCACATCCACATTGTCTACTTCCTCCCCCAGTAGATTCTCCCAGTCACATCCACATTGTCTATTTCCTTCCACAGTAGATTCTCCCAGTCACATCCACATTGTCTACTTCCTCCTCCAGTAGATTCTTCCAGTCACATCCACATTGTCTGCTTCCCCCAGTAGATTATCCCAGTCACATCTACATTGTCTGCTTCCTCCTCCAGTAGATTCTCCCAGTCACATCCACATTGTCTACTTCCTCCTCCAGTAGATTCTCCCAGTCACATACACATTGTCTGCTTCCTTCACCAGTAGATTCTCCCAGTCACATCCACATTGTCTACATCCTTCCCCAGTAGATTCTCCAAGTCACATCCACATTGTCTACATCCTTCCCCAGTAGATTCTTCCAGTCACAGCCACATTGTCTACTTCCTTCCCCAGTAGATTCTCCCAGTCACATCCACATTGTCTGCTTCCTTCCACAGTAGATTCTCAGAGTCACATCCACATTGTTTACTTCGTCCGCCACTAGATTCTCCAAGTCACATCCACATTGTCTACTTCCTTCCCCAGTAGATTCTTCCAGTCACATCCACATTGTCTGCTTCCTTCAACAGTAGATTCTCCCAGTCACATCCACATTGTCTACATTCTTCCCCAGTAGATTCTCCAAGTCACATCCACATTGTCTGCATCCTTCCCCAGTAGATTCTTCCTGTCACATCCACATTGTCTACTTCCTTCCCCAGTAGATTCTCCCAGTCACATCCACATTGTCTGCTTCATTCCACAGTAGATTCTCTCAGTCACATCCACATTGTTTACTTCCTCCTCCAGTAGATTATCCAAGTCACATCCACATTGTTTACTTCCTTCCCCAGTAGATTCTTCCAGTCACATCCACATTGTCTGTTTCCTTTCCCAGTAGATTCTCCCAGTCACATCCACATTGTCTACATCCTTCCACAGTAGATTCTTCCAGTCACATCCACATTGTCTACTTCCTCCTCCAGTAGATTCTCCAAGTCACATCCACATTGTCTGCTTCCTTCCACAGTAGATTCTCCCAGTCACATCCACATTGTCTGCTTCCTTCCACAGTAGATTCTCCCAGTCACATGCACATTGTCTATTTCCTCCTCCAGTAGATTCTTCCAGTCACATCCACATAGTCTACTTCCTCCTCCAGTAGATTCTCCCAGTCACATCCACATTTTCTGCTTCCCCCAGTAGATTATCCCAGTCACATCCACATAGTCTACTTCCTCCTCCAGTAGATTCTCCCAGTCACATCCACATTGTCTGCTTCCTTCCACAGTAGATTCTCCCAGTCACATCCAGATTGTCTACATTCTTCCCCAGTAGATTCTCCAAGTCACATCCACATTGTCTACATCCTTCCCCAGTAGATTCTTCCAGTCACATCCACATTGTCTACTTCCTTCCCCAGTAGATTCTCCCAGTCACATCCACATTGTCTGCTTCCTTCCACAGTAGATTCTCCCAGTCACATCCACATTGTTTACTTCCTCCTCCAGGAGATTTTCCAAGTCACATCCACATTGTCTACTTCCTTCCCCAGTAGATTATCCCAGCCACATCCACATTGTCTGCTTCCTTCCTCAGTAGATTCTCCCAGTCACATCCACATAGTCTACTTCCTCCTCCAGTAGATTGTTTCCCTCACATCCACATTGTCTACTTCCTCCTCCAGTAGATTCTCCCAGTCACATCCACATTGTCTGCTTCCTTCCCCAGTAGATTCTCCCAGTCACATCCACATTGTCTGCTTCCTTCCTCAGTAGATTCTCCCAGTCACATCCACATCATCTGCTTCCTTCCCCAGTAGATTCTCCAAGTCACATCTACATTGTCTGCTTCCTTCCCCAGTAGATTCTTCCAGTCACATCCACATTGTCTGCTTCCTCCTCCAGTAGATTCTTCCAGTCACATCCACATTGTCTACTTCCTCCTTCAGTAGATTCTCCCAGTCACATCCACATAGTCTACTTCATCCTCCAGTAGATTCTCCCAGTCACATCCAAATTGTCTACTTCCTCCTGCAGTAGATTATCCCAGTCACATCCACATCATCTACTTCCTCCTCAAGTAGATTCTCCCAGTCACATCCACATTGTCTACTTCCTCCTCCAGTAGATTCTCCCAGTCACATCCACATTCTCTACTTCCTCCCCCAGTAGATTCTCCCAGTCACATCCACATTGTCTATTTCCTTCCACAGTACATTCTCCCAATCACATCCACATTGTCTATTTCCTTCCACAGTAGATTCTCCCAGTCACATCCACATTGTCTACTTCCTCCTCCAATAGATTCTTCCAGTCACATCCACATTGTCTGCTTCCCCCAGTAGATTATCCCAGTCACATCCACATTGTCTGCTTCCTCCTCCAGTAGATTTTCCCAGTCACATCCACATAGTCTACTTCCTCCTCCAGTAGATTCTCCCAGTCACATCCACATTGTCTGCTTCCTTCCACAGTAGATTCTCCCAGTCACATCCACATTGTCTACGTCCTCCTCCAGTAGATTGTTCCCATCACATCCACATTGTCTACTTCCTCCTCCAGTAGATTATCCCAGTCACATCCACATAGTCTACTTCCTCCTCCAGTAGATTCTTCCAGTCACATCCACATTGTCTGCTTCCTTCCACAGTAGATTCTCCCAGTCACATCCACATTGTCTACATTCTTCCCCAGTAGATTCTCCAAGTCACATCCACATTGTCTACATCCTTCCCCAGTAGATTCTTCCAGTCACATCCAAATTGTCTACTTCCTTCCCCAGTAGATTCTTCCAGTCACATCCACATTGTCTGCTTCCCCCAGTAGATTATCCCAGTCACATCCACATTGTCTGCTTCCTCCTCCAGTAGATTCTCCCAGTCACATCCACATTGTCTACTTCCTCCTCCAGTAGATTCTCCCAGTCACATACACATTGTCTGCTTCCTTCACCAGTAGATTCTCCCAGTCACATCCACATTGTCTACTTCCTCCCCCAGTAGATTCTCCCAGTCACATCCACATTGTCTATTTCCTTCCACAGTAGATTCTCCCAGTCACATCCACATTGTCTATTTCCTTCCACAGTAGATTCTCCCAGTCACATCCACATTGTCTACTTCCTCCTCCAGTAGATTCTTCCAGTCACATCCACATTGTCTGCTTCCCCCAGTAGATTATCCCAGTCACATCCACATTGTCTGCTTCCTCCTCCAGTAGATTCTCCCAGTCACATCCACATTGTCTACTTCCTCCTCCAGTAGATTCTCCCAGTCACATACACATTGTCTAATTCCTTCACCAGTAGATTCTCCCAGTCACATCCACATTGTCTACATCCTTCCCCAGTAGATTCTCCAAGTCACATCCACATTGTCTACATCCTTCCCCAGTAGATTCTTCCAGTCACATCCACATTGTCTACTTCCTTCCCCAGTAGATTCTCCCAGTCACATCCACATTGTCTGCTTCCTTCCACAGTAGATTCTCAGAGTCACATCCACATTGTTTACTTCCTCCGCCACTAGATTCTCCCAGTCACATCCACATTGTCTACATTCTTCCCATAAGATTCTCCAAGTCACATCCACATTGTCTGCATCCTTCCCCAGTAGATTCTTCCTGTCACATCCACATTGTCTACTTCCTTCCCCAGTAGATTCTCCCAGTCACATCCACATTGTCTGCTTCATTCCACAGTAGATTCTCCCAGTCACATCCACATTGTTTACTTCCTCCTCCAGTAGATTCTCCAAGTCACATCCACATTGTCTGCTTCCTTCCACAGTAGATTCTCCCAGTCACATCCACATTGTCTGCTTCCTTCCACAGTAGATTCTCCCAGTCACATCCACATTGTCTATTTCCTCCTCCAGTAGATTCTTCCAGTCACATCCACATAGTCTACTTCCTCCTCCGGTAGATTCTCCCAGTCACATCCACATTGTCTGCTTCCTTCCACAGTAGATTCTCCCAGTCACATCCACATTGTCTACATTCTTCCCCAGTAGATTCTCCAAGTAACATCCACATTGTCTACATCCTTCCCCAGTAGATTCTTCCAGTCACATACACATTGTCTACTTCCTTCCCCAGTAGATTCTCCCAGTCACATCCACATTGTCTGCTTCCTTCCACAGTAGATTCTCCCAGTCACATCCACATTGTTTACTTCCTCCTCCAGGAGATTTTCCAAGTCACATCCACATTGTCTACTTCCTTCCCCAGTAGATTATCCCAGCCACATCCACATTGTCTGCTTCCTTCCTCAGTAGATTCTCCCAGTCACATCCACATCGTCTGCTTCCTCCTCCAGTAGATTGTTTCCCTCACATCCACATTGTCTACTTCCTCCTCCAGTAGATTCTCCCAGTCACATCCACATAGTCTACTTCCTCCTCCAGTAGATTGTTTCCCTCACATCCACATTGTCTACTTCCTCCTCCAGTAGATTCTCCCAGTCACATCCACATTGTCTGCTTCCTTCCCCAGTAGATTCTCCCAGTAACATCCACATTGTCTGCTTCCTTCCTCAGTAGATTCTCCCAGTCACATCCACATCGTCTGCTTCCTTCCCCAGTAGATTCTCCAAGTCACATCTACATTGTCTGCTTCCTTCCCCAGTAGATTCTTCCAGTCACATCCACATTGTCTGCTTCCTCCTCCAGTAGATTCTTCCAGTCACATCCACATTGTCTACTTCCTCCTTCAGTAGATTCTCCCAGTCACATCCACATAGTCTACTTCATCCTCCAGTAGATTCTCCCAGTAACATCCACATTGTCTACTTCCTCCTCCAGTAGATTCTCCCAGTCACATCCACATCGTCTACTTCCTCCTCCAGTAGATTCTCCCAGTCACATCCACATTGTCTACTTCCTCCTCCAGTAGATTCTCCCAGTCACATCCACATTGTCTACTTCCTCCCCCAGTAGATTCTCCCAGTCACATCCACATTGTCTATTTCCTTCCACAGTACATTCTCCCAATCACATCCACATTGTCTATTTCCTTCCACAGTAGATTCTCCCAGTCACATCCACATTGTCTACTTCCTCCTCCAGTAGATTCTTCCAGTCACATCCACATTGTCTGCTTCCCCCAGTAGATTATCCCAGTCACATCCACTATGTCTGCTTCCTCCTCCAGTAGATTTTCCCAGTCACATCCACATAGTCTACTTCCTCCTCCAGTAGATTCTCCCAGTCACATCCACATTGTCTGCTTCCTTCCACAGTAGATTCTCCCAGTCACATCCACATTGTCTACGTCCTCCTCCAGTAGATTGTTCCCCTCACATCCACATTGTCTACTTCCTCCTCCAGTAGATTATCCCAGTCACATCCACATAGTCTACTTCCTCCTCCAGTAGATTCTCCCAGTCACATCCACATTGTCTGCTTCCTTCCACAGTAGATTCTCCCAGTCACATCCACATTGTCTACATTCTTCCCCAGTAGATTCTCCAAGTCACATCCACATTGTCTACATCCTTCCCCAGTAGATTCTTCCAGTCACATCCACATTGTCTACTTCCTTCCCCAGTAGATTCTTCCAGTCACATCCACATTGTCTGCTTCCCCCAGTAGATTATCCCAGTCACATCCACATTGTCTGCTTCCTCCTCCAGTAGATTCTCCCAGTCACATCCACATTGTCTACTTCCTCCTCCAGTAGATTCTCCCAGTCACATACACATTGTCTGCTTCCTTCACCAGTAGATTCTCCCAGTCACATCCACATTGTCTACTTCCTCCCCCAGTAGATTCTCCCAGTCACATCCACATTGTCTATTTCCTTCCACAGTAGATTCTCCCAGTCACATCCACATTGTCTATTTCCTTCCACAGTAGATTCTCCCAGTCACATCCACATTGTCTACTTCCTCCTCCAGTAGATTCTTCCAGTCACATCCACATTGTCTGCTTCCCCCAGTAGATTATCCCAGTCACATCCACATTGTCTGCTTCCTCCTCCAGTAGATTCTCCCAGTCACATCCACATTGTCTACTTCCTCCTCCAGTAGATTCTCCCAGTCACATACACATTGTCTGCTTCCTTCACCAGTAGATTCTCCCAGTCACATCCACATTGTCTACATCCTTCCCCAGTAGATTCTCCAAGTCACATCCACATTGTCTACATCCTTCCCCAGTAGATTCTTCCAGTCACATCCACATTGTCTACTTCCTTCCCCAGTAGATTCTCCCAGTCACATCCACATTGTCTGCTTCCTTCCACAGTAGATTCTCAGAGTCACATCCACATTGTTTACTTCCTCCGCCACTAGATTCTCCAAGTCACATCCACATTGTCTACTTCCTTCCCCAGTAGATTCTTCCAGTCACATCCACATTGTCTGCTTCCTTCAACAGTAGATTCTCCCAGTCACATCCACATTGTCTACATTCTTCCCCAGTAGATTCTCCAAGTCACATCCACATTGTCTGCATCCTTCCCCAGTAGATTCTTCCTGTCACATCCACATTGTCTACTTCCTTCCCCAGTAGATTCTCCCAGTCACATCCACATTGTCTGCTTCATTCCACAGTAGATTCTCCCAGTCACATCCACATTGTTTATTTCCTCCTCCAGTAGATTCTCCAAGTCACATCCACATTGTCTGCTTCCTTCCACAGTAGATTCTTCCAGTCACCTCCACATTGTCTGCTTCCTTCCACAGTAGATTCTCCCAGTCACATCCACATTGTCTATTTCCTCCTCCAGTAGATTCTTCCAGTCACATCCACATAGTCTACTTCCTCCTCCGGTAGATTCTCCCAGTCACATCCACATTGTCTGCTTCCCCCAGTAGATTATCCCAGTCACATCCACATAGTCTACTTCCTCCTCCAGTAGATTCTCCCAGTCACATCCACATTGTCTGCTTCCTTCCACAGTAGATTCTCCCAGTCACATCCACATTGTCTACATTCTTCCCCAGTAGATTCTCCAAGTCACATCCACATTGTCTAAATCCTTCCCCAGTAGATTCTTCCAGTCACATCCACATTGTCTACTTCCTTCCCCAGTAGATTCTCCCAGTCACATCCACATTGTCTGCTTCCTTCCACAGTAGATTCTCCCAGTCACATCCACATTGTTTACTTCCTCCTCCAGGAGATTTTCCAAGTCACATCCACATTGTCTACTTCCTTCCCCAGTAGATTATCCCAGCCACATCCACATTGTCTGCTTCCTTCCTCAGTAGATTCTCCCAGTCACATCCACATCGTCTGCTTCCTCCTCCAGTAGATTGTTTCCCTCACATCCACATTGTCTACTTCCTCCTCCAGTAGATTCTCCCAGTCACATCCACATAGTCTACTTCCTCCTCCAGTAGATTGTTTCCCTCACATCCACATTGACTACTTCCTCCTCCAGTAGATTCTCCCAGTCACATCCACATTGTCTGCTTCCTTCCCCAGTATATTCTCCCAGTAACATCCACATTGTCTGCTTCCTTCCTCAGTAGATTCTCCCAGTCACATCCACATCGTCTGCTTCCTTCCCCAGTAGATTCTCCAAGTCTCATCTACATTGTCTGCTTCCTTCCCCAGTAGATTCTTCCAGTCACATCCACATTGTCTGCTTCCTCCTCCAGTAGATTCTTCCAGTCACATCCACATTGTCTACTTCCTCCTTCAGTAGATTCTCCCAGTCACATCCACATAGTCTACTTCATCCTCCAGTAGATTCTCCCAGTCACATCCACATTGTCTACTTCCTCCTCCAGTAGAATCTCCCAGTCACATCCACATCGTCTACTTCCTCCTCCAGTAGATTGTTTCCCTCACATCCACATTGTCTACTTCCTCCTCCAGTAGATTCTCCCAGTCACATCCACATTGTCTGCTTCCTTCCCCAGTAGATTCTCCCAGTAACATCCACATTGTCTGCTTCCTTCCTCAGTAGATTCTCCCAGTCACATCCACATCGTCTGCTTCCTTCCCCAGTACATTCTCCAAGTCACATCTACATTGTCTGCTTCCTTCCCCAGTAGATTCTTCCAGTCACATCCACATTGTCTGCTTCCTCCTCCAGTAGATTCTTCCAGTCACATCCACATTGTCTACTTCCTCCTTCAGTAGATTCTCCCAGTCACATCCACATAGTCTACTTCATCCTCCAGTAGATTCTCCCAGTCACATCCACATTGTCTACTTCCTCCTCCAGTAGATTCTCCCAGTCACATCCACATCGTCTACTTCCTCCTCCAGTAGATTCTCCCAGTCACATCCACATTGTCTACTTCCTCCTCCAGTAGATTCTCCCAGTCACATCCACATTGTCTACTTCCTCCCCCAGTAGATTCTCCCAGTCACATCCACATTGTCTATTTCCTTCCACAGTACATTCTCCCAATCACATCCACATTGTCTATTTCCTTCCACAGTAGATTCTCCAGGGTCACATCCACATTGTCTACTTCCTCCTCCAGTAGATTCTTCCAGTCACATCCACATTGTCTGCTTCCCACAGTAGATTATCCCAGTCACATCCACATTGTCTGCTTCCTCCTCCAGTAGATTTTCCCAGTCACATCCACATAGTCTACTTCCTCCTCCAGTAGATTCTCCCAGTCACATCCACATTGTCTGCTTCCTTCTACAGTAGATTCTCCCAGTCACATCCACATTGTCTACGTCCTCCTCCAGTAGATTGTTCCCCTCACATCCACATTGTCTACTTCCTCCTCCAGTAGATTATCCCAGTCACATCCACATAGTCTACTTCCTCCTCCAGTAGATTCTCCCAGTCACATCCACATTGTCTGCTTCCTTCCACAGTAGATTCTCCCAGTCACATCCACATTGTCTACATTCTTCCCCAGTAGATTCTCCCAGTCACATCCACATTGTCTACTTCCTCCTCCAGTAGATTCTCCCAGTCACATCCACATCGTCTACTTCCTCCTCCAGTAGATTCTCCCAGTCACATCCACATTGTCTACTTCCTCCTCCAGTAGATTCTCCCAGTCACATCCACATTGTCTACTTCCTCCCCCAGTAGATTCTCCCAGTCACATCCACATTGTCTATTTCCTTCCACAGTACATTCTCCCAATCACATCCACATTGTCTATTTCCTTCCACAGTAGATTCTCCCAGTCACATCCACATTGTCTACTTCCTCCTCCAGTAAATTCTTCCAGTCACATCCACATTGTCTGCCTCCCACAGTAGATTATCCCAGTCACATCCACATTGTCTGCTTCCTCCTCCAGTAGATTTTCCCAGTCACATCCACATAGTCTACTTCCTCCTCCAGTAGATTCTCCCAGTCACATCCACATTGTCTGCTTCCTTCTACAGTAGATTCTCCCAGTCACATCCACATTGTCTACGTCCTCCTCCAGTAGATTGTTCCCCTCACATCCACATTGTCTACTTCCTCCTCAAGTAGATTATCCCAGTCACATCCACATAGTCTACTTCCTCCTCCAGTAGATTCTCCCAGTCACATCCACATTGTCTGCTTCCCTCCACAGTAGATTCTCCCAGTCACATCCACATTGTCTACATTCTTCCCCAGTAGATTCTCCAAGTCACATCCACATTGTCTACATCCTTCCCCAGTAGATTCTTCCAGTCACATCCACATTGTCTGCTTCCCCCAGTAGATTATCCCAGTCACATCCACATTGTCTGCTTCCTCCTCCAGTAGATTCTCCCAGTCACATCCACATTGTCTACTTCCTCCTCCAGTAGATTCTCCCAGTCACATACACATTGTCTGCTTCCTTCACCAGTAGATTCTCCCAGTCACATCCACATTGTCTACTTCCTCCCCCAGTAGATTCTCCCAGTCACATCCACATTGTCTATTTCCTTCCACAGTAGATTCTCCCAGTCACATCCACATTGTCTATTTCCTTCCACAGTAGATTCTCCCAGTCACATCCACATTGTCTACTTCCTCCTCCAGTAGATTCTTCCAGTCACATCCACATTGTCTGCTTCCCCCAGTAGATTATCCCAGTCACATCCACATTGTCTGCTTCCTCCTCCAGTAGATTCTCCCAGTCACATCCACATTGTCTACGTCCTCCTCCAGTAGATTGTTCCCCTCACATCCACATTGTCTACTTCCTCCTCAAGTAGATTATCCCAGTCACATCCACATAGTCTACTTCCTCCTCCAGTAGATTCTCCCAGTCACATCCACATTGTCTGCTTCCCTCCACAGTAGATTCTCCCAGTCACATCCACATTGTCTACATTCTTCCCCAGTAGATTCTCCAAGTCACATCCACATTGTCTACATCCTTCCCCAGTAGATTCTTCCAGTCACATCCACATTGTCTACTTCCTTCCCCAGTAGATTCTTCCAGTCACATCCACATTGTCTGCTTCCCCCAGTAGATTATCCCAGTCACATCCACATTGTCTGCTTCCTCCTCCAGTAGATTCTCCCAGTCACATCCACATTGTCTACTTCCTCCTCCAGTAGATTCTCCCAGTCACATACACATTGTCTGCTTCCTTCACCAGTAGATTCTCCCAGTCACATCCACATTGTCTACTTCCTCCCCCAGTAGATTCTCCCAGTCACATCCACATTGTCTATTTCCTTCCACAGTAGATTCTCCCAGTCACATCCACATTGTCTATTTCCTTCCACAGTAGATTCTCCCAGTCACATCCACATTGTCTACTTCCTCCTCCAGTAGATTCTTCCAGTCACATCCACATTGTCTGCTTCCCCCAGTAGATTATCCCAGTCACATCCACATTGTCTGCTTCCTCCTCCAGTAGATTCTCCCAGTCACATCCACATTGTCTACTTCCTCCTCCAGTAGATTCTCCCAGTCACATACACATTGTCTGCTTCCTTCACCAGTAGATTCTCCCAGTCACATCCACATTGTCTACATCCTTCCCCAGTAGATTCTCCAAGTCACATCCACATTGTCTACATCCTTCCCCAGTAGATTCTTCCAGTCACATCCACATTGTCTACATCCTTCCCCAGTAGATTCTCCCAGTCACATCCACATTGTCTGCTTCCTTCCACAGTAGATTCTCAGAGTCACATCCACATTGTTTACTTCCTCCGCCACTAGATTCTCCAAGTCACATCCACATTGTCTACTTCCTTCCCCAGTAGATTCTTCCAGTCACATCCACATTGTCTGCTTCCTTCAACAGTAGATTCTCCCAGTCACATCCACATTGTCTACATTCTTCCCCAGTAGATTCTCCAAGTCACATCCACATTGTCTGCATCCTTCCCCAGTAGATTCTTCCTGTCACATCCACATTGTCTACTTCCTTCCCCAGTAGATTCTCCCAGTCACATCCACATTGTCTGCTTCATTCCACAGTAGATTCTCCCAGTCACATCCACATTGTTTACTTCCTCCTCCAGTAGATTCTCCAAGTCACATCCACATTGTCTGCTTCCTTCCACAGTAGATTCTCCCAGTCACATCCACATTGTCTGCTTCCTTCCACAGTAGATTCTCCCAGTTACATCCACATTGTCTATTTCCTCCTCCAGTAGATTCTTCCAGTCACATCCACATAGTCTACTTCCTCCTCCGGTAGATTCTCCCAGTCACATCCACATTGTCTGCTTCCCCCAGTAGATTATCCCAGTCACATCCACATAGTCTACTTCCTCCTCCAGTAGATTCTCCCAGTCACATCCACATTGTCTGCTTCCTTCCACAGTAGATTCTCCCAGTCACATCCACATTGTCTACATTCTTCCCCAGTAGATTCTCCAAGTCACATCCACATTGTCTACATCCTTCCCCAGTAGATTCTTCCAGTCACATCCACATTGTCTACTTCCTTCCCCAGTAGATTCTCCCAGTCACATCCACATTGTCTGCTTCCTTCCACAGTAGATTCTCCCAGTCACATCCACATTGTTTACTTCCTCCTCCAGGAGATTTTCCAAGTCACATCCACATTGTCTACTTCCTTCCCCAGTAGATTATCCCAGCCACATCCACATTGTCTGCTTCCTTCCTCAGTAGATTCTCCCAGTCACATCCACATCGTCTGCTTCCTCCTCCAGTAGATTGTTTCCCTCACATCCACATTGTCTACTTCCTCCTCCAGTAGATTCTCCCAGTCACATCCACATAGTCTACTTCCTCCTCCAGTAGATTGTTTCCCTCACATCCACATTGACTACTTCCTCCTCCAGTAGATTCTCCCAGTCACATCCACATTGTCTGCTTCCTTCCCCAGTAGATTCTCCCAGTAACATCCACATTGTCTGCTTCCTTCCTCAGTAGATTCTCCCAGTCACATCCACATCGTCTGCTTCCTTCCCCAGTAGATTCTCCAAGTCACATCTACATTGTCTGCTTCCTTCCCCAGTAGATTCTTCCAGTCACATCCACATTGTCTGCTTCCTCCTCCAGTAGATTCTTCCAGTCACATCCACATTGTCTACTTCCTCCTTCAGTAGATTCTCCCAGTCACATCCACATAGTCTACTTCATCCTCCAGTAGATTCTCCCAGTCACATCCACATTGTCTACTTCCTCCTCCAGTAGATTCTCCCAGTCACATCCACATCGTCTACTTCCTCCTCCAGTAGATTCTCCCAGTCACATCCACATTGTCTACTTCCTCCTCCAGTAGATTCTCCCAGTCACATCCACATTGTCTGCTTCCTTCCACAGTAGATTCTCCCAGTCACATCCACATTGTCTACGTCCTCCTCCAGTAGATTGTTCCCCTCACATCCACATTGTCTACTTCCTCCTCCAGTAGATTATCCCAGTCACATCCACATAGTCTACTTCCTCCTCCAGTAGATTCTCCCAGTCACATCCACATTGTCTGCTTCCTTCCACAGTAGATTCTCCCAGTCACATCCACATTGTCTACTTCCTTCCCCAGTAGATTCTCCCAGTCACATCCACATTGTCTGCTTCCTTCCACAGTAGATTCTCCCAGTCACATCCACATTGTTTACTTCCTCCTCCAGGAGATTTTCCAAGTCACATCCACATTGTCTACTTCCTTCCCCAGTAGATTCTCCCAGCCACATCCACATTGTCTGCTTCCTTCCTCAGTAGATTCTCCCAGTCACATCCACATCGTCTGCTTCAGACTCCAGTAG
Source organism: Salmo salar (assembly GCF_965601325.2). Taxonomy (NCBI): domain Eukaryota; kingdom Metazoa; phylum Chordata; class Actinopteri; order Salmoniformes; family Salmonidae; genus Salmo; species Salmo salar. The sequence continues at coordinate 98,746,509 of NC_138303.1, read as the reverse complement.
ATTGTTTCCCTCACATCCACATTGTCTACTTCCTCCTCCAGTAGATTCTCCCAGTCACATCCACATAGTCTACTTCCTCCTCCAGTAGATTGTTTCCCTCACATCTACATTGTCTACTTCCTCCTCCAGTAGATTCTCCCAGTCACATCCACGTTGTCTGCTTCCTTCCCCAGTAGATTCTCCTAGTCACATCCACATTTTCTGCTTCCTTCCTCAGTAGATTCTCCCAGTCACATCCACATTGTCTGCTTCCTTCCCCAGTAGATTCTTCCAGTCACATCCACATTGTCTGCTTCCTCCTCCAGTAGATTCTTCCAGTCACATCCATATTGTCTACTTCCTCCTTCAGTAGATTCTCCCAGTCACATCCACATAGTCTACTTCATCCTCCAGTAGATTCTCCCAGTCACATCGACATTGTCTACTTCCTCCTCCAGTAGGCTCTCCCAGTCAAATCCACATCGTCTACTTCCTCCTCCAGTAGATTCTCCCAGTCACATCCACATTGTCTACTTCCTACTCCAGTAGATTCTCCCAGTCACATCCACATTGTCTACTTCCTCCTCCAGTAGATTCTCCCAGTCACATACACATTGTCTGCTTCCTTCACCAGTAGATTCTCCCAGTCACATCCACATTGTCTACATCCTTCCCCAGTAGATTCTCCAAGTCACATCCACATTGTCTACATCCTTCCCCAGTAGATTCTTCCAGTCACAGCCACATTGTCTACTTCCTTCCCCAGTAGATTCTCCCAGTCACATCCACATTGTCTGCTTCCTTCCACATTAGATTCTCAGAGTCACATCCACATTGTTTACTTCCTCCGCCACTAGATTCTCCAAGTCACATCCACGTTGTCTACTTCCTTCCCCAGTAGATTCTTCCAGTCACATCCACATTGTCTGCTTCCTTCAACAGTAGATTCTCCCAGTCACATCCACATTGTCTACATTCTTCACCAGTAGATTCTCCAAGTCACATCCACATTGTCTGCATCCTTCCCCAGTAGATTCTCCCAGTCACATCCACATTGTCTGCTTCATTCCACAGTAGATTCTCCCAGACACATCCACATTGTTTACTTCCTCCTCCAGTAGATTATCCAAGTCACATCCACATTGTTTACTTCCTTCCCCAGTAGATTCTTCCAGTCACATCCACATTGTCTGTTTCCTTTCCCAGTAGATTCTCTCAGTCACATCCACATTGTCTGCTTCATTCCACAGTAGATTCTCCCAGTCACATCCACATTGTTTACTTCCTCCTCCAGTAGATTCTCCAAGTCACATCCACATTGTCTGCTTCCTTCCACAGTAGATTCTCCCAGTCACATCCACATTGTCTGCTTCCTTCCACAGTAGATTCTCCCAGTCACATCCACATTGTCTATTTCCTCCTCCAGTAGATTCTTCCAGTCACATCCACATAGTCTACTTCCTTCCCCAGTAGATTCTCCCAGTCACATCCACATTGTCTGCTTCCTTCCACAGTAGATTCTCAGAGTCACATCCACATTGTTTACTTCCTCCGCCACTAGATTCTCCAAGTCACATCCACATTGTCTACTTCCTTCCCCAGTAGATTCTTCCAGTCACATCCACATTGTCTGCTTCCTTCAACAGTAGATTCTCCCAGTCACATCCACATTGTCTACATTCTTCCCCAGTAGATTCTCCAAGTCACATCCACATTGTCTGCATCCTTCCCCAGTAGATTCTTCCTGTCACATCCACATTGTCTACTTCCTTCCCCAGTAGATTCTCCCAGTCACATCCACATTGTCTGCTTCATTCCACAGTAGATTCTCCCAGTCACATCCACATTGTTTACTTCCTCCTCCAGTAGATTATCCAAGTCACATCCACATTGTTTACTTCCTTCCCCAGTAGATTCTTCCAGTCACATCCACATTGTCTGTTTCCTTTCCCAGTAGATTCTCCCAGTCACATCCACATTGTCTGCTTCATTCCACAGTAGATTCTCCCAGTCACATCCACATTGTTTACTTCCTCCTCCAGTAGATTCTCCAAGTCACATCCACATTGTCTGCTTCCTTCCCCAGTAGATTCTTCCAGTCACATCCACATTGTCTGCTTCCTCCTCCAGTAGATTCTTCCAGTCACATCCACATTGTCTGCTTCCCCCAGTAGATTATCCCAGTCACATCCACATTGTCTGCTTCCTCCTCCAGTAGATTCTCCCAGTCACATCCACATTGTCTACTTCCTCCTCCAGTAGATTCTCCCAGTCACATACACATTGTCTGCTTCCTTCACCAGTAGATTCTCCCAGTCACATCCACATTGTCTACATCCTTCCCCAGTAGATTCTCCAAGTCACATCCACATTGTCTACATCCTTCCCCAGTAGATTCTTCCAGTCACATCCACATTGTCTACATCCTTCCCCAGTAGATTCTCCCAGTCACATCCACATTGTCTGCTTCCTTCCACAGTAGATTCTCAGAGTCACATCCACATTGTTTACTTCCTCCGCCACTAGATTCTCCAAGTCACATCCACATTGTCTACTTCCTTCCCCAGTAGATTCTTCCAGTCACATCCACATTGTCTGCTTCCTTCAACAGTAGATTCTCCCAGTCACATCCACATTGTCTACATTCTTCCCCAGTAGATTCTCCAAGTCACATCCACATTGTCTGCATCCTTCCCCAGTAGATTCTTCCTGTCACATCCACATTGTCTACTTCCTTCCCCAGTAGATTCTCCCAGTCACATCCACATTGTCTGCTTCATTCCACAGTAGATTCTCCCAGTCACATCCACATTGTTTATTTCCTCCTCCAGTAGATTCTCCAAGTCACATCCACATTGTCTGCTTCCTTCCACAGTAGATTCTCCCAGTCACATCCACATTGTCTGCTTCCTTCCACAGTAGATTCTCCCAGTTACATCCACATTGTCTATTTCCTCCTCCAGTAGATTCTTCCAGTCACATCCACATAGTCTACTTCCTCCTCCGGTAGATTCTCCCAGTCACATCCACATTGTCTGCTTCCCCCAGTAGATTATCCCAGTCACATCCACATAGTCTACTTCCTCCTCCAGTAGATTCTCCCAGTCACATCCACATTGTCTGCTTCCTTCCACAGTAGATTCTCCCAGTCACATCCACATTGTCTACATTCTTCCCCAGTAGATTCTCCAAGTCACATCCACATTGTCTACATCCTTCCCCAGTAGATTCTTCCAGTCACATCCACATTGTCTACTTCCTTCCCGAGTAGATTCTCCCAGTCACATCCACATTGTCTGCTTCCTTCCACAGTAGATTCTCCCAGTCACATCCACATTGTTTACTTCCTCCTCCAGGAGATTTTCCAAGTCACATCCACATTGTCTACTTCCTTCCCCAGTAGATTATCCCAGCCACATCCACATTGTCTGCTTCCTTCCTCAGTAGATTCTCCCAGTCACATCCACATCGTCTGCTTCCTCCTCCAGTAGATTGTTTCCCTCACATCCACATTGTCTACTTCCTCCTCCAGTAGATTCTCCCAGTCACATCCACATAGTCTACTTCCTCCTCCAGTAGATTGTTTCCCTCACATCCACATTGACTACTTCCTCCTCCAGTAGATTCTCCCAGTCACATCCACATTGTCTGCTTCCTTCCCCAGTAGATTCTCCCAGTAACATCCACATTGTCTGCTTCCTTCCTCAGTAGATTCTCCCAGTCACATCCACATCGTCTGCTTCCTTCCCCAGTAGATTCTCCAAGTCACATCTACATTGTCTGCTTCCTTCCCCAGTAGATTCTTCCAGTCACATCCACATTGTCTGCTTCCTCCTCCAGTAGATTCTTCCAGTCACATCCACATTGTCTACTTCCTCCTTCAGTAGATTCTCCCAGTCACATCCACATAGTCTACTTCATCCTCCAGTAGATTCTCCCAGTCACATCCACATTGTCTACTTCCTCCTCCAGTAGATTCTCCCAGTCACATCCACATCGTCTACTTCCTCCTCCAGTAGATTCTCCCAGTCACATCCACATTGTCTACTTCCTCCTCCAGTAGATTCTCCCAGTCACATCCACATTGTCTGCTTCCTTCCACAGTAGATTCTCCCAGTCACATCCACATTGTCTACGTCCTCCTCCAGTAGATTGTTCCCCTCACATCCACATTGTCTACTTCCTCCTCCAGTAGATTATCCCAGTCACATCCACATAGTCTACTTCCTCCTCCAGTAGATTCTCCCAGTCACATCCACATTGTCTGCTTCCTTCCACAGTAGATTCTCCCAGTCACATCCACATTGTCTACTTCCTTCCCCAGTAGATTCTCCCAGTCACATCCACATTGTCTGCTTCCTTCCACAGTAGATTCTCCCAGTCACATCCACATTGTTTACTTCCTCCTCCAGGAGATTTTCCAAGTCACATCCACATTGTCTACTTCCTTCCCCAGTAGATTCTCCCAGCCACATCCACATTGTCTGCTTCCTTCCTCAGTAGATTCTCCCAGTCACATCCACATCGTCTGCTTCAGACTCCAGTAGATTGTTTCCCTCACATCCACATTGTCTACTTCCTCCTCCAGTAGATTCTCCCAGTCACATCCACATAGTCTACTTCCTCCTCCAGTAGATTGTTTCCCTCACATCTACATTGTCTACTTCCTCCTCCAGTAGATTCTCCCAGTCACATCCACGTTGTCTGCTTCCTTCCCCAGTAGATTCTCCTAGTCACATCCACATTTTCTGCTTCCTTCCTCAGTAGATTCTCCCAGTCACATCCACATTGTCTGCTTCCTTCCCCAGTAGATTCTTCCAGTCACATCCACATTGTCTGCTTCCTCCTCCAGTAGATTCTTCCAGTCACATCCATATTGTCTACTTCCTCCTTCAGTAGATTCTCCCAGTCACATCCACATAGTCTACTTCATCCTCCAGTAGATTCTCCCAGTCACATCGACATTGTCTACTTCCTCCTCCAGTAGGCTCTCCCAGTCAAATCCACATCGTCTACTTCCTCCTCCAGTAGATTCTCCCAGTCACATCCACATTGTCTACTTCCTACTCCAGTAGATTCTCCCAGTCACATCCACATTGTCTACTTCCTCCTCCAGTAGATTCTCCCAGTCACATACACATTGTCTGCTTCCTTCACCAGTAGATTCTCCCAGTCACATCCACATTGTCTACATCCTTCCCCAGTAGATTCTCCAAGTCACATCCACATTGTCTACATCCTTCCCCAGTAGATTCTTCCAGTCACAGCCACATTGTCTACTTCCTTCCCCAGTAGATTCTCCCAGTCACATCCACATTGTCTGCTTCCTTCCACATTAGATTCTCAGAGTCACATCCACATTGTTTACTTCCTCCGCCACTAGATTCTCCAAGTCACATCCACATTGTCTACTTCCTTCCCCAGTAGATTCTTCCAGTCACATCCACATTGTCTGCTTCCTTCAACAGTAGATTCTCCCAGTCACATCCACATTGTCTACATTCTTCACCAGTAGATTCTCCAAGTCACATCCACATTGTCTGCATCCTTCCCCAGTAGATTCTCCCAGTCACATCCACATTGTCTGCTTCATTCCACAGTAGATTCTCCCAGACACATCCACATTGTTTACTTCCTCCTCCAGTAGATTATCCAAGTCACATCCACATTGTTTACTTCCTTCCCCAGTAGATTCTTCCAGTCACATCCACATTGTCTGTTTCCTTTCCCAGTAGATTCTCTCAGTCACATCCACATTGTCTGCTTCATTCCACAGTAGATTCTCCCAGTCACATCCACATTGTTTACTTCCTCCTCCAGTAGATTCTCCAAGTCACATCCACATTGTCTGCTTCCTTCCACAGTAGATTCTCCCAGTCACATCCACATTGTCTGCTTCCTTCCACAGTAGATTCTCCCAGTCACATCCACATTGTCTATTTCCTCCTCCAGTAGATTCTTCCAGTCACATCCACATAGTCTACTTCCTTCCCCAGTAGATTCTCCCAGTCACATCCACATTGTCTGCTTCCTTCCACAGTAGATTCTCAGAGTCACATCCACATTGTTTACTTCCTCCGCCACTAGATTCTCCAAGTCACATCCACATTGTCTACTTCCTTCCCCAGTAGATTCTTCCAGTCACATCCACATTGTCTGCTTCCTTCAACAGTAGATTCTCCCAGTCACATCCACATTGTCTACATTCTTCCCCAGTAGATTCTCCAAGTCACATCCACATTGTCTGCATCCTTCCCCAGTAGATTCTTCCTGTCACATCCACATTGTCTACTTCCTTCCCCAGTAGATTCTCCCAGTCACATCCACATTGTCTGCTTCATTCCACAGTAGATTCTCCCAGTCACATCCACATTGTTTACTTCCTCCTCCAGTAGATTATCCAAGTCACATCCACATTGTTTACTTCCTTCCCCAGTAGATTCTTCCAGTCACATCCACATTGTCTGTTTCCTTTCCCAGTAGATTCTCCCAGTCACATCCACATTGTCTGCTTCATTCCACAGTAGATTCTCCCAGTCACATCCACATTGTTTACTTCCTCCTCCAGTAGATTCTCCAAGTCACATCCACATTGTCTGCTTCCTTCCCCAGTACATTCTTCCAGTCACATCCACATTGTCTGCTTCCTCCTCCAGTAGATTCTTCCAGTCACATCTACATTGTCTACTTCCTCCTTCAGTAGATTCTCCCAGTCACATCCACATAGTCTACTTCATCCTCCAGTAGATTCTCCCAGTCACATCCACATTGTCTACTTCCTCCTCCAGTAGAATCTCCCAGTCACATCCACATCGTCTACTTCCTCCTCCAGTAGATTGTTTCCCTCACATCCACATTGTCTACTTCCTCCTCCAGTAGATTCTCCCAGTCACATCCACATTGTCTGCTTCCTTCCCCAGTAGATTCTCCCAGTAACATCCACATTGTCTGCTTCCTTCCTCAGTAGATTCTCCCAGTCACATCCACATCGTCTGCTTCCTTCCCCAGTACATTCTCCAAGTCACATCCACATTGTCTGCTTCCTCCTCCAGTAGATTCTTCCAGTCACATCCACATTGTCTACTTCCTCCTTCAGTAGATTCTCCCAGTCACATCCACATAGTCTACTTCATCCTCCAGTAGATTCTCCCAGTCACATCCACATTGTCTACTTCCTCCTTCAGTAGATTCTCCCAGTCACATCCACATAGTCTACTTCATCCTCCAGTAGATTCTCCCAGTCACATCCACATTGTCTACTTCCTCCTCCAGTAGATTCTCCCAGTCACATCCACATCGTCTACTTCCTCCTCCAGTAGATTCTCCCAGTCACATCCACATTGTCTACTTCCTCCTCCAGTAGATTCTCCCAGTCACATCCACATTGTCTACTTCCTCCCCCAGTAGATTCTCCCAGTCACATCCACATTGTCTATTTCCTTCCACAGTACATTCTCCCAATCACATCCACATTGTCTATTTCCTTCCACAGTAGATTCTCCCAGTCACATCCACATTGTCTACTTCCTCCTCCAGTAGATTCTTCCAGTCACATCCACATTGTCTGCTTCCCACAGTAGATTATCCCAGTCACATCCACATTGTCTGCTTCCTCCTCCAGTAGATTTTCCCAGTCACATCCACATAGTCTACTTCCTCCTCCAGTAGATTCTCCCAGTCACATCCACATTGTCTGCTTCCTTCTACAGTAGATTCTCCCAGTCACATCCACATTGTCTACGTCCTCCTCCAGTAGATTGTTCCCCTCACATCCACATTGTCTACTTCCTCCTCCAGTAGATTATCCCAGTCACATCCACATAGTCTACTTCCTCCTCCAGTAGATTCTCCCAGTCACATCCACATTGTCTGCTTCCTTCCACAGTAGATTCTCCCAGTCACATCCACATTGTCTACATTCTTCCCCAGTAGATTCTCCCAGTCACATCCACATTGTCTACTTCCTCCTCCAGTAGATTCTCCCAGTCACATCCACATCGTCTACTTCCTCCTCCAGTAGATTCTCCCAGTCACATCCACATTGTCTACTTCCTCCTCCAGTAGATTCTCCCAGTCACATCCACATTGTCTACTTCCTCCCCCAGTAGATTCTCCCAGTCACATCCACATTGTCTATTTCCTTCCACAGTACATTCTCCCAATCACATCCACATTGTCTATTTCCTTCCACAGTAGATTCTCCCAGTCACATCCACATTGTCTACTTCCTCCTCCAGTAGATTCTTCCAGTCACATCCACATTGTCTGCTTCCCACAGTAGATTATCCCAGTCACATCCACATTGTCTGCTTCCTCCTCCAGTAGATTTTCCCAGTCACATCCACATAGTCTACTTCCTCCTCCAGTAGATTCTCCCAGTCACATCCACATTGTCTGCTTCCTTCTACAGTAGATTCTCCCAGTCACATCCACATTGTCTACGTCCTCCTCCAGTAGATTGTTCCCCTCACATCCACATTGTCTACTTCCTCCTCCAGTAGATTATCCCAGTCACATCCACATAGTCTACTTCCTCCTCCAGTAGATTCTCCCAGTCACATCCACATTGTCTGCTTCCTTCCACAGTAGATTCTCCCAGTCACATCCACATTGTCTACATTCTTCCCCAGTAGATTCTCCAAGTCACATCCACATTGTCTACATCCTTCCCCAGTAGATTCTTCCAGTCACATCCACATTGTCTACTTCCTTCCCCAGTAGATTCTTCCAGTCACATCCACATTGTCTGCTTCCCCCAGTAGATTATCCCAGTCACATCCACATTGTCTGCTTCCTCCTCCAGTAGATTCTCCCAGTCACATCCACATTGTCTACTTCCTCCTCCAGTAGATTCTCCCAGTCACATACACATTGTCTGCTTCCTTCACCAGTAGATTCTCCCAGTCACATCCACATTGTCTACTTCCTCCCCCAGTAGATTCTCCCAGTCACATCCACATTGTCTATTTCCTTCCACAGTAGATTCTCCCAGTCACATCCACATTGTCTATTTCCTTCCACAGTAGATTCTCCCAGTCACATCCACATTGTCTACTTCCTCCTCCAGTAGATTCTTCCAGTCACATCCACATTGTCTGCTTCCCCCAGTAGATTATCCCAGTCACATCCACATTGTCTGCTTCCTCCTCCAGTAGATTCTCCCAGTCACATCCACATTGTCTACTTCCTCCTCCAGTAGATTCTCCCAGTCACATACACATTGTCTGCTTCCTTCACCAGTAGATTCTCCCAGTCACATCCACATTGTCTACATCCTTCCCCAGTAGATTCTCCAAGTCACATCCACATTGTCTACATCCTTCCCCAGTAGATTCTTCCAGTCACATCCACATTGTCTACATCCTTCCCCAGTAGATTCTCCCAGTCACATCCACATTGTCTGCTTCCTTCCACAGTAGATTCTCAGAGTCACATCCACATTGTTTACTTCCTCCGCCACTAGATTCTCCAAGTCACATCCACATTGTCTACTTCCTTCCCCAGTAGATTCTTCCAGTCACATCCACATTGTCTGCTTCCTTCAACAGTAGATTCTCCCAGTCACATCCACATTGTCTACATTCTTCCCCAGTAGATTCTCCAAGTCACATCCACATTGTCTGCATCCTTCCCCAGTAGATTCTTCCTGTCACATCCACATTGTCTACTTCCTTCCCCAGTAGATTCTCCCAGTCACATCCACATTGTCTGCTTCATTCCACAGTAGATTCTCCCAGTCACATCCACATTGTTTACTTCCTCCTCCAGTAGATTCTCCAAGTCACATCCACATTGTCTGCTTCCTTCCACAGTAGATTCTCCCAGTCACATCCACATTGTCTGCTTCCTTCCACAGTAGATTCTCCCAGTTACATCCACATTGTCTATTTCCTCCTCCAGTAGATTCTTCCAGTCACATCCACATAGTCTACTTCCTCCTCCGGTAGATTCTCCCAGTCACATCCACATTGTCTGCTTCCCCCAGTAGATTATCCCAGTCACATCCACATAGTCTACTTCCTCCTCCAGTAGATTCTCCCAGTCACATCCACATTGTCTGCTTCCTTCCACAGTAGATTCTCCCAGTCACATCCACATTGTCTACATTCTTCCCCAGTAGATTCTCCAAGTCACATCCACATTGTCTACATCCTTCCCCAGTAGATTCTTCCAGTCACATCCACATTGTCTACTTCCTTCCCCAGTAGATTCTCCCAGTCACATCCACATTGTCTGCTTCCTTCCACAGTAGATTCTCCCAGTCACATCCACATTGTTTACTTCCTCCTCCAGGAGATTTTCCAAGTCACATCCACATTGTCTACTTCCTTCCCCAGTAGATTATCCCAGCCACATCCACATTGTCTGCTTCCTTCCTCAGTAGATTCTCCCAGTCACATCCACATCGTCTGCTTCCTCCTCCAGTAGATTGTTTCCCTCACATCCACATTGTCTACTTCCTCCTCCAGTAGATTCTCCCAGTCACATCCACATAGTCTACTTCCTCCTCCAGTAGATTGTTTCCCTCACATCCACATTGACTACTTCCTCCTCCAGTAGATTCTCCCAGTCACATCCACATTGTCTGCTTCCTTCCCCAGTAGATTCTCCCAGTAACATCCACATTGTCTGCTTCCTTCCTCAGTAGATTCTCCCAGTCACATCCACATCGTCTGCTTCCTTCCCCAGTAGATTCTCCAAGTCACATCTACATTGTCTGCTTCCTTCCCCAGTAGATTCTTCCAGTCACATCCACATTGTCTGCTTCCTCCTCCAGTAGATTCTTCCAGTCACATCCACATTGTCTACTTCCTCCTTCAGTAGATTCTCCCAGTCACATCCACATAGTCTACTTCATCCTCCAGTAGATTCTCCCAGTCACATCCACATTGTCTACTTCCTCCTCCAGTAGATTCTCCCAGTCACATCCACATCGTCTACTTCCTCCTCCAGTAGATTCTCCCAGTCACATCCACATTGTCTACTTCCTCCTCCAGTAGATTCTCCCAGTCACATCCACATTGTCTGCTTCCTTCCACAGTAGATTCTCCCAGTCACATCCACATTGTCTACGTCCTCCTCCAGTAGATTGTTCCCCTCACATCCACATTGTCTACTTCCTCCTCCAGTAGATTATCCCAGTCACATCCACATAGTCTACTTCCTCCTCCAGTAGATTCTCCCAGTCACATCCACATTGTCTGCTTCCTTCCACAGTAGATTCTCCCAGTCACATCCACATTGTCTACTTCCTTCCCCAGTAGATTCTCCCAGTCACATCCACATTGTCTGCTTCCTTCCACAGTAGATTCTCCCAGTCACATCCACATTGTTTGCTTCCTCCTCCAGGAGATTTTCCAAGTCACATCCACATTGTCTACTTCCTTCCCCAGTAGATTCTCCCAGCCACATCCACATTGTCTGCTTCCTTCCTCAGTAGATTCTCCCAGTCACATCCACATCGTCTGCTTCAGACTCCAGTAGATTGTTTCCCTCACATCCACATTGTCTACTTCCTCCTCCAGTAGATTCTCCCAGTCACATCCACATAGTCTACTTCCTCCTCCAGTAGATTGTTTCCCTCACATCTACATTGTCTACTTCCTCCTCCAGTAGATTCTCCCAGTCACATCCACGTTGTCTGCTTCCTTCCCCAGTAGATTCTCCTAGTCACATCCACATTTTCTGCTTCCTTCCTCAGTAGATTCTCCCAGTCACATCCACATTGTCTGCTTCCTTCCCCAGTAGATTCTTCCAGTCACATCCACATTGTCTGCTTCCTCCTCCAGTAGATTCTTCCAGTCACATCCATATTGTCTACTTCCTCCTTCAGTAGATTCTCCCAGTCACATCCACATAGTCTACTTCATCCTCCAGTAGATTCTCCCAGTCACATCGACATTGTCTACTTCCTCCTCCAGTAGGCTCTCCCAGTCAAATCCACATCGTCTACTTCCTCCTCCAGTAGATTCTCCCAGTCACATCCACATTGTCTACTTCCTACTCCAGTAGATTCTCCCAGTCACATCCACATTGTCTACTTCCTCCTCCAGTAGATTCTCCCAGTCACATACACATTGTCTGCTTCCTTCACCAGTAGATTCTCCCAGTCACATCCACATTGTCTACATCCTTCCCCAGTAGATTCTCCAAGTCACATCCACATTGTCTACATCCTTCCCCAGTAGATTCTTCCAGTCACAGCCACATTGTCTACTTCCTTCCCCAGTAGATTCTCCCAGTCACATCCACATTGTCTGCTTCCTTCCACATTAGATTCTCAGAGTCACATCCACATTGTTTACTTCCTCCGCCACTAGATTCTCCAAGTCACATCCACATTGTCTACTTCCTTCCCCAGTAGATTCTTCCAGTCACATCCACATTGTCTGCTTCCTTCAACAGTAGATTCTCCCAGTCACATCCACATTGTCTACATTCTTCACCAGTAGATTCTCCAAGTCACATCCACATTGTCTGCATCCTTCCCCAGTAGATTCTCCCAGTCACATCCACATTGTCTGCTTCATTCCACAGTAGATTCTCCCAGACACATCCACATTGTTTACTTCCTCCTCCAGTAGATTATCCAAGTCACATCCACATTGTTTACTTCCTTCCCCAGTAGATTCTTCCAGTCACATCCACATTGTCTGTTTCCTTTCCCAGTAGATTCTCTCAGTCACATCCACATTGTCTGCTTCATTCCACAGTAGATTCTCCCAGTCACATCCACATTGTTTACTTCCTCCTCCAGTAGATTCTCCAAGTCACATCCACATTGTCTGCTTCCTTCCACAGTAGATTCTCCCAGTCACATCCACATTGTCTGCTTCCTTCCACAGTAGATTCTCCCAGTCACATCCACATTGTCTATTTCCTCCTCCAGTAGATTCTTCCAGTCACATCCACATAGTCTACTTCCTTCCCCAGTAGATTCTCCCAGTCACATCCACATTGTCTGCTTCCTTCCACAGTAGATTCTCAGAGTCACATCCACATTGTTTACTTCCTCCTCCACTAGATTCTCCAAGTCACATCCACATTGTCTACTTCCTTCCCCAGTAGATTCTTCCAGTCACATCCACATTGTCTGCTTCCTTCAACAGTAGATTCTCCCAGTCACATCCACATTGTCTACATTCTTCCCCAGTAGATTCTCCAAGTCACATCCACATTGTCTGCATCCTTCCCCAGTAGATTCTTCCTGTCACATCCACATTGTCTACTTCCTTCCCCAGTAGATTCTCCCAGTCACATCCACATTGTCTGCTTCATTCCACAGTAGATTCTCCCAGTCACATCCACATTGTTTACTTCCTCCTCCAGTAGATTATCCAAGTCACATCCACATTGTTTACTTCCTTCCCCAGTAGATTCTTCCAGTCACATCCACATTGTCTGTTTCCTTTCCCAGTAGATTCTCCCAGTCACATCCACATTGTCTGCTTCATTCCACAGTAGATTCTCCCAGTCACATCCACATTGTTTACTTCCTCCTCCAGTAGATTCTCCAAGTCACATCCACATTGTCTGCTTCCTTCCCCAGTAGATTCTTCCAGTCACATCCACATTGTCTGCTTCCTCCTCCAGTAGATTCTTCCAGTCACATCCACATTGTCTACTTCCTCCTTCAGTAGATTCTCCCAGTCACATCCACATAGTCTACTTCATCCTCCAGTAGATTCTCCCAGTCACATCGACATTGTCTACTTCCTCCTCCAGTAGGCTCTCCCAGTCAAATCCACATCGTCTACTTCCTCCTCCAGTAGATTCTCCCAGTCACATCCACATTGTCTACTTCCTACTCCAGTAGATTCTCCCAGTCACATCCACATTGTCTACTTCCTCCCCCAGTAGATTCTCCCAGTCACATCCACATTGTCTATTTCCTTCCACAGTAGATTCTCCCAGTCACATCCACATTGTCTATTTCCTTCCACAGTAGATTCTCCCAGTCACATCCACATTGTCTACTTCCTCCTCCAGTAGATTCTCCCAGTCACATACACATTGTCTGCTTCCTTCACCAGTAGATTCTCCCAGTCACATCCACATTGTCTACATCCTTCCCCAGTAGATTCTCCAAGTCACATCCACATTGTCTACATCCTTCCCCAGTAGATTCTTCCAGTCACAGCCACATTGTCTACTTCCTTCCCCAGTAGATTCTCCCAGTCACATCCACATTGTCTGCTTCCTTCCACATTAGATTCTCAGAGTCACATCCACATTGTTTACTTCCTCCGCCACTAGATTCTCCAAGTCACATCCACATTGTCTACTTCCTTCCCCAGTAGATTCTTCCAGTCACATCCACATTGTCTACATTCTTCACCAGTAGATTCTCCAAGTCACATCCACATTGTCTGCATCCTTCCCCAGTAGATTCTCCCAGTCACATCCACATTGTCTGCTTCATTCCACAGTAGATTCTCCCAGACACATCCACATTGTTTACTTCCTCCTCCAGTAGATTATCCAAGTCACATCCACATTGTTTACTTCCTTCCCCAGTAGATTCTTCCAGTCACATCCACATTGTCTGTTTCCTTTCCCAGTAGATTCTCTCAGTCACATCCACATTGTCTGCTTCATTCCACAGTAGATTCTCCCAGTCACATCCACATTGTTTACTTCCTCCTCCAGTAGATTCTCCAAGTCACATCCACATTGTCTGCTTCCTTCCACAGTAGATTCTCCCAGTCACATCCACATTGTCTGCTTCCTTCCACAGTAGATTCTCCCAGTCACATCCACATTGTCTATTTCCTCCTCCAGTAGATTCTTCCAGTCACATCCACATAGTCTACTTCCTTCCCCAGTAGATTCTCCCAGTCACATCCACATTGTCTGCTTCCTTCCACAGTAGATTCTCAGAGTCACATCCACATTGTTTACTTCCTCCGCCACTAGATTCTCGAATTCACATCCACATTGTCTACTTCCTTCCCCAGTAGATTCTTCCAGTCACATCCACATTGTCTGCTTCCTTCAACAGTAGATTCTCCCAGTCACATCCACATTGTCTACATTCTTCCCCAGTAGATTCTCCAAGTCACATCCACATTGTCTGCATCCTTCCCCAGTAGATTCTTCCTGTCACATCCACATTGTCTACTTCCTTCCCCAGTAGATTCTCCCAGTCACATCCACATTGTCTGCTTCATTCCACAGTAGATTCTCCCAGTCACATCCACATTGTTTACTTCCTCCTCCAGTAGATTATCCAAGTCACATCCACATTGTTTACTTCCTTCCCCAGTAGATTCTTCCAGTCACATCCACATTGTCTGTTTCCTTTCCCAGTAGATTCTCCCAGTCACATCCACATTGTCTGCTTCATTCCACAGTAGATTCTCCCAGTCACATCCACATTGTTTACTTCCTCCTCCAGTAGATTCTCCAAGTCACATCCACATTGTCTGCTTCCTTCCACAGTAGATTCTCCCAGTCACATCCACATTGTCTGCTTACTTCCACAGTAGATTCTCCCAGTCACATCCACATTGTCTATTTCCTCCTCCAGTAGATTCTCCAAGTCACATCCACATTGTCTACATCCTTCCCCAGTAGATTCTTCCAGTCACATCCACATTGTCTACTTCCTTCCCCAGTAGATTATCCCAGCCACATCCACATTGTCTGCTTCCTTCCTCAGTAGATTCTCCCAGTCACATCCACATCGTCTGCTTCCTCCTCCAGTAGATTGTTTCCCTCACATCCACATTGTCTACTTCCTCCTCCAGTAGATTCTCCCAGTCACATCCACATAGTCTACTTCCTCCTCCAGTAGATTGTTTCCCTCACATCCACATTGACTACTTCCTCCTCCAGTAGATTCTCCCAGTCACATCCACATTGTCTGCTTCCTTCCCCAGTAGATTCTCCCAGTAACATCCACATTGTCTGCTTCCTTCCTCAGTAGATTCTCCCAGTCACATCCACATCGTCTGCTTCCTTCCCCAGTAGATTCTCCAAGTCACATCTACATTGTCTGCTTCCTTCCCCAGTAGATTCTTCCAGTCACATCCACATTGTCTGCTTCCTCCTCCAGTAGATTCTTCCAGTCACATCCACATTGTCTACTTCCTCCTTCAGTAGATTCTCCCAGTCACATCCACATAGTCTACTTCATCCTCCAGTAGATTCTCCCAGTCACATCCACATTGTCTACTTCCTCCTCCAGTAGATTCTCCCAGTCACATCCACATCGTCTACTTCCTCCTCCAGTAGATTCTCCCAGTCACATCCACATTGTCTACTTCCTCCCCCAGTAGATTCTCCCAGTCACATCCACATTGTCTATTTCCTTCCACAGTACATTCTCCCAATCACATCCACATTGTCTATTTCCTTCCACAGTAGATTCTCCCAGTCACATCCACATTGTCTACTTCCTCCTCCAGTAGATTCTTCCAGTCACATCCACATTGTCTGCTTCCCCCAGTAGATTATCCCAGTCACATCCACATTGTCTACTTCCTCCTCCAGTAGATTTTCCCAGTCACATCCACATAGTCTACTTCCTCCTCCAGTAGATTCTCCCAGTCACATCCACATTGTCTGCTTCCTTCCACAGTAGATTCTCCCAGTCACATCCACATTGTCTACGTCCTCCTCCAGTAGATTGTTCCCCTCACATCCACATTGTCTACTTCCTCCTCCAGTAGATTATCCCAGTCACATCCACATAGTCTACTTCCTCCTCCAGTAGATTCTCCCAGTCACATCCACATTGTCTACATCCTTCCCCAGTAGATTCTCCAAGTCACATCCACATTGTCTACATCCTTCCGCAGTAGATTCTTCCAGTCACAGCCACATTGTCTACTTCCTTCCCCAGTAGATTCTCCCAGTCACATCCACATTGTCTGCTTCCTTCCACATTAGATTCTCAGAGTCACATCCACATTGTTTACTTCCTCCGCCACTAGATTCTCCAAGTCACATCCACATTGTCTACTTCCTTCCCCAGTAGATTCTTCCAGTCACATCCACATTGTCTGCTTCCTTCAACAGTAGATTCTCCCAGTCACATCCACATAGTCTACTTCCTCCTCCGGTAGATTCTCCCAGTCACATCCACATTGTCTGCTTCCCCCAGTAGATTATCCCAGTCACATCCACATAGTCTACTTCCTCCTCCAGTAGATTCTCCCAGTCACATCCACGTTGTCTGCTTCCTTCCCAGTAGATTCTCCTAGTCACATCCACATTTTCTGCTTCCTTCCTCAGTAGATTCTCCCAGTCACATCCACATTGTCTGCTTCCTTCCCCAGTAGATTCTTCCAGTCACATCCACATTGTCTGCTTCCTCCTCCAGTAGATTCTTCCAGTCACATCCACATTGTCTACTTCCTCCTTCAGTAGATTCTCCCAGTCACATCCACATAGTCTACTTCATCCTCCAGTAGATTCTCCCAGTCACATCGACATTGTCTACTTCCTCCTCCAGTAGGCTCTCCCAGTCAAATCCACATCGTCTACTTCCTCCTCCAGTAGATTCTCCCAGTCACATCCACATTGTCTACTTCCTACTCCAGTAGATTCTCCCAGTCACATCCACATTGTCTACTTCCTCCCCCAGTAGATTCTCCCAGTCACATCCACATTGTCTATTTCCTTCCACAGTAGATTCTCCCAGTCACATCCACATTGTCTATTTCCTTCCACAGTAGATTCTCCCAGTCACATCCACATTGTCTACTTCCTCCTCCAGTAGATTCTCCCAGTCACATACACATTGTCTGCTTCCTTCACCAGTAGATTCTCCCAGTCACATCCACATTGTCTACATCCTTCCCCAGTAGATTCTCCAAGTCACATCCACATTGTCTACATCCTTCCCCAGTAGATTCTTCCAGTCACAGCCACATTGTCTACTTCCTTCCCCAGTAGATTCTCCCAGTCACATCCACATTGTCTGCTTCCTTCCACATTAGATTCTCAGAGTCACATCCACATTGTTTACTTCCTCCGCCACTAGATTCTCCAAGTCACATCCACATTGTCTACTTCCTTCCCCAGTAGATTCTTCCAGTCACATCCACATTGTCTGCTTCCTTCAACAGTAGATTCTCCCAGTCACATCCACATTGTCTACATTCTTCACCAGTAGATTCTCCAAGTCACATCCACATTGTCTGCATCCTTCCCCAGTAGATTCTCCCAGTCACATCCACATTGTCTGCTTCATTCCACAGTAGATTCTCCCAGACACATCCACATTGTTTACTTCCTCCTCCAGTAGATTATCCAAGTCACATCCACATTGTTTACTTCCTTCCCCAGTAGATTCTTCCAGTCACATCCACATTGTCTGTTTCCTTTCCCAGTAGATTCTCTCAGTCACATCCACATTGTCTGCTTCATTCCACAGTAGATTCTCCCAGTCACATCCACATTGTTTACTTCCTCCTCCAGTAGATTCTCCAAGTCACATCCACATTGTCTGCTTCCTTCCACAGTAGATTCTCCCAGTCACATCCACATTGTCTGCTTCCTTCCACAGTAGATTCTCCCAGTCACATCCACATTGTCTATTTCCTCCTCCAGTAGATTCTTCCAGTCACATCCACATAGTCTACTTCCTTCCCCAGTAGATTCTCCCAGTCACATCCACATTGTCTGCTTCCTTCCACAGTAGATTCTCAGAGTCACATCCACATTGTTTACTTCCTCCGCCACTAGATTCTCCAAGTCACATCCACATTGTCTACTTCCTTCCCCAGTAGATTCTTCCAGTCACATCCACATTGTCTGCTTCCTTCAACAGTAGATTCTCCCAGTCACATCCACATTGTCTACATTCTTCCCCAGTAGATTCTCCAAGTCACATCCACATTGTCTGCATCCTTCCCCAGTAGATTCTTCCTGTCACATCCACATTGTCTACTTCCTTCACCAGTAGATTCTCCCAGTCACATCCACATTGTCTGCTTCATTCCACAGTAGATTCTCCCAGTCACATCCACATTGTTTACTTCCTCCTCCAGTAGATTATCCAAGTCACATCCACATTGTTTACTTCCTTCCCCAGTAGATTCTTCCAGTCACATCCACATTGTCTGTTTCCTTTCCCAGTAGATTCTCCCAGTCACATCCACATTGTCTGCTTCATTCCACAGTAGATTCTCCCAGTCACATCCACATTGTTTACTTCCTCCTCCAGTAGATTCTCCAAGTCACATCCACATTGTCTGCTTCCTTCCCCAGTAGATTCTTCCAGTCACATCCACATTGTCTGCTTCCTCCTCCAGTAGATTCTTCCAGTCACATCCACATTGTCTACTTCCTCCTTCAGTAGATTCTCCCAGTCACATCCACATAGTCTACTTCATCCTCCAGTAGATTCTCCCAGTCACATCGACATTGTCTACTTCCTCCTCCAGTAGGCTCTCCCAGTCAAATCCACATCGTCTACTTCCTCCTCCAGTAGATTCTCCCAGTCACATCCACATTGTCTACTTCCTACTCCAGTAGATTCTCCCAGTCACATCCACATTGTCTACTTCCTCCCCCAGTAGATTCTCCCAGTCACATCCACATTGTCTATTTCCTTCCACAGTAGATTCTCCCAGTCACATCCACATTGTCTATTTCCTTCCACAGTAGATTCTCCCAGTCACATCCACATTGTCTACTTCCTCCTCCAGTAGATTCTCCCAGTCACATACACATTGTCTGCTTCCTTCACCAGTAGATTCTCCCAGTCACATCCACATTGTCTACATCCTTCCCCAGTAGATTCTCCAAGTCACATCCACATTGTCTACATCCTTCCCCAGTAGATTCTTCCAGTCACAGCCACATTGTCTACTTCCTTCCCCAGTAGATTCTCCCAGTCACATCCACATTGTCTGCTTCCTTCCACATTAGATTCTCAGAGTCACATCCACATTGTTTACTTCCTCCGCCACTAGATTCTCCAAGTCACATCCACATTGTCTACTTCCTTCCCCAGTAGATTCTTCCAGTCACATCCACATTGTCTACATTCTTCACCAGTAGATTCTCCAAGTCACATCCACATTGTCTGCATCCTTCCCCAGTAGATTCTCCCAGTCACATCCACATTGTCTGCTTCATTCCACAGTAGATTCTCCCAGACACATCCACATTGTTTACTTCCTCCTCCAGTAGATTATCCAAGTCACATCCACATTGTTTACTTCCTTCCCCAGTAGATTCTTCCAGTCACATCCACATTGTCTGTTTCCTTTCCCAGTAGATTCTCTCAGTCACATCCACATTGTCTGCTTCATTCCACAGTAGATTCTCCCAGTCACATCCACATTGTTTACTTCCTCCTCCAGTAGATTCTCCAAGTCACATCCACATTGTCTGCTTCCTTCCACAGTAGATTCTCCCAGTCACATCCACATTGTCTGCTTCCTTCCACAGTAGATTCTCCCAGTCACATCCACATTGTCTATTTCCTCCTCCAGTAGATTCTTCCAGTCACATCCACATAGTCTACTTCCTTCCCCAGTAGATTCTCCCAGTCACATCCACATTGTCTGCTTCCTTCCACAGTAGATTCTCAGAGTCACATCCACATTGTTTACTTCCTCCGCCACTAGATTCTCCAAGTCACATCCACATTGTCTACTTCCTTCCCCAGTAGATTCTTCCAGTCACATCCACATTGTCTGCTTCCTTCAACAGTAGATTCTCCCAGTCACATCCACATTGTCTACATTCTTCCCCAGTAGATTCTCCAAGTCACATCCACATTGTCTGCATCCTTCCCCAGTAGATTCTTCCTGTCACATCCACATTGTCTACTTCCTTCCCCAGTAGATTCTCCCAGTCACATCCACATTGTCTGCTTCATTCCACAGTAGATTCTCCCAGTCACATCCACATTGTTTACTTCCTCCTCCAGTAGATTATCCAAGTCACATCCACATTGTTTACTTCCTTCCCCAGTAGATTCTTCCAGTCACATCCACATTGTCTGTTTCCTTTCCCAGTAGATTCTCCCAGTCACATCCACATTGTCTGCTTCATTCCACAGTAGATTCTCCCAGTCACATCCACATTGTTTACTTCCTCCTCCAGTAGATTCTCCAAGTCACATCCACATTGTCTGCTTCCTTCCACAGTAGATTCTCCCAGTCACATCCACATTGTCTGCTTACTTCCACAGTAGATTCTCCCAGTCACATCCACATTGTCTATTTCCTCCTCCAGTAGATTCTTCCAGTCACATCCACATAGTCTACTTCCTCCTCCGGTAGATTCTCCCAGTCACATCCACATTGTCTGCTTCCCCCAGTAGATTATCCCAGTCACATCCACATAGTCTACTTCCTCCTCCAGTAGATTCTCCCAGTCACATCCACATTGTCTGCTTCCTTCCACAGTAGATTCTCCCAGTCACATCATCAATTGTCTAAATTCTTCCCCAGTAGATTCTCCAAGTCACATCCACATTGTCTACATCCTTCCCCAGTAGATTCTTCCAGTCACATCCACATTGTCTACTTCCTTCCCCAGTAGATTATCCCAGCCACATCCACATTGTCTGCTTCCTTCCTCAGTAGATTCTCCCAGTCACATCCACATCGTCTGCTTCCTCCTCCAGTAGATTGTTTCCCTCACATCCACATTGTCTACTTCCTCCTCCAGTAGATTCTCCCAGTCACATCCACATAGTCTACTTCCTCCTCCAGTAGATTGTTTCCCTCACATCCACATTGACTACTTCCTCCTCCAGTAGATTCTCCCAGTCACATCCACATTGTCTGCTTCCTTCCCCAGTAGATTCTCCCAGTAACATCCACATTGTCTGCTTCCTTCCTCAGTAGATTCTCCCAGTCACATCCACATCGTCTGCTTCCTTCCCCAGTAGATTCTCCAAGTCACATCTACATTGTCTGCTTCCTTCCCCAGTAGATTCTTCCAGTCACATCCACATTGTCTGCTTCCTCCTCCAGTAGATTCTTCCAGTCACATCCACATTGTCTACTTCCTCCTTCAGTAGATTCTCCCAGTCACATCCACATAGTCTACTTCATCCTCCAGTAGATTCTCCCAGTCACATCCACATTGTCTACTTCCTCCTCCAGTAGATTCTCCCAGTCACATCCACATCGTCTACTTCCTCCTCCAGTAGATTCTCCCAGTCACATCCACATTGTCTACTTCCTCCTCCAGTAGATTCTCCCAGTCACATCCACATTGTCTACTTCCTCCCCCAGTAGATTCTCCCAGTCACATCCACATTGTCTATTTCCTTCCACAGTACATTCTCCCAATCACATCCACATTGTCTATTTCCTTCCACAGTAGATTCTCCCAGTCACATCCACATTGTCTACTTCCTCCTCCAGTAGATTCTTCCAGTCACATCCACATTGTCTGCTTCCCCCAGTAGATTATCCCAGTCACATCCACATTGTCTGCTTCCTCCTCCAGTAGATTTTCCCAGTCACATCCACATAGTCTACTTCCTCCTCCAGTAGATTCTCCCAGTCACATCCACATTGTCTGCTTCCTTCCACAGTAGATTCTCCCAGTCACATCCACATTGTCTACGTCCTCCTCCAGTAGATTGTTCCCCTCACATCCACATTGTCTACTTCCTCCTCCAGTAGATTATCCCAGTCACATCCACATAGTCTACTTCCTCCTCCAGTAGATTCTCCCAGTCACATCCACATTGTCTACATCCTTCCCCAGTAGATTCTCCAAGTCACATCCACATTGTCTACATCCTTCCCCAGTAGATTCTTCCAGTCACAGCCACATTGTCTACTTCCTTCCCCAGTAGATTCTCCCAGTCACATCCACATTGTCTGCTTCCTTCCACATTAGATTCTCAGAGTCACATCCACATTGTTTACTTCCTCCGCCACTAGATTCTCCAAGTCACATCCACATTGTCTACTTCCTTCCCCAGTAGATTCTTCCAGTCACATCCACATTGTCTGCTTCCTTCAACAGTAGATTCTCCCAGTCACATCCACATAGTCTACTTCCTCCTCCGGTAGATTCTCCCAGTCACATCCACATTGTCTGCTTCCCCCAGTAGATTATCCCAGTCACATCCACATAGTCTACTTCCTCCTCCAGTAGATTCTCCCAGTCACATCCACATTGTCTGCTTCCTTCCACAGTAGATTCTCCCAGTCACATCATCAATTGTCTACATTCTTCCCCAGTAGATTCTCCAAGTCACATCCACATTGTCTACATCCTTCCCCAGTAGATTCTTCCAGTCACATCCACATTGTCTACTTCCTTCCCCAGTAGATTATCCCAGCCACATCCACATTGTCTGCTTCCTTCCTCAGTAGATTCTCCCAGTCACATCCACATCGTCTGCTTCCTCCTCCAGTAGATTGTTTCCCTCACATCCACATTGTCTACTTCCTCCTCCAGTAGATTCTCCCAGTCACATCCACATAGTCTACTTCCTCCTCCAGTAGATTGTTTCCCTCACATCCACATTGACTACTTCCTCCTCCAGTAGATTCTCCCAGTCACATCCACATTGTCTGCTTCCTTCCCCAGTAGATTCTCCCAGTAACATCCACATTGTCTGCTTCCTTCCTCAGTAGATTCTCCCAGTCACATCCACATCGTCTGCTTCCTTCCCCAGTAGATTCTCCAAGTCACATCTACTTTGTCTGCTTCCTTCCCCAGTAGATTCTTCCAGTCACATCCACATTGTCTGCTTCCTCCTCCAGTAGATTCTTCCAGTCACATCCACATTGTCTACTTCCTCCTTCAGTAGATTCTCCCAGTCACATCCACATAGTCTACTTCATCCTCCAGTAGATTCTCCCAGTCACATCCACATTGTCTACTTCCTCCTCCAGTAGATTCTCCCAGTCACATCCACATCGTCTACTTCCTCCTCCAGTAGATTCTCCCAGTCACATCCACATTGTCTACTTCCTCCTCCAGTAGATTCTCCCAGTCACATCCACATTGTCTACTTCCTCCCCCAGTAGATTCTCCCAGTCACATCCACATTGTCTATTTCCTTCCACAGTACATTCTCCCAATCACATCCACATTGTCTATTTCCTTCCACAGTAGATTCTCCCAGTCACATCCACATTGTCTACTTCCTCCTCCAGTAGATTCTTCCAGTCACATCCACATTGTCTGCTTCCCCCAGTAGATTATCCCAGTCACATCCACATTGTCTGCTTCCTCCTCCAGTAGATTTTCCCAGTCACATCCACATAGTCTACTTCCTCCTCCAGTAGATTCTCCCAGTCACATCCACATTGTCTGCTTCCTTCCACAGTAGATTCTCCCAGTCACATCCACATTGTCTACGTCCTCCTCCAGTAGATTGTTCCCCTCACATCCACATTGTCTACTTCCTCCTCCAGTAGATTATCC
Source organism: Salmo salar (assembly GCF_965601325.2). Classification (NCBI taxonomy): domain Eukaryota; kingdom Metazoa; phylum Chordata; class Actinopteri; order Salmoniformes; family Salmonidae; genus Salmo; species Salmo salar. The sequence continues at coordinate 98,722,164 of NC_138303.1, read as the reverse complement.
CAGTCACATCCACATAGTCTACTTCCTCCTCCAGTAGATTCTCCCAGTCACATCCACATTGTCTACATCCTTCCCCAGTAGATTCTCCAAGTCACATCCACATTGTCTACTTCCTTCCCCAGTAGATTCTCCAAGTCACATCCACATTGTCTACTTCCTTCCCCAGTAGATTCTTCCAGTCACATCCACATTGTCTGCTTCCTTCAACAGTAGATTCTCCCAGTCACATCCACATTGTCTACATTCTTCACCAGTAGATTCTCCAAGTCACATCCACATTGTCTGCATCCTTCCCCAGTAGATTCTTCCTGTCACATCCACATTGTCTACTTCCTTCCCCAGTAGATTCTCCCAGTCACATCCACATTGTCTGCTTCATTCCACAGTAGATTCTCCCAGACACATCCACATTGTTTACTTCCTCCTCCAGTAGATTATCCAAGTCACATCCACATTGTTTACTTCCTTCCACAGTAGATTCTCCCAGTCACATCCACATTGTCTACTTCCTCCTCCAGTAGATTCTCCCAGTCACATACACATTGTCTGCTTCCTTCACCAGTAGATTCTCCCAGTCACATCCACATTGTCTACATCCTTCCCCAGTAGATTCTCCAAGTCACATCCACATTGTCTACATCCTTCCCCAGTAGATTCTTCCAGTCACAGCCACATTGTCTACTTCCTTCCCCAGTAGATTCTCCCAGTCACATCCACATTGTCTGCTTCCTTCCACATTAGATTCTCAGAGTCACATCCACATTGTTTACTTCCTCCGCCACTAGATTCTCCAAGTCACATCCACATTGTCTACTTCCTTCCCCAGTAGATTCTTCCAGTCACATCCACATTGTCTACATTCTTCACCAGTAGATTCTCCAAGTCACATCCACATTGTCTGCATCCTTCCCCAGTAGATTCTCCCAGTCACATCCACATTGTCTGCTTCATTCCACAGTAGATTCTCCCAGACACATCCACATTGTTTACTTCCTCCTCCAGTAGATTATCCAAGTCACATCCACATTGTTTACTTCCTTCCCCAGTAGATTCTTCCAGTCACATCCACATTGTCTGTTTCCTTTCCCAGTAGATTCTCTCAGTCACATCCACATTGTCTGCTTCATTCCACAGTAGATTCTCCCAGTCACATCCACATTGTTTACTTCCTCCTCCAGTAGATTCTCCAAGTCACATCCACATTGTCTGCTTCCTTCCACAGTAGATTCTCCCAGTCACATCCACATTGTCTGCTTCCTTCCACAGTAGATTCTCCCAGTCACATCCACATTGTCTATTTCCTCCTCCAGTAGATTCTTCCAGTCACATCCACATAGTCTACTTCCTTCCCCAGTAGATTCTCCCAGTCACATCCACATTGTCTGCTTCCTTCCACAGTAGATTCTCAGAGTCACATCCACATTGTTTACTTCCTCCGCCACTAGATTCTCCAAGTCACATCCACATTGTCTACTTCCTTCCCCAGTAGATTCTTCCAGTCACATCCACATTGTCTGCTTCCTTCAACAGTAGATTCTCCCAGTCACATCCACATTGTCTACATTCTTCCCCAGTAGATTCTCCAAGTCACATCCACATTGTCTGCATCCTTCCCCAGTAGATTCTTCCTGTCACATCCACATTGTCTACTTCCTTCCCCAGTAGATTCTCCCAGTCACATCCACATTGTCTGCTTCATTCCACAGTAGATTCTCCCAGTCACATCCACATTGTTTACTTCCTCCTCCAGTAGATTATCCAAGTCACATCCACATTGTTTACTTCCTTCCCCAGTAGATTCTTCCAGTCACATCCACATTGTCTACATTCTTCACCAGTAGATTCTCCAAGTCACATCCACATTGTCTGCATCCTTCCCCAGTAGATTCTCCCAGTCACATCCACATTGTCTGCTTCATTCCACAGTAGATTCTCCCAGACACATCCACATTGTTTACTTCCTCCTCCAGTAGATTATCCAAGTCACATCCACATTGTTTACTTCCTTCCCCAGTAGATTCTTCCAGTCACATCCACATTGTTTGTTTCCTTTCCCAGTAGATTCTCTCAGTCACATCCACATTGTCTGCTTCATTCCACAGTAGATTCTCCCAGTCACATCCACATTGTTTACTTCCTCCTCCAGTAGATTCTCCAAGTCACATCCACATTGTCTGCTTCCTTCCACAGTAGATTCTCCCAGTCACATCCACATTGTCTGCTTCCTTCCACAGTAGATTCTCCCAGTCACATCCACATTGTCTATTTCCTCCTCCAGTAGATTCTTCCAGTCACATCCACATAGTCTACTTCCTTCCCCAGTAGATTCTCCCAGTCACATCCACATTGTCTGCTTCCTTCCACAGTAGATTCTCAGAGTCACATCCACATTGTTTACTTCCTCCGCCACTAGATTCTCCAAGTCACATCCACATTGTCTACTTCCTTCCCCAGTAGATTCTCCCAGTCACATCCACATTGTCTGCTTCATTCCACAGTAGATTCTCCCAGTCACATCCACATTGTTTACTTCCTCCTCCAGTAGATTATCCAAGTCACATCCACATTGTTTACTTCCTTCCCCAGTAGATTCTTCCAGTCACATCCACATTGTCTGTTTCCTTTCCCAGTAGATTCTCCCAGTCACATCCACATTGTCTGCTTCATTCCACAGTAGATTCTCCCAGTCACATCCACATTGTTTACTTCCTCCTCCAGTAGATTCTCCAAGTCACATCCACATTGTCTGCTTCCTTCCACAGTAGATTCTCCCAGTCACATCCACATTGTCTGCTTACTTCCACAGTAGATTCTCCCAGTCACATCCACATTGTCTATTTCCTCCTCCAGTAGATTCTTCCAGTCACATCCACATAGTCTACTTCCTCCTCCGGTAGATTCTCCCAGTCACATCCACATTGTCTGCTTCCCCCAGTAGATTATCCCAGTCACATCCACATAGTCTACTTCCTCCTCCAGTAGATTCTCCCAGTCACATCCACATTGTCTGCTTCCTTCCACAGTAGATTCTCCCAGTCACATCATCAATTGTCTACATTCTTCCCCAGTAGATTCTCCAAGTCACATCCACATTGTCTACATCCTTCCCCAGTAGATTCTTCCAGTCACATCCACATTGTCTACTTCCTTCCCCAGTAGATTATCCCAGCCACATCCACATTGTCTGCTTCCTTCCTCAGTAGATTCTCCCAGTCACATCCACATCGTCTGCTTCCTCCTCCAGTAGATTGTTTCCCTCACATCCACATTGTCTACTTCCTCCTCCAGTAGATTCTCCCAGTCACATCCACATAGTCTACTTCCTCCTCCAGTAGATTGTTTCCCTCACATCCACATTGACTACTTCCTCCTCCAGTAGATTCTCCCAGTCACATCCACATTGTCTGCTTCCTTCCCCAGTAGATTCTCCCAGTAACATCCACATTGTCTGCTTCCTTCCTCAGTAGATTCTCCCAGTCACATCCACATCGTCTGCTTCCTTCCCCAGTAGATTCTCCAAGTCACATCTACATTGTCTGCTTCCTTCCCCAGTAGATTCTTCCAGTCACATCCACATTGTCTGCTTCCTCCTCCAGTAGATTCTTCCAGTCACATCCACATTGTCTACTTCCTCCTTCAGTAGATTCTCCCAGTCACATCCACATAGTCTACTTCATCCTCCAGTAGATTCTCCCAGTCACATCCACATTGTCTACTTCCTCCTCCAGTAGATTCTCCCAGTCACATCCACATCGTCTACTTCCTCCTCCAGTAGATTCTCCCAGTCACATCCACATTGTCTACTTCCTCCTCCAGTAGATTCTCCCAGTCACATCCACATTGTCTACTTCCTCCCCCAGTAGATTCTCCCAGTCACATCCACATTGTCTATTTCCTTCCACAGTACATTCTCCCAATCACATCCACATTGTCTATTTCCTTCCACAGTAGATTCTCCCAGTCACATCCACATTGTCTACTTCCTCCTCCAGTAGATTCTTCCAGTCACATCCACATTGTCTGCTTCCCCCAGTAGATTATCCCAGTCACATCCACATTGTCTGCTTCCTCCTCCAGTAGATTTTCCCAGTCACATCCACATAGTCTACTTCCTCCTCCAGTAGATTCTCCCAGTCACATCCACATTGTCTGCTTCCTTCCACAGTAGATTCTCCCAGTCACATCCACATTGTCTACGTCCTCCTCCAGTAGATTGTTCCCCTCACATCCACATTGTCTACTTCCTCCTCCAGTAGATTATCCCAGTCACATCCACATAGTCTACTTCCTCCTCCAGTAGATTCTCCCAGTCACATCCACATTGTCTACATCCTTCCCCAGTAGATTCTCCAAGTCACATCCACATTGTCTACATCCTTCCCCAGTAGATTCTTCCAGTCACAGCCACATTGTCTACTTCCTTCCCCAGTAGATTCTCCCAGTCACATCCACATTGTCTGCTTCCTTCCACATTAGATTCTCAGAGTCACATCCACATTGTTTACTTCCTCCGCCACTAGATTCTCCAAGTCACATCCACATTGTCTACTTCCTTCCCCAGTAGATTCTTCCAGTCACATCCACATTGTCTGCTTCCTTCAACAGTAGATTCTCCCAGTCACATCCACATAGTCTACTTCCTCCTCCGGTAGATTCTCCCAGTCACATCCACATTGTCTGCTTCCCCCAGTAGATTATCCCAGTCACATCCACATAGTCTACTTCCTCCTCCAGTAGATTCTCCCAGTCACATCCACATTGTCTGCTTCCTTCCACAGTAGATTCTCCCAGTCACATCATCAATTGTCTACATTCTTCCCCAGTAGATTCTCCAAGTCACATCCACATTGTCTACATCCTTCCCCAGTAGATTCTTCCAGTCACATCCACATTGTCTACTTCCTTCCCCAGTAGATTATCCCAGCCACATCCACATTGTCTGCTTCCTTCCTCAGTAGATTCTCCCAGTCACATCCACATCGTCTGCTTCCTCCTCCAGTAGATTGTTTCCCTCACATCCACATTGTCTACTTCCTCCTCCAGTAGATTCTCCCAGTCACATCCACATAGTCTACTTCCTCCTCCAGTAGATTGTTTCCCTCACATCCACATTGACTACTTCCTCCTCCAGTAGATTCTCCCAGTCACATCCACATTGTCTGCTTCCTTCCCCAGTAGATTCTCCCAGTAACATCCACATTGTCTGCTTCCTTCCTCAGTAGATTCTCCCAGTCACATCCACATCGTCTGCTTCCTTCCCCAGTAGATTCTCCAAGTCACATCTACATTGTCTGCTTCCTTCCCCAGTAGATTCTTCCAGTCACATCCACATTGTCTGCTTCCTCCTCCAGTAGATTCTTCCAGTCACATCCACATTGTCTACTTCCTCCTTCAGTAGATTCTCCCAGTCACATCCACATAGTCTACTTCATCCTCCAGTAGATTCTCCCAGTCACATCCACATTGTCTACTTCCTCCTCCAGTAGATTCTCCCAGTCACATCCACATCGTCTACTTCCTCCTCCAGTAGATTCTCCCAGTCACATCCACATTGTCTACTTCCTCCTCCAGTAGATTCTCCCAGTCACATCCACATTGTCTACTTCCTCCCCCAGTAGATTCTCCCAGTCACATCCACATTGTCTATTTCCTTCCACAGTACATTCTCCCAATCACATCCACATTGTCTATTTCCTTCCACAGTAGATTCTCCCAGTCACATCCACATTGTCTACTTCCTCCTCCAGTAGATTCTTCCAGTCACATCCACATTGTCTGCTTCCCCCAGTAGATTATCCCAGTCACATCCACATTGTCTGCTTCCTCCTCCAGTAGATTTTCCCAGTCACATCCACATAGTCTACTTCCTCCTCCAGTAGATTCTCCCAGTCACATCCACATTGTCTGCTTCCTTCCACAGTAGATTCTCCCAGTCACATCCACATTGTCTACGTCCTCCTCCAGTAGATTGTTCCCCTCACATCCACATTGTCTACTTCCTCCTCCAGTAGATTATCCCAGTCACATCCACATAGTCTACTTCCTCCTCCAGTAGATTCTCCCAGTCACATCCACATTGTCTACATCCTTCCCCAGTAGATTCTCCAAGTCACATCCACATTGTCTACTTCCTTCCCCAGTAGATTCTCCAAGTCACATCCACATTGTCTACTTCCTTCCCCAGTAGATTCTTCCAGTCACATCCACATTGTCTGCTTCCTTCAACAGTAGATTCTCCCAGTCACATCCACATTGTCTACATTCTTCACCAGTAGATTCTCCAAGTCACATCCACATTGTCTGCATCCTTCCCCAGTAGATTCTTCCTGTCACATCCACATTGTCTACTTCCTTCCCCAGTAGATTCTCCCAGTCACATCCACATTGTCTGCTTCATTCCACAGTAGATTCTCCCAGACACATCCACATTGTTTACTTCCTCCTCCAGTAGATTATCCAAGTCACATCCACATTGTTTACTTCCTTCCACAGTAGATTCTCCCAGTCACATCCACATTGTCTACTTCCTCCTCCAGTAGATTCTCCCAGTCACATACACATTGTCTGCTTCCTTCACCAGTAGATTCTCCCAGTCACATCCACATTGTCTACATCCTTCCCCAGTAGATTCTCCAAGTCACATCCACATTGTCTACATCCTTCCCCAGTAGATTCTTCCAGTCACAGCCACATTGTCTACTTCCTTCCCCAGTAGATTCTCCCAGTCACATCCACATTGTCTGCTTCCTTCCACATTAGATTCTCAGAGTCACATCCACATTGTTTACTTCCTCCGCCACTAGATTCTCCAAGTCACATCCACATTGTCTACTTCCTTCCCCAGTAGATTCTTCCAGTCACATCCACATTGTCTACATTCTTCACCAGTAGATTCTCCAAGTCACATCCACATTGTCTGCATCCTTCCCCAGTAGATTCTCCCAGTCACATCCACATTGTCTGCTTCATTCCACAGTAGATTCTCCCAGACACATCCACATTGTTTACTTCCTCCTCCAGTAGATTATCCAAGTCACATCCACATTGTTTACTTCCTTCCCCAGTAGATTCTTCCAGTCACATCCACATTGTCTGTTTCCTTTCCCAGTAGATTCTCTCAGTCACATCCACATTGTCTGCTTCATTCCACAGTAGATTCTCCCAGTCACATCCACATTGTTTACTTCCTCCTCCAGTAGATTCTCCAAGTCACATCCACATTGTCTGCTTCCTTCCACAGTAGATTCTCCCAGTCACATCCACATTGTCTGCTTCCTTCCACAGTAGATTCTCCCAGTCACATCCACATTGTCTATTTCCTCCTCCAGTAGATTCTTCCAGTCACATCCACATAGTCTACTTCCTTCCCCAGTAGATTCTCCCAGTCACATCCACATTGTCTGCTTCCTTCCACAGTAGATTCTCAGAGTCACATCCACATTGTTTACTTCCTCCGCCACTAGATTCTCCAAGTCACATCCACATTGTCTACTTCCTTCCCCAGTAGATTCTTCCAGTCACATCCACATTGTCTGCTTCCTTCAACAGTAGATTCTCCCAGTCACATCCACATTGTCTACATTCTTCCCCAGTAGATTCTCCAAGTCACATCCACATTGTCTGCATCCTTCCCCAGTAGATTCTTCCTGTCACATCCACATTGTCTACTTCCTTCCCCAGTAGATTCTCCCAGTCACATCCACATTGTCTGCTTCATTCCACAGTAGATTCTCCCAGTCACATCCACATTGTCTACTTCCTCCTCCAGTAGATTATCCAAGTCACATCCACATTGTTTACTTCCTTCCCCAGTAGATTCTTCCAGTCACATCCACATTGTCTACATTCTTCACCAGTAGATTCTCCAAGTCACATCCACATTGTCTGCATCCTTCCCCAGTAGATTCTCCCAGTCACATCCACATTGTCTGCTTCATTCCACAGTAGATTCTCCCAGACACATCCACATTGTTTACTTCCTCCTCCAGTAGATTATCCAAGTCACATCCACATTGTTTACTTCCTTCCCCAGTAGATTCTTCCAGTCACATCCACATTGTTTGTTTCCTTTCCCAGTAGATTCTCTCAGTCACATCCACATTGTCTGCTTCATTCCACAGTAGATTCTCCCAGTCACATCCACATTGTTTACTTCCTCCTCCAGTAGATTCTCCAAGTCACATCCACATTGTCTGCTTCCTTCCACAGTAGATTCTCCCAGTCACATCCACATTGTCTGCTTCCTTCCACAGTAGATTCTCCCAGTCACATCCACATTGTCTATTTCCTCCTCCAGTAGATTCTTCCAGTCACATCCACATAGTCTACTTCCTTCCCCAGTAGATTCTCCCAGTCACATCCACATTGTCTGCTTCCTTCCACAGTAGATTCTCAGAGTCACATCCACATTGTTTACTTCCTCCGCCACTAGATTCTCCAAGTCACATCCACATTGTCTACTTCCTTCCCCAGTAGATTCTTCCAGTCACATCCACATTGTCTGCTTCCTTCAACAGTAGATTCTCCCAGTCACATCCACATTGTCTACATTCTTCCCCAGTAGATTCTCCAAGTCACATCCACATTGTCTGCATCCTTCCCCAGTAGATTCTTCCTGTCACATCCACATTGTCTACTTCCTTCCCCAGTAGATTCTCCCAGTCACATCCACATTGTCTGCTTCATTCCACAGTAGATTCTCCCAGTCACATCCACATTGTTTACTTCCTCCTCCAGTAGATTATCCAAGTCACATCCACATTGTTTACTTCCTTCCCCAGTAGATTCTTCCAGTCACATCCACATTGTCTGTTTCCTTTCCCAGTAGATTCTCCCAGTCACATCCACATTGTCTGCTTCATTCCACAGTAGATTCTCCCAGTCACATCCACATTGTTTACTTCCCCCAGTAGATTATCCCAGTCACATCCACATAGTCTACTTCCTCCTCCGGTAGATTCTCCCAGTCACATCCACATTGTCTGCTTCCCCCAGTAGATTATCCCAGTCACATCCACATAGTCTACTTCCTCCTCCAGTAGATTCTCCCAGTCACATCCACATTGTCTGCTTCCTTCCACAGTAGATTCTCCCAGTCACATCATCAATTGTCTACATTCTTCCCCAGTAGATTCTCCAAGTCACATCCACATTGTCTACATCCTTCCCCAGTAGATTCTTCCAGTCACATCCACATTGTCTACTTCCTTCCCCAGTAGATTATCCCAGCCACATCCACATTGTCTGCTTCCTTCCTCAGTAGATTCTCCCAGTCACATCCACATCGTCTGCTTCCTCCTCCAGTAGATTGTTTCCCTCACATCCACATTGTCTACTTCCTCCTCCAGTAGATTCTCCCAGTCACATCCACATAGTCTACTTCCTCCTCCAGTAGATTGTTTCCCTCACATCCACATTGACTACTTCCTCCTACAGTAGATTCTCCCAGTCACATCCACATTGTCTGCTTCCTTCCCCAGTAGATTCTCCCAGTAACATCCACATTGTCTGCTTCCTTCCTCCAGTAGATTCTCCCAGTCACATCCACATCGTCTGCTTCCTTCCCCAGTAGATTCTCCAAGTCACATCTACATTGTCTGCTTCCTTCCCCAGTAGATTCTTCCAGTCACATCCACATTGTCTGCTTCCTCCTCCAGTAGATTCTTCCAGTCACATCCACATTGTCTACTTCTTCCTTCAGTAGATTCTCCCAGTCACATCCACATAGTCTACTTCATCCTCCAGTAGATTCTCCCAGTCACATCCACATTGTCTACTTCCTCCTCCAGTAGATTCTCCCAGTCACATCCACATCGTCTACTTCCTCCTCCAGTAGATTCTCCCAGTCACATCCACATTGTCTACTTCCTCCTCCAGTAGATTCTCCCAGTCACATCCACATTGTCTACTTCCTCCCCCAGTAGATTCTCCCAGTCACATCCACATTGTCTATTTCCTTCCACAGTACATTCTCCCAATCACATCCACATTGTCTATTTCCTTCCACAGTAGATTCTCCCAGTCACATCCACATTGTCTACTTCCTCCTCCAGTAGATTCTTCCAGTCACATCCACATTGTCTGCTTCCCCCAGTAGATTATCCCAGTCACATCCACATTGTCTGCTTCCTCCTCCAGTAGATTTTCCCAGTCACATCCACATAGTCTACTTCCTCCTCCAGTAGATTCTCCCAGTCACATCCACATTGTCTGCTTCCTTCCACAGTAGATTCTCCCAGTCACATCCACATTGTTTACTTCCTCCTCCAGGAGATTTTCCAAGTCACATCCACATTGTCTACTTCCTTCCCCAGTAGATTCTCCCAGCCACATCCACATTGTCTGCTTCCTTCCTCAGTAGATTCTCCCAGTCACATCCACATCGTCTGCTTCAGACTCCAGTAGATTGTTTCCCTCACATCCACATTGTCTACTTCCTCCTCCAGTAGATTCTCCCAGTCACATCCACATAGTCTACTTCCTCCTCCAGTAGATTGTTTCCCTCACATCTACATTGTCTACTTCCTCCTCCAGTAGATTCTCCCAGTCACATCCACGTTGTCTGCTTCCTTCCCCAGTAGATTCTCCTAGTCACATCCACATTTTCTGCTTCCTTCCTCAGTAGATTCTCCCAGTCACATCCACATTGTCTGCTTCCTTCCCCAGTAGATTCTTCCAGTCACATCCACATTGTCTGCTTCCTCCTCCAGTAGATTCTTCCAGTCACATCCACATTGTCTACTTCCTCCTTCAGTAGATTCTCCCAGTCACATCCACATAGTCTACTTCATCCTCCAGTAGATTCTCCCAGTCACATCGACATTGTCTACTTCCTCCTCCAGTAGGCTCTCCCAGTCAAATCCACATCGTCTACTTCCTCCTCCAGTAGATTCTCCCAGTCACATCCACATTGTCTACTTCCTACTCCAGTAGATTCTCCCAGTCACATCCACATTGTCTACTTCCTCCCCCAGTAGATTCTCCCAGTCACATCCACATTGTCTATTTCCTTCCACAGTAGATTCTCCCAGTCACATCCACATTGTCTATTTCCTTCCACAGTAGATTCTCCCATTCACATCCACATTGTCTACTTCCTCCTCCAGTAGATTCTCCCAGTCACATACACATTGTCTGCTTCCTTCACCAGTAGATTCTCCCAGTCACATCCACATTGTCTACATCCTTCCCCAGTAGATTCTCCAAGTCACATCCACATTGTCTACATCCTTCCCCAGTAGATTCTTCCAGTCACAGCCACATTGTCTACTTCCTTCCCCAGTAGATTCTCCCAGTCACATCCACATTGTCTGCTTCCTTCCACAGTAGATTCTCAGAGTCACATCCACATTGTTTACTTCCTCCGCCACTAGATTCTCCAAGTCACATCCACATTGTCTACTTCCTTCCCCAGTAGATTCTTCCAGTCACATCCACTTTGTCTGCTTCCTTCAACAGTAGATTCTCCCAGTCACATCCACATTGTCTACATTCTTCCCCAGTAGATTCTCCAAGTCACATCCACATTGTCTGCATCCTTCCCCAGTAGATTCTTCCTGTCACATCCACATTGTCTACTTCCTTCCCCAGTAGATTCTCCCAGTCACATCCACATTGTCTGCTTCATTCCACAGTAGATTCTCCCAGTCACATCCACATTGTTTACTTCCTCCTCCAGTAGATTATCCAAGTCACATCCACATTGTTTACTTCCTTCCCCAGTAGATTCTTCCAGTCACATCCACATTGTCTGTTTCCTTTCCCAGTAGATTCTCCCAGTCACATCCACATTGTCTGCTTCATTCCACAGTAGATTCTCCCAGTCACATCCACATTGTTTACTTCCTCCTCCAGTAGATTCTCCAAGTCACATCCACATTGTCTGCTTCCTTCCACAGTAGATTCTCCCAGTCACATCCACATTGTCTGCTTCCTTCCACAGTAGATTCTCCCAGTCACATCCACATTGTCTATTTCCTCCTCCAGTAGATTCTTCCAGTCACATCCACATAGTCTACTTCCTCCTCCAGTAGATTCTCCCAGTCACATCCACATTGTCTGCTTCCTTCCACAGTAGATTCTCCCAGTCACATCCACATTGTCTATTTCCTCCTCCAGTAGATTCTTCCAGTCACATCCACATAGTCTACTTCCTTCCCCAGTAGATTCTCCCAGTCACATCCACATTGTCTGCTTCCTTCCACAGTAGATTCTCAGAGTCACATCCACATTGTTTACTTCCTCCGCCACTAGATTCTCCAAGTCACATCCACATTGTCTACTTCCTTCCCCAGTAGATTCTTCCAGTCACATCCACATTGTCTGCTTCCTTCAACAGTAGATTTTCCCAGTCACATCCACATTGTCTACATTCTTCCCCAGTAGATTCTCCAAGTCACATCCACATTGTCTGCATCCTTCCCCAGTAGATTCTTCCTGTCACATCCACATTGTCTACTTCCTTCCCCAGTAGATTCTCCCAGTCACATCCACATTGTCTGCTTCATTCCACAGTAGATTCTCCCAGTCACATCCACATTGTTTACTTCCTCCTCCAGTAGATTATCCAAGTCACATCCACATTGTTTACTTCCTTCCCCAGTAGATTCTTCCAGTCACATCCACATTGTCTACATTCTTCACCAGTAGATTCTCCAAGTCACATCCACATTGTCTGCATCCTTCCCCAGTAGATTCTCCCAGTCACATCCACATTGTCTGCTTCATTCCACAGTAGATTCTCCCAGACACATCCACATTGTTTACTTCCTCCTCCAGTAGATTATCCAAGTCACATCCACATTGTTTACTTCCTTCCCCAAGAGATTCTTCCAGTCACATCCACATTGTCTGTTTCCTTTCCCAGTAGATTCTCTCAGTCACATCCACATTGTCTGCTTCATTCCACAGTAGATTCTCCCAGTCACATCCACATTGTTTACTTCCTCCTCCAGTAGATTCTCCAAGTCACATCCACATTGTCTGCTTCCTTCCACAGTAGATTCTCCCAGTCACATCCACATTGTCTGCTTCCTTCCACAGTAGATTCTCCCAGTCACATCCACATTGTCTATTTCCTCCTCCAGTAGATTCTTCCAGTCACATCCACATAGTCTACTTCCTTCCCCAGTAGATTCTCCCAGTCACATCCACATTGTCTGCTTCCTTCCACAGTAGATTCTCAGAGTCACATCCACATTGTTTACTTCCTCCGCCACTAGATTCTCCAAGTCACATCCACATTGTCTACTTCCTTCCCCAGTAGATTCTTCCAGTCACATCCACATTGTCTGCTTCCTTCAACAGTAGATTCTCCCAGTCACATCCACATTGTCTACATTCTTCCCCAGTAGATTCTCCAAGTCACATCCACATTGTCTGCATCCTTCCCCAGTAGATTCTTCCTGTCACATCCACATTGTCTACTTCCTTCCCCAGTAGATTCTCCCAGTCACATCCACATTGTCTGCTTCATTCCACAGTAGATTCTCCCAGTCACATCCACATTGTTTACTTCCTCCTCCAGTAGATTATCCAAGTCACATCCACATTGTTTACTTCCTTCCCCAGTAGATTCTTCCAGTCACATCCACATTGTCTGTTTCCTTTCCCAGTAGATTCTCCCAGTCACATCCACATTGTCTGCTTCATTCCACAGTAGATTCTCCCAGTCACATCCACATTGTTTACTTCCTCCTCCAGTAGATTCTCCAAGTCACATCCACATTGTCTGCTTCCTTCCACAGTAGATTCTCCCAGTCACATCCACATTGTCTGCTTACTTCCACAGTAGATTCTCCCAGTCACATCCACATTGTCTATTTCCTCCTCCAGTAGATTCTTCCAGTCACATCCACATAGTCTACTTCCTCCTCCGGTAGATTCTCCCAGTCACATCCACATTGTCTGCTTCCCCCAGTAGATTATCCCAGTCACATCCACATAGTCTACTTCCTCCTCCAGTAGATTCTCCCAGTCACATCCACATTGTCTGCTTCCTTCCACAGTAGATTCTCCCAGTCACATCATCAATTGTCTACATTCTTCCCCAGTAGATTCTCCAAGTCACATCCACATTGTCTACATCCTTCCCCAGTAGATTCTTCCAGTCACATCCACATTGTCTACTTCCTTCCCCAGTAGATTATCCCAGCCACATCCACATTGTCTGCTTCCTTCCTCAGTAGATTCTCCCAGTCACATCCACATCGTCTGCTTCCTCCTCCAGTAGATTGTTTCCCTCACATCCACATTGTCTACTTCCTCCTCCAGTAGATTCTCCCAGTCACATCCACATAGTCTACTTCCTCCTCCAGTAGATTGTTTCCCTCACATCCACATTGACTACTTCCTCCTCCAGTAGATTCTCCCAGTCACATCCACATTGTCTGCTTCCTTCCCCAGTAGATTCTCCCAGTAACATCCACATTGTCTGCTTCCTTCTCCAGTAGATTCTCCCAGTCACATCCACATCGTCTGCTTCCTTCCCCAGTAGATTCTCCAAGTCACATCTACATTGTCTGCTTCCTTCCCCAGTAGATTCTTCCAGTCACATCCACATTGTCTGCTTCCTCCTCCAGTAGATTCTTCCAGTCACATCCACATTGTCTACTTCTTCCTTCAGTAGATTCTCCCAGTCACATCCACATAGTCTACTTCATCCTCCAGTAGATTCTCCCAGTCACATCCACATTGTCTACTTCCTCCTCCAGTAGATTCTCCCAGTCACATCCACATCGTCTACTTCCTCCTCCAGTAGATTCTCCCAGTCACATCCACATTGTCTACTTCCTCCTCCAGTAGATTCTCCCAGTCACATCCACATTGTCTACTTCCTCCCCCAGTAGATTCTCCCAGTCACATCCACATTGTCTATTTCCTTCCACAGTACATTCTCCCAATCACATCCACATTGTCTATTTCCTTCCACAGTAGATTCTCCCAGTCACATCCACATCGTCTACTTCCTCCTCCAGTAGATTCTCCCAGTCACATCCACATTGTCTACTTCCTCCTCCAGTAGATTCTTCCAGTCACATCCACATTGTCTACTTCCTCCTCCAGTAGATTCTTCCAGTCACATCCACATTGTCTGCTTCCCCCAGTAGATTATCCCAGTCACATCCACATTGTCTGCTTCCTCCTCCAGTAGATTTTCCCAGTCACATCCACATAGTCTACTTCCTCCTCCAGTAGATTCTCCCAGTCACATCCACATTGTCTGCTTCCTTCCACAGTAGATTCTCCCAGTCACATCCACATTGTTTACTTCCTCCTCCAGGAGATTTTCCAAGTCACATCCACATTGTCTACTTCCTTCCCCAGTAGATTCTCCCAGCCACATCCACATTGTCTGCTTCCTTCCTCAGTAGATTCTCCCAGTCACATCCACATCGTCTGCTTCAGACTCCAGTAGATTGTTTCCCTCACATCCACATTGTCTACTTCCTCCTCCAGTAGATTCTCCCAGTCACATCCACATAGTCTACTTCCTCCTCCAGTAGATTGTTTCCCTCACATCTACATTGTCTACTTCCTCCTCCAGTAGATTCTCCCAGTCACATCCACGTTGTCTGCTTCCTTCCCCAGTAGATTCTCCTAGTCACATCCACATTTTCTGCTTCCTTCCTCAGTAGATTCTCCCAGTCACATCCACATTGTCTGCTTCCTTCCCCAGTAGATTCTTCCAGTCACATCCACATTGTCTGCTTCCTCCTCCAGTAGATTCTTCCAGTCACATCCACATTGTCTACTTCCTCCTTCAGTAGATTCTCCCAGTCACATCCACATAGTCTACTTCATCCTCCAGTAGATTCTCCCAGTCACATCGACATTGTCTACTTCCTCCTCCAGTAGGCTCTCCCAGTCAAATCCACATCGTCTACTTCCTCCTCCAGTAGATTCTCCCAGTCACATCCACATTGTCTACTTCCTACTCCAGTAGATTCTCCCAGTCACATCCACATTGTCTACTTCCTCCCCCAGTAGATTCTCCAAGTCACATCCACATTGTCTACATCCTTCCCCAGTAGATTCTTCCAGTCACAGCCACATTGTCTACTTCCTTCCCCAGTAGATTCTCCCAGTCACATCCACATTGTCTGCTTCCTTCCACAGTAGATTCTCAGAGTCACATCCACATTGTTTACTTCCTCCGCCACTAGATTCTCCAAGTCACATCCACATTGTCTACTTCCTTCCCCAGTAGATTCTTCCAGTCACATCCACTTTGTCTGCTTCCTTCAACAGTAGATTCTCCCAGTCACATCCACATTGTCTACATTCTTCCCCAGTAGATTCTCCAAGTCACATCCACATTGTCTGCATCCTTCCCCAGTAGATTCTTCCTGTCACATCCACATTGTCTACTTCCTTCCCCAGTAGATTCTCCCAGTCACATCCACATTGTCTGCTTCATTCCACAGTAGATTCTCCCAGTCACATCCACATTGTTTACTTCCTCCTCCAGTAGATTATCCAAGTCACATCCACATTGTTTACTTCCTTCCCCAGTAGATTCTTCCAGTCACATCCACATTGTCTGTTTCCTTTCCCAGTAGATTCTCCCAGTCACATCCACATTGTCTGCTTCATTCCACAGTAGATTCTCCCAGTCACATCCACATTGTTTACTTCCTCCTCCAGTAGATTCTCCAAGTCACATCCACATTGTCTGCTTCCTTCCACAGTAGATTCTCCCAGTCACATCCACATTGTCTGCTTCCTTCCACAGTAGATTCTCCCAGTCACATCCACATTGTCTATTTCCTCCTCCAGTAGATTCTTCCAGTCACATCCACATAGTCTACTTCCTCCTCCAGTAGATTCTCCCAGTCACATCCACATTGTCTGCTTCCTTCCACAGTAGATTCTCCCAGTCACATCCACATTGTCTACATTCTTCCCCAGTAGATTCTCCAAGTCACATCCACATTGTCTACATCCTTCCCCAGTAGATTCTTCCAGTCACATCCACATTGTCTACTTCCTTCCCCAGTAGATTCTCCCAGTCACATCCACATTGTCTGCTTCCTTCCACAGTAGATTCTCCCAGTCACATCCACATTGTTTACTTCCTCCTCCAGGAGATTTTCCAAGTCACATCCACATTGTCTACTTCCTTCCCCAGTAGATTATCCCAGCCACATCCACATTGTCTGCTTCCTTCCTCAGTAGATTCTCCCAGTCACATCCACATCGTCTGCTTCCTCCTCCAGTAGATTGTTTCCCTCACATCCACATTGTCTACTTCCTCCTCCAGTAGATTCTCCCAGTCACATCCACATAGTCTACTTCCTCCTCCAGTAGATTGTTTCCCTCACATCCACATTGTCTACTTCCTCCTCCAGTAGATTCTCCCAGTCACATCCACATTGTCTGCTTCCTTCCCCAGTAGATTCTCCCAGTCACATCCACATTGTCTGCTTCCTTCCTCAGTAGATTCTCCCAGTCACATCCACATCATCTGCTTCCTTCCCCAGTAGATTCTCCAAGTCACATCTACATTGTCTGCTTCCTTCCCCAGTAGATTCTTCCAGTCACATCCACATTGTCTGCTTCCTCCTCCAGTAGATTCTTCCAGTCACATCCACATTGTCTACTTCCTCCTTCAGTAGATTCTCCCAGTCACATCCACATAGTCTACTTCATCCTCCAGTAGATTCTCCCAGTCACATCCAAATTGTCTACTTCCTCCTCCAGTAGATTATCCCAGTCACATCCACATCATCTACTTCCTCCTCCAGTAGATTCTCCCAGTCACATCCACATTGTCTACTTCCTCCTCCAGTAGATTCTCCCAGTCACATCCACATTCTCTACTTCCTCCCCCAGTAGATTCTCCCAGTCACATCCACATTGTCTATTTCCTTCCACAGTACATTCTCCCAATCACATCCACATTGTCTATTTCCTTCCACAGTAGATTCTCCCAGTCACATCCACATTGTCTACTTCCTCCTCCAATAGATTCTTCCAGTCACATCCACATTGTCTGCTTCCCCCAGTAGATTATCCCAGTCACATCCACATTGTCTGCTTCCTCCTCCAGTAGATTTTCCCAGTCACATCCACATAGTCTACTTCCTCCTCCAGTAGATTCTCCCAGTCACATCCACATTGTCTGCTTCCTTCCACAGTAGATTCTCCCAGTCACATCCACATTGTCTACATTCTTCCCCAGTAGATTCTCCAAGTCACATCCACATTGTCTACATCCTTCCCCAGTAGATTCTTCCAGTCACATCCACATTGTCTGCTTCCTTCCCCAGTAGATTATCCCAGTCACATCCACATTGTCTGCTTCCTCCTCCAGTAGATTCTCCCAGTCACATCCACATTGTCTACTTCCTCCTCCAGTAGATTCTCCCAGTCACATACACATTGTCTGCTTCCTTCACCAGTAGATTCTCCCAGTCACATCCACATTGTCTACATCCTTCCCCAGTAGATTCTCCAAGTCACATCCACATTGTCTACATCCTTCCCCAGTAGATTCTTCCAGTCACATCCACATTGTCTACTTCCTTCCCCAGTAGATTCTCCCAGTCACATCCACATTGTCTGCTTCCTTCCACAGTAGATTCTCAGAGTCACATCCACATTGTTTACTTCCTCCGCCACTAGATTCTCCAAGTCACATCCACATTGTCTACTTCCTTCCCCAGTAGATTCTTCCAGTCACATCCACATTGTCTGCTTCCTTCAACAGTAGATTCTCCCAGTCACATCCACATTGTCTACATTCTTCCCCAGTAGATTCTCCAAGTCACATCCACATTGTCTCCATCCTTCCCCAGTAGATTCTTCCTGTCACATCCACATTGTCTACTTCCTTCCCCAGTAGATTCTCCCAGTCACATCCACATTGTCTGCTTCATTCCACAGTAGATTCTCCCAGTCACATCCACATTGTTTACTTCCTCCTCCAGTAGATTATCCAAGTCACATCCACATTGTCTACTTCCTTCCCCAGTAGATTCTTCCAGTCACATCCACATTGTCTGCTTCCTTTCCCAGTAGATTCTCCCAGTCACATCCACATTGTCTACATCCTTCCACAGTAGATTCTTCCAGTCACATCCACATTGTCTACTTCCTCCTCCAGTAGATTCTCCAAGTCACATCCACATTGTCTGCTTCCTTCCACAGTAGATTCTCCCAGTCACATCCACATTGTCTGCTTCCTTCCACAGTAGATTCTCCCAGTCACATCCACATTGTCTATTTCCTACTCCAGTAGATTCTTCCAGTCACATCCACATAGTCTACTTCCTCCTCCAGTAGATTCTCCCAGTCACATCCACATTGTCTGCTTCCTTCCACAGTAGATTCTCCCAGTCACATCCACATTGTCTACATTCTTCCCCAGTAGATTCTCCAAGTCACATCCACATTGTCTACATCCTTCCCCAGTAGATTCTTCCAGTCACATCCACATTGTCTACTTCCTTCCCCAGTAGATTCTCCCAGTCACATCCACATTGTCTGCTTCCTTCCACAGTAGATTCTCCCAGTCACATCCACATTGTTTACTTCCTCCTCCAGGAGATTTTCCAAGTCACATCCACATTGTCTACTTCCTTCCCCAGTAGATTATCCCAGCCACATCCACATTGTCTGCTTCCTTCCTCAGTAGATTCTCCCAGTCACATCCACATCGTCTGCTTCCTCCTCCAGTAGATTGTTTCCCTCACATCCACATTGTCTACTTCCTCCTCCAGTAGATTCTCCCAGTCACATCCACATAGTCTACTTCTTTCTCCAGTAGATTGTTTCCCTCACATCCACATTGTCTACTCCCTCCTCCAGTAGATTCTCCCAGTCACATCCACATTGTCTGCTTCCTTCCCCAGTAGATTCTCCCAGTCACATCCACATTGTCTGCTTCCTTCCTCAGTAGATTCTCCCAGTCACATCCACATTGTCTGCTTCCTTCCTCAGTAGATTCTCCCAGTCACATCCACATCATCTGCTTCCTTCCCCAGTAGATTCTCCAAGTCACATCTACATTGTCTGCTTCCTTCCCCAGTAGATTCTTCCAGTCACATCCACATTGTCTGCTTCCTCCTCCAGTAGATTCTTCCAGTCACATCCACATTGTCTACTTCCTCCTTCAGTAGATTCTCCCAGTCACATCCACATAGTCTACTTCATCCTCCAGTAGATTCTCCCAGTCACATCCAAATTGTCTACTTCCTCCTCCAGTAGATTATCCCAGTCACATCCACATCGTCTACTTCCTCCTCCAGTAGATTCTCTCGGTCACATCCACATTGTCTACTTCCTCCTCCAGTAGATTCTCCCAGTCACATCCACATTCTCTACTTCCTCCCCCAGTAGATTCTCCCAGTCACATCCACATTGTCTATTTCTTTCCACAGTACATTCTCCCAATCTCATCCACATTGTCTATTTCCTTCCACAGTAGATTCTCCCAGTCACATCCACATTGTCTACTTCCTCCTCCAATAGATTCTTCCAGTCACATCCACATTGTCTGCTTCCCCCAGTAGATTATCCCAGTCACATCCACATTGTCTGCTTCCTCCTCCAGTAGATTTTCCCAGTCACATCCACATAGTCTACTTCCTCCTCCAGTAGATTCTCCCAGTCACATCCACATTGTCTGCTTCCTTCCACAGTAGATTCTCCCAGTCACATCCACATTGTCTACGTCCTCCTCCAGTAGATTGTTCCCATCACATCCACATTGTCTACTTCCTCCTCCAGTAGATTATCCCAGTCACATCCACATAGTCTACTTCCTCCTCCAGTAGATTCTCCCAGTCACATCCACATTGTCTGCTTCCTTCCACAGTAGATTCTCCCAGTCACATCCACATTGTCTACATTCTTCCCCAGTAGATTCTCCAAGTCACATCCACATTGTCTACATCCTTCCCCAGTAGATTCTTCCAGTCACATCCACATTGTCTACTTCCTTCCCCAGTAGATTCTTCCAGTCACATCCACATTGTCTGCTTCCCCCAGTAGATTATCCCAGTCACATCCACATTGTCTGCTTCCTCCTCCAGTAGATTCTCCCAGTCACATCCACATTGTCTACTTCCTCCTCCAGTAGATTCTCCCAGTCACATACACATTGTCTGCTTCCTTCACCAGTAGATTCTCCCAGTCACATCCACATTGTCTACATCCTTCCCCAGTAGATTCTCCAAGTCACATCCACATTGTCTACATCCTTCCCCAGTAGATTCTTCCAGTCACATCCACATTGTCTACTTCCTTCCCCAGTAGATTCTCCCAGTCACATCCACATTGTCTGCTTCCTTCCACAGTAGATTCTCAGAGTCACATCCACATTGTTTACTTCCTCCGCCACTAGATTCTCCAAGTCACATCCACATTGTCTACTTCCTTCCCCAGTAGATTCTTCCAGTCACATCCACATTGTCTGCTTCCTTCAACAGTAGATTCTCCCAGTCACATCCACATTGTCTACATTCTTCCCCAGTAGATTCTCCAAGTCACATCCACATTGTCTCCATCCTTCCCCAGTAGATTCTTCCTGTCACATCCACATTGTCTACTTCCTTCCCCAGTAGATTCTCCCAGTCACATCCACATTGTCTGCTTCATTCCACAGTAGATTCTCCCAGTCACATCCACATTGTTTACTTCCTCCTCCAGTAGATTATCCAAGTCACATCCACATTGTGTACTTCCTTCCCCAGTAGATTCTTCCAGTCACATCCACATTGTCTGCTTCCTTTCCCAGTAGATTCTCCCAGTCACATCCACATTGTCTACATCCTTCCACAGTAGATTCTTCCAGTCACATCCACATTGTCTACTTCCTCCTCCAGTAGATTCTCCAAGTCACATCCACATTGTCTGCTTCCTTCCACAGTAGATTCTCCCAGTCACATCCACATTGTCTGCTTCCTTCCACAGTAGATTCTCCCAGTCACATCCACATTGTCTATTTCCTACTCCAGTAGATTCTTCCAGTCACATCCACATAGTCTACTTCCTCCTCCAGTAGATTCTCCCAGTCACATCCACATTGTCTGCTTCCTTCCACAGTAGATTCTCCCAGTCACATCCACATTGTCTACATTCTTCCCCAGTAGATTCTCCAAGTCACATCCACATTGTCTACATCCTTCCCCAGTAGATTCTTCCAGTCACATCCACATTGTCTACTTCCTTCCCCAGTAGATTCTCCCAGTCACATCCACATTGTCTGCTTCCTTCCACAGTAGATTCTCCCAGTCACATCCACATTGTTTACTTCCTCCTCCAGGAGATTTTCCAAGTCACATCCACATTGTCTACTTCCTTCCCCAGTAGATTATCCCAGCCACATCCACATTGTCTGCTTCCTTCCTCAGTAGATTCTCCCAGTCACATCCACATCGTCTGCTTCCTCCTCCAGTAGATTGTTTCCCTCACATCCACATTGTCTACTTCCTCCTCCAGTAGATTCTCCCAGTCACATCCACATAGTCTACTTCTTTCTCCAGTAGATTGTTTCCCTCACATCCACATTGTCTACTCCCTCCTCCAGTAGATTCTCCCAGTCACATCCACATTGTCTGCTTCCTTCCCCAGTAGATTCTCCCAGTCACATCCACATTGTCTGCTTCCTTCCTCAGTAGATTCTCCCAGTCACATCCACATTGTCTGCTTCCTTCCTCAGTAGATTCTCCCAGTCACATCCACATCATCTGCTTCCTTCCCCAGTAGATTCTCCAAGTCACATCTACATTGTCTGCTTCCTTCCCCAGTAGATTCTTCCAGTCACATCCACATTGTCTGCTTCCTCCTCCAGTAGATTCTTCCAGTCACATCCACATTGTCTACTTCCTCCTTCAGTAGATTCTCCCAGTCACATCCACATAGTCTACTTCATCCTCCAGTAGATTCTCCCAGTCACATCCAAATTGTCTACTTCCTCCTCCAGTAGATTATCCCAGTCACATCCACATCGTCTACTTCCTCCTCCAGTAGATTCTCCCAGTCACATCCACATTGTCTACTTCCTCCTCCAGTAGATTCTCCCAGTCACATCCACATTCTCTACTTCCTCCCCCAGTAGATTCTCCCAGTCACATCCACATTGTCTATTTCCTTCCACAGTACATTCTCCCAATCACATCCACATTGTCTATTTCCTTCCACAGTAGATTCTCCCAGTCACATCCACATTGTCTACTTCCTCCTCCAATAGATTCTTCCAGTCACATCCACATTGTCTGCTTCCCCCAGTAGATTATCCCAGTCACATCCACATTGTCTGCTTCCTCCTCCAGTAGATTTTCCCAGTCACATCCACATAGTCTACTTCCTCCTCCAGTAGATTCTCCCAGTCACATCCACATTGTCTGCTTCCTTCCACAGTAGATTCTCCCAGTCACATCCACATTGTCTACGTCCTCCTCCAGTAGATTGTTCCCATCACATCCACATTGTCTACTTCCTCCTCCAGTAGATTATCCCAGTCACATCCACATAGTCTACTTCCTCCTCCAGTAGATTCTCCCAGTCACATCCACATTGTCTGCTTCCTTCCACAGTAGATTCTCCCAGTCACATCCACATTGTCTACATTCTTCCCCAGTAGATTCTCCAAGTCACATCCACATTGTCTACATCCTTCCCCAGTAGATTCTTCCAGTCACATCCACATTGTCTACTTCCTTCCCCAGTAGATTCTTCCAGTCACATCCACATTGTCTGCTTCCCCCAGTAGATTATCCCAGTCACATCCACATTGTCTGCTTCCTCCTCCAGTAGATTCTCCCAGTCACATCCACATTGTCTACTTCCTCCTCCAGTAGATTCTCCCAGTCACATACACATTGTCTGCTTCCTTCACCAGTAGATTCTCCCAGTCACATCCACATTGTCTACATCCTTCCCCAGTAGATTCTTCCAGTCACATCCACATTGTCTACTTCCTTCCCCAGTAGATTCTCCCAGTCACATCCACATTGTCTGCTTCCTTCCACAGTAGATTCTCAGAGTCACATCCACATTGTTTACTTCCTCCGCCACTAGATTCTCCAAGTCACATCCACATTGTCTACTTCCTTCCCCAGTAGATTCTTCCAGTCACATCCACATTGTCTGCTTCCTTCAACAGTAGATTCTCCCAGTCACATCCACATTGTCTCCATCCTTCCGCAGTAGATTCTTCCTGTCACATCCACATTGTCTACTTCCTTCCCCAGTAGATTCTCCCAGTCACATCCACATTGTCTGCTTCATTCCACAGTAGATTCTCCCAGTCACATCCACATTGTTTACTTCCTCCTCCAGTAGATTATCCAAGTCACATCCACATTGTCTACTTCCTTCCCCAGTAGATTCTTCCAGTCACATCCACATTGTCTGCTTCCTTTCCCAGTAGATTCTCCCAGTCACATCCACATTGTCTACATCCTTCCACAGTAGATTCTTCCAGTCACATCCACATTGTCTACTTCCTCCTCCAGTAGATTCTCCAAGTCACATCCACATTGTCTGCTTCCTTCCACAGTAGATTCTCCCAGTCACATCCACATTGTCTGCTTCCTTCCACAGTAGATTCTCCCAGTCACATCCACATTGTCTATTTCCTACTCCAGTAGATTCTTCCAGTCACATCCACATAGTCTACTTCCTCCTCCAGTAGATTCTCCCAGTCACATCCACATTGTCTGCTTCCTTCCACAGTAGATTCTCCCAGTCACATCCACATTGTCTACATTCTTCCCCAGTAGATTCTCCAAGTCACATCCACATTGTCTACATCCTTCCCCAGTAGATTCTTCCAGTCACATCCACATTGTCTACTTCCTTCCCCAGTAGATTCTCCCAGTCACATCCACATTGTCTGCTTCCTTCCACAGTAGATTCTCCCAGTCACATCCACATTGTTTACTTCCTCCTCCAGGAGATTTTCCAAGTCACATCCACATTGTCTACTTCCTTCCCCAGTAGATTATCCCAGCCACATCCACATTGTCTGCTTCCTTCCTCAGTAGATTCTCCCAGTCACATCCACATCGTCTGCTTCCTCCTCCAGTAGATTGTTTCCCTCACATCCACATTGTCTACTTCCTCCTCCAGTAGATTCTCCCAGTCACATCCACATAGTCTACTTCTTTCTCCAGTAGATTGTTTCCCTCACATCCACATTGTCTACTCCCTCCTCCAGTAGATTCTCCCAGTCACATCCACATTGTCTGCTTCCTTCCCCAGTAGATTCTCCCAGTCACATCCACATTGTCTGCTTCCTTCCTCAGTAGATTCTCCCAGTCACATCCACATTGTCTGCTTCCTTCCTCAGTAGATTCTCCCAGTCACATCCACATCATCTGCTTCCTTCCCCAGTAGATTCTCCAAGTCACATCTACATTGTCTGCTTCCTTCCCCAGTAGATTCTTCCAGTCACATCCACATTGTCTGCTTCCTCCTCCAGTAGATTCTTCCAGTCACATCCACATTGTCTACTTCCTCCTTCAGTAGATTCTCCCAGTCACATCCACATAGTCTACTTCATCCTCCAGTAGATTCTCCCAGTCACATCCAAATTGTCTACTTCCTCCTCCAGTAGATTATCCCAGTCACATCCACATCGTCTACTTCCTCCTCCAGTAGATTCTCCCGGTCACATCCACATTGTCTACTTCCTCCTCCAGTAGATTCTCCCAGTCACATCCACATTCTCTACTTCCTCCCCCAGTAGATTCTCCCAGTCACATCCACATTGTCTATTTCTTTCCACAGTACATTCTCCCAATCTCATCCACATTGTCTATTTCCTTCCACAGTAGATTCTCCCAGTCACATCCACATTGTCTACTTCCTCCTCCAATAGATTCTTCCAGTCACATCCACATTGTCTGCTTCCCCCAGTAGATTATCCCAGTCACATCCACATTGTCTGCTTCCTCCTCCAGTAGATTTTCCCAGTCACATCCACATAGTCTACTTCCTCCTCCAGTAGATTCTCCCAGTCACATCCACATTGTCTGCTTCCTTCCACAGTAGATTCTCCCAGTCACATCCACATTGTCTACGTCCTCCTCCAGTAGATTGTTCCCATCACATCCACATTGTCTACTTCCTCCTCCAGTAGATTATCCCAGTCACATCCACATAGTCTACTTCCTCCTCCAGTAGATTCTCCCAGTCACATCCACATTGTCTGCTTCCTTCCACAGTAGATTCTCCCAGTCACATCCACATTGTCTACATTCTTCCCCAGTAGATTCTCCAAGTCACATCCACATTGTCTACATCCTTCCCCAGTAGATTCTTCCAGTCACATCCACATTGTCTACTTCCTTCCCCAGTAGATTCTTCCAGTCACATCCACATTGTCTGCTTCCCCCAGTAGATTATCCCAGTCACATCCACATTGTCTGCTTCCTCCTCCAGTAGATTCTCCCAGTCACATCCACATTGTCTACTTCCTCCTCCAGTAGATTCTCCCAGTCACATACACATTGTCTGCTTCCTTCACCAGTAGATTCTCCCAGTCACATCCACATTGTCTACATCCTTCCCCAGTAGATTCTTCCAGTCACATCCACATTGTCTACTTCCTTCCCCAGTAGATTTTCCCAGTCACATCCACATTGTCTGCTTCCTTCCACAGTAGATTCTCAGAGTCACATCCACATTGTTTACTTCCTCCGCCACTAGATTCTCCAAGTCACATCCACATTGTCTACTTCCTTCCCCAGTAGATTCTTCCAGTCACATCCACATTGTCTGCTTCCTTCAACAGTAGATTCTCCCAGTCACATCCACATTGTCTCCATCCTTCCGCAGTAGATTCTTCCTGTCACATCCACATTGTCTACTTCCTTCCCCAGTAGATTCTCCCAGTCACATCCACATTGTCTGCTTCATTCCACAGTAGATTCTCCCAGTCACATCCACATTGTTTACTTCCTCCTCCAGTAGATTATCCAAGTCACATCCACATTGTCTACTTCCTTCCCCAGTAGATTCTTCCAGTCACATCCACATTGTCTGCTTCCTTTCCCAGTAGATTCTCCCAGTCACATCCACATTGTCTACATCCTTCCACAGTAGATTCTTCCAGTCACATCCACATTGTCTACTTCCTCCTCCAGTAGATTCTCCAAGTCACATCCACATTGTCTGCTTCCTTCCACAGTAGATTCTCCCAGTCACATCCACATTGTCTGCTTCCTTCCACAGTAGATTCTCCCAGTCACATCCACATTGTCTATTTCCTACTCCAGTAGATTCTTCCAGTCACATCCACATAGTCTACTTCCTCCTCCAGTAGATTCTCCCAGTCACATCCACATTGTCTGCTTCCTTCCACAGTAGATTCTCCCAGTCACATCCACATTGTCTACATTCTTCCCCAGTAGATTCTCCAAGTCACATCCACATTGTCTACATCCTTCCCCAGTAGATTCTTCCAGTCACATCCACATTGTCTACTTCCTTCCCCAGTAGATTCTCCCAGTCACATCCACATTGTCTGCTTCCTTCCACAGTAGATTCTCCCAGTCACATCCACATTGTTTACTTCCTCCTCCAGGAGATTTTCCAAGTCACATCCACATTGTCTACTTCCTTCCCCAGTAGATTATCCCAGCCACATCCACATTGTCTGCTTCCTTCCTCAGTAGATTCTCCCAGTCACATCCACATCGTCTGCTTCCTCCTCCAGTAGATTGTTTCCCTCACATCCACATTGTCTACTTCCTCCTCCAGTAGATTCTCCCAGTCACATCCACATAGTCTACTTCTTTCTCCAGTAGATTGTTTCCCTCACATCCACATTGTCTACTCCCTCCTCCAGTAGATTCTCCCAGTCACATCCACATTGTCTGCTTCCTTCCCCAGTAGATTCTCCCAGTCACATCCACATTGTCTGCTTCCTTCCTCAGTAGATTTTCCCAGTCACATCCACATTGTCTGCTTCCTTCCTCAGTAGATTCTCCCAGTCACATCCACATCATCTGCTTCCTTCCCCAGTAGATTCTCCAAGTCACATCTACATTGTCTGCTTCCTTCCCCAGTAGAATCTTCCAGTCACATCCACATTGTCTGCTTCCTCCTCCAGTAGATTCTTCCAGTCACATCCACATTGTCTACTTCCTCCTTCAGTAGATTCTCCCAGTCACATCCACATAGTCTACTTCATCCTCCAGTAGATTCTCCCAGTCACATCCAAATTGTCTACTTCCTCCTCCAGTAGATTATCCCTGTCACATCCACATCGTCTACTTCCTCCTCCAGTAGATTCTCCCAGTCACATCCACATTGTCTACTTCCTCCTCCAGTAGATTCTCCCAGTCACATCCACATTCTCTACTTCCTCCCCCAGTAGATTCTCCCAGTCACATCCACATTGTCTATTTCCTTCCACAGTACATTCTCCCAATCACATCCACATTGTCTATTTCCTTCCACAGTAGATTCTCCCAGTCACATCCACATTGTCTACTTCCTCCTCCAATAGATTCTTCCAGTCACATCCACATTGTCTGCTTCCCCCAGTAGATTATCCCAGTCACATCCACATTGTCTGCTTCCTCCTCCAGTAGATTTTCCCAGTCACATCCACATAGTCTACTTCCTCCTCCAGTAGATTCTCCCAGTCACATCCACATTGTCTGCTTCCTTCCACAGTAGATTCTCCCAGTCACATCCACATTGTCTACGTCCTCCTCCAGTAGATTGTTCCCATCACATCCACATTGTCTACTTCCTCCTCCAGTAGATTATCCCAGTCACATCCACATAGTCTACTTCCTCCTCCAGTAGATTCTCCCAGTCACATCCACATTGTCTGCTTCCTTCCACAGTAGATTCTCCCAGTCACATCCACATTGTCTACATTCTTCCCCAGTAGATTCTCCAAGTCACATCCACATTGTCTACATCCTTCCCCAGTAGATTCTTCCAGTCACAGCCACATTGTCTACTTCCTTCCCCAGTAGATTCTTCCAGTCACATCCACATTGTTTGCTTCCCCCAGTAGATTATCCAGTCACATCCACATTGTCTGCTTCCTCCTCCAGTAGATTCTCCCAGTCACATCCACATTGTCTACTTCCTCCTCCAGTAGATTCTCCCAGTCACATACACATTGTCTGCTTCCTTCACCAGTAGATTCTCCCAGTCACATCCACATTGTCTACTTCATCCTCCAGTAGATTCTCCCAGTCACATCCACATCATCTACTTCCTCCCCCAGTAGATTCTCCCAGTCACATCCACATTGTCTATTTCCTTCCACAGTAGATTCTCCCAGTCACATCCACATTGTCTACTTCCTCCTCCAATAGATTCTTCCAGTCACATCCACATTGTCTGCTTCCCCCAGTAGATTATCCCAGTCACATCCACATTGTCTGCTTCCTCCTCCAGTAGATTTTCCCAGTCACATCCACATAGTCTACTTCCTCCTCCAGTAGATTCTCCCAGTCACATCCACATTGTCTGCTTCCTTCCACAGTAGATTCTCCCAGTCACATCCACATTGTCTACGTCCTCCTCCAGTAGATTGTTCCCATCACATCCACATTGTCTACTTCCTCCTCCAGTAGATTATCCCAGTCACATCCACATAGTCTACTTCCTCCTCCAGTAGATTCTCCCAGTCACATCCACATTGTCTGCTTCCTTCCACAGTAGATTCTCCCAGTCACATCCACATTGTCTACATTCTTCCCCAGTAGATTCTCCAAGTCACATCCACATTGTCTACATCCTTCCCCAGTAGATTCTTCCAGTCACATCCACATTGTCTACTTCCTTCCCCAGTAGATTCTTCCAGTCACATCCACATTGTTTGCTTCCCCCAGTAGATTATCCCAGTCACATCCACATTGTCTGCTTCCTCCTCCAGTAGATTCTCCCAGTCACATCCACATTGTCTACTTCCTCCTCCAGTAGATTCTCCCAGTCACATACACATTGTCTGCTTCCTTCACCAGTAGATTCTCCCAGTCACATCCACATTGTCTACTTCATCCTCCAGTAGATTCTCCCAGTCACATCCACATCATCTACTTCCTCCTCCAGTAGATTCTCCCAGTCACATCCACATTGTCTATTTCCTTCCACAGTACATTGTCCCAATCACATCCACATTGTCTATTTCCTTCCACAGTAGATTCTCCCAGTCACATCCACATTGTCTACTTCCTCCTCCAGTAGATTCTTCCAGTCACATCCACATTGTCTGCTTCCCCCAGTAGATTATCCCAGTCACATCCACATTGTCTGCTTCCTCCTCCAGTAGATTTTCCCTGTCACATCCACATAGTCTACTTCCTCCTCCAGTAGATTCTCCCAGTCACATCCACATTGTCTGCTTCCTTCCACAGTAGATTCTCCCTGTCACATCCACATTGTCTACGTCCTCCTCCAGTAGATTGTTCCCCTCACATCCACATTGTCTACTTCCTCCTCCAGTAGATTATCCCAGTCACATCCACATTGTCTACTTCCTCCTCCAGTAGATTCTCCCAGTCACATCCACATTGTCTGCTTCCTTCGACAGTAGATTCTCCCAGTCACATCCACATTGTCTACATTCTTCCCCAGTAGATTCTCCAAGTCACATCCACATTGTCTACATCCTTCCCCAGTAGATTCTTCCAGTCACATCCACATTGTCTGCTTCCTCCTCCAGTAGATTTTCCCAGTCACATCCACATAGTCTACTTCCTCCTCCAGTAGATTCTCCCAGTCACATCCACATTGTCTGCTTCCTTCCACAGTAGATTCTCCCAGTCACATCCACATTGTCTACGTCCTCCTCCAGTAGATTGTTCCCATCACATCCACATTGTCTACTTCCTCCTCCAGTAGATTCTCCCAGTCACATCCACATTGTCTACTTCCTCCTCCAGTAGATTCTCCCAGTCACATCCACATTGTCTGCTTCCTTCCACAGTAGATTCTCCCAGTCACATCCACATTGTCTACTTCTTCCCCAGTAGATTCTCCAAGTCACATCCACATTGTCTACATCCTTCCCCAGTAGATTCTTCCAGTCACATCCACATTGTCTACTTCCTTCCCCAGTAGATTCTTCCAGTCACATCCACATTGTCTGCTTCCTCCCAGTAGATTCTCCCAGTCACATCCACATTGTCTGCTTCCTCCTCCAGTAGATTCTCCCAGTCACATCCACATTGTCTACTTCCTCCTCCAGTAGATTCTCCCAGTCACATCCACATTGTCTACTTCCTCCACCAGTAGATTCTCCCAGTCACATCCACATTGTCTACTTCCTCCTCCAGTAGATTCTCCCAGTCACATCCACATCGTCTACTTCCTCCTCCAGTAGATTCTCCCAGTCACATCCACATTGTCTATTTCCTTCCACAGTACATTGTTCCAATCACATCCACATTGTCTATTTCCTTCCACAGTAGATTCTCCCAGTCACATCCACATTGTCTACTTCCTCCTCCAGTAGATTCTTCCAGTCACATCCACATTGTCTGCTTCCCCCAGTAGATTATCCCAGTCACATCCACATTGTCTGCTTCCTCCTCCAGTAGATTTTCCCAGTCACATCCACATAGTCTACTTCCTCCTCCAGTAGATTCTCCCAGTCACATCCACATTGTCTGCTTCCTTCCACAGTAGATTCTCCCAGTCACATCCACATTGTCTACGTCCTCCTCCAGTAGATTGTTCCCCTCACATCCACATTGTCTACTTCCTCCCCAGTAGATTCTCCCAGTCACATCCACATTGTCTGCTTCCCCCAGTAGATTATCCCAGTCACATCCACATTGTCTGCTTCCTCCTCCAGTAGATTCTCCCAGTCACATCCACATTGTCTACTTCCTCCTCCAGTAGATTCTCCCAGTCACATACACATTGTCTGCTTCCTTCACCAGTAGATTCTCCCAGTCACATCCACATTGTCTACTTCCTCCCCCAGTAGATTCTCCCAGTCACATCCACATTGTCTATTTCCTTCCACAGTAGATTCTCCCAGTCACATCCACATTGTCTATTTCCTTCCACAGTAGATTCTCCCAGTCACATCCAGATTGTCTACTTCCTCCTCCAGTAGATTCTTCCAGTCACATCCACATTGTCTGCTTCCCCCAGTAGATTATCCCAGTCACATCCACATTGTCTGCTTCCTCCTCCAGTAGATTCTCCCAGTCACATCCACATTGTCTACTTCCTCCTCCAGTAGATTCTCCCAGTCACATACACATTGTCTGCTTCCTTCACCAGTAGATTCTCCCAGTCACATCCACATTGTCTACTTCCTCCCCCAGTAGATTCTCCCAGTCACATCCACATTGTCTATTTCCTTCCACAGTAGATTCTCCCAGTCACATCCACATTGTCTATTTCCTTCCACAGTAGATTCTCCCAGTCACATCCAGATTGTCTACTTCCTCCTCCAGTAGATTCTTCCAGTCACATCCACATTGTCTGCTTCCCCCAGTAGATTATCCCAGTCACATCCACATTGTCTGCTTCCTCCTCCAGTAGATTATCCCAGTCACATCCACATTGTCTACTTCCTCCTCCAGTAGATTCTCCCAGTCACATACACATTGTCTGCTTCCTTCACCAGTAGATTCTCCCAGTCACATCCACATTGTCTACATCCTTCCCCAGTAGATTCTCCAAGTCACATCCACATTGTCTACATCCTTCCCCAGTAGATTCTTCCAGTCACATCCACATTGTCTACTTCCTTCCCCAGTAGATTCTCCCAGTCACATCCACATTGTCTGCTTCCTTCCACAGTAGATTCTCAGAGTCACATCCACATTGTTTACTTCCTCCGCCACTAGATTCTCCAAGTCACATCCACATTGTCTACTTCCTTCCCCAGTAGATTCTTCCAGTCACATCCACATTGTCTGCTTCCTTCAACAGTAGATTCTCCCAGTCACATCCACATTGTCTACATTCTTCCCCAGTAGATTCTCCAAGTCACATCCACATTGTCTGCATCCTTCCCCAGTAGATTCTTCCTGTCACATCCACATTGTCTACTTCCTTCCCCAGTAGATTCTCCCAGTCACATCCACATTGTCTGCTTCATTCCACAGTAGATTCTCCCAGTCACATCCACATTGTTTACTTCCTCCTCCAGTAGATTCTCCAAGTCACATCCACATTGTCTGCTTCCTTCCACAGTAGATTCTCCCAGTCACATCCACATTGTATGCTTCCTTCCACAGTAGATTCTCCCAGTCACATCCACATTGTCTATTTCCTCCTCCAGTAGATTCTTCCAGTCACATCCACATAGTCTACTTCCTCCTCCGGTAGATTCTCCCAGTCACATCCACATTGTCTGCTTCCCCCAGTAGATTATCCCAGTCACATCCACATAGTCTACTTCCTCCTCCAGTAGATTCTCCCAGTCACATCCACATTGTCTGCTTCCTTCCACAGTAGATTCTCCCAGTCACATCCACATTGTCTACATTCTTCCCCAGTAGATTCTCCAAGTCACATCCACATTGTCTACATCCTTCCCCAGTAGATTCTTCCAGTCACATCCACATTGTCTACTTCCTTCCCCAGTAGATTCTCCCAGTCACATCCACATTGTCTGCTTCCTTCCACAGTAGATTCTCCCAGTCACATCCACATTGTTTACTTCCTCCTCCAGGAGATTTTCCAAGTCACATCCACATTGTCTACTTCCTTCCCCAGTAGATTATCCCAGCCACATCCACATTGTCTGCTTCCTTCCTCAGTAGATTCTCCCAGTCACATCCACATCGTCTGCTTCCTCCTCCAGTAGATTGTTTCCCTCACATCCACATTGTCTACTTCCTCCTCCAGTAGATTCTCCCAGTCACATCCACATAGTCTACTTCCTCCTCCAGTAGATTGTTTCCCTCACATCCACATTGTCTACTTCCTCCTCCAGTAGATTCTCCCAGTCACATCCACATTGTCTGCTTCCTTCCCCAGTAGATTCTCCCAGTAACATCCACATTGTCTGCTTCCTTCCTCAGTAGATTCTCCCAGTCACATCCACATCGTCTGCTTCCTTCCCCAGTAGATTCTCCAAGTCACATCTACATTGTCTGCTTCCTTCCCCAGTAGATTCTTCCAGTCACATCCACATTGTCTGCTTCCTCCTCCAGTAGATTCTTCCAGTCACATCCACATTGTCTACTTCCTCCTTCAGTAGATTCTCCCAGTCACATCCACATAGTCTACTTCATCCTCCAGTAGATTCTCCCAGTCACATCCACATTGTCTACTTCCTCCTCCAGTAGATTCTCCCAGTCACATCCACATCGTTTACTTCCTCCTCCAGTAGATTCTCCCAGTCACATCCACATTGTCTACTTCCTCCTCCAGTAGATTCTCCCAGTCACATCCACATTGTCTACTTCCTCCCCCAGTAGATTCTCCCAGTCACATCCACATTGTCTATTTCCTTCCACAGTACATTCTCCCAATCACATCCACATTTTCTATTTCCTTCCACAGTAGATTCTCCCAGTCACATCCACATTGTCTACTTCCTCCTCCAGTAGATTCTTCCAGTCACATCCACATTGTCTGCTTCCCCCAGTAGATTATCCCAGTCACATCCACATTGTCTGCTTCCTCCTCCAGTAGATTTTCCCAGTCACATCCACATAGTCTACTTCCTCCTCCAGTAGATTCTCCCAGTCACATCCACATTGTCTGCTTCCTTCCACAGTAGATTCTCCCAGTCACATCCACATTGTCTACGTCCTCCTCCAGTAGATTGTTCCCCTCACATCCACATTGTCTACTTCCTCCTCCAGTAGATTATCCCAGTCACATCCACATAGTCTACTTCCTCCTCCAGTAGATTCTCCCAGTCACATCCACATTGTCTGCTTCCTTCCACAGTAGATTCTCCCAGTCACATCCACATTGTCTACATTTTTCCCCAGTAGATTCTCCAAGTCACATCCACATTGTCTACATCCT
Organism: Salmo salar; assembly: GCF_965601325.2. Lineage (NCBI taxonomy): Eukaryota > Metazoa > Chordata > Actinopteri > Salmoniformes > Salmonidae > Salmo > Salmo salar. The sequence continues at coordinate 98,687,238 of NC_138303.1, read as the reverse complement.
TCCCCAGTAGATTCTTCCAGTCACATCCACATTGTCTACTTCCTTCCCCAGTAGATTCTCCCAGTCACATCCACATTGTCTGCTTCCTTCCACAGTAGATTCTCCCAGTCACATCCACATTGTTTACTTCCTCCTCCAGGAGATTTTCCAAGTCACATCCACATTGTCTACTTCCTTCCCCAGTAGATTCTCCCAGCCACATCCACATTGTCTGCTTCCTTCCTCAGTAGATTCTCCCAGTCACATCCACATCGTCTGCTTCAGACTCCAGTAGATTGTTTCCCTCACATCCACATTGTCTACTTCCTCCTCCAGTAGATTCTCCCAGTCACATCCACATAGTCTACTTCCTCCTCCAGTAGATTGTTTCCCTCACATCCACATTGTCTACTTCCTCCTCCAGTAGATTCTCCCAGTCACATCCACATTGTCTGCTTCCTTCCCCAGTAGATTCTCCCAGTAACATCCACATTGTCTGCTTCCTTCCTCAGTAGATTCTCCCAGTCACATCCACATCGTCTGCTTCCTTCCCCAGTAGATTCTCCAAGTCACATCTACATTGTCTGCTTCCTTCCCCAGTAGATTCTTCCAGTCACATCCACATTGTCTGCTTCCTCCTCCAGTAGATTCTTCCAGTCACATCCACATTGTCTACTTCCTCCTTCAGTAGATTCTCCCAGTCACATCCACATAGTCTACTTCATCCTCCAGTAGATTCTCCCAGTCACATCCACATTGTCTACTTCCTCCTCCAGTAGATTCTCCCAGTCACATCCACATCGTCTACTTCCTCCTCCAGTAGATTCTCCCAGTCACATCCACATTGTCTACTTCCTCCTCCAGTAGATTCTCCCAGTCACATCCACATTGTCTACTTCCTCCCCCAGTAGATTCTCCCAGTCACATCCACATTGTCTATTTCCTTCCACAGTACATTCTCCCAATCACATCCACATTGTCTATTTCCTTCCACAGTAGATTCTCCCAGTCACATCCACATTGTCTACTTCCTCCTCCAGTAGATTCTTCCAGTCACATCCACATTGTCTGCTTCCCCCAGTAGATTATCCCAGTCACATCCACATTGTCTGCTTCCTCCTCCAGTAGATTTTCCCAGTCACATCCACATAGTCTACTTCCTCCTCCAGTAGATTCTCCCAGTCACATCCACATTGTCTGCTTCCTTCCACAGTAGATTCTCCCAGTCACATCCACATTGTCTACGTCCTCCTCCAGTAGATTGTTCCCCTCACATCCACATTGTCTACTTCCTCCTCCAGTAGATTATCCCAGTCACATCCACATAGTCTACTTCCTCCTCCAGTAGATTCTCCCAGTCACATCCACATTGTCTGCTTCCTTCCACAGTAGATTCTCCCAGTCACATCCACATTGTCTACATTTTTCCCCAGTAGATTCTCCAAGTCACATCCACATTGTCTACATCCTTCCCCAGTAGATTCTTCCAGTCACATCCACATTGTCTACTTCCTTCCCCAGTAGATTCTCCCAGTCACATCCACATTGTCTGCTTCCTTCCACAGTAGATTCTCCCAGTCACATCCACATTGTTTACTTCCTCCTCCAGGAGATTTTCCAAGTCACATCCACATTGTCTACTTCCTTCCCCAGTAGATTCTCCCAGCCACATCCACATTGTCTGCTTCCTTCCTCAGTAGATTCTCCCAGTCACATCCACATCGTCTGCTTCAGACTCCAGTAGATTGTTTCCCTCACATCCACATTGTCTACTTCCTCCTCCAGTAGATTCTCCCAGTCACATCCACATAGTCTACTTCCTCCTCCAGTAGATTGTTTCCCTCACATCTACATTGTCTACTTCCTCCTCCAGTAGATTCTCCCAGTCACATCCACGTTGTCTGCTTCCTTCCCCAGTAGATTCTCCTAGTCACATCCACATTTTCTGCTTCCTTCCTCAGTAGATTCTCCCAGTCACATCCACATTGTCTGCTTCCTTCCCCAGTAGATTCTTCCAGTCACATCCACATTGTCTGCTTCCTCCTCCAGTAGATTCTTCCAGTCACATCCACATTGTCTGCTTCCCCCAGTAGATTCTCCAGTCACATCCACATTGTCTCTTCCTCCTCAGTAGATTCTCCCAGTCACATCCACATAGTCTACTTCCTCCTCCAGTAGATTCTCCCAGTCACATCCACATTGTCTACTTCCTCCTCCAGTAGATTCTCCCAGTCACATCCACATTGTCTACTTCCTCCTCCAGTAGATTCTCCCAGTCACATCCACATTGTCTACTTCCTCCTCCAGTAGATTCTCCCAGTCACATCCACATTGTCTACTTCCTCCTCCAGTAGATTCTCCCAGTCACATCCACATTGTCTACTTCCTTCCACAGTAGATTCTCCCAGTCACATCCACATTGTCTACTTCCTTCCCCAGTAGATTCTCCAAGTCACATCCACATTGTCTACATCCTTCCCCAGTAGATTCTTCCAGTCACATCCACATTGTCTACTTCCTCCCCAGTAGATTCTCCCAGTCACATCCACATTGTCTGCTTCCTTCCACAGTAGATTCTCCCAGTCACATCCACATTGTCTACTTCCTCCTCCAGTAGATTCTCCAAGTCACATCCACATTGTCTACTTCCTTCCCCAGTAGATTCTCCCAGTCACATCCACATTGTCTGCTTCCTTCCACAGTAGATTCTCCCAGTCACATCCACATTGTCTACTTCCGTACTCCAGTAGATTGTTTCCCGTCACATCCACATTGTCTACTTCCTTCCCCAGTAGATTCTCCCAGTCACATCCACATTGTCTACTTCCTCCCCAGTAGATTCTCCCAGTCACATCCACATTGTCTACTTCCTCCTCCAGTAGATTCTCCCAGTCACATCCACATTGTCTGCTTCCTTCCCCAGTAGATTCTCCCAGTCACATCCACATTGTCTGCTTCCTTCCTCAGTAGATTCTCCCAGTCACATCCACATTGTCTGCTTCCTTCCCCAGTAGATTCTTCCAGTCACATCCACATTGTCTGCTTCCTCCTCCAGTAGATTCTTCCAGTCACATCCACATTGTCTACTTCCTCCTTCAGTAGATTCTCCCAGTCACATCCACATAGTCTACTTCATCCTCCAGTAGATTCTCCCAGTCACATCCACATTGTCTACTTCCTCCTCCAGTAGATTCTCCCAGTCACATCCACATCGTCTACTTCCTCCTCCAGTAGATTCTCCCAGTCACATCCACATTGTCTACTTCCTCCTCCAGTAGATTCTCCCAGTCACATCCACATTGTCTACTTCCTCCCCCAGTAGATTCTCCCAGTCACATCCACATTGTCTATTTCCTTCCACAGTAGATTCTCCCAGTCACATCCACATTGTCTATTTCCTTCCACAGTAGATTCTCCCAGTCACATCCACATTGTCTACTTCCTCCTCCAGTAGATTCTTCCAGTCACATCCACATTGTCTGCTTCCCCCAGTAGATTATCCCAGTCACATCCACATTGTCTGCTTCCTCCTCCAGTAGATTCTCCCAGTCACATCCACATTGTCTACTTCCTCCTCCAGTAGATTCTCCCAGTCACATACACATTGTCTGCTTCCTTCACCAGTAGATTCTCCCAGTCACATCCACATTGTCTACATCCTTCCCCAGTAGATTCTCCAAGTCACATCCACATTGTCTACATCCTTCCCCAGTAGATTCTTCCAGTCACAGCCACATTGTCTACTTCCTTCCCCAGTAGATTCTCCCAGTCACATCCACATTGTCTGCTTCCTTCCACAGTAGATTCTCAAAGTCACATCCACATTGTTTACTTCCTCCGCCACTAGATTCTCCATGTCACATCCACATTGTCTACTTCCTTCCCCAGTAGATTCTTCCAGTCACATCCACATTGTCTGCTTCCTTCAACAGTAGATTCTCCCAGTCACATCCACATTGTCTACATTCTTCCCCAGTAGATTCTCCAAGTCACATCCACATTGTCTGCATCCTTCCCCAGTAGATTCTTCCTGTCACATCCACATTGTCTACTTCCTTCCCCAGTAGATTCTCCCAGTCACATCCACATTGTCTGCTTCATTCCACAGTAGATTCTCCCAGTCACATCCACATTGTTTACTTCCTCCTCCAGTAGATTATCCAAGTCACATCCACATTGTTTACTTCCTTCCCCAGTAGATTCTTCCAGTCACATCCACATTGTCTGTTTCCTTTCCCAGTAGATTCTCCCAGTCACATCCACATTGTCTGCTTCATTCCACAGTAGATTCTCCCAGTCACATCCACATTGTTTACTTCCTCCTCCAGTAGATTCTCCAAGTCACATCCACATTGTCTGCTTCCTTCCACAGTAGATTCTCCCAGTCACATCCACATTGTCTATTTCCTCCTCCAGTAGATTCTTCCAGTCACATCCACATAGTCTACTTCCTCCTCCGGTAGATTCTCCCAGTCACATCCACATTGTCTGCTTCCCCCAGTAGATTATCCCAGTCACATCCACATAGTCTACTTCCTCCTCCAGTAGATTCTCCCAGTCACATCCACATTGTCTGCTTCCTTCCACAGTAGATTCTCCCAGTCACATCCACATTGTCTACATTCTTCCCCAGTAGATTCTCCAAGTCACATCCACATTGTCTACATCCTTCCCCAGTAGATTCTTCCAGTCACATCCACATTGTCTACTTCCTTCCCCAGTAGATTCTTCCAGTCACATCCACATTGTCTGCTTCCCCAGTAGATTATCCCAGTCACATCCACATTGTTTGCTTCCTCCTCCAGTAGATTCTCCCAGTCACATCCACATTGTCTACTTCCTCCTCCAGTAGATTCTCCCAGTCACATACACATTGTCTGCTTCCTTCCCAGTAGATTCTCCCAGTCACATCCACATTGTCTACATCCTTCCCCAGTAGATTCTCCAAGTCACATCCACATTGTCTACATCCTTCCCCAGTAGATTCTTCCAGTCACATCCACATTGTCTACTTCCTTCCCCAGTAGATTCTCCCAGTCACATCCACATTGTCTGCTTCCTTCCACAGTAGATTCTCAGAGTCACATCCACATTGTCTACTTCCTTCCCCAGTAGATTCTTCCAGTCACATCCACATTGTCTGCTTCCTTCCCAGTAGATTCTCCCAGTCACATCCACATTGTCTACATCCTTCCACAGTAGATTCTTCCAGTCACATCCACATTGTATACTTCCTCCTCCAGTAGATTCTCCAAGTCACATCCACATTGTCTGCTTCCTTCCACAGTAGATTCTCCCAGTCACATCCACATTGTCTGCTTCCTTCCACAGTAGATTCTCCCAGTCACATCCACATTGTTTACTTCCTCCTCCAGGAGATTTTCCAAGTCACATCCACATTGTCTACTTCCTTCCCCAGTAGATTATCCCAGCCACATCCACATTGTCTGCTTCCTTCCTCAGTAGATTCTCCCAGTCACATCCACATCGTCTGCTTCCTCCTCCAGTAGATTGTTTCCCTCACATCCACATTGTCTACTTCCTCCTCCAGTAGATTCTCCCAGTCACATCCACATAGTCTACTTCTTTCTCCAGTAGATTGTTTCCCTCACATCCACATTGTCTACTCCCTCCTCCAGTAGATTCTCCCAGTCACATCCACATTGTCTGCTTCCTTCCCCAGTAGATTCTCCCAGTCACATCCACATTGTCTGCTTCCTCCTCCAGTAGATTCTCCAATTCACATCCACATTGTCTACTTCCTTCCCCAGTAGATTCTCCCAGTCACATCCACATTGTCTGCTTCCTTCCTCAGTAGATTCTCCCAGTCACATCCACATCATCTGCTTCCTTCCCCAGTAGATTCTCCAAGTCACATCTACATTGTCTGCTTCCTTCCCCAGTAGATTCTTCCAGTCACATCCACATTGTCTGCTTCCTCCTCCAGTAGATTCTTCCAGTCACATCCACATTGTCTACTTCCTCCTTCAGTAGATTCTCCCAGTCACATCCACATAGTCTACTTCATCCTCCAGTAGATTCTCCCAGTCACATCCAAATTGTCTACTTCCTCCTCCAGTAGATTATCCCAGTCACATCCACATCGTCTACTTCCTCCTCCAGTAGATTCTCCCAGTCACATCCACATTGTCTACTTCCTCCTCCAGTAGATTCTCCCAGTCACATCCACATTCTCTACTTCCTCCCCCAGTAGATTCTCCCAGTCACATCCACATTGTCTATTTCCTTCCACAGTAGATTCTCCCAGTCACATCCACATTGTCTACTTCCTCCTCCAATAGATTCTTCCAGTCACATCCACATTGTCTGCTTCCCCCAGTAGATTATCCCAGTCACATCCACATTGTCTGCTTCCTCCTCCAGTAGATTTTCCCAGTCACATCCACATAGTCTACTTCCTCCTCCAGTAGATTCTCCCAGTCACATCCACATTGTCTGCTTCCTTCCACAGTAGATTCTCCCAGTCACATCCACATTGTCTACGTCCTCCTCCAGTAGATTGTTCCCATCACATCCACATTGTCTACTTCCTCCTCCAGTAGATTATCCCAGTCACATCCACATAGTCTACTTCCTCCTCCAGTAGATTCTCCCAGTCACATCCACATTGTCTGCTTCCTTCCACAGTAGATTCTCCCAGTCACATCCACATTGTCTACATTCTTCCCCAGTAGATTCTCCAAGTCACATCCACATTGTCGACATCCTTCCCCAGTAGATTCTTCCAGTCACATCCACATTGTCTACTTCCTTCCCCAGTAGATTCTTCCAGTCACATCCACATTGTCTGCTTCCCCCAGTAGATTATCCCAGTCACATCCACATTGTCTGCTTCCTCCTCCAGTAGATTCTCCCAGTCACATCCACATTGTCTACTTCCTCCTCCAGTAGATTCTCCCAGTCACATACACATTGTCTGCTTCCTTCACCAGTAGATTCTCCCAGTCACATCCACATTGTCTACATCCTTCCCCAGTAGATTCTCCAAGTCACATCCACATTGTCTACATCCTTCCCCAGTAGATTCTTCCAGTCACATCCACATTGTCTAATTCCTTCCCCAGTAGATTCTCCCAGTCACATCCACATTGTCTCCATCCTTCCCCAGTAGATTCTTCCAGTCACATCCACATTGTCTACTTCCTTCCCCAGTAGATTCTCCCAGTCACATCCACATTGTCTGCTTCATTCCACAGTAGATTCTCCCAGTCACATCCACATTGTTTACTTCCTCCTCCAGTAGATTATCCAAGTCACATCCACATTGTCTACTTCCTTCCCCAGTAGATTCTTCCAGTCACATCCACATTGTCTGCTTCCTTTCCCAGTAGATTCTCCCAGTCACATCCACATTGTCTACATCCTTCCACAGTAGATTCTTCCAGTCACATCCACATTGTCTACTTCCTCCTCCAGTAGATTCTCCAAGTCACATCCACATTGTCTGCTTCCTTCCACAGTAGATTCTCCCAGTCACATCCACATTGTCTACTTCCTCCCCCAGTAGATTCTCCCAGTCACATCCACATTGTCTATTTCCTTCCACAGTACATTCTCCCAATCACATCCACATTGTCTATTTCCTTCCACAGTAGATTCTCCCAGTCACATCCACATTGTCTACTTCCTCCTCCAGTAGATTCTTCCAGTCACATCCACATTGTCTGCTTCCCCCAGTAGATTATCCCAGTCACATCCACATTGTCTGCTTCCTCCTCCAGTAGATTTTCCCAGTCACATCCACATAGTCTACTTCCTCCTCCAGTAGATTCTCCCAGTCACATCCACATTGTCTGCTTCCTTCCACAGTAGATTCTCCCAGTCACATCCACATTGTCTACGTCCTCCTCCAGTAGATTGTTCCCCTCACATCCACATTGTCTACTTCCTCCTCCAGTAGATTATCCCAGTCACATCCACATAGTCTACTTCCTCCTCCAGTAGATTCTCCCAGTCACATCCACATTGTCTGCTTCCTTCCACAGTAGATTCTCCCAGTCACATCCACATTGTCTACATTTTTCCCCAGTAGATTCTCCAAGTCACATCCACATTGTCTACATCCTTCCCCAGTAGATTCTTCCAGTCACATCCACATTGTCTACTTCCTTCCCCAGTAGATTCTCCCAGTCACATCCACATTGTCTGCTTCCTTCCACAGTAGATTCTCCCAGTCACATCCACATTGTTTACTTCCTCCTCCAGGAGATTTTCCAAGTCACATCCACATTGTCTACTTCCTTCCCCAGTAGATTCTCCCAGCCACATCCACATTGTCTGCTTCCTTCCTCAGTAGATTCTCCCAGTCACATCCACATCGTCTGCTTCAGACTCCAGTAGATTGTTTCCCTCACATCCACATTGTCTACTTCCTCCTCCAGTAGATTCTCCCAGTCACATCCACATAGTCTACTTCCTCCTCCAGTAGATTGTTTCCCTCACATCTACATTGTCTACTTCCTCCTCCAGTAGATTCTCCCAGTCACATCCACGTTGTCTGCTTCCTTCCCCAGTAGATTCTCCTAGTCACATCCACATTTTCTGCTTCCTTCCTCAGTAGATTCTCCCAGTCACATCCACATTGTCTGCTTCCTTCCCCAGTAGATTCTTCCAGTCACATCCACATTGTCTGCTTCCTCCTCCAGTAGATTCTTCCAGTCACATCCACATTGTCTACTTCCTCCTTCAGTAGATTCTCCCAGTCACATCCACATAGTCTACTTCATCCTCCAGTAGATTCTCCCAGTCACATCGACATTGTCTACTTCCTCCTCCAGTAGGCTCTCCCAGTCAAATCCACATCGTCTACTTCCTCCTCCAGTAGATTCTCCCAGTCACATCCACATTGTCTACTTCCTACTCCAGTAGATTCTCCCAGTCACATCCACATTGTCTACTTCCTCCTCCAGTAGATTCTTCCAGTCACATCCACATTGTCTGCTTCCCCCAGTAGATTATCCCAGTCACATCCACATTGTCTGCTTCCTCCTCCAGTAGATTCTCCCAGTCACATCCACATTGTCTACTTCCTCCTCCAGTAGATTCTCCCAGTCACATACACATTGTCTGCTTCCTTCACCAGTAGATTCTCCCAGTCACATCCACATTGTCTACATCCTTCCCCAGTAGATTCTCCAAGTCACATCCACATTGTCTACATCCTTCCCCAGTAGATTCTTCCAGTCACAGCCACATTGTCTACTTCCTTCCCCAGTAGATTCTCCCAGTCACATCCACATTGTCTGCTTCCTTCCACAGTAGATTCTCAGAGTCACATCCACATTGTTTACTTCCTCCGCCACTAGATTCTCCATGTCACATCCACATTGTCTACTTCCTTCCCCAGTAGATTCTTCCAGTCACATCCACATTGTCTGCTTCCTTCAACAGTAGATTCTCCCAGTCACATCCACATTGTCTACATTCTTCCCCAGTAGATTCTCCAAGTCACATCCACATTGTCTGCATCCTTCCCCAGTAGATTCTTCCTGTCACATCCACATTGTCTACTTCCTTCCCCAGTAGATTCTCCCAGTCACATCCACATTGTCTGCTTCATTCCACAGTAGATTCTCCCAGTCACATCCACATTGTTTACTTCCTCCTCCAGTAGATTATCCAAGTCACATCCACATTGTTTACTTCCTTCCCCAGTAGATTCTTCCAGTCACATCCACATTGTCTGCTTCCTTCCTCAGTAGATTCTCCCAGTCACATCCACATTGTCTGCTTCCTTCCCCAGTAGATTCTTCCAGTCACATCCACATTGTCTGCTTCCTCCTCCAGTAGATTCTTCCAGTCACATCCACATTGTCTACTTCCTCCTTCAGTAGATTCTCCCAGTCACATCCACATAGTCTACTTCATCCTCCAGTAGATTCTCCCAGTCACATCGACATTGTCTACTTCCTCCTCCAGTAGGCTCTCCCAGTCAAATCCACATCGTCTACTTCCTCCTCCAGTAGATTCTCCCAGTCACATCCACATTGTCTACTTCCTACTCCAGTAGATTCTCCCAGTCACATCCACATTGTCTACTTCCTCCTCCAGTAGATTCTTCCAGTCACATCCACATTGTCTGCTTCCCCCAGTAGATTATCCCAGTCACATCCACATTGTCTGCTTCCTCCTCCAGTAGATTCTCCCAGTCACATCCACATTGTCTACTTCCTCCTCCAGTAGATTCTCCCAGTCACATACACATTGTCTGCTTCCTTCACCAGTAGATTCTCCCAGTCACATCCACATTGTCTACATCCTTCCCCAGTAGATTCTCCAAGTCACATCCACATTGTCTACATCCTTCCCCAGTAGATTCTTCCAGTCACAGCCACATTGTCTACTTCCTTCCCCAGTAGATTCTCCCAGTCACATCCACATTGTCTGCTTCCTTCCACAGTAGATTCTCAGAGTCACATCCACATTGTTTACTTCCTCCGCCACTAGATTCTCCATGTCACATCCACATTGTCTACTTCCTTCCCCAGTAGATTCTTCCAGTCACATCCACATTGTCTGCTTCCTTCAACAGTAGATTCTCCCAGTCACATCCACATTGTCTACATTCTTCCCCAGTAGATTCTCCAAGTCACATCCACATTGTCTGCATCCTTCCCCAGTAGATTCTTCCTGTCACATCCACATTGTCTACTTCCTTCCCCAGTAGATTCTCCCAGTCACATCCACATTGTTTACTTCCTCCTCCAGTAGATTATCCAAGTCACATCCACATTGTTTACTTCCTTCCCCAGTAGATTCTTCCAGTCACATCCACATTGTCTGCTTCCTTTCCCAGTAGATTCTCCCAGTCACATCCACATTGTCTGCTTCATTCCACAGTAGATTCTCCCAGTCACATCCACATTGTTTACTTCCTCCTCCAGTAGATTCTCCAAGTCACATCCACATTGTCTGCTTCCTTCCACAGTAGATTCTCCCAGTCACATCCACATTGTCTGCTTCCTTCCACAGTAGATTCTCCCAGTCACATCCACATTGTCTACTTCCTCCTCCAGTAGATTCTTCCAGTCACATCCACATAGTCTACTTCCTCCTCCAGTAGATTCTCCCAGTCACATCCACATTGTCTGCTTCCCCCAGTAGATTATCCCAGTCACATCCACATAGTCTACTTCCTCCTCCAGTAGATTCTCCCAGTCACATCCACATTGTCTGCTTCCTTCCACAGTAGATTCTCCCAGTCACATCCACATTGTCTACATTCTTCCCCAGTAGATTCTCCAAGTCACATCCACATTGTCTACATCCTTCCCCAGTAGATTCTCCCAGTCACATCCACATTGTCTACATCCTTCCCCAGTAGATTCTCCAAGTCACATCCACATTGTCTACATCCTTCCCCAGTAGATTCTTCCAGTCACATCCACATTGTCTACTTCCTTCCCCAGTAGATTCTCCCAGTCACATCCACATTGTCTGCTTCCTTCCACAGTAGATTCTCAGAGTCACATCCACATTGTTTACTTCCTCCGCCAGTAGATTCTCCAAGTCACATCCACATTGTCTACTTCCTTCCCCAGTAGATTCTTCCAGTCACATCCACATTGTCTGCTTCCTTCCACAGTAGATTCTCCCAGTCACATCCACATTGTCTACATTCTTCCCCAGTAGATTCTCCAAGTCACATCCACATTGTCTCCATCCTTCCCCAGTAGATTCTTCCTGTCACATCCACATTGTCTACTTCCTTCCCCAGTAGATTCTCCCAGTCACATCCACATTGTCTGCTTCATTCCACAGTAGATTCTCCCAGTCACATCCACATTGTCTACTTCCTCCTCCAGTAGATTATCCAAGTCACATCCACATTGTCTACTTCCTTCCCCAGTAGATTCTTCCAGTCACATCCACATTGTCTGCTTCCTTCCCAGTAGATTCTCCCAGTCACATCCACATTGTCTACATCCTTCCACAGTAGATTCTTCCAGTCACATCCACATTGTATACTTCCTCCTCCAGGAGATTCTCCAAGTCACATCCACATTGTCTGCTTCCTTCCCCAGTAGATTATCCCAGCCACATCCACATTGTCTGCTTCCTTCCTCAGTAGATTCTCCCAGTCACATCCACATCGTCTGCTTCCTCCTCCAGTAGATTGTTTCCCTCACATCCACATTGTCTACTCCCTCCTCCAGTAGATTCTCCCAGTCACATCCACATTGTCTGCTTCCTTCCCCAGTAGATTCTCCCAGTCACATCCACATTGTCTGCTTCCTCCTCCAGTAGATTCTCCAATTCACATCCACATTGTCTACTTCCTTCCCCAGTAGATTCTCCCAGTCACATCCACATTGTCTGCTTCCTTCCTCAGTAGATTCTCCCAGTCACATCCACATCATCTGCTTCCTTCCCCAGTAGATTCTCCAAGTCACATCTACATTGTCTGCTTCCTTCCCCAGTAGATTCTTCCAGTCACATCCACATTGTCTGCTTCCTCCTCCAGTAGATTCTTCCAGTCACATCCACATTGTCTACTTCCTCCTTCAGTAGATTCTCCCAGTCACATCCACATAGTCTACTTCATCCTCCAGTAGATTCTCCCAGTCACATCCAAATTGTCTACTTCCTCCTCCAGTAGATTATCCCAGTCACATCCACATCGTCTACTTCCTCCTCCAGTAGATTCTCCCAGTCACATCCACATTGTCTACTTCCTCCTCCAGTAGATTCTCCCAGTCACATCCACATTCTCTACTTCCTCCCCCAGTAGATTCTCCCAGTCACATCCACATTGTCTATTTCCTTCCACAGTAGATTCTCCCAGTCACATCCACATTGTCTACTTCCTCCTCCAATACATTCTTCCAGTCACATCCACATTGTCTGCTTCCCCCAGTAGATTATCCCAGTCACATCCACATTGTCTGCTTCCTCCTCCAGTAGATTTTCCCAGTCACATCCACATAGTCTACTTCCTCCTCCAGTAGATTCTCCCAGTCACATCCACATTGTCTGCTTCCTTCCACAGTAGATTCTCCCAGTCACATCCACATTGTCTACGTCCTCCTCCAGTAGATTGTTCCCATCACATCCACATTGTCTACTTCCTCCTCCAGTAGATTATCCCAGTCACATCCACATAGTCTACTTCCTCCTCCAGTAAATTCTCCCAGTCACATCCACATTGTCTGCTTCCTTCCACAGTAGATTCTCCCAGTCACATCCACATTGTCTACATTCTTCCCCAGTAGATTCTCCAAGTCACATCCATCCCAGTAGATTCTCCCAGTCACATCCACATTGTCTACTTCCTTCCTCCAGTAGATTCTTCCAGTCACATCCACATTGTCTGCTTCCCCCAGTAGATTATCCCAGTCACATCCACATTGTCTGCTTCCTCCTCCAGTAGATTCTCCCAGTCACATCCACATTGTCTACTTCCTCCTCCAGTAGATTCTCCCAGTCACATACACATTGTCTGCTTCCTTCACCAGTAGATTCTCCCAGTCACATCCACATTGTCTACATCCTTCCCCAGTAGATTCTCCAAGTCACATCCACATTGTCTACATCCTTCCCCAGTAGATTCTTCCAGTCACATCCACATTGTCTAATTCCTTCCCCAGTAGATTCTCCCAGTCACATCAACATTGTCTGCTTCCTTCCACAGTAGATTCTCAGAGTCACATCCACATTTTTTACTTCCTCCGCCACTAGATTCTCCAAGTCACATCCACATTGTCTACTTCCTTCCCCAGTAGATTCTTCCAGTCACATCCACATTGTCTGCTTCCTTCAACAGTAGATTCTCCCAGTCACATCCACATTGTCTCCATCCTTCCCCAGTAGATTCTTCCTGTCACATCCACATTGTCTACTTCCTTCCCCAGTAGATTCTCCCAGTCACATCCACATTGTCTGCTTCATTCCACAGTAGATTCTCCCAGTCACATCCACATTGTTTACTTCCTCCTCCAGTAGATTATCCAAGTCACATCCACATTGTCTACTTCCTTCCCCAGTAGATTCTTCCAGTCACATCCACATTGTCTGCTTCCTTTCCCAGTAGATTCTCCCAGTCACATCCACATTGTCTACATCCTTCCACAGTAGATTCTTCCAGTCACATCCACATTGTCTACTTCCTCCTCCAGTAGATTCTCCAAGTCACATCCACATTGTCTGCTTCCTTCCACAGTAGATTCTCCCAGTCACATCCACATTGTCTGCTTCCTTCCACAGTAGATTCTCCCAGTCACATCCACATTGTCTATTTCCTACTCCAGTAGATTCTTCCAGTCACATCCACATAGTCTACTTCCTCCTCCAGTAGATTCTCCCAGTCACATCCACATTGTCTGCTTCCTTCCACAGTAGATTCTCCCAGTCACATCCACATTGTCTACATTCTTCCCCAGTAGATTCTCCAAGTCACATCCACATTGTCTACATCCTTCCCCAGTAGATTCTTCCAGTCACATCCACATTGTCTACTTCCTTCCCCAGTAGATTCTCCCAGTCACATCCACATTGTCTGCTTCCTTCCACAGTAGATTCTCCCAGTCACATCCACATTGTTTACTTCCTCCTCCAGGAGATTTTCCAAGTCACATCCACATTGTCTACTTCCTTCCCCAGTAGATTATCCCAGCCACATCCACATTGTCTGCTTCCTTCCTCAGTAGATTCTCCCAGTCACATCCACATCGTCTGCTTCCTCCTCCAGTAGATTGTTTCCCTCACATCCACATTGTCTACTTCCTCCTCCAGTAGATTCTCCCAGTCACATCCACATAGTCTACTTCTTTCTCCAGTAGATTGTTTCCCTCACATCCACATTGTCTACTCCCTCCTCCAGTAGATTCTCCCAGTCACATCCACATTGTCTGCTTCCTTCCCCAGTAGATTCTCCCAGTCACATCCACATTGTCTGCTTCCTTCCTCAGTAGATTCTCCCAGTCACATCCACATTGTCTGCTTCCTTCCTCAGTAGATTCTCCCAGTCACATCCACATCATCTGCTTCCTTCCCCAGTAGATTCTCCAAGTCACATCTACATTGTCTGCTTCCTTCCCCAGTAGATTCTTCCAGTCACATCCACATTGTCTGCTTCCTCCTCCAGTAGATTCTTCCAGTCACATCCACATTGTCTACTTCCTCCTTCAGTAGATTCTCCCAGTCACATCCACATAGTCTACTTCATCCTCCAGTAGATTCTCCCAGTCACATCCAAATTGTCTACTTCCTCCTCCAGTAGATTATCCCTGTCACATCCACATCGTCTACTTCCTCCTCCAGTAGATTCTCCCAGTCACATCCACATTGTCTACTTCCTCCTCCAGTAGATTCTCCCAGTCACATCCACATTCTCTACTTCCTCCCCCAGTAGATTCTCCCAGTCACATCCACATTGTCTATTTCCTTCCACAGTACATTCTCCCAATCACATCCACATTGTCTATTTCCTTCCACAGTAGATTCTCCCAGTCACATCCACATTGTCTACTTCCTCCTCCAATAGATTCTTCCAGTCACATCCACATTGTCTGCTTCCCCCAGTAGATTATCCCAGTCACATCCACATTGTCTGCTTCCTCCTCCAGTAGATTTTCCCAGTCACATCCACATAGTCTACTTCCTCCTCCAGTAGATTCTCCCAGTCACATCCACATTGTCTGCTTCCTTCCACAGTAGATTCTCCCAGTCACATCCACATTGTCTACGTCCTCCTCCAGTAGATTGTTCCCATCACATCCACATTGTCTACTTCCTCCTCCAGTAGATTATCCCAGTCACATCCACATAGTCTACTTCCTCCTCCAGTAGATTCTCCCAGTCACATCCACATTGTCTGCTTCCTTCCACAGTAGATTCTCCCAGTCACATCCACATTGTCTACATTCTTCCCCAGTAGATTCTCCAAGTCACATCCACATTGTCTACATCCTTCCCCAGTAGATTCTTCCAGTCACATCCACATTGTCTACTTCCTTCCCCAGTAGATTCTTCCAGTCACATCCACATTGTCTGCTTCCCCCAGTAGATTATCCCAGTCACATCCACATTGTCTGCTTCCTCCTCCAGTAGATTCTCCCAGTCACATCCACATTGTCTACTTCCTCCTCCAGTAGATTCTCCCAGTCACATACACATTGTCTGCTTCCTTCACCAGTAGATTCTCCCAGTCACATCCACATTGTCTACATCCTTCCCCAGTAGATTCTCCAAGTCACATCCACATTGTCTACATCCTTCCCCAGTAGATTCTTCCAGTCACATCCACATTGTCTACTTCCTTCCCCAGTAGATTCTCCCAGTCACATCCACATTGTCTGCTTCCTTCCACAGTAGATTCTCAGAGTCACATCCACATTGTTTACTTCCTCCGCCACTAGATTCTCCAAGTCACATCCACATTGTCTACTTCCTTCCCCAGTAGATTCTTCCAGTCACATCCACATTGTCTGCTTCCTTCAACAGTAGATTCTCCCAGTCACATCCACATTGTCTACTTCCTCCTTCAGTAGATTCTCCCAGTCACATCCACATAGTCTACTTCATCCTCCAGTAGATTCTCCCAGTCACATCCAAATTGTCTACTTCCTCCTCCAGTAGATTATCCCTGTCACATCCACATCGTCTACTTCCTCCTCCAGTAGATTCTCCCAGTCACATCCACATTGTCTACTTCCTCCTCCAGTAGATTCTCCCAGTCACATCCACATTCTCTACTTCCTCCCCCAGTAGATTCTCCCAGTCACATCCACATTGTCTGCTTCCTTCCCCAGTAGATTCTTCAAGTCACATCTACATTGTCTGCTTCCTTCCCCAGTAGATTCTCCAGTCACTCCACATTGTCTCTTCCCCCAGTAGATTCTCCCAGTCACATCCACATTGTCTACTTCCTCCTCCAGTAGATTCTCCCAGTCACATCCACATAGTCTACTTCCTCCTCCAGTAGATTCTCCCAGTCACATCCACATTGTCTGCTTCCCCCAGTAGATTATCCCAGTCACATCCACATAGTCTACTTCCTCCTCCAGTAGATTCTCCCAGTCACATCCACATTGTCTGCTTCCTTCCACAGTAGATTCTCCCAGTCACATCCACATTGTCTACATTCTTCCCCAGTAGATTCTCCAAGTCACATCCACATTGTCTACATCCTTCCCCAGTAGATTCTTCCAGTCACATCCACATTGTCTACTTCCTTCCCCAGTAGATTCTTCCAGTCACATCCACATTGTCTGCTTCCCCCAGTAGATTATCCCAGTCACATCCACATTGTCTGCTTCCTCCTCCAGTAGATTCTCCCAGTCACATCCACATTGTCTACTTCCTCCTCCAGTAGATTCTCCCAGTCACATACACATTGTCTGCTTCCTTCACCAGTAGATTCTCCCAGTCACATCCACATTGTCTACATCCTTCCCCAGTAGATTCTCCAAGTCACATCCACATTGTCTACATCCTTCCCCAGTAGATTCTTCCAGTCACATCCACATTGTCTACTTCCTTCCCCAGTAGATTCTCCCAGTCACATCCACATTGTCTGCTTCCTTCCACAGTAGATTCTCAGAGTCACATCCACATTGTTTACTTCCTCCGCCACTAGATTCTCCAAGTCACATCCACATTGTCTACTTCCTTCCCCAGTAGATTCTTCCAGTCACATCCACATTGTCTGCTTCCTTCAACAGTAGATTCTCCCAGTCACATCCACATTGTCTACATTCTTCCCCAGTAGATTCTCCAAGTCACATCCACATTGTCTGCATCCTTCCCCAGTAGATTCTTCCTGTCACATCCACATTGTCTACTTCCTTCCCCAGTAGATTCTCCCAGTCACATCCACATTGTCTGCTTCATTCCACAGTAGATTCTCCCAGTCACATCCACATTGTTTACTTCCTCCTCCAGTAGATTATCCAAGTCACATCCACATTGTCTACTTCCTTCCCCAGTAGATTCTTCCAGTCACATCCACATTGTCTGCTTCCTTTCCCAGTAGATTCTCCCAGTCACATCCACATTGTCTACATCCTTCCACAGTAGATTCTTCCAGTCACATCCACATTGTCTACTTCCTCCTCCAGTAGATTCTCCAAGTCACATCCACATTGTCTGCTTCCTTCCACAGTAGATTCTCCCAGTCACATCCACATTGTCTGCTTCCTTCCACAGTAGATTCTCCCAGTCACATCCACATTGTCTATTTCCTACTCCAGTAGATTCTTCCAGTCACATCCACATAGTCTACTTCCTCCTCCAGTAGATTCTCCCAGTCACATCCACATTGTCTGCTTCCTTCCACAGTAGATTCTCCCAGTCACATCCACATTGTCTACATTCTTCCCCAGTAGATTCTCCAAGTCACATCCACATTGTCTACATCCTTCCCCAGTAGATTCTTCCAGTCACATCCACATTGTCTACTTCCTTCCCCAGTAGATTCTCCCAGTCACATCCACATTGTCTGCTTCCTTCCACAGTAGATTCTCCCAGTCACATCCACATTGTTTACTTCCTCCTCCAGGAGATTTTCCAAGTCACATCCACATTGTCTACTTCCTTCCCCAGTAGATTATCCCAGCCACATCCACATTGTCTGCTTCCTTCCTCAGTAGATTCTCCCAGTCACATCCACATCGTCTGCTTCCTCCTCCAGTAGATTGTTTCCCTCACATCCACATTGTCTACTTCCTCCTCCAGTAGATTCTCCCAGTCACATCCACATAGTCTACTTCTTTCTCCAGTAGATTGTTTCCCTCACATCCACATTGTCTACTCCCTCCTCCAGTAGATTCTCCCAGTCACATCCACATTGTCTGCTTCCTTCCCCAGTAGATTCTCCCAGTCACATCCACATTGTCTGCTTCCTTCCTCAGTAGATTCTCCCAGTCACATCCACATCGTCTGCTTCCTTCCCCAGTAGATTCTCCAAGTCACATCTACATTGTCTGCTTCCTTCCCCAGTAGATTCTTCCAGTCACATCCACATTGTCTGCTTCCTCCTCCAGTAGATTCTTCCAGTCACATCCACATTGTCTACTTCCTCCTTCAGTAGATTCTCCCAGTCATATCCACATAGTCTACTTCATCCTCCAGTAGATTCTCCCAGTCACATCCAAATTGTCTACTTCCTCCTCCAGTAGATTATCCCTGTCACATCCACATCGTCTACTTCCTCCTCCAGTAGATTCTCCCAGTCACATCCACATTGTCTACTTCCTCCTCCAGTAGATTCTCCCAGTCACATCCACATTCTCTACTTCCTCCCCCAGTAGATTCTCCCAGTCACATCCACATTGTCTATTTCCTTCCACAGTACATTCTCCCAATCACATCCACATTGTCTATTTCCTTCCACAGTAGATTCTCCCAGTCACATCCACATTGTCTACTTCCTTCCCCAGTAGATTCTCCCAGTCACATCCACATTGTCTGCTTCCTTCCACAGTAGATTCTCAGAGTCACATCCACATTGTTTACTTCCTCCGCCACTAGATTCTCCAAGTCACATCCACATTGTCTACTTCCTTCCCCAGTAGATTCTTCCAGTCACATCCACATTGTCTGCTTCCTTCAACAGTAGATTCTCCCAGTCACATCCACATTGTCTACATTCTTCCCCAGTAGATTCTCCAAGTCACATCCACATTGTCTGCATCCTTCCCCAGTAGATTCTTCCTGTCACATCCACATTGTCTACTTCCTTCCCCAGTAGATTCTCCCAGTCACATTCACATTGTCTGCTTCATTCCACAGTAGATTCTCCCAGTCACATCCACATTGTTTACTTCCTCCTCCAGTAGATTATCCAAGTCACATCCACATTGTCTACTTCCTTCCCCAGTAGATTCTTCCAGTCACATCCACATTGTCTGCTTCCTTTCCCAGTAGATTCTCCCAGTCACATCCACATTGTCTACATCCTTCCACAGTAGATTCTTCCAGTCACATCCACATTGTCTACTTCCTCCTCCAGTAGATTCTCCAAGTCACATCCACATTGTCTGCTTCCTTCCACAGTAGATTCTCCCAGTCACATCCACATTGTCTGCTTCCTTCCACAGTAGATTCTCCCAGTCACATCCACATTGTCTATTTCCTACTCCAGTAGATTCTTCCAGTCACATCCACATAGTCTACTTCCTCCTCCAGTAGATTCTCCCAGTCACATCCACATTGTCTGCTTCCTTCCACAGTAGATTCTCCCAGTCACATCCACATTGTCTACATTCTTCCCCAGTAGATTCTCCAAGTCACATCCACATTGTCTACATCCTTCCCCAGTAGATTCTTCCAGTCACATCCACATTGTCTACTTCCTTCCCCAGTAGATTCTCCCAGTCACATCCACATTGTCTGCTTCCTTCCACAGTAGATTCTCCCAGTCACATCCACATTGTTTACTTCCTCCTCCAGGAGATTTTCCAAGTCACATCCACATTGTCTACTTCCTTCCCCAGTAGATTATCCCAGCCACATCCACATTGTCTGCTTCCTTCCTCAGTAGATTCTCCCAGTCACATCCACATCGTCTGCTTCCTCCTCCAGTAGATTGTTTCCCTCACATCCACATTGTCTACTTCCTCCTCCAGTAGATTCTCCCAGTCACATCCACATAGTCTACTTCTTTCTCCAGTAGATTGTTTCCCTCACATCCACATTGTCTACTCCCTCCTCCAGTAGATTCTCCCAGTCACATCCACATTGTCTGCTTCCTTCCCCAGTAGATTCTCCCAGTCACATCCACATTGTCTGCTTCCTTCCTCAGTAGATTCTCCCAGTCACATCCACATCGTCTGCTTCCTTCCCCAGTAGATTCTCCAAGTCACATCTACATTGTCTGCTTCCTTCCCCAGTAGATTCTTCCAGTCACATCCACATTGTCTGCTTCCTCCTCCAGTAGATTCTTCCAGTCACATCCACATTGTCTACTTCCTCCTTCAGTAGATTCTCCCAGTCACATCCACATAGTCTACTTCATCCTCCAGTAGATTCTCCCAGTCACATCCACATTGTCTACTTCCTCCTCCAGTAGATTATCCCAGTCACATCCACATCGTCTACTTCCTCCTCCAGTAGATTCTCCCAGTCACATCCACATTGTCTACTTCCTCCTCCAGTAGATTCTCCCAGTCACATCCACATTCTCTACTTCCTCCCCCAGTAGATTCTCCCAGTCACATCCACATTGTCTATTTCCTTCCACAGTACATTCTCCCAATCACATCCACATTGTCTATTTCCTTCCACAGTAGATTCTCCCAGTCACATCCACATTGTCTACTTCCTCCTCCAATAGATTCTTCCAGTCACATCCACATTGTCTGCTTCCCCCAGTAGATTATCCCAGTCACATCCACATTGTCTGCTTCCTCCTCCAGTAGATTTTCCCAGTCACATCCACATAGTCTACTTCCTCCTCCAGTAGATTCTCCCAGTCACATCCACATTGTCTGCTTCCTTCCACAGTAGATTCTCCCAGTCACATCCACATTGTCTACGTCCTCCTCCAGTAGATTGTTCCCATCACATCCACATTGTCTACTTCCTCCTCCAGTAGATTATCCCAGTCACATCCACATAGTCTACTTCCTCCTCCAGTAGATTCTCCCAGTCACATCCACATTGTCTGCTTCCTTCCACAGTAGATTCTCCCAGTCACATCCACATTGTCTACATTCTTCCCCAGTAGATTCTCCAAGTCACATCCACATTGTCTACATCCTTCCCCAGTAGATTCTTCCAGTCACATCCACATTGTCTACTTCCTTCCCCAGTAGATTCTTCCAGTCACATCCACATTGTCTGCTTCCCCCAGTAGATTATCCCAGTCACATCCACATTGTCTGCTTCCTCCTCCAGTAGATTCTCCCAGTCACATCCACATTGTCTACTTCCTCCTCCAGTAGATTCTCCCAGTCACATACACATTGTCTGCTTCCTTCACCAGTAGATTCTCCCAGTCACATCCACATTGTCTACATCCTTCCCCAGTAGATTCTCCAAGTCACATCCACATTGTCTACATCCTTCCCCAGTAGATTCTTCCAGTCACATCCACATTGTCTACTTCCTTCCCCAGTAGATTCTCCCAGTCACATTTCCCTCACATCCACATTGTCTGCTTCCTTCCTCCAGTAGATTCTCCCAGTCACATCCACATTGTCTACTTCCTCCTCCAGTAGATTCTCCAAGTCACATCCACATTGTCTACTTCCTTCCCCAGTAGATTCTCCAGTCACATCCACATTGTCTGCTTCCTTCCCCAGTAGATTCTCCCAGTCACATCCACATTGTCTACTCCTCCCCAGTAGATTATTCCAGTCACATCCACATTGTCTACTTCCTCCTCCAGTAGATTCTCCAAGTCACATCCACATTGTCTGCTTCCTTCCACAGTAGATTCTCCCAGTCACATCCACATTGTCTGCTTCCTTCCACAGTAGATTCTCCCAGTCACATCCACATTGTCTATTTCCTACTCCAGTAGATTCTTCCAGTCACATCCACATAGTCTACTTCCTCCTCCAGTAGATTCTCCCAGTCACATCCACATTGTCTGCTTCCTTCCACAGTAGATTCTCCCAGTCACATCCACATTGTTTACTTCCTCCTCCAGGAGATTTTCCAAGTCACATCCACATTGTCTACTTCCTTCCCCAGTAGATTCTCCCAGCCACATCCACATTGTCTGCTTCCTTCCTCAGTAGATTCTCCCAGTCACATCCACATAGTCTACTTCTTTCTCCAGTAGATTGTTTCCCTCACATCCACATTGTCTACTCCCTCCTCCAGTAGATTCTCCCAGTCACATCCACATTGTCTGCTTCCTTCCCCAGTAGATTCTCCCAGTCACATCCACATTGTCTGCTTCCTTCCACAGTAGATTCTCCCAGTCACATCCACATTGTTTACTTCCTCCTCCAGGAGATTTTCCAAGTCACATCCACATTGTCTACTTCCTTCCCCAGTAGATTCTCCCAGCCACATCCACATTGTCTGCTTCCTTCCTCAGTAGATTCTCCCAGTCACATCCACATCGTCTGCTTCCTCCTCCAGTAGATTGTTTCCCTCACATCCACATTGTCTACTTCCTCCTCCAGTAGATTCTCCCAGTCACATCCACATAGTCTACTTCTTTCTCCAGTAGATTGTTTCCCTCACATCCACATTGTCTACTCCCTCCTCCAGTAGATTCTCCCAGTCACATCCACATTGTCTGCTTCCTTCCCCAGTAGATTCTCCCAGTCACATCCACATTGTCTGCTTCCTTCCTCAGTAGATTCTCCCAGTCACATCCACATCGTCTGCTTCCTTCCCCAGTAGATTCTCCAAGTCACATCTACATTGTCTGCTTCCTTCCCCAGTAGATTATTCCAGTCACATCCACATTGTCTGCTTCCTCCTCCAGTAGATTATTCCAGTCACATCCACATTGTCTACTTCCTCCTCCAGTAGATTCTCCCAGTCACATCCACATCGTCTACTTCCTCCTCCAGTAGATTCTCCCAGTCACATCCACATTCTCTACTTCCTCCCCCAGTAGATTCTCCCAGTCACATCCACATTGTCTATTTCCTTCCACAGTACATTCTCCCAATCACATCCACATTGTCTATTTCCTTCCACAGTAGATTCTTCCAGTCACATCCACATTGTCTGCTTCCCCCAGTAGATTATCCCAGTCACATCCACATTGTCTGCTTCCTCCTCCAGTAGATTTTCCCAGTCACATCCACATAGTCTACTTCCTCCTCCAGTAGATTCTCCCAGTCACATCCACATTGTCTGCTTCCTTCCACAGTAGATTCTCCCAGTCACATCCACATTGTCTACGTCCTCCTCCAGTAGATTGTTCCCCTCACATCCACATTGTCTACTTCCTCCTCCAGTAGATTATCCCAGTCACATCCACATAGTCTACTTCCTCCTCCAGTAGATTCTCCCAGTCACATCCACATTGTCTGCTTCCTTCCACAGTAGATTCTCCCAGTCACATCCACATTGTCTACATTCTTCCCCAGTAGATTCTCCAAGTCACATCCACATTGTCTACATCCTTCCCCAGTAGATTCTTCCAGTCACATCCACATTGTCTACTTCCTTCCCCAGTAGATTCTCCCAGTCACATCCACATTGTCTGCTTCCTTCCACAGTAGATTCTCCCAGTCACATCCACATTGTTTACTTCCTCCTCCAGGAGATTTTCCAAGTCACATCCACATTGTCTACTTCCTTTCCCAGTAGATTCTCCCAGCCACATCCACATTGTCTGCTTCCTTCCTCAGTAGATTCTCCCAGTCACATCCACATTGTCTGCTTCCGACTCCAGTAGATTGTTTCCCTCACATCCACATTGCCTACTTCCTCCTCCAGTAGATTCTCCCAGTCACATCCACATAGTCTACTTCCTCCTCCAGTAGATTGTTTCCCTCACATCCACATTGTCTACTTCCTCCTCCAGTAGATTCTCCCAGTCACATCCACATTGTCTGCTTCCTTCCCCAGTAGATTCTCCTAGTCACATCCACATTTTCTGCTTCCTTCCTCAGTAGATTCTCCCAGTCACATCCACATTGTCTGCTTCCTTCCCCAGTAGATTCTCCCAGTCACATCCACATTGTCTACATTCTTCCCCAGTAGATTCTCCAAGTCACATCCACATTGTCTGCATCCTTCCCCAGTAGATTCTTCCTGTCACATCCACATTGTCTACTTCCTTCCCCAGTAGATTCTCCCAGTCACATCCACATTGTCTGCTTCATTCCACAGTAGATTCTCCCAGTCACATCCACATTGTCTACTTCCTCCTCCAGTAGATTCTCCAAGTCACATCCACATTGTCTACTTCCTTCCCCAGTAGATTCTTCCAGTCACATCCACATTGTCTGCTTCCTTTCCCAGTAGATTCTCCCAGTCACATCCACATTGTCTACATCCTTCCACAGTAGATTCTTCCAGTCACATCCACATTGTCTACTTCCTCCTCCAGTAGATTCTCCAAGTCACATCCACATTGTCTGCTTCCTTCCACAGTAGATTCTCCCAGTCACATCCACATTGTCTGCTTCCTTCCACAGTAGATTCTCCCAGTCACATCCACATTGTCTACTTCCTCCTCCAGTAGATTCTTCCAGTCACATCCACATAGTCTACTTCCTCCTCCAGTAGATTCTCCCAGTCACATCCACATTGTCTGCTTCCTTCCACAGTAGATTCTCCCAGTCACATCCACATTGTCTACATTCTTCCCCAGTAGATTCTCCAAGTCACATCCACATTGTCTACATCCTTCCCCAGTAGATTCTTCCAGTCACATCCACATTGTCTACTTCCTTCCCCAGTAGATTCTCCCAGTCACATCCACATTGTCTGCTTCCTTCCACAGTAGATTCTCCCAGTCACATCCACATTGTTTACTTCCTCCTCCAGGAGATTTTCCAAGTCACATCCACATTGTCTACTTCCTTCCCCAGTAGATTATCCCAGCCACATCCACATTGTCTGCTTCCTTCCTCAGTAGATTCTCCCAGTCACATCCACATCGTCTGCTTCCTCCTCCAGTAGATTGTTTCCCTCACATCCACATTGTCTACTTCCTCCTCCAGTAGATTCTCCCAGTCACATCCACATAGTCTACTTCTTCCTCCAGTAGATTGTTTCCCTCACATCCACATTGTCTACTCCCTCCTCCAGTAGATTCTCCCAGTCACATCCACATTGTCTGCTTCCTTCCCCAGTAGATTCTCCCAGTCACATCCACATTGTCTGCTTCCTTCCTCAGTAGATTCTCCCAGTCACATCCACATCGTCTGCTTCCTTCCCCAGTAGATTCTCCAAGTCACATCTACATTGTCTGCTTCCTTCCCCAGTAGATTCTTCCAGTCACATCCACATTGTCTGCTTCCTCCTCCAGTAGATTCTTCCAGTCACATCCACATTGTCTACTTCCTCCTTCAGTAGATTCTCCCAGTCACATCCACATTGTCTACTTCCTCCTCCAGTAGATTCTCCCAGTCACATCCACATCGTCTACTTCCTCCTCCAGTAGATTCTCCCAGTCACATCCACATTGTCTACTTCCTCCTCCAGTAGATTCTCCCAGTCACATCCACATTGTCTACTTCCTCCCCCAGTAGATTCTCCCAGTCACATCCACATTGTCTATTTCCTTCCACAGTACATTCTCCCAATCACATCCACATTGTCTATTTCCTTCCACAGTAGATTCTCCCAGTCACATCCACATTGTCTACTTCCTCCTCCAGTAGATTCTTCCAGTCACATCCACATTGTCTGCTTCCCCCATAGATTATCCCAGTCACATCCACATTGTCTGCTTCCTCCTCCAGTAGATTTTCCCAGTCACATCCACATAGTCTACTTCCTCCTCCAGTAGATTCTCCCAGTCACATCCACATTGTCTGCTTCCTTCCACAGTAGATTCTCCCAGTCACATCCACATTGTCTACGTCCTCCTCCAGTAGATTGTTCCCTCACATCCACATTGTCTACTTCCTCCTCCAGTAGATTATCCCAGTCACATCCACATAGTCTACTTCCTCCTCCAGTAGATTCTCCCAGTCACATCCACATTGTCTGCTTCCTTCCACAGTAGATTCTCCCAGTCACATCCACATTGTCTACATTCTTCCCCAGTAGATTCTCCCAGTCACATCCACATTGTCTACTTCCTCCTCCAGTAGATTCTCCCAGTCACATCCACATTGTCTGCTTCCTTCCCCAGTAGATTCTCCCAGTCACATCCACATTGTCTACATCCTTCCCCAGTAGATTCTCAAAGTCACATCCACATTGTCTACATCCTTCCCCAGTAGATTCTTCCAGTCACATCCACATTGTCTACTTCCTTCCCCAGTAGATTCTCCCAGTCACATCCACATTGTCTGCTTCCTTCCACAGTAGATCCTCCTCCCCCCAGTAGATTCTCCAAGTCACATCCACATTGTCTACTTCCTTCCCCAGTAGATTCTTCCAGTCACATCCACATTGTCTGCTTCCTTCCCCAGTAGATTCTCCCAGTCACATCCACATTGTCTACTTCCTTCCTCCAGTAGATTCTCCCAGTCACATCCACATTGTCTACTTCCTTCCCCAGTAGATTCTTCCAGTCACATCCACATTGTCTGCTTCCTTCCCAGTAGATTCTCCCAGTCACATCCACATTGTCTACTCCTCCCCAGTAGATTCCGTCACATCCACATTGTCTACTTCCTCCCCAGTAGATTCTCCCAGTCACATCCACATTGTCTGCTTCCTTCCCCAGTAGATTCTCCCAGTCACATCCACATTGTCTGCTTCCTTCCACAGTAGATTCTCCCAGTCACATCCACATTGTCTACTTCCTCCTCCAGTAGATTCTTCCAGTCACATCCACATTGTCTACTTCCTCCTCCAGTAGATTCTCCCAGTCACATCCACATTGTCTGCTTCCTTCCACAGTAGATTCTCCCAGTCACATCCACATTGTTTACTTCCTCCTCCAGGAGATTTTCCAAGTCACATCCACATTGTCTACTTCCTTCCCCAGTAGATTCTCCCAGTCACATCCACATTGTCTGCTTCCTTCCTCAGTAGATTCTCCCAGTCACATCCACATTGTCTGCTTCCGACTCCAGTAGATTGTTTCCCTCACATCCACATTGTCTACTTCCTCCTCCAGTAGATTCTCCCAGTCACATCCACATAGTCTACTTCCTCCTCCAGTAGATTGTTTCCCTCACATCCACATTGTCTACTTCCTCCTCCAGTAGATTCTCCCAGTCACATCCACATTGTCTGCTTCCTTCCCCAGTAGATTCTCCCAGTCACATCCACATTGTCTGCTTCCTTCCTCAGTAGATTCTCCCAGTCACATCCACATTGTCTGCTTCCTTCCCCAGTAGATTCTCCAAGTCACATCTACATTGTCTGCTTCCTTCCCCAGTAGATTCTTCCAGTCACATCCACATTGTCTGCTTCCTCCTCCAGTAGATTCTTCCAGTCACATCCACATTGTCTACTTCCTCCTTCAGTAGATTCTCCCAGTCACATCCACATAGTCTACTTCATCCTCCAGTAGATTCTCCCAGTCACTCCACATTCTACTTCTCCCCAGTAGATTCTCCCAGTCACTCCACATGTCTACTTCCTCCTCCAGTAGATTCTCCCAGTCACATCCACATTGTCTACTTCCTCCTCCAGTAGATTCTCCCAGTCACATCCACATTGTCTACTTCCTTCCACAGTAGATTCTCCCAGTCACATCCACACTGTCTATTTCCTTCCACAGTAGATTCTCCCAGTCACATCCACATTGTCTACTTCCTCCTCCAGTAGATTCTCCCAGTCACATCCACATTGTCTGCTTCCTTCCCCAGTAGATTCTCCCAGTCACATCCACATTGTCTACATCCTTCCCCAGTAGATTCTCCAAGTCACATCCACATTGTCTACATCCTTCCCCAGTAGATTCTTCCAGTCACATCCACATTGTCTACTTCCTTCCCCAGTAGATTCTCCCAGTCACATCCACATTGTCTGCTTCCTTCCACAGTAGATTCTCCCAGTCACATCCACATTGTCTACATCCTCCCCAGTAGATTCTTCCAGTCACATCCACATTGTCTACTTCCTCCTCCAGTAGATTCTCCAGTCACATCCACATTGTCTGCTTCCTTCCTCCAGTAGATTCTCCCAGTCACATCCACATTGTCTGCTTCCTTCCCCAGTAGATTCTCCCAGTCACATCCACATTGTCTGCTTCCTTCCCCAGTAGATTCTCCAAGTCACATCTACATTGTCTGCTTCCTTCCCCAGTAGATTCTTCCAGTCACATCCACATTGTCTACTTCCTCCTCCAGTAGATTCTCCCAGTCACATCCACATTGTCTACTTCCTCCTCCAGTAGATTCTCCCAGTCACATCCACATTGTCTACTTCCTCCTCCAGTAGATTCTCCCAGTCACATCCACATTGTCTACTTCCTCCTCCAGTAGATTCTCCCAGTCACATCCACATTGTCTACTTCCTCCTCCAGTAGATTCTCCCAGTCACATCCACATTGTCTATTTCCTTCCACAGTAGATTCTCCCAGTCACATCCACATTGTCTACTTCCTCCTCCAGTAGATTCTTCCAGTCACATCCACATTGTCTGCTTCCCCCAGTAGATTATCCCAGTCACATCCACATTGTCTGCTTCCTCCTCCAGTAGATTCTCCCAGTCACATCCACATTGTCTACTTCCTCCTCCAGTAGATTCTCCCAGTCACATACACATTGTCTGCTTCCTTCACCAGTGGATTCTCCCAGTCACATCCACATTGTCTACATCCTTCCGCCGGAGGATTCTCCAAGTCACATCTACATTGTCTACATCCTTCCCCAGTAGATTCTTCCAGTCACATCCACATTGTCTACTTCCTTCCCCAGTAGATTCTCCCAGTCACATCCACATTGTCTGCTTCCTTCCACAGTAGATTCTCCCAGTCACATCCACATTGTCTACATTCTTCCCCAGTAGATTCTCCAAGTCACATCCACATTGTCTGCATCCTTCCCCAGTAGATTCTTCCAGTCACATCCACATTGTCTACTTCCTTCCCCAGTAGATTCTCCCAGTCACATCCACATTGTCTGCTTCCTTCCACAGTAGATTCTCCCAGTCACATCCACATTGTCTACTTCCTCCTCCAGTAGATTCTCCAAGTCACATCCACATTGTCTACTTCCTTCCCCAGTAGATTCTTCCAGTCACATCCACATTGTCTGCTTCCTTCCCCAGTAGATTCTCCCAGTCACATCCACATTGTCTACATCCTTCCCCAGTAGATTCTTCCAGTCACATCCACATTGTCTACTTCCTCCTCCAGTAGATTCTCCAAGTCACATCCACATTGTCTACTTCCTTCCCCAGTAGATTCTCCCAGTCACATCCACATTGTCTGCTTCCTTCCACAGTAGATTCTCCCAGTCACATCCACATTGTCTATTTCCTCCTCCAGTAGATTCTTCCAGTCACATCCACCCCAGTCACATCCACATTGTCTACATCCTTCCCCAGTAGATTCTCAAAGTCACATCCACATTGTCTACATCCTTCCCCAGTAGATTCTTCCAGTCACTTCCACATTGTCTACTTCCTTCCCCAGTAGATTCTCCCAGTCACATCCACATTGTCTGCTTCCTTCCACAGTAGATTCTCCCAGTCACATCCACATTGTCTACTTCCTCCTCCAGTAGATTCTCCAAGTCACATCCACATTGTCTACTTCCTTCCCCAGTAGATTCTCCCAGTCACATCCACATTGTCTACTTCCTCCTCCAGTAGATTCTTCCAGTCACATCCACATTGTCTACTTCCTCCTCCAGTAGATTCTCCCAGTCACATCCACATAGTCTACTTCCTCCTCCAGTAGATTGTTTCCCTCACATCCACATTGTCTACTTCCTCCTCCAGTAGATTCTCCCAGTCACATCCACATTGTCTGCTTCCTTCCCCAGTAGATTCTCCCAGTCACATCCACATTGTCTGCTTCCTTCCCCAGTAGATTCTCCCAGTCACATCCACATTGTCTGCTTCCTTCCCCAGTAGATTCTCCAAGTCACATCTACATTGTCTGCTTCCTCCCCAGTAGATTCTTCCAGTCACATCCACATTGTCTGCTTCCTCCTCCAGTAGATTCTCCCAGTCACATCCACATTGTCTACTTCCTCCTCCAGTAGATTCTCCCAGTCACATCCACATTGTCTGCTTCCTTCCACAGTAGATTCTCCCAGTCACATCCACATTGTCTACGTCCTCCTCCAGTAGATTGTTCCCCTCACATCCACATTGTCTACTTCCTCCTCCAGTAGATTATCCCAGTCACATCCACATAGTCTACTTCCTCCTCCAGTAGATTCTCCCAGTCACATCCACATTGTCTGCTTCCTTCCCCAGTAGATTCTCCCAGTCACATCCACATTGTCTGCTTCCTTCCCCAGTAGATTCTCCAAGTCACATCCACATTGTCTACTTCCTTCCCCAGTAGATTCTTCCAGTCACATCCACATTGTCTACTTCCTCCCCAGTAGATTCTCCCAGTCACATCCACATTGTCTACTTCCTTCCACAGTAGATTCTCCCAGTCACATCCACATTGTCTACTTCCTCCTCCAGTAGATTCTCCCAGTCACATCCACATTGTCTACTTCCTTCCCCAGTAGATTGCTTCCCAGTCACATCCACATTGTCTGCTTCCTTCCTCCAGTAGATTCTCCCAGTCACATCCACATTGTCTGCTTCCTTCCCCAGTAGATTCTCCCAGTCACATCCACATTGTCTGCTTCCTTCCACAGTAGATTCTCCCAGTCACATCCACATTGTCTGCTTCCTTCCCCAGTAGATTCTTCCAAGTCACATCCACATTGTCTACTTCCTTCCCCAGTAGATTCTTCCAGTCACATCCACATTGTCTGCTTCCTCCTCCAGTAGATTCTCCCAGTCACATCCACATTGTCTACTTCCTCCTCCAGTAGATTCTTCCCAGTCACATCCACATTGTCTACTTCCTCCTCCAGTAGATTCTCCCAGTCACATCCACATAGTCTACTTCCTCCTCCAGTAGATTGTTTCCCTCACATCCACATTGTCTACTTCCTCCTCCAGTAGATTCTCCCAGTCACATCCACATTGTCTGCTTCCTTCCCCAGTAGATTCTCCCAGTCACATCCACATTGTCTGCTTCCTTCCTCAGTAGATTCTCCCAGTCACATCCACATTGTCTGCTTCCTTCCCCAGTAGATTCTCCAAGTCACATCTACATTGTCTGCTTCCTTCCCCAGTAGATTCTTCCAGTCACATCCACATTGTCTGCTTCCTCCTCCAGTAGATTCTTCCAGTCACATCCACATTGTCTACTTCCTCCTTCAGTAGATTCTCCCAGTCACATCCACATAGTCTACTTCATCCTCCAGTAGATTCTCCCAGTCACATCCACATTGTCTACTTCCTCCTCCAGTAGATTCTCCCAGTCACATCCACATTGTCTACTTCCTCCTCCAGTAGATTCTCCCAGTCACATCCACATTGTCTACTTCCTCCCCAGTAGATTCTCCCAGTCACATCCACATTGTCTACTTCCTTCCACAGTAGATTCTCCCAGTCACATCCACATTGTCTACTTCCTTCCCCAGTAGATTCTCCCAGTCACATCCACATTGTCTGCTTCCTTCCCCAGTAGATTCTCCCAGTCACATCCACATTGTCTACTTCCTCCTCCAGTAGATTCTTCCAGTCACATCCACATTGTCTACTTCCTCCCCAGTAGATTCTCCCAGTCACATCCACATTGTCTACTTCCTCCTCCAGTAGATTCTCCCAGTCACATCCACATTGTCTACTTCCTCCTCCAGTAGATTCTCCCAGTCACATCCACATTGTCTGCTTCCTTCCACAGTAGATTCTCCCAGTCACATCCACATTGTCTACTTCCTCCCCAGTAGATTCTCCAAGTCACATCCACATTGTCTACTTCCTTCCCCAGTAGATTCTTCCAGTCACATCCACATTGTCTACTTCCTTCCCCAGTAGATTCTCCCAGTCACATCCACATTGTCTGCTTCCTTCCACAGTAGATTCTCCCAGTCACATCCACATTGTCTACTTCCTCCCCAGTAGATTCTCCAAGTCACATCCACATTGTCTACTTCCTTCCCCAGTAGATTCTTCCAGTCACATCCACATTGTCTACTTCCTTCCCCAGTAGATTCTCCCAGTCACATCCACATTGTCTGCTTCCTTCCCCAGTAGATTCTCCCAGTCACATCCACATTGTCTACTTCCTCCTCCAGTAGATTCTTCCAGTCACATCCACATTGTCTATCCCTCACATCCACATTGTCGACTTCCTCCTCCAGTAGATTCTCCCAGTCACATCCACATAGTCTACTTCCTCCTCCAGTAGATTGTTTCCCTCACATCCACATTGTCTACTTCCTCCTCCAGTAGATTCTCCCAGTCACATCCACATTGTCTGCTTCCTTCCCCAGTAGATTCTCCCAGTCACATCCACATTGTCTGCTTCCTTCCTCAGTAGATTCTCCCAGTCACATCCACATTGTCTGCTTCCTTCCCCAGTAGATTCTCCAAGTCACATCTACATTGTCTGCTTCCTTCCCCAGTAGATTCTTCCAGTCACATCCACATTGTCTGCTTCCTCCTCCAGTAGATTCTTCCAGTCACATCCACATTGTCTACTTCCTCCTCCAGTAGATTCTCCCAGTCACATCCACATTGTCTACTTCCTCCTCCAGTAGATTCTCCCAGTCACATCCACATCGTCTACTTCCTCCTCCAGTAGATTCTCCCAGTCACATCCACATTGTCTACTTCCTCCTCCAGTAGATTCTCCCAGTCACATCCACATTGTCTGCTTCCTACCCCAGTAGATTCTCCCAGTCACATCCACATTGTCTGCTTCCTTCCTCAGTAGATTCTCCCAGTCACATCCACATTGTCTGCTTCCTTCCCCAGTAGATTCTCCAAGTCACATCTACATTGTCTGCTTCCTTCCCCAGTAGATTCTTCCAGTCACATCCACATTGTCTGCTTCCTCCTCCAGTAGATTCTTCCAGTCACATCCACATTGTCTACTTCCTCCTTCAGTAGATTCTCCCAGTCACATCCACATAGTCTACTTCATCCTCCAGTAGATTCTCCCAGTCACATCCACATTGTCTACTTCCTCCTCCAGTAGATTCTCCCAGTCACATCCACATTGTCTACTTCCTCCTCCAGTAGATTCTCCCAGTCACATCCACATTGTCTGCTTCCTTCCACAGTAGATTCTCCCAGTCACATCCACACTGTCTATTTCCTTCCACAGTAGATTCTCCCAGTCACATCCACATTGTCTACTTCCTCCTCCAGTAGATTCTCCCAGTCACATCCACATTGTCTGCTTCCTTCCCCAGTAGATTCTCCCAGTCACATCCACATTGTCTACATCCTTCCCCAGTAGATTCTCAAAGTCACATCCACATTGTCTACATCCTTCCCCAGTAGATTCTTCCAGTCACTTCCACATTGTCTACTTCCTTCCCCAGTAGATTCTCCCAGTCACATCCACATTGTCTGCTTCCTTCCACAGTAGATTCTCCCAGTCACATCCACATTGTCTACTTCCTCCTCCAGTAGATTCTCCAAGTCACATCCACATTGTCTACTTCCTTCCCCAGTATATTCTTCCAGTCACATCCACATTGTCTGCTTCCTTCCCCAGTAGATTCTCCCAGTCACATCCACATTGTCTACATCCTTCCCCAGTAGATTATTCCAGTCACATCCACATTGTCTACTTCCTCCTCCAGTAGATCATCCAAGTCACATCCACATTGTCTACTTCTTTCCCCAGTAGATTCTCCCAGTCACATCCACATTGTCTGCTTCCTTCCACAGTAGATTCTCCCAGTCACATCCACATTGTCTGCTTCCTTCCACAGTAGATTCTCCCAGTCACATCCACATTGTCTACTTCCTCCTCCAGTAGATTCTTCCAGTCTCATCCACATTGTCTACTTCCTCCTCCAGTAGATTCTCCCAGTCACATCCACATTGTCTACTTCCTCCTCCAGTAGATTCTTCCAGTCACATCCACATTGTCTACTTCCTCCTCCAGTAGATTCTCCCACTCACATCCACATAGTCTACTTCCTCCTCCAGTAGATTGTTTCCCTCATATCCACATTGTCTACTTCCTCCTCCAGTAGATTCTCCCAGTCACATCCACATTGTCTGCTTCCTTCCCCAGTAGATTCTCCCAGTCACATCCACATTGTCTGCTTCCTTCCTCAGTAGATTCACCCAGTCACATCCACATTGTCTGCTTCCTTCCCCAGTAGATTCTCCAAGTCACATCTACATTGTCTGCTTCCTTCCCCAGTAGATTCTTCCAGTCACATCCACATTGTCTGCTTCCTCCTCCAGTTGATTCTTCCAGTCACATCCACATTGTCTACTTCCTCCTTCAGTAGATTCTCCCAGTCACATCCACATAGTCTACTTCATCCTCCAGTAGATTCTTCCAGTCACATCCACATCATCTACTTCCTCCTCCAGTAGATTCTCCCAGTCACATCCACATTGTCTACTTCCTCCTCCAGTAGATTCTCCCAGTCACATCCACATTGTCTACTTCCTCCCCCAGTAGATTCTCCCAGTCACATCCACATTGTCTATTTCCTTCCACAGTAGATTCTCCCAGTCACATCCACACTGTCTATTTCCTTCCACAGTAGATTCTCCCAGTCACATCCACATTGTCTACTTCCTCCTCCAGTAGATTCTCCAAGTCACATCCACATTGTCTACTTCCTTCCCCAGTAGATTCTTCCAGTCACATCCACATTGTCTGCTTCCTTCCCCAGTAGATTCTCCCAGTCACATCCACATTGTCTACATCCTTCCCCAGTAGATTATTCCAGTCACATCCACATTGTCTACTTCCTCCTCCAGTAGATTCTCCAAGTCACATCCACATTGTCTACTTCTTTCCTCAGTAGATTCTCCCAGTCACATCCACATTGTCTGCTTCCTTCCACAGTAGATTCTCCCAGTCACATCCACATTGTCTGCTTCCTTGCACAGTAGATTCTCCCAGTCACATCCACATTGTCTACTTCCTCCTCCAATAGATTCTTCCAGTCACATCCACATTGTCTACTTCCTCCTCCAGTAGATTCTCCCAGTCACATCCACATTGTCTACTTCCTCCTCCAGTAGATTCTCCCAGTCACATCCACATTGTCTACATCCTTCCCCAGTAGATTCTCCCAGTCACGTCCACATCATCTACTTTCTCCTCCAGTAGATTCTCCCAGTCACATCCACATTGTCTACTTCCTCCTCCAGTAGATTCTCCAAGTCACATCCACATTGTCTGCTTCCTCCTCCAGTAGATTCTCCCAGTCACATCCACATTGTCTGCTTCCTTCCTCAGTAGATTCTCCCAGTCACATCCACATTGTCTGCTTCCTGCCCCAGTAGATTCTCCAAGTCACATCTACATTGTCTGCTTCCTTCCCCAGTAGATTCTTCCAGTCACATCCACATTGTCTGCTTCCTCCTCCAGTAGATTCTTCCAGTCACATCCACATTGACTACTTCCTCCTTCAGTAGATTCTCCCAGTCACATCCACATAGTCTACTTCATCCTCCAGTAGATTCTCCCAGTCACATCCACATTGTCTATTTCCTTCCACAGTAGATTCTCCCAGTCACATCCACACTGTCTATTTCCTTCCACAGTAGATTCTCCCAGTCACATCCACATTGTCTACTTCCTCCTCCAGTAGATTCTTCCAGTCACATCCACATTCTCTGCTTCCCCCAGTAGATTATCCCAGTCACATCCACATTGGCTGCTTCCTCCTCCAGTAGATTTTCCCAGTCACATCCACATAGTCTACTTCCTCATCCAGTAGATTTTCCCAGTCACATCCACATAGTCTACTTCCTCCTCCAGTAGATTCTCCCTGTCACATCCACATTGTCTGCTTCCTTCCCCAGTAGATTCTCCCAGTCACATCCACATTGTCTACATCCTTCCCCAGTAGATTCTCCAAGTCACATCCACATTGTCTACATCCTTCCCCAGTAGATTCTTCCAGTCACATCCACATTGTCTACTTCCTTCCCCAGTAGATTCTCCCAGTCACATCCACATTGTCTGCTTCCTTCCACAGTAGATTCTCCCAGTCACATCCACATTGTCTACTTCCTCCTCCAGTAGATTCTCCAAGTCACATCCACATTGTCTACTTCCTTCCCCAGTAGATTCTTCCAGTCACATCCACATTGTCTGCTTCCTTCCCCAGTAGATTCTCCCAGTCGCATCCACATTGTCTACATCCTTCCCCAGTAGATTATTCCAGTCACATCCACATTGTCTACTTCCTCCTCCAGTAGATTCTCCAAGTCACATCCACATTGTCTACTTCTTTCCTCAGTAGATTCTCCCAGTCACATCCACATTGTCTGCTTCCTTCCACAGTAGATTCTCCCAGTCACATCCACATTGTCTGCTTCCTTGCACAGTAGATTCTCCCAGTCACATCCACATTGTCTACTTCCTCCTCCAGTAGATTCTTCCAGTCACATCCACATTGTCTACTTCCTCCTCCAGTAGATTCTCCCAGTCACATCCACATTGTCTACTTCCTCCTCCAGTAGATTCTTCCGGTCACATCCACATTGTCTACTTCCTCCTCCAGTAGATTCTCCCAGTCACATCAACATTGTCTACTTCCTCCTCCAGTAGATTCTTCCAGTCACATCCACATTGTCTGCGTCCTTCCCCAGTAGATTCTCCCAGTCACATCCACATTGTCTACTTCCTCCTCCAGTAGATTCTCCAAGTCACATCCACATTGTCTACATCCTTCCCCAGTAGATTCTCCCCCTCACATCCACATTGTCTGCTTCCCCAGTAGATTGGTTTCCATCAATGTTTAACAGACTAATTTAAGCAGAATTCTGCAGCACTTTACCCTTTCCCTGTATCAGCCTCCAACACAATACGTTTTCTTGCTGCCCCCCCCCCTCTCTCTCTCTCTCTCTCTCTCTCTCTCTCTCTCTCTCTCTGTCTCTCTCTCTCTCTGTCTCTGTCTCTCTCAGTGTCTCTCTCTGTCTCTCTCTCTCTCTGTCTCTGTCTCTGTCTCTCTCAGTGTCTCTCTCTCTCTGTCTCTCTCTCTCTGTCTCTCTCACTGTCTCTGTCTCTCTCTCTGTCTCTATCTGTCTTTTTCTCTCTCTGTCAGTCTCTCTTTCTCTCTGTCTCTCACTCTCACTCGCTCTCTTTCTCTCACTCGCTCTATGTTTTTCATTGTCTTCTCTGTGCAGTTGTCCCTCCTGCTGAAGTTGAATGGACAGTGTGTGTCCGTGGATGGTTACGTTTGGTGTGTCCATGGTGGGCCTGGTTTGGCACCAACCTGTTATCTATCTAAAGATAGGGTCGCATGCAGGCCAGGTCACCATAGCAATCAACTCCTCTATCACTTATCACAGAGAAAAAGATAGATGGAATAAGATAGAGAAGGAGAGACGTCGAGAAAGAGAACGACGGGACAGAATGTGTAGGCATGTCTGCATGTGTTCATATTGTGTGCACTATGTCTCCATCTGTTTGTGGGGGCAGGGTAGAAAGACGGGTGGAGGGATGGAAGGAAGAGGGGCTGAAGAAAATATGTTTTAAACATAAACTGCATGCAGAATTTATGATGACATGTGGCTGCTGTGACAATGATTGGCTTATGAGGCCCTATAGGTCCACACACACACACACACACACACACACACACACACACACACACACACACACACACACACACACACACACACACACACACACACACACACACACACACACACACACACACACACACACACACACACACACTAGGCCCAGGGCCTTGCTCTTGGGCCACTCGGCTGGATCGGACAAATTTGCCCTCTGATTTAGGGAAATGCAGATGGGGCTTTTATTGTGCCCCAACCCCTCCCTACACACACACACTCACACACACACACACACACACACACACACACACACACACACACACACACACACACACACACACACACATACATGCAGGAACGCACACATGTAATCACACACACCTCTGTGCAATTGCAGATCTGTAGGACAAAGGAGTGTGTGTGTGTGTATGTGTGCCGAGGCATATTGCGGAGAAACAAAGAGAGCTGTAAATGCTTCTGTCTTGACGGACACATGGTGGAATTGTATAATGAGGCATTAGTAACATACACACCATGCACACAATAGCAACAAAGGGATTCCAACTTAATTGATTGAATACATTTTTTCCAGTTGAATGTAGACACAAATACAATACTTTTTTGTATTACAATTTTTCTGAGATATTGTATTAAAATATGCAAATGAGGGGATATCGCATTAAATATGTGAATATTTGCATATGCTGCAAATACATTTTTCTGAACACTGGATGAAATTCAACCAATATTTTGGTTTTATTTTGTTGGGACACTCCAGGACTGAACTTTTACAGAGAAGATTGGTGAAAAAAACTTTTTCCATCTTTCTATCTGTAAAATACTGAACACATTTTTCTGAAGATAATAAAAATTTGACAACATATGCCTCTGTGAAAGTCTGGAGAATATATTTAAAGGTAACCACACAAAATGTACTATATAAACTCAGCAAAAAAGAAACGTCCTCTATATATTTGTATGAACATAACAAGATTCAACAACTGAGACATAAACTGAACAAGTTCCACAGACATGTGACTAACAGAAATTGAATAATGTGTCCCTGAACAAAGGGGGGGGAGGGGGGGGGGGGGGTCAAAATCAAAAGTTACAGTCAGTATCTGGTGTGGCCACCAGCTGCATTAAGTACTGCAGTGCATCTCCTCATGGACTGCACCAGATTTGCCAGTTCTTGCTGTGAGATGTCACGCCACTCTTCCACCAAGGCACCTGCAAGTTCCTGGACATTTCTGGGGGGAATGGCCCTAGCCCTCACCCTCCGATCCAACAGGTCCCAGACGTGCTCAATGGGATTGAGATCCGGGCTCTTCGCTGGCCATGGCAGAACACTTAGCAAACGCCAGACGCCTATTTAAACTAAATATCTTTAAAGTAAGTTACTACATAAACTCAGTGGCCAGTTTATTAGGTACCCATTCATGAAAATGGTTCAGGACAGTGTCTAGGATTTACCGAGAATGGTGCGACAAACAAAAAACATCTAGTCAGCGGCTGTCCTGTGGGCGATAACAGGTCGTTCGTGAGAGAAGTTGAAGGAGAATGGTAAGAATCGTGCAAGCCAACAAGTGGGCCACAAACAGGCAAATAAAGGTGCAATACAACAGTTGTGTTCAGAACGGCATCTCAGAATGCACAACTCGTAGATCCTTGTCACGAATAGGCTATTGCAGCAGACGACCACACCGGGTTCCACTCCTATCAGCTAAACACAAGAAGAAGCGGCTCCAGTGGGCACGCGATCACCAACACTGGACAATTGAGGAGTGGAAAAACAATGCCTGGTCCAACAAATCCCAGTTCCTGTTGCGTCAGGATTAAGCATAAGCAACATGAGTCCATGGCCCCATCCTGCCTGGTGTCAACGGTACAGGCCGGTGGCGGTGGTGTAATGGTGTGGGGAATGTTTTCCTGGCACACGTTAGGTCCCTTGATACCAAAGTTTGAACACCACAGCATAACTGAACATTGTTGCTGACCAGGTGCATCCCTCCATGGCTACGGTGGGGACCGACTCAGTACTAGATGGGCGCAACTAATAAACTGGCCACTGAGTGTATATTTCAATTTGTAGCATTTTGTATGAAATGGGCTTTTAAATTATGTGGGATTCAATTTTTGTGAGCTTTGACATCTTAAAATATGTCTGTACAGTACCAGTTAAAAGTTTGAACACACCTACTCATTCAAGGGTTTTTCTTTAGTTTTACTATTTTCTACATTGTAGAATAATAGTGACGACATCAAAACTATGAAATAACACAAATAGAATCATGTGGTAACCAACAAAGTGTTAACCTAATCAAAATATATTTTATATTTGAGATTCTTCAAAGTAGCCACCCTTTGCTTTGATGACAGCTTTGCACACTCTTGGCATTCTCTCAACCAGATTCATGAGGTAGTCACCTGGTATGCATTTCAATTAACAGGTGTGCCTTGTTAAAAGTTAATTTGAGGAATTTATTTCCTTCTTAATGCGTTTGACACAATCAGTTGTGTTATGAAAAGGTAGGGGTGGTATACAGAAGATAGCCCTATTTTCTGAAAGATCTTTTTGGTTCCAACTGCTGTGTCTTTGTGAGATGCAGAGTAGGTGAACGGATGATCTCTGCATGTGTGGTTCCCACCTTGAAGCATGGGGGAGGAGGTGTCATGGTGTGGGGGTGCTTTGCTGGTGACACTGTCTGTGATTTATTTACATGTAGAATTCAAGGCACACTTAACCAGCATGGCTGCCACAGCATTCTGCAGCGATACGCCATACTATATATTTTGTTTTGTTTAACACTTTTTTCTTACTACATTATTCCATATGAGTTATTTTATAGTTTTGATGTCTTCACTATTATTCTACAATGTAGAAAATAGTACAAATAAAGAAAAAAAACCTTGAATGAGTAGGTGTCCAAACTTTCGACTGGTACTGTATGTCCATTTAAAAAGTGGTGAAAATTCATTACATTTTAATGATGGTAGTATAATAAAGTAAAGAAATTATACATTTTCATCAAATGTTTGATATTTTTATGTTTACTTTTTAAAATTACTAATATTAATGGCCCAAAATACCATTAAAACAAAAAATTGATTAGTAGATGCAAAAAAATGTAATTTCATTCTGTTGTGCCTGGACTTAATTCAATCAAGCATGATGGTCTTATGACTTTACAATGTTAGTTTTTACGGTGGTCGTTACTACGGTAATGCAATGTAATAGTGCGTGTGAGTGTGAATGTGTGTGTGTGCATGTGTGTGTGGATGTGTTTGTGACTTCTCTGACACTCTCTCTGCACACTGAGATGAAGACTATTTGTATCCAGCAAGGTCACTCCAGATCCAATGCAATATTCAACATCCGTCCAGGTCCCTAGGACGTTGGGAGAGGGCTTCAATACCTGCCACTAGGAGCATCGGTGAGCTCCAGCTCTGAGGATCACGGGTTCAATCCCAGTGCTAGGCACCTGTTTGAATAGTTTTTTGTTTTAACCCTATCCTAAACCTTAACCGGGACCGGCTCCACAAGTGGGCAAAATAGGGCTTAGCCCCCTCATTTGAAACTTGTGCCCCCTCAGTTTTAGTTTTATGTCCATAAAAATGGCAAAAAAGTACAAACCATTGAGTGACAGGTTGGCGCAAAATCTGTATCTCCGCTGCGCTGTGTCAGCGCACTGGACAGGGCGCAACACGGTGTGTGTGTAGGGGGGCTAAGGAAAGGCACTGGGGTGGTTAAAAAAACACTTCTCATTTGTTGTAGGCTAAGTGAATAACGTGGTACGCCTCTGCCTGTAATATTTGATTTTGATTTATAAAGGCAGGGTCAAGTTTACCATTGAAACTCATTCACTGAACTCTGCCTCATGCCCCACTACAAGTTCAGTTAGCTTCTTAGCTAGTTATAAAAAAGTGTTAGTGTTATCAGCCTTAGATTAGCTAGTTCGAGCTAGCTAACTAGGCTAACACTGTCACGATGGGTTTCAGAAATTAGCTTCGCCAAAGTACCCAAATAAAGCAAAAAGGAGAAGGAAAGGGATGAGCAGCAGCATCAAACCACCAAGGCCACCGCCAAGCACAGCAGCGATGATGCTGCCGAGCTCCAGCTAGCTCCGCGTGCAGAGCCTACCCACCCTTCTACAAGCGCCACCAGGATAACAGCTCCACAGCCCCTCCACCTACAAATGTTCCTGACAGGTTTACTGTCCAAACATTTTCATTTAATAGCAACTGGTTCATAGGAAGAGTGGCTGGAATACTTGGTTATTGCAGATGCTGCATGTGTTTTCTCTGCTACCGCACGGCAAGCTGTACCGGAGCACCAAGTCTAGGACCAAAAGGCTCCTTAACAGCTTCTATCCCCAAGCCATAAGACTGCTGAACAATTAATCAAATTACCACCGGACTATTACATTGACCCCCCCTCCCCCCCATTTGTTTTGTACACTGCTGCTACTCGCTGTTTATTATCTATGCATACTCACGTCAACCCTACCTACATGTACAAACCACCTCAACTAATCTGTACCCCCACACACTGACTCGGTACCGGTACCTCCTGTATATAGCCTCGTTATTTTGTATTAGTGTGTTAGTGTTACTTTTTATATATATATTTTTTAACTTTAGTTTATTTGGTAAATCATTTCTTACCTATTGAACTGCACTGTTGGTTACGGGCTTGTAAGTAAGCATTTCACGGTAAGGTCTACACTTGTTGTATTCGGTGCATGTAACAAATAAAGTTTGATTTGATTTGATTTGTTGGGTCTAACGTTAACGCAGACAAGGACTTCACCCAAGCTAGGTATTCTAACTGGAAGCATGATATTGATAGTACCAAAGTATTCGCTAAGCACGCGTCAAGCAAAGAGCATTTGAAATGCATTGCCTGTCACGGCTGTTCGAAGGAGCGGACCAAGATGCAGCGTTTTCGTAGTTCCACATATTTATTTAAATGTGAAACTTAATGCAATACATAAATAACTTGAAAATAGAAAAACAACAAACCGTGGCGCAGGAGGAACAAACACACTCACAAAAGATAATAACCCACAAACAACAATGAGAAAAACCCCTACTTAAATACAATCTTTAATTACATTTTACATTTTAGTCATTTAGCAGACGCTCTTATCCAGAGCGACTTACAGTAGTGAATGCATACATTTCATACATTTTTTTTTTCTGTGCTGGCCCCCCGTGGGAATCGAACCCACAACCCTGGCGTTGCAAACACCATGCTCTACCAACTGAGCTACAGGGAATGCCCCAGAGGCAATGAGGATCAGCTGCCTCCAATTAGAGATCAACCCCAAACAATCCCACGTTTTACATTTTACATTTTAGTCATTTTAGCAGACGCTCTTATCCAGAGCGACTTACAGTAGTGAATGCATACATTTAATTTCATCTCATTTCATACATTTTTTTTCTCTGTAGAAATAGACAAACCAGAACCTAAACATAGAAACAGAAAACATGGATTAGCCCAAAACATCCCCTGTCACTCCCTGCCCTACTCTAC
The DNA here is from genome assembly GCF_965601325.2 of Salmo salar. Classification (NCBI taxonomy): domain Eukaryota; kingdom Metazoa; phylum Chordata; class Actinopteri; order Salmoniformes; family Salmonidae; genus Salmo; species Salmo salar. Next base: position 98,643,452 of record NC_138303.1, on the reverse strand, counting down.
TATAGAAAATGACATCTTACTAGGGTCAGGACGTGACAGTACCCCACCCCCCAAAGGTGCAGACTCCAAATGCACACAGACAAAAAAAAAAACCAAAAAACACATAAAACACACAGGGTGGGTGACTAATGTCTATGGCGGCGGCTCTGGTTCCGGGCATAGTACCCCGACCACCCGCTGATCCCCCCGCTTCTGTATGTCCGGAGGAACCAGACCATGGATCATCGCCAGAGGCTTCGGACCGCCAACTGCCGCTGAAGACTCTGGGCTAAAGGCTGCCGCCGAAGACATTGGGTTGCAGACCGCCGCCGAAGACACCGGTTGCGGAGCGTCGCCGAAGGCTCCGGGCTGAGGAGCGTTGCCGGAGGCTCCGGGCTGAGGAGCGTCGCCGGAGGTTCCGGGCTGAGGAGCGTCGCCGGAGGCTCCGGGCTGAGGAGCGTCGCCGGAGGCTCCGGGCTGAGGAGCGCCGCCGGAGGCTCCGGGCTGAGGAGCGCCGCCGGAGGCTCCGGGCTGAGGAGCGTCGCTGAGGACCGAGTGCTCACAGCAGGCACTGGCTGTACCGGGATATGGACGCGCACTGGAGGGAGAGTGCGAGGAGCAGGAATCGGTCTCACCGGACTGGGGAGATGCACTAAGGGCCGAGTGCTCACAGCAGGCACTGGCTGTACCGGGTTATGGATGCGCACTGGAGGCCTGATGCGTGGGGCTGGCATAGGAGGCGCCAGACTAGTAACACGCACCTCAGGGCGAGTGCGGGGAGCAGGAACAGGACGTACTGGGCTCTGGTGACGCACTGGAGGTCTGCTGCGTGGGACTGGTATAGGAGGCGCCAGGCTAGTACCACATACCTTCGGGCTAGTGCAGGGAGCAGGGCGTACTGGGCTATGGTGGCGCACTGGAGGTAGAGTGCGCGGAGCAGGCACAGGGTACACTGGGTCTTGGAGGCGCACTGGAGGTCTGGAGCGCACGGCCTGCACAACCCGTCCTGGCTGGATGGTCACTGTAGCCCAGCACGGGCGGAGCGCTGGCACAGGGCGAACTGAGCTGTGCTGGGGAATGAGGGCTGCTGTGCGTAGAGCAGGCGCAGAATAAACTGGGCCGAGGAGACGCACTGGCGGCCAGATGCGCTGAGCCGGCACACTCCTTCCTGGCTGAGTGCCAACTCTAGCATGGCAACGCTGCGGAGCCCGTACCGACCGCACCGGACTGTGCGTGCGGATGGGCGAGATAGTGCGCAATACATCGCTTGCCTCTCTGCACGCCTGCTCAGTCGTGCCCTCTCCGCCAGTACTTCCCTCCGGAATCTCACGTCAAGCTCCGTGCTTGACTCCATTCTTGGCTCCGGTTTGCTCCACGGGTCTCTCCTGTACGCCCGGGAAGTTAAGTCAGGGCTCCCCCCTGACCTAGCCAAACTCCCCGTATGCCCCCCCCCCCAAAGTTTTTTGGGGGGCTGCATCTCAGTCTTGCCTTTCGGTGCATATAACGCCTCGTAGTATCGTCGCTCTGTCTTCGCTGCCTCAAGTTCCTCCTTCGGTCGGCGATACTCCCCAGCCTGACTCCAGGGTCCTTTCCCGTCCAAAATTTCCTCCCAAGTCCATTTCTCCTGCTGCTCCATTCCACGCTGCTTGGTCCTTCGTTGGTGGGTTATTCTGTCACGGCTGTTCGAAGGAGCGGACCAAGATGCAGCGTTTTCGTAGTTCCACATATTTATTTAAACGTGAAACTTAATGCAATACATAAATAACTTGAAAATAGGAAAACAACAAACCGTGGCGCAGGAGGAACAAACACACTGTCACGTCCTGACCAGCAGATGGAGCTGTTGTTGTAGTTTTGGGGTCAGGACGTGGCAGTCTTGTGTTCTGTGTTGGTCTTGTGACTCCTGATCAGGAACAGCTGGGGATCGTTGTTCCTGATTGGGAGTCATATATGTAGGAGTATGTTTGTCACTTGTTTTTGTGGGTAGTTGTTTTTGCACTGCGTGTTGTGTGCCTGCAAAACTGTTCCTGTCTTATATTTTGTTTGTATTGTTAAGTGGATACTCTACTCCTTTATTTTTATTAAAGATGAGTATTCACATACTTGCTGCACCTTGGTCCATTTCCACAGAAGACAGCCGTTACAGAACTACCCACCACCAAAGGACCAAGCAGCAGAAGAGGAGGAAGCCACAGGAGAAGAAAAGGGAACAATGGACATGGGAGGACGTCCTGGACGGCAAGGGAGCCTACACCTGGGAAGAGATCCTGGCCGGAAGGGATCGCCTCCCATGGGAACAGGTGGAGGCACTCAGGAGAGTGGAGGCAGCTGGACAGAGGAACCATCGGGAAAGTTACGCTGGAACACGGTTGGCTAGGAAACCCGAGAGGCAGCCCCAAGATTTTTTTTGGGGGGGGCACACGGGTAGTTTGGCCAGGCCAGGGAAGAGCCGTAAGCCAGCTACCCGTGACTACAGGGAGGTGCGTACGAGGTGGAGGGCGCCATGTTACGCTGAGGTGCGCACCATCTCGCCTATACGGACGCACAGCCCAGTGCGCCCAGTACCAGCGCCCCGCAGGTGCCAGGGCAAGGGGAGCATCGAGCCGGAAGGGGTGATGCCAACCCTGCACTCAAGACCGCCAGTGCGCCCTTTCGGTCCGGTGTTTCCCGCTAGACACACTAGCATGGAGGTGCGTGTCTCCAGGCTGGTACGTCCAATACCTGCCCCACGCATCAGGAGTCAACAGTCGTCGGAGCTGCCCGCCAGTCAACAGTCGTCGGAGCTGCCCGCCAGTCAACAGTCGTCGGAGCTGCCCGCCAGTCAACAGTCGTCGGAGCTGCCCGCCAGTCAACAGTCGTCGGAGCTGCCCGCCAGTCAACAGTCGCCGGAGTGGCCGGACTGCGCTGAACTGCCGGAGTGGTCGGACTGCGCTGAACTGCCGGAGTGGCCGGACTGCGCTGAACTGCCGGAGTGGCCGGACTGCGCTGAACTGCCGGAGTGGCCGGACTGCCCTGAACTGCCGGAGTGGCCGGACTGCCCTGAACTGCCGGAGTGGCCGGTCTGCCCTGAACTGCCGGAGTGGCCGGACTGCCCTGTTCTGCCGGAGTGGCCGGACTGCCCTGTTCTGCCAGAGTGGCCGGACTGCCCTGTTCTGCCAGAGTGGCCAGACTGCCCGGTTCTGCCAGAGGTGCCCGCCTGCCCTGATCTGCCAGGGTGCCCGGCCTGTCAGGATCAGCCCGAGTGGTCCTCCTGCCCTCCGGTCCAGCCCGAGTGGTCCTCCTGCCCTCCGGTCCAGCCCGAGTGGTCCTCCTGCCCTCCGGTCCAGCCCGAGTGGTCCTCCTGCCCTCCGGTCCAGCCCGAGTGGTCCTCCTGCCTTCCGGCCCAGCCCGAGTGGCCCGCATGCCTTCCGGCCCAGCCCGAGTGGCCCGCATGCCTTCCGGCCCAGCCCGAGTGGCCCGCATGCCTTCCGGCCCAGCCCGAGTGGCCCGCATGCCTTCCGGCCCAGCCCGAGTGGCCCGCATGCCTTCCGGCCCAGCCCGAGTGGCCCGCATGCCTTCCGGCCCAGCCCGAGTGGCCCGCATGCTTTCCGGCCCAGCCCGAGGGGCCCTCCTGCCCCCCGGCCCAGCCCGAGGGGCCCTCCTGTCCCCCGGCCCAGCCCGAGGGGCCCTCCTGTCCCCCAGCCCAGCCCGAGGGGCCCTCCTGTCCTCCGGCCCGGCTCGAGGGGTCCGTATGCCTGGCGCAGCTATCGGCTCCACCGACGTGGGCGACGCCGAGAGTGGAGCAGGGTCCACGTCCTGCACCGGAGCCACCTCCAGGATAGGTGGGTTGGGGAGGGAGGGTGTAGCACAGTGCCGTTGTTGACGGCAGCCACCCTCCCTTCCCTCCCTTATTGTTTAGGGGTTATTGTTTATGGGTTTTGTTGGGGATTTTGTTTGTTGGTGTTTTTTCGTTGTTAGGTGCATTCCGGGGTCTGCACCTTGAGGGGGGGGTACTGTCACGTCCTGACCAGCAGATGGAGCTGTTGTTGTAGTTTTGGGGTCAGGACGTGGCAGTCTTGTGTTCTGTGTTGGTCTTGTGACTCCTGATCAGGAACAGCTGGGGATCGTTGTTCCTGATTGGGAGTCATATATGTAGGAGTATGTTTGTCACTTGTTTTTGTGGGTAGTTGTTTTTGCACTGCGTGTTGTGTGCCTGCAAAACTGTTCCTGTCTTATATTTTGTTTGTATTGTTAAGTGGATGCTCTACTCCTTTATTTTTATTAAAGATGAGTATTCACATACTTGCTGCACCTTGGTCCATTTCCACAGAAGACAGCCGTTACACACACTCACAAAAGATAATAACCCACAAACAACAATGAGAAAAACCCCTACTTAAATACGATCTCTAATCAGAGGCAATGAGGATCAGCTGCCTCCAATTAGAGATCAACCCCAAACAATCCCAACATAGAAATAGACAAACTAGTACCTAAACATTTAAATAGAAAACATAGATTAGCCCAAAACACCCCCTGTCACGCCCTGCCCTACTCTACTATAGAAAATGACATCTTACTAGGGTCAGGACGTGACACTGCCCTGTGGAAAGAAAAAGTTTAAAGTGCTGTACTGAGGTATCAACACTTCTTAATGATGGGCAGCTGGCAAGATATCGCATGGGTCAGTGATTGTGGACATTGTTGAGTTCCTTGTTTCAAACCAGCAACCACTGTGGGACATTGGACGTAACAAACGTGTTCAGTCAGTACAAAAGAAGCATGCTACACCTGAGGAAAACTCAACTATAACAACTGGCATCTGAGAGAGATCTTACAATACATTTTCGGGGAGAATGGAATGATCGATTAAGCATATCCAACTGAAAAAATATTAATTATTGGAACCAAGACATAAAAAGAACTGATGTTGGCACTAGATGGAGGGAAAGTTGGAGCTTAACTAACGAAATTACAGTTAACCAAAATGTACGCTTAATCCAGTACAAACTAATGTACAGAATTCACAAATTCTACAGCACAACGGCAGAGTCATGTTTTAAGTGTAAAACTAATAATCGCTCAATAATCCATGCTGTGAAGTCCGAAAGTTATGGGCGGAGGTAGAAAGTTGGCTGTCAGAAGTACAATGTAAATGTACTTGTCACATTTGTCGCAGGGTAAAGTGGACCAAGACGCAACGGGGAAATGTGCACTCATCTTCTTTTTATTAAATGGACAAGAAGGTGAACCAAAACAACACGTACACAAAAAAAACACAACGACTAATAACAGGCCGGTAAGGCATAGAAATACATTAACATAGAACAGTGCCCAAAACCCCAGAATAATAAATCAAACACACCACTAAACACACAACCACCCCGAACCACATAAAACAAATACCCCCTGCCACATCCTGACCAAACTACAATAACAAATAACCCCTATTACTGGTCAGGACGTGACAGTATCCCCCCCCCCAAAGGTGCAGACCCCGGATGCACCTCACACAAATTAACAAAATAACCCCAAAACAAAAATAAATCCCCTAAACTAAAGGGAGGGAAGGGAGGGTGGCTGCCGTCAACGATGGCTCCTGTGCTACACCCCCCCTCTCCCCAACCAACCTATACTGGAGGTGGCTCAGGCTCAGGTCTACTTCCCCCACCCAACCTGTCCACCCCTGCTGAATGCTCAGGGCTGTAGAGTGTCTCTGGGAGCTCCAGACTGTAAGCCGACTCTGGAAGCTCCAGACTGTAGGCAGACTCACTCGGTTCCGGACTGCAGGCAGACTCACTCGGTTCCGGACTGCAGGCAGACTCACTCGGTTCCGGACTGTAGGCAGACTCACTCGGTTCCGGACTGTAGGCAGACTCACTCGGTTCCGGACTGCAGGCAGACTCACTCATCTCCGGACTGCAGGCAGACTCACCCGGCTCCGGACTGTAGGCCGTCTCTCTTGGTTCTGGACAGTGGGCCATCTCTCTTGGTTCCGGACAGTGGGGCGTCTCTCTTGGTTCCGGACAGTGGGCCGTCTCTCTTGGTTCCGGACAGTGGGCCGTCTCTCTTGGTTCCGGACACTCTGGACGAGGCACTGTTGCCGGATACTCTGGACGAGGCACTGTTGCCGGAAGTCCTGGACGAGGCACTGTTGCCGGAAGATCTGGACGAGGCACTGTTGCCGGAAGTCCTGGACGAGGCACTGTTGCCGGAAGTTCTGGACGAGGCACTGTTGCCGGAAGTTCTGGACAAGGCACTGTTGCCGGAAGTTCTGGACGAGGCACTGTCATCGGAAGCTCGGGACTGGGCTGACGCACTGGAAGCCTGATGCGTGGGGCTGGTAGTGGAGGTACCAGCCTGGGGTCACGCACCTCAGGGCTAGTGCGGGGAGCAGGAACAGGACGTACTGGACTGGGCTGATGCACTGGAAGCCTAGTGCGTGGGGCTGGTACTGGAGGTATCAGACTAGGGACACGCACCCCAAGACTAGTGTGAGGAGCGGGAACAGGACGTACTGGACTGGGCTGATGCACTGGAAGCTTAGTGCGTGGGGCTGGTACTGGAGGTATCAGACTGGAGACACACCTCAGGGCTAGTGCGTGGAGCGGGAACAGGACATACTGGACTGGGCTGATGTACTGGAGGCCTGGTGCGTGGTGCTGGTACTGTCTTCACCAGCCGGCTAGCACGCAACTCAGGACACGTATGTAGAGCTGACTCAGGTGACATAAATTTACAGACACGCTCTGTAGGGCGAATGTAGTGCCTAATACACCAACACAGTAGCTCTCTCATAGTTTTCATCTCCAATTTTCCCATCAACTCCTAAAATAGTCTCTGCGTCGCTCACCTCCAATTTTACCCCGACTGGCTCTGGTTCCATCCTCGGCTCCGCCGATCTGTTCATGTGCCCCCCAAAAATGTTTTATTGGGGCTGCCTCTCCAGTTTGAACGCCAGCCGTGTTCCCCAGTAGCGTTCCCGGTTCTCACCAGACTTCCTCCATGGGCCCTCTCCGGCCAAAATCTCCTCCCACGTCCAAAACTCCCGATAGTCCATATGATTCTCCCGTTGCTCCTTACCCCGCTGCTTGGTCCTTGGTTGGTGGGAGATTCTGTCACGGTTGTCGTAGGGTAAAGTGGACCAAGACGCAGCGGGGAAATGTGCACTCATCTTCTTTTTATTAAATGAACAAGAAGGTGAACCAAAACAACATGTACACAAAAAAACACAACGACTAATAACAGGCCGGTAAGGCACAAAGCTATACACAGCACAATCTCCCACAAATACTAAAACAAACACATACCTATTTATAGAACCCTCAATCAGAGGCAACGAGAAAACACCTGCCTCCAATTGAGGGTTCAACCCCCAATAAACTAAACATAGAAATACAAAGAACTAGACTAAACATAGAAATACATTAACATAGAACAGTGCCCAAAACCCCAGAATAATAAATCAAACACACCACTAAACACACAACCACCCCGAACCACATAAAACAAATACCCCCTACCACGTCCTGACCAAACTACAATAACCCTTATTACTGGTCAGGACGTGACAGTACTTTTAAACTGTCTGTCTACATATTTCAAGACATGGCATATGGGGGTGTAGTGCGATACCCAATGGGCTGGACGATTCTCTTCTCAAAAATCATCTTGAAAAAACATACACTAAAAACTTGGAAATCAATCAATCATTAACACAATGTAAAAATCGAATGATTTATTATTAAAATAGCATGGGTGACCAAGAATTGGTACAATTTAAGACCAAGCGGCAAAACAATAATGCAGTCACTCGGGATGGGGGTGTGTGTCACGTTGGTATGAAGGGATCGGGAGACAGGCGCAGGAATGCGTAATAGTTTTTTTTATTTCTTTACCCCAAATTACTGCGTGCCGTGTAAAGGCACGGGGACGAAGACCAAACAAACACCATACGAAATATAGGGTTGAAACCCAAACAAAAGAGCCAGGAGTACCTCGAAGAAATAACACAAGCGCACGATGATTAACACATGGGACGAGACCCGTAATCATCTGCGCAATCCACAATGGCACGAAAGCCAAAACACACAGCACAGGTACTCACACGCACTAACGGACATCGTAACAATAATCGACAAGACATTGGTAAACCAAAGGCACACTTATACAATTACTAATCACTGGGAATAAGGGCCAGGTGTGCATAATGAAAGTTCCGGAGGGATCCGTGACAGTGTGAGCATGTGGGTTTGGGCAGATAACATGTAGTAGTTGTTTCTCTGCATATGTAAGTTGTTGTTCCTATCTATAAGTTTGTATTTGGAGTAAAAAAAAAGAAGGAATGATCGATTAATCAAGAATTTCCACCAAGTATCAAGCAGGCTCCAACTCTTCTGAAAAGGTAAGAAACAATCTAGATGGTTGGCTTTTATCAAAATCGAACTTTAGTGTGTAGGGTGCTGTCCATGGTGCTGATAGAGAGCAGCGGAGATTTCACGCCAACTTCTTGATCAAAAGCATTTCAACTTTGATGTTTATTGTGGTATACAGTGGCTTCAGAAAGTTTATACCCCTTGACTTATTCTACATTTTGTTGTGTTACAGCCTGAATTCAAAATGGATTAAATTAGTGTTTTTTTCACCCATCTACACACAATACCTCATAATGAAAAAGTGAAAACATGTTTTTAGACATTTTTACACATTTATTGAAAATGTAATAGAGAAATATCTAATTTACATAAGTAATCACACCCCTGAGTCAATACTTTGTAGAAGCACCTTTGGCAGCGATTACAGCTGTGAGTCTGTCTAGGTAATAATGGGTAACTATTGGCTAACGTGTAATAATTGGAAAATAAAATTGATGACCTACGATTAAGATTATCCTACCAACGGGACATTAAAAACTGTAATATGTTATGTTTCACAGAGACGTGGCTCAACGATGATAAGGATAATATAGACCTGGCGGGATTTTCCATGCACTGACAGGACAGAGAAGTCTGGTAAGACGAGGGGCGGGGGTGTGTGTCTATTTGTCAATAACAGCTGGTGCGTGATGTCTAATATTAAAGATGTCTTGAGGTATTGCTCGCCTGAGGTAGAGTACCTTATGATAAGCTGTAAACCACACTATCTACCAAGAGAGTTCTCATCCATATTATTCGTAGCCGTCTGTTTACCACCACAGAACGAAGCTGGCACTAAGACCGCTCTCAACCAACTCTATAATGCCATAAGCAAGGAAGAAAATGCTCACTCAGAAGGGGCACTCCTAGTGGCCGGGGACTTTAATGCAGGCAAACTTAAATCTGTTTTACTACATTTTACCAACATGTCACATGTGCAACCAAGGGAAAAAAATCCTAGACTACCTTTACTCCACACACAGAGATGCATACAAAGCTCTCCCCCACCCTCCATTTGGCAAATCTGACCATAATTCTATCCTCCTGATTCCTGCTTACAAGCAAAAACTATAGCAGGAAGTACCAGTGACTCGCTCAATACGAAAGTGGTCAGATGACGCGGACGCTATGCTACAGGACTGTTTTGCTAGCACAGACTGGAATATGTTCCGCGATTCATCCAATGCATTGAAGAGTATACCACCTCAGCCATCGGCTTCATCAATAAGTGCATCGACGACGTCGTCCCCACAGTGACCGTACATATATATCCCAACCAGAAGCCATGGATTACAGGCAACATCCACATCAAGCTAAAGGCTAGAGTTGCTGCTTTCAAGGAACGGGACACTAATCCGGACGCTTATAAGAAATCCCGCTATGCCCTCAGACGAACCATCAAACAAGCAAAGCGTCAATACAGGATTAAGATTGAATCCTACTACACTGGCTCTGACGTTCGTCGGATGTGGCAGGGCTTGAAAACTATTACGGACTACAAAGGGAAACCCAGACGCGAGCTGCCCAGTGACGCGAGCCTACCAGATGAGCTAAATGCCTTTCATGCTCACTTCGAGGCAAGCAACACTGAAGCATGCATGAGAGCACCAGCTGTTCTGGATGACTGTGTTATAACGCTCTCGGTAGCCGATGTGAGCAAGACCTTTAAACAGGTCAACATTCACAAAGCCGCTGGGCCAGACGCATTACTAGGACGTGTATTCAAAGCACGCGCGGACTAACTGGCAAGTGTCTTCGCTGACATTTTCAACCTCTCCCTGATTGAGTCTGTAATACTTACATGTTTCAAGCAGGCCACCATAGTCCTTGTGCCCATGGAAGCAAAGGTAACCTGCCTAAATGATTACCGCCCCGTAGCACTCACATCGGTAGCCATGAAGTGCTTTGAAAGGCAGGTCATGGCTCAGAACAACAGCATCCTCCCGGATACCCTAGACCCACTCCAATTCACATACCGCCCCAACAGATCCATAGATGACGCAATCTCAATCGCACTCCACATTGCCCTTTCCCACCTGGACAAAAGGAACACCTATGTGAAAATGCTGTTCATTGACTACAGCTCAGCGTTCAACACCAGTGCCCACGAAGCTCATCAATAAGCTAAGGACCCTGGGACTAAACACATCCCTCTGCAACTGGATCCTGGACCTCCTGACGGGCCGCCCCCAGGTGGTAAGGGTAGGTAACAACACATCCGCCACGCTGATCGTCAACACTGGGGCCCCTCACGGGTGTGTACTTAGTCTCCTATTGTGCTCCCTGTTCACTCATGACTGCACGGCCAGGCACGGCTCCAACACCATCATTAAGTTTGCTGACGACATAACAGTGGTAGGCCTGATCACCGACAATGACGAGACAGCCTATAGGGTGGAGGTCAGAGACCTGGCTATGTGGTACAAGGACAACAACCTTTCCCTCAATGTGATCAAGACTAAGGAGATGATTGTGGACTACAGGAAAAGGAGGACCGAGCACGCCCCCATTCTCATCGACAGGGATGCAGTGGAGCAGGTTGAGAGCTTCAAGTTCCTTGGTGTCCACATCACCAACAAACTATCATGGTCCAAGCACACCAAGACAGTCGTGAAGAGGGCACGACAAAACCTATTCCCCCTTAGGAGACTGAAAATATTTGGTATGGGTCCTCAGATCCTCAAAAGGTTCTACAGCTGCACCATCGAGAGCTTCTAAACAGCTTCTACCCCCAAGCCATAAGACTCCTGAACATAATGGCTCTTTTACTCTGCTGCTACTCTCTGTTATTATCTATGCATAGTCACTTTAATAACTCTACCTACATGTACATATTACCTCAATTTCCTCGACTAACCGGTGCCCCCGCACTATGACTCTGTACCGGTACCCCTTGTGTATAGTCTCGCTATTGTTGCAAAGTTCCGGAACTCCAATTTGAGCAGCAGCAGCTGAAAAATGAGCTCCTACAAATATTGAAATTTACATGGTTTTTAGAGTGAAGTACATCGGAAAAAAGCAAAAGAAAACTGCAAGACTGAATAGGAGAAAAAACAAGCAACAAACAAAGAAGATAGGCTTTTGAAAAATAACTATTTTTCATAAAATTGTAGTTATCTTAGCAAGCTGAATTGTTTACCAGTTGCTAAGCAGTTGCTAGGGACTCTTTTGGAAGAAGCTAGCTAGCTAACGAAGAACAACAAAGAATATCTAGTTAACAGAAGAAAAGAAAGTGAAAATCAGGACAGAAGAAAAAGGATATCAAAGTGAAACAGTTCTCTAAAGACACAGGAGACAATAATACAAGAAACAACACTTCTGTAGCTTGTCAACTATGTGTCTGTCTATCCCTGTTCTCTCCTCTCTGCACAGGCCATACAAACGCTTCACACCGCGTGGCCGCTGCCACTCTAACCTGGTGGTCCCAGCGCGCACGACCCACGTGGAGTTCCAGGTCTCCGGCAGCCTCTGGAACTGCCGGTCTGCAGCCAACAAGGCTGAGTTCATCTCAGCCTATGCTACCCTCCAGTCCCTAGACTTCCTGGCGCTGACGGAAACATGGATTACCACAGATAACACTGCTACTCCTACTGCTCTCTCTTCGTCTGCCCACGTTTTCTCGCATACCCCTAGAGCATCGAGCCAGCGGGGTGGTGGCACTGGAATCCTCATCTCTCCCAAGTGGACATTCTCTCTTTCTCCCCTGACCCATCTGTCTATCTCCTCATTTGAATTCCATGCTGTCACAGTTACCAGCCCTTTCAAGCTTAACATCCTTATCATTTATCGCCCTCCAGGTTCCCTTGGAGAGTTCATCAATGAGCTTGACGCCTTGATAAGTTCCTTTCCTGAGGATGGCTCACCTCTCACAGTTCTGGGTGACTTTAACCTCCCCACGTCTACCTTTGACTCATTCCTCTCTGCCTCCTTCTTTCCACTCCTCTCCTCTTTTGACCTCACCCTCTCACCTTCCCCCCCTACTCACAAGGCAGGCAATACGCTTGACCTCATCTTTACTAGATGCTGTTCTTCCACTAATCTCATTGCAACTCCCCTCCAAATCTCCGACCACTACCTTGTATCCTTTTCCCTCTTGCTCTCATCCAACACTTCTCACTCTGCCCCTACTCGGATGGTATTGCGCCGTCCCAACCTTCGCTTTCTCTCTCCCGCTACTCTCTCCTCTTCCATCCTATCATCTCTTCCCTCTGCTCAAACCTTCTCCAACCTATCTCCTGATTCTGCCTCCTCAACCCTCCTCTCCTCCCTTTCTGCATCCTTTGATTTTCTCTGTCCCCTATCCTCCAGGCCGGCTCGGTCCTCCCCTCCTGCTCCGTGGCTCGACGACTCACTACGAGCTCACAGAACAAGGCTCCGGGCAGCCGAGCGGAAATGGAGGAAAACTCGCCTCCCTGCGGACCTGGCATCCTTTCACTCACTCCTCTCTACATTCTCCTCTTCTGTCTCTGCTGCTAAAGCCACTTTCTACCACTCTAAATTCCAAGCATCTGCCTCTAACCCTAGGAAGCTCTTTGCTACCTTCTCCTCCCTCCTGAATCCTCCTTCCCCTCCCCCCCCCTCCTCCCTCTCTGCGGATGACTTCGTCAACCATTTTGAAAAGAAGGTTGACGATATCCGATCCTCGTTTGCTAAGTCAAACGACACCGCTGGTCCTGCTCACACTGCCCTACCCTGTGCTTTGACCTCTTTCTCCCCTCTCTCTCCAGATGAAATCTCGCGTCTTGTGACGGCCGGCCGCCCAACAACCTGCCCACTTGACCCTATCCCCTCCTCTCTTCTCCAGACCATTTCCGGAGACCTTCTCCCCTTCCTCACCTCGCTCATCAACTCATCCTTGACCGCTGGCTACGTCCCTTCCGTCTTCAAGAGAGCGAGAGTTGCACCCCTTCTGAAAAAACCTACACTCGATCCCTCCGATGTCAACAACTACAGACCAGTATCCCTTCTTTCTTTTCTCTCCAAAACTCTTGAACGTGCCGTCCTAGGCCAGCTCTCCTGCTATCTCTCTCAGAATGACCTTCTTGATCCTAATCAGTCAGGTTTCAAGACTGGGCATTCAACTGAGACTGCTCTTCTCTGTGTCACGGAGGCTCTCCGCACTGCTAAAGCTAACTCTCTCTCCTCTGCTCTCATCCTTCTAGACCTATCTGCTGCCTTTGATACTGTGAACCATCAGATCCTCCTCTCCACCCTCTCCGAGTTGGGCATCTCCGGCGCGGCCCACGCTTGGATTGCGTCCTACCTGACAGGTCGCTCCTACCAGGTGGCGTGGCGAGAATCTGTCTCCGCACCATGCGCTCTCACCACTGGTGTCCCCCAGGGCTCTGTTCTAGGCCCTCTCCTATTCTCGCTATACACCAAGTCACTTGGCTCTGTCATATCCTCACATGGTCTCTCCTATCATTGCTATGCAGACGACACACAATTAATCTTCTCCTTTCCCCCTTCTGATAACCAGGCGGTGAATCGCATCTCTGCATGTCTGTCAGACATATCAGTGTGGATGACGGATCACCAGCTCAAGCTGAACCTCGGCAAGACGGAGCTGCTCTTCCTCCCGGGGAAGGACTGCCCGTTCCATGATCTCGCCATCACGGTTGACAACTCCCTTGTGTCCTCCTCCCAGAGTGCTAAGAACCTTGGCGTGATCCTGGACAACACCCTGTCGTTCTCCACTAACATCAAGATGGTGACCCGATCCTGTAGGTTCATGCTCTACAACATTCGCAGAGTACGACCCTGCCTCACACAGGAAGCGGCGCAGGTCCTAATCCAGGCACTTGTCATCTCCCGTCTGGATTACTGCAACTCGCTGTTGGCTGGACTCCCTGCCTGTGCCATTAAACCCCTACAACTCATCCAGAACGCCGCAGCCCGTCTGGTGTTCAACCTTCCCAAGTTCTCTCACGTCACCCCGCTCCTCCGCTCTCTCCACTGGCTTCCAGTTGAAGCTCGCATCCGCTACAAGACCATGGTGATTGCCTACGGAGCTGTGAAGGGAACGGCACCTCCATACCTTCAGGCTCTGATCAGGCCCTACACCCAAACAAGGGCACTGCGTTCATCCACCACTGGCCTGCTGGCCCCCCTACCTCTGAGGAAGCACAGTTCCCGCTCAGCCCAGTCAAAACTGTTCGCTGCTCTGGCACCCAAATGGTGGAACAAGCTCCCTCACGACGCCAGGACAGCGGAGTCAATCACCACCTTCCGGAGACACCTGAAACCCCACCTCTTTAAGGAATACCTAGGATAGGATAAAGTAATCCTTCTAACCCCCCCCCCCCCCTTAAAAGATTTAGATGCACTATTGTAAAGTGGTTGTTCCACTGGATATCATAAGGTGAATGCACCATTTTGTAAGTCGCTCTGGATAAGAGCGTCTGCTAAATGACTTAAATGTAATGTAAATGTAAATGTTATTTTACTGCTGCTCTTTAACAACTTGTTACTTTTATTTCTTGTTCTTATTCATATTTTTTAAACTGCATTGTTGGTTAGGGGCTTGTAAGTGACTAATAAACATTTGATTTGATTGTGAATTACACTTTGGATGGTGTATCAATGCACCCAGTCACAACAAAGACACAGGCGTTCTTCCTAACTCAGTTGCCGGAGAGGAAGGAAAGTGCTCAGGGATTTCACCATGAGGCCAATGGTGATTTTAAAACAGTTAAGAGTTTAATGGCTGTGACTGTAGAAACTGAGAACGGATCAACAACATTGTATTTACTCCACAATACTAGCCTAATTGACAGAGTGAAAAGAAGGAAGCCTGTACAGAATAAAAATATTCCAAAACATGCATCCTGTTTGCAACAAGGCACTAAAGTAATACTGCAACAAATGTGGAAAAGCAATTCACTTTTTGTCCTAAATACAAAGTGTACAAAGCAAATCCAATACAAAGCAAATCCAATACAACATATTACTGAGTACCACTGTCCATATTTTTAAGCATTGTGGTGGCTGCATCATGGGTATGCTTGTAACTGTTAAGGACTGGGGAGTTTTTCAGGATAAAAAAGAAATGGAATGGAGCCAAGCACAGGCAAAATCCTAGAGGAAAGCCTGGTTCAGTCTGTTTTCCACCAGACACTGGAAAATGAATTCACCTTCCAGTAGGAGAATAACCTAAAACATAAGGCCAAATCTACACTGGAGTTGCTTACCAAGAATACAGCGAATATTCCTGAGTGACCAACAGTGCTGACGTTGTGGGTGGGCCTTAAGGGGCCTGGCCCGCCCTACCGTACTTCCTTGCCCGTCCAAATAAAATATTGAAATATTTATCATTTATTTGAACGAGACGCGCGCCAACAGAAAGACGCATCAGTCTCAGATAAAGCATCAGAGCGAGTGAAATAGCACCCCTCTGTCTCACCATGTGTAAACCATGTAAACATGCTTTATCTGGACAAAAATGTCTGAACAAAAAAAGTATGGCATGTCATACTCTTTCTGGCCAGACAACATCAGATACATGGGATACATATAGTAAGACAGAAGGGTGCTGTTTTGCTCACTAGGATGCTTTCTCCGGTGAGAGAATTTCAAAGCAAGAGGGCTCATTCTCTCCAAAAATAAGCCCAATATGTTTCTATGGGCATAATATGCAGAACCTAAGCTTGTCGCCTGCCTTCCCGCCTTTGGGACAACAACTCCCATTGTTAGGTCGGAGTCATGAGCATCTCCTCATTATATACAGATCACTGGTTTCAGCCTCTTGTGAATGGTAAAGGAAAGTTGGCGGGTGCACAGTGCACTGTTAGGATGCTCTGCCCAAATTATATAGTTATTAACTTCTAAATAAAAGCATTCAAAATGCTTCACCAGAGAGTATATGATTTAGCCACAGAGGATCAATAGCTTCTTTTAAAAAATAGCTGTAAGTGTAGGCCTATGCCTATTTGGGAAGCCCGCAATTTGGGCAGCGTGCGTGGCAATTTGGTAAAACATGTCCTTTTACTTTCCCTTTCTTGGGCACCGGATTATAGTGGACATCTTGAAGCTGCTGGGAATAACAGCCTGGACTAGAGAGAGATTGAAAATGTCAGAAAAACACAACAGCAAGCTGCTCTGAACATGCTCTGAGGCCGCGGCTAGGGCCGGCAGCCTAGCAAAGGTTAACAAAGTTGAATGACTTACATACGTCCTCTGTGAAGACCTCGTTTTCCTCAGCGGCTCTCCTCGGCAGCTCAGAGTCGTTATGTTCGAAGCGGGAGAAAAAGGTTTTTAGCTCGTCCACAACATTACTGGCTTTCTTTTTGTAATCTGTGATTGTTAGTAGCCCCTGCCACATACGCCTCTGAACACCAGATCTCAGCTTAGGTGCACTACTTTTCATGGTTTCATTACACAATGGTGCTGTTTTAGGTATTTCTATTTTAACAGGATGGAGAAAGTGGGAAAGAAAAAGAGAGATAGGAGGAGGGTAGCAAACCCAGTATCTCAGATTATTGTGAAAGGGACACAAATTGCTTATTGTAAATTTGTAAGAAGCACGCAAAAAAATGTATAGAATGCGTTATGAAGAAAGAAAATCATGTAATACATGAAAATGTCTGTCACTTTCTTATTCTATCAATCTCGCTAACAATCGCTCTATCAATCTCGCTAACAATCTCTCTAACAATCTCTCTATCAATCTCGCTAACAATCTCTCTATCAATCTCTCTATCAATCTTTCTAACAATCTCTCTTACCTAACTTCTTCTCCATCCCTTACATCTTATTCCTCCACCCCTTCTTCTCTTTCTCCATTCTCTCCAGTGTGTTCCATGATCCCCCTATCCTCAGCACCCTCCCTTGTCCTCCATCTCTTTACCCCTCTTATATCCCCTCTCTCCTGTGCTCTACTGCTTCTCTATTATCCCTCCTTACTCCTGTCCTCTACTGCTTCTCTATTATCCCTCCTTAATCCTGTCCTCTACTGCTTCTCTATTATCCCTCCTTACTCCTGTCCTCTACTGCTTCTCTATTATCCCTCCTTACTCCTGTCCTCTACTGCTTCTCTATTATCCCTCCTTACTCCTGCCCTCTACTGCTTCTCTATTATCCCTCCTTACTCCTGTCCTCTACTGCTTCTCTATTATCCCTACTTACTCCTGTCCTCTACTGCTTCTCTATTATCCCTCCTTACTCCTGTCCTGCCCTCTACTGCTTCTCTATTATCCCTCCTTACTCCTGTCCTCTACTGCTTCTCTATTATCCCTCCTTACTCCTGTCCTCTACTGCTTCTCTATTATCCCTCCTTACTCCTGTCCTCTACTGCTTCTCTATTATCCCTCCTTACTCCTGCCCTCTACTGCTTCTCTATTATCCCTCCTTACTCCTGTCCTCTACTGCTTCTCTATTATCCCTCCTTACTCCTGTCCTCTACTGCTTCTCTATTATCCCTCCTTACTCCTGTCCTCTACTGCTTCTCTATTATCCCTCCTTACTCCTGTCCTCTACTGCTTCTCTATTATCCCTCCTTACTCCTGTCCTCTACTGCTTCTCTATTATCCCTCCTTACTCCTGTCCTCTACTGCTTCTCTATTATCCCTCCTTACTCCTGCCCTCTACTGCTTCTCTATTATCCCTCCTTACTCCTGTCCTCTACTGCTTCTCTATTATCCCTCCTTACTCCTGTCCTCTACTGCTTCTCTATTATCCCTCCTTACTCCTGCCCTCTACTGCTTCTCTATTATCCCTCCTTACTCCCGTCCTGCCCTCTACTGCTTCTCTGCTGTCCCTCCTTACTCCCGTCCT
This sequence comes from Salmo salar, assembly GCF_965601325.2. NCBI lineage: Eukaryota > Metazoa > Chordata > Actinopteri > Salmoniformes > Salmonidae > Salmo > Salmo salar. The sequence goes on along the minus strand of NC_138303.1, from coordinate 98,625,309 downwards.
GCCCTCTACTGCTTCTCTATTATCCCTCCTTACTCCTGTCCTCTACTGCTTCTCTATTATCCCTCCTTACTCCTGTCCTCTACTGCTTCTCTATTATCCCTCCTTACTCCTGTCCTCTACTGCTTCTCTGCTGTCCCTCCTTACTCCCGTCCTGTCCTCTACTGCTTCTCTGCTGTCCCTCCTTACTCCCGTCCTGTCCTCTACTGCTTCTCTATTATCCCTCCTTACTCCTGTCCTCTACTGCTTCTCTATTATCCCTCCTTACTCCTGTCCTCTACTGCTTCTCTATTATCCCTCCTTACTCCTGTCCTCTACTGCTTCTCTATTATCCCTCCTTACTCCTGTCCTCTACTGCTTCTCTATTATCCCTCCTTACTCCTGCCCTCTACTGCTTCTCTATTATCCCTCCTTACTCCTGTCCTCTACTGCTTCTCTATTATCCCTCCTTACTCCTGTCCTCTACTGCTTCTCTATTATCCATCCTTACTCCTGCCCTCTACTGCTTCTCTATTATCCCTACTTACTCCTGTCCTCTACTGCTTCTCTGCTGTCCCTCCTTACTCCCGTCCTGCCCTCTACTGCTTCTCTGCTATCCCTCCTTACTCCCGTCCTCCCTTCTCCCTCTCTATCTGCCATCTTCCTTGAGAGTAGCGTTTAGTGATTAATGTGAGTTTTAATTGTCATGCTCACTTTCATACTCATTAGAGTGTATTATGCAGCAGTTAGGGTATTACAGTTCAGCCTGAGATTTCATGCATACTGATGAGGATGCAAATGAGCCTGGCATGACAGGATCTGTGTGTGTGTGTGTGTGTGTGTGTGTGTGTGTGTGTGTGTGTGTGTGTGTGTGTGTGTGTGTGTGTGTGTGTGTGTGTGTGTGTGTGTGTGAGTGAGTGAGTGAGAGAAAGAAAAGTGTGTGTGTGTGTGATCCCCTGGTGCTAGCAGCAGTGTCGTCCGTTATCTTCCTCAGTTGCCGTCTTAGCCTCTGCGTTAGAGAGGTCTGGCTATAGAAATCATGTTATCGTAGCTTTGAGAGGAACCTTTATGACTGAATAAGATGAAAATACTTATATGTTCAATGGAAGATGCTGTATAAGTCCTTATTCAATAATGGGCAACAGTGTCAGGTAGGAATAGGAATCCATCTACAATTAAGTCTATCAAACTTATAGGACTATGAGTTTTGTATATATTCCGATTTTATGCAGTATTTCTGTCACATTTCCATGATTTATGAAGTTCCAAGAGTCATGTCAGCCATGTTCTTATTGCAAGTGAAATTCTTGGAGAGAGAGAGAGCGAGAGAGAAAGAGAGAGAGAGACGAGCAGAAAACCTACGAAAATGAACAACCATGATAAATGGTTTGATGAAGAATGCAAAAACCTAAGAAATAAATTGAGAAACCTATCCAACCAAAAACATAAAGAACCAGAAAACCTGAGCCTACGCCTTCACTATGGTGAATCACTAAAACAATACAGAAATACACTACGGAAAAAGGAACAGCACGTCAGAAATCAGCTCAATGTAATTGAAGAATCCATAGAATCGAACCACTTCTGGAAAAATTGGAAAACAAAAAGCAACATGACGAGTTATCTATCCAAAAAGGAGATGAATGGGTAAACCACTTCTCCAATATTTTTGGCTCTATAACAAAGAACAAACAGCAAAAACATATACATGATCTTAAACAAATATTAGAATCAACTATTAAAGACTACCAGAACACACTGGATTCTCCAAGTACATTGAATGAACTACAGGACAAAATACAAACCCTCCATCCCAAATAGGCCTGTGGTGTTGATGGTATCCTAAAGAAAATAATTAAATATATAGACCACAAATTCCAATTGGCTATACTAAAACTCTTTAACATCATCCTTAGCTCTGGCATCTTCCCCAGTATTTTGGAACCAAGGACTGAACACCCCAATCCACAAAAGTGGAGACAAATTTGACCACAATAACTCCCGTGGGATATGTGTCAACAGCAACCTTGGGAAAATCATCTGCATTATTATTAACAGCAGATTCATACATTTCCTCAGTGAAAACAATGTACTGAGCAAATGTCAAATTGGCTTTTTACCAAATTACAGTACGACAGACCACGTATTCACCCTCCACACCCTAATTGACAAAGAAACAAAACAAAGGCAAAGTCTTCTCATGCTTTGTTGATTTCAAAAAAGCTTTTGACTCAATTTGGCATGAGGGTCTGCTATAGAAGTTGATGGAAAGTGGTGGTGGGGGAAAAACATGACATAAAATCCATGTACACAAACAACAAGTATGCAAAAAACACACACTTCCTTTCCACAGGGCTGTGGGGTATTTGGTATTATATTAGGATCCCCATTAGCTGTTGCAAAAGCAGCAGCTACTCTTCCTGAGGTCCACACAAAACATGAAACATTACATAATACATAACATTAATAGACGAGAACAACTCAAGGACAGAACTACATCAATAAAAATGTTATTTTAAAAAGGCACAGGCAGCCTACATACCAATACCAACACACACAAACTATCTAGGTCAAATAGGGGAGAGGCGTTGTGCCGTGAAGTGTTGCTTTATCTGTTTTTTGAAACCAGGTTTGCCGCTCTGTTCTGGACCAGCTGCAGCTTAACTAGTTATTTCCTTGCAGCACTCGACCACACTACTGGACAATAATTAAGATAAGACAAAAGAGCCTCCAGGACTTGCTTTTTGAAATGTGGGGCCAAAAAAGCAGAGCATCTCTTTATTACGGACAGACCTCCCCCCATCTTTACAACCATTGAATCTATATGTTTAGACCATGACAGTTTACAATCTAAGGTAACACCAAGTAATTTAGTCTCCTCAACTTGTTCAACAACCACACCATTTATTACCAGAACTTAGGGAATGATTTGTACCAAATACAATGCTCTTAGTTTTAGAGATGTTCAGGACCAGTTTATTACTGGCCACCAATTCCAAAACAGACTGCAACTCTTTGTTAAGGGTTTCAGTGATTTCATTAGCTGTCGTTTCTGATGCGTATATGGTTGAATCATCAGCATAAATGGACACACATGCTTTGTTTATTGCCAGTGGCAGATCATTGGTAAAAATAGGAAAGAGTAAAGAGTCTAGAGAGCTGCCCTGCGGTACACCACACTTTACATGTTTGACATTAGAGAAGCTTCCATTAACGATAACCCTTTGAGTTCTATTAGATAGATATCTCTGAATCTGTCAGCTGCGTCGTAAAAAGTCGACCAAGGCGCAGCGGGTCTCGTGCTCATCTTCCTTTTTTATTTGGATACACGTGAACACTTAACAAAAATAACAAACAACGACGAAAAACAGTCCTGTAAGGCTACACAGCTATACATGGACCATAACTACCCACAAACACAGTGACAAAAACCCCCTACTTAAATATGGCCTCCAATTAGAAGCAACGAAGAACAGCTGCTTCCAATTGAAGGCCAAACCAAACCTGAACATAGAAATAGACTAAATAGACATTCAAACATAGAAATAGACAACATAGAACATACCCAAGACACATAAATCAAACACACCCCCTGCCACGTCCTGACCATACTATAATAACAAAATGACCCTTTACTGGTCAGGACGTGACAGTACCCCCCCCCCCCCCCCCCAAAGGTGCAGACCCCGAATGCACCTTAACCAAAAGACCCCAACAATAACCCACAACAACAACAACAAAAAACTAAAGGGAGGGACGGGAGGGTGGCCACCGTCACCGACGGTTCCTGTGCAAACACCCCCCCTTCCCCAAACTCCCCCCTATGGAGGTGGCTCTGGTTCTGGCCCTAGTCCCCAACCTAACCTGTCCGCTGAAGGCTCTGGGCTGAGGGGCGACTCTGGCTGCGCCGGACCGGCGGCCGACTCTGGCTGCGCCGGACTGGCGGCCGACTCTGGCTGCGCCGGACTGGCGGACGACTCTGGCTGCGCCGGACTGGCGGACGACTCTGGCTGCGCCGGACTGGCGGACGACTCTGGCTGCGCCGGACTGGCGGACGTCTCTGTCGGCTCCGGACTGTGGGCCGTCTCTGTCGGCTCCGGACTGTGGGCCGTCTCTGTCGGCTCCGGACTGTGGGCCGTCTCTGTCGGCTCCGGACTGTGGGACGTCGCCGGAAGCACTAGACGGGGCACTGTCGCCGGAAGCTCTAGACGGGGCACTGTCGCCGGAAGCTGTAGACGGGGCACTGTCGCCGGAAGCTCTAGACGGGGCACTGTCGCCGGAAGCTCTAGACGGGGACTGTTGCCGGAAGCTCTAGACGGGGACTGCGCACTAAAGGCCTGGTGCGTGGGGCTGGCTTTGGAGGCGCCAGACTAGGGACACGCACCACAGGGCTAGTGCGAGGAGCAGGAACAAGACGTACTGGACTGGGCAGGCGCACTAAAGGCCTGGTGCGTGGGGCTGGCTTTGGAGGCGCCAGACTAGGGACGCGCACCACAGGGCTAGTGCGAGGAGCAGGAACAGGACGTACTGGACTTGGCAGGCGCACTAAAGGCCTGGTGCGTGGGGCTGGCTTTGGAGGTGCCAGACTAGAGACGCGCACCACAGGGCTAGTGCGAGGAGCAGGAACAGGACGTACTGGACTGGGCAAGTGCACTAAAGGCCTGGTGCGTGGGGCTGGCTTTGGAGGCGCCAGACTGGTGACATGCACCTCAAGGCTAGTGCGAGGAGCAGGAACAGGATGTACTGGACTGGGTAGGCGCACTAGAGACCTGATGCGTGGGACTGGCTTTGGAGGCGCCAGACTGGTGACACGCACCTCAAGGCTAGTGCGAGGAGCAGGAACAGGACGTACTGGACTGGGCAGGCGCACTAGAGGCCTGATGCGTGGGGCTGGCTTTGGCGGCGCCAGCCTAGTAACACGCACCTCAGGGCTAGTGCGAGGAGCAGGAACAGGGTAAACTCGACCCTGGAGACGCACTGGAGGTCTGGAGCATACAGCCTGCACAACCCTTCCTGGCTGAGTGCTCAACATCGCCTGGCCATACTGAGGAGCTTTAACCAATCGCACCAGCCTTTGAATGCTTCTGGGTAATATAGTACGCATTTCCGCATAGCTCGGTGCTTTTTTGATCCGTCGCTCCCTGTAATAAGCACCGGGAGTTGGCTCAGGTCTGCATCCTGACTCTGCCCAACTCCCCATGTGCACCCCCAAAACAATGTTTGGGGGATGCCTCCTGGTTTCCTCTAGCTCCCTTAGTTTGTCCTCCCAGAATCGTCGTTCATCACTCCAAGTCCATCCCTCTCCCTGGTGCTCCAATCCCCGCTGCTTGGTCTTCGTTTGGTGGGTAGTTCTGTCAGGTGCGTCGTAAAAAGTGGACCAAGGCGCAGCGGGTCTCGTGCTCATCTTCCTTTTTTTATTTGGATACACGTGAACACTTAATAAAAATAACAGACGACGACGAAAAACAGTCCTGTAAGGCTACACAGCTATACATGGACCATAACTACCCACAAACACAGTGACAAAACCCCCCTACTTAAATTTGGCCTCCAATTAGAAGCAACGAAGAACAGCTGCTTCCAGTTGAAGGCCAAACCAAACCTGAACATAGAAATAGACTAAATAGACATTCAAACATAGAAATAGACAACATAGAACATACCCAAAAACCCAAGACATATAAATCAAACACACCCCCTGCCACATCCTGACCATACTATAATAACAAAATGACCCCCTTACTGGTCAGGACGTGACAGAATCCATGATATGGCAGAGGTTGAAAAGCCATAACACATACATTTTTTCAACAACGGGTTATGGTCAATAATATCAAAGCCTGCACTGAAATCTAACAGCACAGCTCCCACAATCTTCTTATGATCAATTTCTTTCAACCAATCATCTGTCACAAAAAGAGCCGTGTTGAATAGACCAAACTGCAGCGGGAGTATGGATGCTCATGTTTTAATTCAAAAAAAGAGTAACGCATCCACTGGAAAACAATATACACGACAGGAACAGTTTTGCAGGCACACAACACGCAGTGCAAAAACAACTACCCACGAAAACCAAACAAACACACACCTACTTATGGGACTCCCAATCAGAGGCAACTAGAAACACCTGCCTCCAATTGAGAGTCCAGCACCCAAAACTACACATAGAAAAACAAACCTAGAACCTATACCAAACTAATACACCCCACTACACCACACACAAAACCCCATAATACAAAACAAATATACCTCTGCCACGTCCTGACCAAATATAATAGAAATAATACCTAAATATTGGTCAGGACGTGACATTACCCCCCCCTAAAGGTGCAGACCCCGGAATGCACCTTAAAAGAAAACACAAAAAATCCCCATTACCCCAACAAAACCAAAAAGCAATACCCCCTAAACAATAAGGGAGGGAAGGGAGGGTGGCTGCCGTCAACGACGGCACTGTGCTACACCCTCCTTCCCCAACCCACCTATCCTGGAGGTGGCTCCGGTGCAGGACGTGGACCCTGCTCCACCCTCGGCGTCGCCCACTTCGAATGGAGCCGATAGCTGCGCCAGGCAGACGGACCCCTCGGGCTGGGCCGGAGGACAGGAGGGCCCCTCGGGCTGGGCCGGGGGACAGGAGGGCCCCTCGGGCTGGGCCGGGGGACAGGAGGGCCCCTCGGGCTGGGCCGGGGGACAGGAGGGCCCCTCGGGCTGGGCCGGAGAGCAGGAGGGCCCCTCGGGCTGGGCCGGAGAGCAGGAGGGCCCCTCGGGCTGGGCCGGGGGACAGTCTGGCCACTCGGGACGGTCAGGGCAGTCTGGCCACTCGGGACGGTCAGGGCAGTCTGGCCACTCGGGACGGTCAGGGCAGTCTGGCCACTCCGGCAGGTCAGGGCAGTCTGGCCACTCCGGCAGGTCAGGGCAGTCTGGCCACTCCGGCAGGTCAGGGCAGTCTGGCCACTCCGGCAGGTCAGGGCAGTCTGGCCACTCCGGCAGGTCAGGGCAGTCTGGCCACTCTGGCAGTTCAGCGCAGTCTGGCCACTCCGGCAGTTCAGCGCAGTCTGGCCACTCCGGCAGTTCAGCGCAGTCTGGCCACTCCGGCAGTTCAGCGCAGTCTGGCCACTCCGGCAGTTCAGCGCAGTCTGGCCACCCCAGCAGTTCAGCGCAGTCTGGCCACTCCGGCAGTTCAGCGCAGTCTGGCCACTCCGGCAGTTCAGCGCAGTCTGACCTCTCTGGCGACTGTTGACTGGCGGGCAGCTCTGACGACTGTTGACTGGTAGGCAGCTCTGACGACTGTTGACTGGCGGGCAGCTCTGACGACTGTTGACTGGCGGGCAGCTCTGGTGACGACTGTTGACTGGCGGGCAGCTCTGGTGACGACTGTTGACTGGCGGGCAGCTCTGGTGACGACTGTTGACTGGCGGGCAGCTCTGGTGACGACTGTTGACTGGCGGGCAGCTCTGGTGACGACTGTTGACTGGCGGGCAGCTCTGGCGACTGTTGACTGGCGAGGCTGGGTTGACACACTAGACTCCTGATGCGTGGGGCTGGTATAGGACGTGCCAGCCTGGAGACACGCACCTCCATGCTAGTGCGTCTGGCGGGAAACACCGGACCGAAAGGGCGCACTGGCGGTCTTGAGCGCAGGGTTGGCATCACCCCTTCCGGCTCGATGCCTACTTCGCCCTGGCACATGCGGGGCGCTGGTACCTTGCCTACCGGCCTGAAAATCCCAGGCCTCACCACAGCCCCAACCCCAAAGCACGGGACCTGTCCAGTCTGCCCTACAAGGGTACGGGGAGCTGGCCTGGGGCTGTAATCTCGCCCCGCCAAATAGCCCTTGTGCCCCCCCCTAAAAAATGATTGGGGCTGCCTCCAACATTCCTCCCTCACTTGCCTCTGTCCTCTTCTCCGCTGCTTGGTCCTTTGGTGGTGGGTAGTTCTGTCACAAAAAGAGCCGTGTTGAATAGACCAAACTGCAGCGGGAATATGGATGCTCATGTTTTAATTCAAAAAAAGAGTAACGCATCCACTGGAAAACAATATACACGACAGGAACAGTTTTGCAGGCACACAACACGCAGTGCAAAAACAACTACCCACGAAAACCAAACAAACACACACCTACTTATGGGACTCCCAATCAGAGGCAACTAGAAACACCTGCCTCCAATTGAGAGTCCAGCACCCAAAACTACACATAGAAAAACAAACCTAGAACCTATACCAAACTAATACACCCCACTACACCACACACAAAACCCCATAATACAAAACAAATATACCTCTGCCACGTCCTGACCAAATATAATAGAAATAATACCTAAATATTGGTCAGGACGTGACATCATCAGTCATTTGTGTCAGTGCAGTACATGCTGAGTGCCCTTCTCTATAAGCATGCTGAAAGTCTGTTGTTAATTTGTTTACAGAGAAATAGCATTGTATTCGGTCAAACACAATTCTTTCCAAAAGTTTGCTAAGAGCTGGCAGCAAGCTTATAGGTCTGCTGTTAGAACCAGTAAAGGCCGCTTTACCACAAAGTAGCAGAATTACTTTGGCTTCCCTCCAGGCCTGAGGAGAAATATTTTTCTCTAGGCTTAGATTAAAGATATGACAGATAGGAGTGGCTATAGAGTCAGCTACCATCCTCAGTAGCTTTCCATCTAAGTTGTCAATGCCAGGTTTATCATTATTGATCTATAACAATAATTTTTGCACCTCTCCCACACTAACATGCTGATCAGACCAGACACGTTGCGTGCGCGATCATTGCAAAATAAATGTACACATACCTGTTATTCAATCATTGCATCCACACTGCTCCCGAGGGTCTAGGTAGCCAGGCGCTAAAATAGAACATGGTTCTATTTGTGACGCTCGACGCACTGAAAGTCCTGTCTCTCCCATCTCCTTATTGGTTTTTAGGAGCATATACTCACGTGGGTGATTGAAAGATGAACTGAGGTCCACACTCCAGTCGGTTGTGGTAATGCACCTTAAAGTTGGTTGCCAACTGCCATATAAAGTCCAAAGAAAAATAAGAAGCCTGATGGAAAGAGGAGAGAGTACTAGAAAGAAACTTGGTTGACCGTTTTATCTGTGGATTAATAGTCGGAGTAGAGGACCTTGTGCATTTCAGGTAAAATAACAACCCAATGTTTATATCCCAGGACAAATTAGCTAGCAACAGCAAGCTAGCTAGCTAAATTGCCATAAATCTTTAATGCTTTTCAACTTGTCCTCAAATTAATACAATTGGTGCAGAGTTTGCTTTGATATTCCAACCTGCGTGTCCTGATCACATCTGGTGTGGGTGGACAAAATCAACTTGCGCTCGTGCAGTCTGGTCAGCATGTTACTTTACGAAATTCAAAGCAAAGCTTTTTACGAAAGTCATTGCCATGCTTTTCTTCATTGTTTGTTTTTTTATGCATGAACACGATGGCTCACTGTTCATTGTTGGCATTTCCTGCCTAAGTTTGCCCACTTTGCAAATGAAGTAATCATTAAAATAATTGGCAACATCAACTGGTTTTGTGATGAATAAGCCATCTGATTCAATAAAAGATGGAGTTGAATTTGTCTTTCTGCCTATAATTTAAAGTACTCAAGTTTTTTTTCCATCGTTCTTTATATCATTGATATTGGTTTCATAATACAGTTTCTTCTTTTTTTTGTTGAGTTTTCTCAATTTCTCAATTTGCAGTAAGTCAGCCAGTCAGATGTGCAGACAGACTTATTAGCCACTCCTTTTGCTCCATCTCTTTCAACCATACATTTGTTCAATTCCTCATCAATCCTTGGAGCCTCAACAGTTCTAACAGTCAGTTTCTTAAAAGGTGCATGTTTAGCAATAATTGGAAGAAGCAATTTCATAAATTCATCAAGTGCAGCATCTGGATGCTCCAACAGACCAACAAATATTTTTTACATCATCCACATAAGAGTCACAGCAAAATCTTTTGTATGATCTCTTATACACTATTTTAGGCCCAGATTTTGGAACTTTGGCCTTCCTAGATATAGCCACAATATTGTGATCACTGCATCCAATGGGTATGGATACAGGGATGCAGCTTAATAAGCCCCACCCTCTTCAACATACAGTTCCTTCAGAAAGTATTCAGGCCCCTAGACTTTTTCCACATTTTGTTAGGTTACAGCCTTACTCTAAAATTGATAAAATAGTTTTTTTCCCCCTCATTAATCTACACACAATAACCCATTACGACAAAGAAAACACATTTTTTTGGTAATTTATTAAAATATCACATTTTGGAGCAGGTTTTCATGAAGGATCTCTCTGTACTTTGCTCCGTTCATCTTTGCCTCTATCCTGACTAGTCTCCCAGTCCCTGCCGCTGAAAAACATCCCCACAGCATGATGCTACCACCACAATGCTTCACCGTAGGGATGGTACAAGGTTTCCTCCAGATGTGACGCTTGGCATTCATGACAAAGAGTTTAATCTTGGTTTTATCAGACCAGAGAGTGTTGTTAAAGAGTCTTGATGTGCCTTTTGGCAACCCCAAGCCGGCTGTCATGTACCTTTTACTGAGGAGTGGCTTCCGTCTGGCCACTCTACCATAAAGGCCTAATTGGTGGAGTTCTGCAGAGATGGTTGTCCTTCTGGAAGGTTGTCCCATCTCCACAGAGGATCTCTAGAGCTCTGTCAGAGTGCCTATTGGGTTCTTGGTCACCTCCCTGAACAAGGTCTTTGTCCCCCCATTGCTCTAGGAAGTGTCTTGGTGGTTCTAAACTTCTTCCATTTAAGAATGATGGAGGCCACTGTGTTTTTGGGGACCTTCAATGCTGCAGAAATGTTTTGGTACCCTTTCCCAGATCTATGCCTCAACACAATCCTGTCTCAGAGCTCTACGGACAATTCCTTCAACCTCATGGCTTGGTTTTTGCTCTGACACGCACTGTCAACTGTGCGACCTTATATAGACGGGTGTGAGCCTTTCCAAATCATGTCCAATCAATTGAATTTACCACAGGTGGACTCCAATCAAGTTGTAGAAACATCTCAAGGATGATCAATGGAAACAGGATGCACCTGAGCTCAATTTCGAGTCTCATAGCAAAGGGTCTGAATACTTATGTAAATAAGGTATTTCTGTTTTTTGGTTTTAATACATTTGCAAACATTTCTAAAAACCCGTTTTTGCTTTGTCACTATGGGGTATTGTGTGTAGATTGCTGAGGAAATTATTTTATTTAAAACATTTTAGAATAAGGCTGTAACCTAACAAAATGTGGAAAAAGTCAAGGGGTCTGAATACTTTCCTTAGGCACTGTATATATTAACGAATTGGCAAGGGCACTAGAACAGTCTGCAGCACCAGGCCTTACCATACTAGAATCTGAAGTCAAATGTCTACTGTTTGCTGATGATCTGTTGCTTCTGTCCCCTAGATCTTCGGTACAGATTCTGTCAGACCTGGGCCCTGACAGTAAGTCTCAGTAAGACAAAAATAATGGTGTTCCAAAAACGGTCCAGTTGCCAGGACCACAAATACAAATTCCATCTAGACACCGTTGCTCTAGAGCACAAAAAAAAACGATACATACCTCGGCCTAAACATCAGTGCCACAGGTCATTTCCACAAAGCTGTGAACGATCTGCGAGGCATACCAATTAGGATCTGGCTAAAAATACTTGAATCAGTTATAGAACCCATTGCCCTTAATGGCTGTGAGGTCTCAGGTCCGCTCACCAACCAAGAATTCACAAAATGGGACAAACAACAAATTGAGACTTTTTGCAGAATTCTGCAAAAAATATTCTCCGGGTACAACGTAAAAGACCAAATAATGCATCAAGAGCAAAATTAGGCCGATACCTGCTAATTATCAAAATCCATAAAAGAGACGTTAAATTCCCACACCTTCCATAACAAAACCATCACCTACAGAGAGATGAACCTAGAGAAGAGTCCCCCTAAGCAAGCTGGTCCTGGGGCTCTCTTCACAAACACAAACAGACCCCAGAGAGCCCCAGGACAGCAACACAATTAGACCCAACCAAATCAGGAGAAAACAAAAAGATAATTACTTGACACATTGGAAAGAATTCACAAAAAAACTGAGCAAACTAGAATGCTATTTGGCCCTAAACAGAGACTACCTAAGCAGAATACCTGTGGCTGACCCAAACTTAAGGAAAGCTCTGACTATGTACAGACTCAGTGAGCATAGCCTTGCTATTGAGAAAGGCCGTTGTAGGCAGACCTAGCTCTCAAAAGAAGACAGGCTATGTGCACACTGCTTACAAAATGAGGTGGAAACTGAGCTGCACTTCCTAACCTCCTGACAAATGTATGACCATATTAGAGACACATATTTCCCTCAGATTACACAGACCCACAAAGAATTCGAAAACAAACCCAATTTTGATAAACTCCCATATCTATTGGGTGAAATACCACAGTGTGCCATCACAGCAGCAAGATTTGTGACCTGTTGCCACAAGAAAAGGTCAACCAGTGAAGAACAAACACCATTGTAAATACAACCAATATTTATGTTAATTTGTTTTCCCTTTTGTACTTTAACTATTTGCACATAATATGACATTTGAAATGTCTTTATTCTTTTGAAACTTTTGTGAGTAAAATGTTTACTGTAAAAAATATATAGTTTATTTCACTTTTGTTTATTGTCTATTTAACTTGCTTTGGCAATGTAAACATATGTTTCCCATGCCAATAAAGCCCTTAAATTGAATTGAGAGAGAACATGGTTTACTCAATGTGATTTCAGCCTGATGAAAAGATACAGGGTGGAAAATAGATGATAAGAACCACATTACTATAATGAGTTATAAAATATAAATTGAGAGACTGTACAATGACATGGAAATACAGAATCATATTTAAAACATGAAGGGCAGTATTTCTTCTCCAGCTACAGTAGAAACTGTCATTTTGTCTGCATTTATGTGACTCATGAAAGGACCAATATTTCGCAATCAATGTTGAGTTCTATTATTTTATTTCACAAATCAATAGAACTAAAGAGATTTGATTTGTGTCACTATACATTTACAGCATATACATTAGACAACACATATGTACTGTACTGTTTGTGTATGTGATGTGTGTGTGTTTGCATGTATCTGTGTGTGTGTATTAATGTATATATCTCCCCAGACCCCCGCTGCTCCTCCCATGCTGAGAGAATAGGCTCAGTTATCCCAGAGGCTGCTTGACTGTATCTGCCTGTCACTGCATGGTGAGATGAGACAATGGAAAACATATTCAGCCACCAGCCTCATATCACTCACCCAGCGTGGAGCAACTACTGTTCATTAGAATGGGGAAGATGGGGAAGCATCGGCAGGTGGTAATGTAAGTGTAAATGGATATATGCGGGAAATTGTTGCCTACGGTAGAAAGAGAAACAACTAAGCTGATCAGAGGAGAAAGAGAAACATACAAAGATATACCAGAGGTATGCCAACACCAACATTGATGATAATAACTATTGCATAAGCATCACTATGGACCATATTGTGCCAGGTATACTTCAGTCAAATAAAATAATTTTAAGTAAGTACCAGTAAGACAGTAAAGTCAAACAGAATGTCAAAATGGCAGATGACAGAAAAACCGACAGGGTCTGTAAACAAACATGGCTGCCTTTCTAACAATGAAGAAATCAAACACACTTAGCACATCAGTGGCCAGCTCAGCAGTAACCCGTGGTGGTGTTTCAGAGCCACCAGCAGTAACCCGTGGTGGTGTTTCAGAGCCACCAGCAGTAACCCGTGGTGGTGTTTCAGAGCCACCAGCAGTAACCCGTGGTGATGTTTCAGAGCCACCAGCAGTAACCCGTGGTGGTGTTTCAGAGCCACCAGCAGTAACCCGTGGTGATGTTTCAGCGTCACCAGCAGTAACCCGTGGTGGTGTTTCAGAGCCACCAGCAGTAACCCGTGGTGATGTTTCAGAGCCACCAGCAGTAACCCGTGGTGATGTTTCAGAGCCACCAGCAGTAACCCGTGGTGGTGTTTCAGAGCCACCAGCAGTAACCCGTGGTGGTGTTTCAGAGCCACCAGCAGTAACCCGTGGTGGTGTTTCAGAGCCACCAGCAGTAACCCGTGGTGATGTTTCAGAGCCACCAGCAGTAACCCGTGGTGGTGTTTCAGAGCCACCAGCAGTAACCCGTGGTGGTGTTTCAGAGCCACCAGCAGTAACCCGTGGTGATGTTTCAGCGTCACCAGCAGTAACCCGTGGTGATGTTTCAGAGTCACCAGCAGTAACCCGTGGTGATGTTTCAGAGCCACCAGCAGTAACCCGTGGTGATGTTTCAGAGCCACCAGCAGTAACCCGTGGTGATGTTTCAGAGCCACCAGCAGTAACCCGTGGTGGTGTTTCAAAGCCACCAGCAGTAACCCGTGGTGGTGTTTCAAAGCCACCAGCAGTAACCCGTGGTGGTGTTTCAGAGCCACCAGCAGTAACCCGTGGTGATGTTTCAGAGCCACCAGCAGTAACCCGTGGTGGTGTTTCAGAGCCACCAGCAGTAACCCGTGGTGGTGTTTCAGAGCCACCAGCAGTAACCCGTGGTGGTGTTTCAGAGCCACCAGCAGTAACCCGTGGTGGTGTTTCAGAGCCACCAGCAGTAACCCGTGGTGATGTTTCAGAGCCACCAGCAGTAACCCGTGGTGGTGTTTCAGAGCCACCAGCAGTAACCCGTGGTGGTGTTTCAGAGCCACCAGCAGTAACCCGTGGTGATGTTTCAGAGTCACCAGAAGTAACCCGTGGTGGTGTTTCAGAGGCCGAGTTGGACCCAAACACACTTATGCTCACACACTTTTTTAAATATGAAAAAACCACACACACTTTCCCCCTTTTTATTTTTTTTTGCTGTATGGCTTTCATTTGGCTGACCCATGTCACCAACACCTAAACAATTAAACACAACTTTATTTATCCCCTGGGGACAAAACAGAAGGACACTTCTGGGTTCCCCCGAGCTCTCTCCCCACTCTATCGAGACATGAATCACACTGAGAAATTACCTCTTTGGCACAGTGGATTCCTGCCTGCCTTCAGGGGAGCATTGAGGCAGGGCAGTCCGTTAAGGCCCATTGACAGCAGCTGGGCTGAGGGACTTGGTCTGTCTTGTTCCTGTGTAATTACTCCTCTCAATAAGGGGAGAAAATGTGACATGAGAGATCTGTCCTACTGTAATAACAATGTTGTGGATAGGAATAATACCCCTAAAATAACAAAAATTATGAAAATAAATCAAAGAGAATAAAATCTAAGATAGAGGGGGAACGAGCTGACTTGTCTGAATCTGTTGCAATGAATGACATTGCATTGATTGTCCAAAGATTACAACACTCTCCATTTTAGATGCAATAATACATCACATTTTCTAATCAATTAAGCCTGCCTCCAGGCTGCAGGGTTTTACTGAACACCACTGAGACTCCCACATCAGATTAAATTAACCTCCACTCTGCATATTTATCTCTACCCTTCTCTCTCTCTCTACCTTTACCCCATTTTTATGGCTCTCTCTCCCCCCTCTTTTTCCTTTCTTACTCCTTCTCTCTCAACCTTTACCTCTTTTCATGCCCACCACATTCCTTTGGAACTGTACGTCACATAGGGCGTCTCTGTATTCCAGCACGCCCGTCCCCCTCTCCCCGAGCCACGAGGCCCGGCCAACTGACAGTTACAATCACCACCCAACGGATCCAACCCCTCCTTTACCCCCATTTGTCGTGTTTTGCGGCCACGACTACCTTCTCAGTCCGTCAATCGCGAGAGAAATGTCAATGGTCGCCCATCATTTTCATTACAATGCCTGTTCATCCTGAAAAACATATATACAAGTTTCCCGGCCCCTTCCCAACTCGTCCTGTTCGAACGAGCGGCCTCACAAAGGATTTGCCGACGTTCGGGAATTCCGCCTTTCATTCCCTTTTTAGAACCAGATAGGCCCCGCCCCTTTCTTCATTTGTCAACACAAAGGGATTTGACAACATTGTAAACGGACCGCCCACCATGCCCAAATAAGGTCCATTTGCCCATACACGGCATACAATCGATTCAAGGGTAACCTTTTCCCTTCCTTATCCCGTTTATATGGTACGTTGACTTCCGCCGTCGATGTTAAAGCACTGCTATCATGGCGGAGCGCGTTCAGCAGCCCCCAGCCAAACGGCTCTGCTGTAGACCGGGTTATAACACGAATTGTAGACAGGGACAACGGGCCGGGGGTACGTTATGTGGCGGTTCGGGTGCGGCCCAAGGCGGGTCGAGCAAAAGCCAGACCCCGGAGTCTCTGTTGGACATCTCGGCCCGGAAAGTGGCTGAGAAGTGGCCGTTTCAACGGGTAGAGGAGCGCTTCGAACGGATCCCGGAGCCTGTACAGAGACGGATCGTTTACTGGTCTTTTCCACGGAGTGAACGGGAGATCTGCATGTATTCTTCGTTCAGTACAGGGGGAGAGGAGAGTGGAACTAGCGGGGAAAATAGTGATGAGACGCGGCTGCCTTTCAGACGAGGCATCGCTCTGTTGGAGAGCGGCTGTGTGGACAACGTATTGCAAGTCGGTGAGTAGAAGGACCCAAGCGGAGGAAAAATAACATTTTATTTTATTTGAGTTATGGTCAAAACTAGAACACGAAACAACATAGTTTGAAATATATTACTAAAGCAGCGAGAAACGAAAAAGGAAGTGTGTTGAATTAGGTTTGAACAAAGGGGAATGAGGCGACAAAAGGGGGGAGGGTTAAATCGCCGAGCTGCGTTGGCGCTATGTGTGTTGGCTATACGATGGTCCTTTTTTACTAAAATCCGAATTATATTTTTCTAACAATATAACGGCTATTATAATACACAGTTGGCTATGTCTATGTACCATAATACATGTGCTATGCTTGAAGGGATTTTGTCTGTTGAAAAATAGCGTAACCATTACGGAAGTAGATGGGGGATTTAATAAATGTGACCATATACTTGACTCGCATTCGAACATTTGGTTCATATTTTCATTTAGCCTGCCACAAATAGGCTAATAGCCTATTTTCATACTTTGAACTGAAAAAGGCGATGCTTTTCTGGGCAGTGAGTGTGTCGCGTAATAAGGTTCAGGGCTGAACCTTGTCGACTGTGTTTATTTTCCGAAGTGAAAGGCATTGGGGAGGTTTTCTGGTTTAACCAGCTAGAACATAGCTCTCAGCTGAATTGACAGTTTCTACGTACGTGCCATCCTATTTCTTCACTAGAAATATGTAGACTAAAACGACTGTTATGCAATCAAATCATGTGATATTTGAGTAACTGAGAAATAGCAGTTTTGGTAACACAGCTTTGACCGAGGATCGTATTGTAGCCTACCCAGTGCGCATATCGAACAGCCGTGAGGCATTCCCATTGAAAGCCTTGGTACTTTGTTCCCATTTTCATGTTCATTTGTCTTTTCAGCTTTCTGTCACCCTCCAAAAGGAAGGCAAACAAAGGCGTGTTTTTATTTATTTTCACTGCTTGTGGAAAGGAGTGGAAGTAATCGCGATTTAAAGCCACATAGACTATTTTTTTATGGACCTTGATATGCACCAATTTGCTGCTAATTGGGTCAAGTGTGCTTATTTCCTTGTTATTTTAGCAAATGTTCTGACGCCAGGATGGAAATAACTGAGACACGTCATTGTAATAATCATTAGCAGGCCTACCAAAATGTATCCTTACATACTCTAATGAACGCATGGTCACGTAATGTACCCCCCTGCGGACGCTGAGATACCTGCGGGGCTCCCTCCATATTCCAACTCATATGCCACCTTTGTTGTGAGTTCATTAGAGCTCTCCATCCCCCGCCTTTGGAAAGCGTTGAGCGTTCTAATCCCATTACTCTGCGTGGTTAATCTGAATTGTAATACAATATGCAAAAGTAATTTTCTGCATGGCAATCCATCCCTCCCTGTCCCCTCCTCCCTCCCTGTCCCCTCCTCCCTCTGAACGCAGTGGATGGGCTGGGCTTTGTGCCCTAGCCACAGTGCCAACAGAGCTCCAGGCTGCTGACTATCTAACACATTATACTATAGACCCAGGCCTGTGTCTTTATCTAGTTTATAGGTAGAGCACCGCTACAGCGGGTCTGAAATTGTCACCCTTGATAAAGATGAGCAAATGACTGTATAATATTAATAATTCAAATATTGAGCTCTATTGTATGCTCAAAATAATTTGGAAATTATATTTTTTACTAATACAATTGCTCAGAGAAATATTTTTTGTAATATTTAGTAAAAGGTAATATTTTTATTGACTCCCCTGTTTTCAATACATTTTCAATAACACACCTTTAGAGGATAATGGCACTGACCCTTTTTCTAAAAGAGTTGGAAAACACATCCATACAGAATCCTTCCAGATCCTTGAAATCCTTCGTCTGCTGTTATGGACTGCCCTTTCATCCAAAAATCCACCACCATATTTCACAGTAGGTATGGGGCTCTTTTTAGCTTATGCATTCCAATTTGTACGCTAAACCGAACATAGGTGGGTGTGGCCATAGTGCTCTATTTTCATTTAATCTGACCAAAGCACTGGTTCCAATCTGTGCAAAATGTCGTTTTAGCAATATCCATGCGTTTACATTTGTTAGATGACATTAAAATAGAGCTCTTTGGCCAATCACACCAGTGTTGGGTTTAATGTTGAAATTAGAATGCATTAGTAGAAAATAAACCCATACCTACTGTAAAATATGGTGGTGGATCTTTTATGTTATGGGGCTATTTTGCTTCCATTGGTCCTGGGGCTTTTGTTGAGGTCAACGACATAATGAACTTTACCCAGAACCAGGACATTTTATCCGAAGACCTGGTTACCTCTGCCTGGAGGCTGAAAGTTGTTCGTAAGTGGATTTTCCGGCAAGACATAACTGCAAGCACTCATCAAAATCCACAAAAATGGTTAATTGGTCTCAACATTTTGCAATGGCTATCTCAGTCTCCAGACTGGAAACCCGTTGAAAACCTGTGGTTTGAATTAAAGAGGGCAGTCCATAAGGACTGATGAAGGATTTCAAGGATCTGGAAGGGTTCTGTATGGAGGAATGGTCTAAGATCTCTCCCAATATGTTCGTCAACTCCTCAAACATTTTAGAAAAATGCTCAGTGCCGTTCTCCTCACAACAGGAGGTATTGGAAACAGAGGTGTCAATCATTTTGACCCCTACCTTTTTTTGGAGAAATGTTTTTGTTTGTTGACTTGTTAAATAAAATCTCTTTCTCTGAGAAATTGTATTAGTATAAAATATAATTTCCCCCTTTGTGCATACATTATAGCTCAATATTTAAATGATTTATTTGAGTCATTTTTGCTCATCTTTATCAAGAGTGTCAATTATCTCCGACCCTGCTGTATATCCTCTAGTCTTTCTGCTCATATTGGGAAAGAAAGAAGATAAATGATTCCTCCTCTATCAAGAGGCTCTCCTTTCTCCTTGTTTTCCACGGGGTTTGCTGCCGATTTTCCCTTTTTATCTGGCAGAGATGAGCATGCCTCTCTCCTTTGTGTGTGTATAAGCGTGTGCGTAGGGCTCAATCTGCATGCTAGCAATGGGGAATGACAGCATAAAAAACCCAGGGAGGGTTTCTTGGCTGCTTGCACCACAGCCTGGAATTTACTGGAAGAATGGAGCCAAGAATTGATAAATAAAACATGCAATCTTCCCACACGTGCTTCAGCAAGAGGGGGAAGAATAGGAGAGGGGGGTTCGTTGTGAACAGACCTGGGGGAGAGGATCCGTTACAGATCTGTTTGGCACACATGCATATGTACAGTGTGGTATACAGTACACACCCTCTCTACACAGGAAGTACACATACACACACAGTATATGTGACATGTAGGTTAACTGCCTGCTTAACCTAATTATTATTACCTTAATGAAGGTCAAAATCATATGATAAAAATTTACTTGACACCCAACACGTTATGACACGGTCATAACATGTCATAACAGCTGACATAACCTGTTTTTATAATATGGTCATAACACTGACATATAGTTAGACCTGTTGTGATATATATTGTTTTATTTTATGGCTGGTTATGACATCTACATAAGTGTCAACCTACCACACAAGACAAAACATTCCATTACACCATAGCCTATGTATCAACAGTATGTTTCTGATATATTTCTATACACAGAACCAGTCAAAAGTTTGGTCACACCTACTCGATCCATTTATTTATATATATATATTTTTTTTTTACTATTTTCTACATTGTAGAATAATAGTGAAGACATCGAAACTATGAAATAACTCACTGTGTCATGTGTTAAACAAATCAAAATATATTTGAGATTCTTCAAAGTAGCCACCCTTTGCCATGATGACAGCTTTGCACACTCTTGGCATTCTCTCAACCAGCTTCATAAGGAATGCTTTTCCAACAGTCTTGAAGGAGTTCTTGTTGGCTTGAGAACTTGTTGGCTGCTTTTTCTTCACTCTGTGGTCCAACTCATCCCAAACCATCTCATTTGGGTTGAGGTCGGGTGATTGTGGAGGCCAGGTCATCTGATGCAGCACTCCATCACTCTCCTTCTTGGTCAAATAGCCCTTACACAGCCACACAATGTTGGGCCATTGTCCTGTTGAAAAACAAATGATAGTCCCACTAAGCGCAAACCAGATGGGAAGGCATATCGCTGCAGAATGCTGTGGTAGCCATGCTGGTTAAGTGTGCCTTGAATTCTAAATAAATCAGACAGTCTCACCAGCAAAGCACCATCACACCTCCTCCTCCATGCTTCAAGGTGGGAACCACACGTGGAGATCAGCCGTTCACCTACTCTGCATCTCACAAAGACACAGCGGTTGGAACCAAAAATCTCAAATTTGGACTCATCAGACCAAAGGACAGATTTCCACCGGTCTAATGTCCATTACTCGCGTTTCTTGCCCTAAGAAAGTCTCTTCTTATTATTGGTGTCCTTTAGTATTGGTTTCTTTGCAGCAATTCACCCACAAAAGCCTGACTCATGCAGTCTCCTTTGAACAGTTTATATTGAGATGTCTTTTACTTGAATTCTGAAGCATTTATTTGCGTTGCAATTGGAGGTGCAGTTAACTCTAATGAACTTATCTGCAGCAGAGGTAACTTGATTTCATATGTGTTATTTCATAGTTTTGATGTCTTCACTATTATTCTACAATGTAGAAAATAGTAAAAATAAAGAAAAACCCTTGAATGAGTAGGTGTGACCAAACTTTTGACTGGTACTGTGTGTGTATAAATATATCAGAAACATACTGTTGACACGTAGGCTAATTTGAATAAATGTTTATTTTTATTTTTTTACTTTAGGTGTCATATCCAGTCATAAAATAACACAATATATGTCACAGCAGGTGTAAAAATATGGGTCATTACAGTGTTATGACCATGTTATGTTAGCTATTATGACATGGTTATGACTGTGTTACGACACTGGGTATTAAGTCAAGTGTTACATATCATATTCCTCAATGTTGTTTTGGATGAAAAACATACTGTTGTTTATGTCTCTGCTGAACTGTCTGTCACTGGCAGCTGTCCCAGTCGGTCTGTTTTATCCCAAGGCCAAATTAGAGGCCCTACCTATCTAGCCTGCTCAGGTCCTGCTGCTTGGAAAGCTACTTATCTGATAGCCAGCCCATAGTAAACATGTCATGGACATGACTGCCTGGACGAGAGAGAAACACACACACACACACAGGATGGGCTATGGCTAGCACTCCTCTCTCTCACAGGGATCTATCACTGCTGTTAGCGGTCTATAAACACTGACACGTTGCTGTGTGTGTGTGTGTGTGTGTGTGTGTGTGGTGTGTGTGTGTGTGTGTGTGTGTGTGTGTGTGTGTGTGTGTGTGTGTGTGTGTGTGTGTGTGTGTGTGTGTGTGTGTGTGTGTGTGTGTGTCCGTCCTTTCTGTGTGGATAAATACACATTTCACTGTGCAAGCAGGTGCAGGCAAGGCAGAGTCCTTTTCCATATGGGCATGTGGAATACAGAACCGTGATAAGGCAGACGTAGAAAAGTCAAGGGAAATAAATATTTGCCTTTTTTATAACCAATGTCTTCATACGTGCCTACAAGGTTGTTATTATTATGCAATGTGTTGTCATCCTCCAATAACTGGTTATAAATGGTGTAGGCCTATTACACGTTTATAACCATGTCTTTCTATTCACAGACCTTAATGTAGTGTCTTATGTATCATGCATTCATAACCTCATTATTAGACGTTAATATTCATTATCCCCTTTATAAATGCATTATCCTGTCCTCTAGCAGCGCGTGTCGTGTCAACATTGATCCAGCTTGTAAAGCAGCTCCTAAACCCCTCCCACGGCACCCCAACGGGGTCAAGTTCAACCCCTCCCCCTCTCCTTTACCTCGGTGACCCCATCTCTCACGATCTCCTCCCCCCTGTCTGTCTGTTTCCATCAGTCTCTGTTCTATGAGGTCAGAGTTCGTCAGCACTGATCCTATTAGCTGTGAGTGTCTTATTGCTGAGACAGGACTTTGGAGGATTTGAGTGAGATGTTATGGTGTGTGCGCGCGGATCCATGCGTGCGTGTCTGCCTGTATGTGTTGTTTTGGGGGATGGGAGAGATGCTGTCTTCTGGTTATGATTATCAAAGATATCAAAGGTTTTACTCTCTCTACTGAGGGAAGTCAGAGTGTATTTGTGTCGACCAGAATGTAGGCTGGTGTGAACTGTCTTGCTCTGTCATTCACTGACCAGTATCTAGTGTTGACAGGACAGTTTGGCCATTTAACATGACATAACATACCAGATGAATATGCTGCTAGATAAAGATACAAGCACCCCAGTATAACCTGATGTCATGTTTGTACAACAACGTTGCCTCTGACCATATGACACTGGGCCAGGAAGGAGAATGTTGTGGCTGCAACTTAATCCAGATATGATTGGCATTAAGACTGTCTGCCATAAGATATGTGAGCGACGTAGACCCAGTCTATCATCAGACAGGGAGCTGGACATGTTAATTTTCTTTGTGTGAGCCCCAACACTGTTTAGTGGGCTGCGTTCATTAGAACCATGCAGGCCATACACACTGCTAGTCATGCATGACAGAATGTGCATATCAGGGCCAAGGTCTACAGAACCTAGGCTTCACTGCCTAACTGTTTCTCTGGTCCTCTGTCTCCTCTCCTCCTTCGGTACTGATATGAGAGAGTTGAGCAGGTGAAAGACAGCCACGAGGGGCTTCCGCCATGTTACTTTCACTATTTCTTCCAACTCTTTTCAGATCATTACAGATTAAGTAGAGGACACGATGCAAAGGGTTTGTGTGTCAAGTGTTTCTGGATGCTTCTGTATTTAGAGCTTCTGTCACTATTCTGGATTTTACAGCCGTTTACCTCTATTTACCTCCATTTACAGCCATTTACCTCTATTTACAGCCATTTACCTCCATTTACAGCCATTTACCTCCATTTACAGCAGTTGACCTCTATTTAAAGCTATTTCTGTTCAACCTAGGCTAACTTCATTACAACATCACTGAGATTAGTGTTGCCGAGGCTTTCACCATCAGAGTGCAGAATTGAATACTTGGCATGGGCCTGTTGCTGTAGAGGCTCTAGGGACACTGGGCTGAGGGGAGGGAAGGAAGACGGTATACTTAAGGGTAAGTCAGTATCAAAGCCTGAGCTCTTATAGCTGCTCGTCTACTCATGTTTCAGAGACATGAAGGAGGAGGAGCGCAGGAGAGTGATAGAGCAAGTCTTCTTCCTCATTACAGGTGCATCCTGCTGGTCAGTGGTTAGAGCTGATGGCTGTGGTCTGGTCCTGGCGTGGGGATGGCAGAGTGTCACCACACAGTCAAATCTCACCCTGCCTCAGATCAGACTCTCACACAGGGCTTTGATGTCCCTCCCTCTGTTACAACCAGACTACAGCACAGGACACTACTTCTGGCTACATTCACTATAGTGTACCAGAAGGCCGGGTTTTGTTCCAGATAAAGCAAGTGTAAAGGTTGCGCGAAGGACGGCAGAACAGGCCTGACATGATCTCCAGCTACCAGACGAGTGTTCAGGGTAATAATGGTAGGATAATGACACGTTGAGTAATAATAACACATTCATAACCTCCATTGTCGCTCAGTAAGACCAATGTTGATCTTTCCCCTCCTATCATCATCATCTCAGTTAGACACACACACAGTATATATATATTCACACACACCTTGACCCGTGTGCTTTGAAGTGTGAGATGGTGAATGTTCATATGTATTCTCCATAAAACATAGGGTCTGTACATATGGTGGAGTTCTGTACAGCTGGTTATGGTTTACACACCTGACAATGCCTTATGGGGAGGCTGGCTAGGCTTTATAGACTCATGTCTGTTATGTGAGAGATGTGGCCTAGCCTGTTGGTGAATTCCACTGTGGTAAAGGGAGGAGTTTGATTCTGAAGTGATGGTGTTGAACACGCACAATAGAATTGTACTGAACAGAATGCAAGTAGAATATGTTTGTTTACTGGCGCTAATGTAACACTCAGTCACTGCAGTGCACGTGAAACCCCAAGGCCCTACCAGATTTAGGCACTGATTTTAATGCTGGCTATCTCATCTGCAATCCTATACCCAATCAATGTTCCGGCGTTCTCCTGAACGATCGCGTGCACTCACTCACTCACACTCTGTCTCTCTACTGGGCTCGACGTTGTTTATCAGTATAAAAGTGAGAGCAAATGGCGACTGTTTCTGCCTCACATTATCTATTTTTATTGGTGCTGCAGTATGGCTAGGCAGTGAACCAAGGCAGCACTGCACCACACAAAGGGTATCACACACATTATAGCAGAGAAGTCCAGATCTGTACAGCCTACATGAATATGAAGCGTTTTCGAGATATCAGAGTTAGTCTGACGTAGTTTATCAATAGGCGGGGATGTAGGCCTATTTAGGCTTTTCTTAGTATGGTGTACAGATTGGTAAATATTTCATAAGATTGTAAAATATGTTGTAGTATTGTAGTGGTTCTGCGGTAGTGGTAGTTGGAGAGGGAGGTTGACAGGGATGGTAGAGAGAGGTTGAAAACTAAAGCAGTATGGTGAAGGGTGGGAAGAGAGGTCGCCGCGGTAGAGGTGAAATGTTTCCTCTGGTGTCGTTTCTCATGTCCCGTGTGTAAATCCTGTCTAGTTTTCCTGTTGTTCTAAGTCCTGGAGTTCTGCCTAGGTATTTTCCAGCTCCGTGCGGCTGAAATTCGCAAACTACATAATTTACCCCTGGATTCAGGAGGAAAAATACAGACATGAGCAAAAGTAGACACTCACTCACTCACTCACACACACACATTATTGTTGTTACATTGTCGAGAAGGAACCTGCAAGAAGCATTTTGTTGGACGATGTATACCATGCATATCCCGTACATACGACTAATGAAACTTGAAACACAAATGGCCACATACCCCAATTTGGCTTTATCTTTCTTCTTATCAGCCGTACAGACCACATCTATCACACACACACACCCAGTGGCCTCCCTTAAAGGGGATGTGTCTGTAAAGGATTATTTGTACCCATAGAGCTCTGATCAAGTCAAAGCCTGCTGCTCCCAAAGCATCATGGGATTACTGTTGCTCAGCGCAACACCCAACAAAACTCTGGCAGCATGGAACTATTAGGAACCAGTCCCCTGAGCCAACAACTACCTGCCTGCCTGTAACATTCCAAACACACCATGCTTGATACTTCTAGAACATTCTAACACCCAAAACACACTGCTTTGCTACTTGCCATGTTTCCTAAATCTTATTTTCTTCAGTGAGTCAGATTAAGGCAGAGGAGAGGCCTAGCTAGTCCAAGGGTCATTAGAAGACGGAAAATACCTCGTCTACAGATGAGAGCTTCTATGTGCTGTACGTACCTTTCTTAATGAGATGTCAGACAGACCCACACATTCACACATCTCCCCTCCCGTCCCCTCTTCTCCTCACCTAGCCCATCTCTGAATATAAATAGTGTTAGCATGTTGAGGTGCCAGAGCTCTACCACACTGTGTGTATCTGTGGGACACTCTGGTTGTGCGTCACACACGTCGGGGTGTCAGCCGTATGTCCGGTGTGTTTAGCCAGCATCCTGAGGAAGGGACAGGGATGGCCAGACAGGATGCTAGGTACTAGGTAGGCTCCCAGGGTAATACCCTGTGTTTGGACCTTGGCCTGCTCTCTGTTTTATAGAACACTTCTACTGAACCTGTAGAGAGACGTAATGGGCTGTGTGTGTGTGTGTGTGTGTGTGTGTGTGTGTGTGTGTGTGTGTGTGTGTGTGTGTGTGTGTGTGTGTGTGTGTGTGTGTGTGTGTGTGTGTGTGTGTGTGTGTGTGGCTCACTGACCTCCTGAACCCCCAGTCACCTATTATCAGGCATTTGCTGCTTCCTGCTTTAACGCACCACTTCCTTCAGGGACTCTCTGGGTTGGGTTACATTCCCCCTCTCCCTTATCCTGCTCGCTCCCCTATCCCGCTCTCTCTCCTCTCTCTCTCCCCTATCCTGCTCTCTCTCCTGTTCTCTCTCTCTCCCCTATCCTGTTCTCTCTCTCTCCCCTATCCTGCTCTCTCTTGTTCTCTCTCTCTCTTGCTCTCCTCCCTCTCTCTCTTTCTCTCCTCCCTCTCTCTTTCTCTCCTCCCTGTCTCTGTCTGACTAATGACGGACAAATTAGAGATTAGGGGCTTTAGTGGGCCCCTCTGGTTACCATAGCAGCCAGACTACTAACACACACAGCCCTCTGGGTCCTACACAGGCTCACACATGCCCTACCTGGCTTTCCTGTGTGGTTTCTCTGAACGGGTATTCTCTGTGTGTGTGATGGCCAAATCCATCTGAACGAATGAAGCAGAGAACCAGACCAGCCTGAAGGGAAACTGGTTCACTGGTACAGGGTGAGGGGGAGGGAAATGGAGAGTAGGGGAAAGGTCAGGGAGGGGCAAGCAGAGGGGCAAGCGTATCAGTAGGTGCGTGTGCTGAGTAAAGCAGCGAGGAGAGGAAGTGCTGAGCTGGTCTGCTGATTTTCCAGAACAGACAAGCAGGGCTGTAGCCTATGGCCCTGACAAACACACACAGCTGAAGCGGTTATTCTTAGTCACACTCAAAAGCCATAAAGGATTTCCACATCTGCTGTCTGTTATTTTGTCATCTAACTGACTGGCAGTTATTGTTCCACTGAACATTACTGTACAACAACTCCCTCAGTTATCAGTAACACCCACTCCCACACTGACTCTTACAACTTCACACACACACACACACACACACCAGCAGTCAGAATGTCTGAGTCATAGGAGTGTTACTACCTCTCTCTGTCGTGTACCATGGCGTAAGGTGTGTGTGTGTGTGATGTTTGTGGGTAAGAGTGTGTCATTGCCATAAATCAGTTACTCATGAATTTCCTGCTCGTTGAGGGTTAGTTAGGGTTGGGGGTTTCTGCTACAACAGGACCCTACCAGTCAGAACCAGGATGTTGGTGTAATGTTAGACAAAGAGGAGGAAGAGGCTAGACCCTAACACTGAAGTAAGCGTGTATGAGCTTGCATGGTAGAAGTACGTGACGGGGCAAGGGAAAGGTGCTGTTTACTGACAGGTGGAAGGAGGTCACGTGCTGCCCTCGTCACCTACACTGGGATGGATTCTCTGTTAATGTACAACTGTTGGAGTTGAAATGTTAAAGGCCATCTGGGTGACCCCCCCCCCCCCCCCCCTCCTCCAAATGCAGGTGTGTGTGTGTTACTCTCTTTTTAAACATTAGGACGGAACCAGAGGTTATGGACGGTAACACACACCGCTCTGCAGCTGGCCATTATAACAGCTGACCAAACTTGGCTCACTGGAAGGCTGCTCTGCTGTGAGAGGCTGTGAGAGCTCCATCATGTTCCACAGCTCAACACTGGAGGGGTTTAGCAAACACATCTCTGTAATAGAACCCAGAGCTGCATCCTTTTCCCATCTCTCTCTCTCTCTCTCTCTCGGTCTCTCTTTGTCAGTCTCTCACTGTCTTTCTCTCACACCTTTATGTAATTCCTTCATTTTCAGTAATGAATGGTGTCTATCCTGTTGAGTAAATGTTTCCCAGCCTCATTGAAACCTCCTGGCTGTGTAGCACAGCTTGGTCACACTGTTGTTCTGAGGTGCCATTCATCTGTTATAGTTTGAAGCTGTGTAGCTAGTTTAGTTTCTTTAACATGCTCCCTCTGCCAACACCAGCAGAATGGATCTTTTGTCTGGAGTTGTTTATCCGAGTGGTGGGAACGAGAGACCTTTGGGAAAGATAACTATTTGTGCTCCCAGCAGTGTGTGTGTGTGTGTGTGAGGCTAAAGAAATGATTTGGGACAGTATACGTCAGGGAACGCTACTGAAATTAAAAAGAGAACAAATGTAATGCCAGCCATTTTTATTTTCCCTCCACCTGTTACTCTGACAGTTTAATTTCTCAGCAGGTCTTTGCTTCCAGGAGTTGGACTGGTAATCAGTGCAGTCAGTGTGTATGTGTGTGACAGATTTGGGTTACAGTGTTGTGCTGTTCTTAGGAGAGGGAATGTGTTTGTTAGCTGTGGATCATAATCAACTCTTCATCTTTCCCCCTTGCCCTCTGTCCTTTTCAGCTTTCCTTGATTTTTCCATACACTTATGAGAAATAAATACAATTGTTTGTTATAGAAGTACAACTAATTGCTACTTAACTGCTACTAATTATCAATAAAAATAGAAAAGCAACTTACCCCTCTCTGAGGTAACTATAGTGTACTATGCTTGTCTGCGCGTCCCCTCTCACTTAAAAGCAGCCAGATTCGCTCTTTCTGTACTTTCTGTAAAATCTGTTCATCCATTACATTTACAATTACATTTAAGTCATTTAGCAGACGCTCTTATCCAGAGCGACTTACAAATTGGTGCATTCACCTTATGATATCCAGTGGAACAACCACTTTACAATAGTGCATCTAAATCTTTTAAGGGGAGGGGGGGGGGGGGGGTTAGAAGGATTACTTTATCCTATCCTAGGTATTCCTTAGAGGTGGGGTTTCAGGTGTCTCCGGAAGGTGGTGATTGACTCCGCTGTCCTGGCGTCGTGAGGGAGCTTGTTCCACCATTGGGGTGCCAGAGCAGCGAACAGTTTTGACTGGGCTGAGCGGGAACTGTGCTTCCTCAGAGGTAGGGGGGCCTGATCAGAGCCTGAAGGTACGGAGGTGCCGTTCCCTTCACAGCTCCGTAGGCAATCACCATGCCTTTCCGTCTGTCCCTTTCTCCCTCCCTAAAGTGTGCTTTTTAAACGCCATCCCCTTCTCTCTGTTTTCAAGTCTTAAGTCAGTGAGCATAGGAAAGGGATGATTGCTGTTTGCAATGCAGTGACTGCTCTGAACACTTCAACTGAAATACAAGATGGAGAAAAATTGAGGAGGAGAAGAATATCAAAAACAGCCAAAACAAGAAAGAAACTAAATAAGTAGAAGTTCTCCAATGCATAGTACATTTTGGTGGATCAGTGTGCGTGTGTGACTGTGTCACTGTTGGAGGCCATAAACAGAGAAAAAGAGAGCGGCCTACACCAGCTAACTTAACGCGTGACGGCACACACACATATCGGTCCCTTTTGTGGCCAGTGAAATGGACGCCATAAACACAGCTACAATAGTGTCCAGTCTGAGCTGCCAGACTCTTTACACCTCCTCCACTGTTGTTAAGGACCTTTCTTTCTCTCCTTTTTCCAAGGTCTCTCTGTTTTTCTGAGGTAGTTTTAAACCATTGCTGTGTGGGTTTGAGTCTCTTGTTGTATAGGGTGTCTGTCCTTTTTCCTGAGGTCAATTCATGTTGTTTTCAGACAGAGCTGCAGGGTGTCTGGTTGGGAAGAATCTCTTCTTCTCTGAGGTATACAGTATGTATACAGTCTGCTACTGGCTTTAGTGGCATAAAGGAAAACCTAGACATTGAAGTTCAAGAAAAAATGATCCTTATAGTTATTGAATAGTCCAATGAATTGTAGTCAGTAACCCCTTTATATTTACATTTTAGTCATTTAGCAGACACTCTTATCCAGAGCGACTTACAGTAGTGAGTGCATATATTTTTGTACTGGTCCCTGGGGGAATCGAACCCACAACCCTGGCATTGCAAGCAGCATGCTCTACCAACTGAGCCACATGGGAATCCCTTACATTGTGGAAATGGGCAAATTGAAATGTTTCTAACAGAAGAACTATACAAATCATATGCATGACCATGATAGCAATTAAAAAAGAACACTTTGGACATTATGGGGAAATTATCAGACCAAAAGGTGAGGACACAACAGGTCACATGACACAAGACTGAATCCAAACATTACACTGTTGATTTGATGTGCATTTTACATGTACTGTACTTTTCACAGCATTTATTGATAATGAAATCTGAAAATACTCTGGATACATTCCGTAACATGATAAAAATATTTGGAGTAGGTGCAAGATGAGGGGGGAGAAACTATTAGAAGGGATTGAGTACGAGCTCTAACTGGAGTCTCCAAGTGGTCACACTTCTTCCAACTGTGTACAGTTCCTACGTCATGTTAATGCACCTTTATGACTCAAGGAAAGAGCCTTCAATGATAAGGGGCTTTTTTGAGCTCTCTTAGCTTTGCCATTGAGGAACTGAAACAAACACACTTGTAGTCTTTTGTTTGGAACACAGCCTTGCGTCCCCAGAATCACACAATTACTGTTGCTGTTTACGCAATCCCAAAAAGTTCCATTATAAATCGCAATCTGTGTCAAGTGGGCATCATTTGAAAGCTTTATTCTACTGCCAATGTGGAGACCATAAACGTTGACACTGGAAATGGAAATGTGAAGTGCACCTTTAGACTCATGGGTGTGTGGTTTGCTTGTATGACATCAATGCGATATTTATTATACTCCTCAACATCAGATCTGTCTGTTTGAGCTGTGTGCCAGTAGTTCCGACACCCATGTATACCCTACAAGACATGCCACGAGGTCTCTTTACAGTCCCCAAGTCTAGAACAGACTATGCGAGGCACACAGTACTACATGGGGCCATGACTGCATGAAACTCTATTCCACATCAAGTAACTGACGTAAGCAGTAAAATTACATTTAAAAAACAGATTAAAAAAAAACTTTATGGAACAGCGGGGACTGTGAAGCAAAACAAACATTGACACAGATACATACATGCACGCACACACACACAGGATAACATACACACTATACATACACATGGATTTAGTACTGTAGATATGTGGTAGTGGTGGAGTAGGGGCCTGAGGGCACACAGTGTGTTGTGAAATCTGTGAATGTATTGTAGTGTTTTAAAATTATATAAACTGCCTTCATTTTGCTGGACCCCAGGAAGAATAGCTGCTGCTTTGGCAGGAACTAATGGGGATCCATAATAAATACAAATCTCATCTTTCAGAACACATCGACTCCTCATGATTTAAAGCATTGTCCTCACTCCGACAACAACAAATGTGCAAAAGTGGCCCAATTAGCTGGAGGGATGGGAGCATCTTCTTGTTGAGCGCAGTCCTCAAGTTCAGAACGACTGTCAGTCAAAACCAATAGAGCTCTGACATAACTTATAGCATGTTACTGTACAGCCACTGCATTAGGCACTCATCAATTACAAAATCTGCCGTTTTCATCGCGTATATGGGATGACGGAAGCTCTGAGTTGAAAGGTTTAAATTGTCAGTTCGTGCACCTTGGTTTTACGGCACCACACGTAGCGACAGCGGCAGTGTTGTCAGATATAACCTTCTGTTAATTGGTGAGTGTGTGTTGGTACAGTGAGGAGACGCTCCATATGAGGAGACGTCTTCAGAGGGACACAGATTGGCCTACTTTACTCAAATCCTCATTGACCCAATTCAGAGCTTTGTGGAGCATCCTCCTCCACACACACACACAGACACACGCCTCTCCACCCTACACCCTGTTCCCCCCTCATGCACTCCCTCTCACACCCTCCCCACACCTCTTGTTGTTGTCTACAGAGCATGCTCTATTCCTATTGGCTGTGTGGCAGAGGTAAGGAATGGGAGGGTAGCTAGCCATTGTCTAATAACTACACAGTTAAAGGCGGTCTTTGTCACAGTGCTGTGAGAACCAGAATGGCCCCTCTAGCCAGCCGTCTCGACGGGCAACCAACTGGACAGACCGCCCCATAGGGTGCCACTGCTCTCTCACAGGCCATGATGGGCTGACCCTTATTATGCCCCACTAAAAGCCCTTCTCAGTTTTCCATTTACTGGACCTATAGTTAATCATCCGTTGACTCCATTGTATGTGGAGTGATAACATTGATTCCTCTAATTCAGAGCAGCACCACAGATATTGACATCAGCGAGATGCAAGACTTCGCTCTTACACAGTCTCACACAGCATCTGCGCATGTGCACGGGTTCGCTTTACGCTCTTCCAGGGTGGTAGTCACGGGACCAAAACAGAGAAGTCGAGCCTCGCGCTTCATTGCTCTTAGTTGTTGCGGAAATTGACCCACTATGCTGATTACTTTCTAAATCTACGTCATATCACAGTCTACCTTTTTAAAATGGTAGTTAAGCCTAGTTGCCGTGGTAGGCAGTTAAGGGTTAATGCAGCTCTAGATAGATAGTATGTGTATATAGTCTGTAGTGGTAGTTAAGGGTTAATGCAGCTCTAGATAGATAGTATGTGTATATAGTCTGTAGTGGTAGTTGAGGGTTAATGCAGCTCTAGATAGTGAGTATGTGTATATAGTCTGTAGTGGTAGTTGAGGGTTAAGTCTGGTTGCCGTGCACTGCTAGGCAGTATTATGTTCTGTAATGGTAGTTGGTCTTTTTTTGTATTTTATTAGGATCCCCATTAGCTGTTGCAATAGCAGCGGCTACTCTCCTGGGGCCGGATTCACAAAACCTTCTTAACAACCTCTTAAGGATCCGCCCCTTTTTTTTAAATTTTCGCCTGAAATGACATACCCAAATCTAACTGCATGTAGCTCTGGGCCTGAAGCAAGGATGTTCTTGGTACCATTTTGAAAGGAAACACTTTGAAGTTTGTGGAAATGTGAAAGGAATGTAGGAGAATATAACACAATAGATCTGGTAAAAGATAATACAAAGAAAAAACCAACCGTTCTTTTGTATTTTTTTTTGTACCGTCTTTGAAATGCAAGAGGGGCCATAATGTACTATTCCAGCCCAGGTGCAATATACATTCTGGCCACTAGATGGCAGCAGTGTATGTGAAAAGTTTTACACTGATCAAATGAACTATTGTATTTCTGTTCAAAATGTTGTATCAAGACTGGCCAAATGTTCAAAATTGTGCACTCTCCTCAAACACTGTAATAGCTACTGTAAATTGGACATTGCAGTTAGATTAACAAGAATTGAAGCTTTCTGCCAATAGCAGATATGTCTATATCCTGGGAAATTGTCTTGTTACTTGCAACATTTTTTTACATTTACATTTTAGTCATTTAGCAGACGCTCTTATCCAGAGCGACTTACAAATTGGTGCATTCACCTATAATATCCAGTGGAACAACCACTTTACAATAGTGCATCTAAATCTTTTATGTTAATCTCATTAACCTACGTTAGCTCAACCATCCCGTGGAAGGGACACCGACCCCGAAGAAGTTTTAAGAAGAAATTTCTTAACTGCCATTTTTTCCTTAACTATAGACTTAAGAAGAAAGTTAAGCAAAGTTGCTATTCCTTAATAAAGTTATTGGAAATGTTCTTAAGGGTTTTCCTAAGTTTCTTCCTAAGAAAAAAGGGAAGAATAAATAGGATTCTTGAAAATAATGCTTTAACTTTAGGACAGCTAAACTCTTGTCTTGAGATAAATGGATACTTTTGTAACCATGAACATTTTCTTGCGCTGCAGACACAGTTGGCTACCGGATATTT
The DNA here is from genome assembly GCF_965601325.2 of Salmo salar. Lineage (NCBI taxonomy): Eukaryota > Metazoa > Chordata > Actinopteri > Salmoniformes > Salmonidae > Salmo > Salmo salar. Next base: position 98,591,381 of record NC_138303.1, on the reverse strand, counting down.
AAATACAGAAAGAATACAAATTATACACGCATTATCTAGCTAGCTAGTAATTAACAATATATTACAGTATTCTAGAAGTGTTAAACAGCTAGCGCTATCTCATCAATTTGCAAAGAAGAACTTGGCTGACTTAGCTAACGACGTTAACGTTAGCTAATGTTGGCTATAATGTCTTTACATGTTAGCTAGTTAACGTAGCTAACTAACTTACTGGTCGCACAGTCCCTCTACCACCATCTCTATGATGGACGACACCTTCTCCTCCATCTGGTCCACATGAATGGTCTCTCAACTCTCTTCTTAGTAGCTGACTTGATGTCGAACCACTTATTTTTTACGGCCATACCCCCGATGGCATAGACCGACTCGGCCACTCTCGCCCGTCCTTTCTTTTTGGTCTCTGCAGTGACCCCGCAGTTATCAAGTCTCCCCAACATCAACCTTTTCCTGGCTGCTATTTCCTCCACCATGACTTCAATCTCTTTTTATGCATTTTTGATTTTGATATAGCTAGTCAGATGGCTATAATGTGTGAAAAATAACCACAAAAAAAAAAGTGCCTTCCCTGTCACAGGCTTATTTATTGGTTTCAAGCACGTCACTATTGTCAATGCTACATAAGGAGATATTTGCGAAGATCTTAAAGATATTTACAAATTCCTAAGAACATTTTGAGGAATTGCATTTACGAACTCTTATGAACTTCCTATTTTTTTCCTTAAACTTCTTACGTTTTTTTCATAAGTAATGTTTCGTGAATCCGGCCCCTGGGGTCCATATGAAACTTGACATAATACAGAACATTTAATAGACGAGCTCAAGGACAGAACTACATAAAACATTTTTTAAAGGCACATGTAACCTACATATCAATGCATACACACAAACTATCTAGGTCAAAAAGGGGAGAGGCGTTGTGCTGTGAGGTGTTGCTTTATCTGTTTTTTTTAAACCAGGTTTGCTGTTCACTTGAGCTATATGAGATGGAACAGAGTTCCATGCAATAATGGCTCTATATGATATTGTACACTTTCTTGAATTTGTTCTGGATTTGGGGACTGTGAAAAGACCCCTGGTGGCATGTCTGGTGGGTGTGTGTGTCAGAGCGTTGACTATGCAAACATTTTGGGATTTTCAACACATCAATGTTTCTTATGAAAAGAAGTGATGCAGTCAGTCTCTACTCAACTCTTAGCAAAGAGAGACTGGCATACATAGTATTAATATCAGCCCCCTGATTTTACAAATCAAAATCAAATCACATTTTATTGGTCACATACACGTGTTTAGCAGATGTTATTGCAGGTGGAGCGAAATGCTTGTGCTTCTAGCTCCGACAGTGCAGTAATACCTAACAGTTTCACAACATATACCGTTTAAGTCGGAAGTTTACATACACCTTAGCCAAATACATTTAAACTCAGTTTTTCACAATTCCTGACATTTAATCATAGTAAAAATTCCCTGTCTTAGGTCAGTTAGGATCACCACTTTATTTTAAGAATGTGAAATGTCAGAATACTAGTAGAGAGATTTATTTCAGCTATTATTTCTTTCATCACATTCCCAGTGGGTCCGAAGTTTACATACAGTCAATTAGTATTTTGTAGCATTGCCTTTAAATTGTTTAACTTGGGTCACACGTTTTGGGTAGCCTTCCACAAGCTTCCAACAATACATTTTGTGAATATTTGGCCCATTCCTCCTGACAGAGCTTGTGTAACTGAGTCAGGTTTGTAGGCCTCCTTGCTCGGACATGCTTTTTCAGTTCTGCCCACATTTTCTATAGGATTGAGGTCAGAGCTTTGTGATGGCCACTCCAATACCTTGACTTTGTTGTCCTTAAGCCATTTTGCCACAACTTTGGAAGTATGCTTGGGGTTATTGTCCATTTGGAAGACCCATTTGTGACCAAGCTTTAACTTCCTGACTGATGTCTTGAGATGTTGCTTCAATATATCCACATCATTTTCCATCCTCATGATGCCATCTATTTTGTGTAGTGCACCAGTCCTTCCTGCAGCAAAGCACCCCCACAACATGATGCTGCCACCCCCGTGCTTCGCGGTTGGAATGGTGTTCTTCGGCTTGCAAGCTTCCCCTTTTTTCCTCCAAACATAACGATGGTCATTATGACCAAACAGTTCTATTTTTGTTTCATCAGACCAGAGGACATTTCTCCAAAAAGTACAATCTTTGTCCCCATGTGCAGTTGCAAACTGTAGTCTGGCTTTTTTATGGCGGTTTTGGAGCAGTGGCTTCTTCCTTGTTGAGCGGCCTTTCAGGTTATGTCGATATAGGACTCGCTTTACTGTGGATATAAATACTTTTGTACCCGTTTCCTCCAGTATCTTCACAAGGTCCTTTGCTGTTGTTCTGGGATTGATTTGCACTTTTTGCACCAAAATACGTTAATCTCTAGGAGACAGAACGCGTCTCCTTCCTGAGCGGTATGACGGCTGCATGGTCACATGGTGTTTATACTTGGGTACTATTGTTTGTACAGATGAGCGCGGTACCTTCAGGCGTTTTGAAATTGCTCCAAAGGATGAACCAGACTTGTGGAGGTCTTGGCTGATTTCTTTTGATTTTCCCATGATGTCAAGCAAAGAGGCACTGAGTTTGAAGGTAGGCCTTGAAATACATCCACAGGTACACCTCCAATTGACTCAAATTTTGTCAATTAGCCTATCAGAAGGTTCTAATGCCAGGACATCATTTTCTGGAATTTTCCAAGCTGTTTAAAGGCACAGTCAACTTAGTGTATGTAAACTTCTGACCCACTGGAATTGTGATACAGTGAATTATAAGTGAAATAATCTGTCTGTAAACAATTATTGGAAAAATTACTTGTCATGCACAAAGTAGATGTCCTAACCGACTTGCCAAAACTATAGTTTGTTAACAAGAAATTTGTGGAGTGGTTGAAAAACGAGTTTTCATGACTTCAACCTAAGTGTATGTAAACTTCTGACTTCAACTGTATACAACTTACATTTCTGACCCACTGGAATTGTGATACAGTGAATTATAAGTTAAATAATCTGTCTGTAAACAATTATTGGAAAAATGACTTGTGTAACTGATGTGAAATGACTAGCTAGTTAGTGGGTTGCGAGCTAATAGTGTTTCAATCGGTGACGTCACTCGCTTTGTGGAGTTGAAAAACACATAAAGCTAAGTAAGGAATGGATTAAGATATATATATATATACCGACACACACACGTCAGAGCGGCATTGGACTAAGATACAGTGGTATAATATAGAGTACAATATATACATATGAGATGGGTGATGCAACATTTACAAACAATTAAAGTGACTAAGATACCGTAGAATAGTATAGAGTACAGTTTACACACATGAGACGAGTAATGTGGGGGCGGCAGGTAGCCTAGTGGTTAGAGCGTTGGACTTGTAACCAAAAGGTTGCAAGATCGAATCCCCGAGCTGACAAGGTGAAAATCTGTCATTCTGCCCCTAAACAAGGCCGTTAACTCACTGTTCCTAGGCCATCATTGAAAATAAGAATTTGTTCTTAACTGACTTGCCTAGTTAAATAATAGAAAAAAAACGATGATACGGAGACATTATTAAAGTGGCAAGTGTTTCATTTCCGTGATTCATAATCTATGTCTATAGGCATAGATTAGGTGCTAGAGATTACTGTTTAACAGTCATAGAGTGCACTACAGTATATACATATGAAATGGGTGATCCAATATGTAAACACAATTTACAAGTGACTAAGATACCATAGAATAGTTTGGAGTGCAGTTTATACATATGAGATGAGTAATGGTAGATACGGAACATTATTACAGTGGCTAGTGATCCATTTCTAAAAGTGGCCAGTGACTCCTATCGGTTTAGAAGCAGCCGCCCCTGATGTGCTAGTGTGTCTGATGGCCTTGAGATAGAAGCTGTTTTTCAGTCTCTTGGCCCCAGCTTTGATGCACCTGTACTGACCTCGCCTTCTGGATGATAACGGGGCGAACAGCCAGTGGCTTGGGTGGTTGACGTCCTTGATGATCTTTTGGCATTCCTATGGCTTAGAGTGCTGTAGGTGTCCAGGAGGGCGGGAAGTTTGTCCCCGGTAATGCGTTGGGCAGATCGCACCACCCTCTGGAGAGCTTTGCGGTTGTGGACGGTGCAGTGGCCATACCAGGTGGTGATACAGCCCGACAGGATGCTCTCAATTGTGCATCTGTAAAAGTTTGTGGGTTTTAGGTTTTAAGCCACATTTCTTTAGCCTCCTGAGGTTGAAGAGGTGCTGTTGCGCCTTCTTCATCACACTGTCTGTGTGGGTGGACCATTTCAGCTTGTCAGTGATGTGTACGCCAAGGAACTTGAAACTTTCCACCTTCTCCTCTGTGGTCCCACCGATGTGGATAGAGGGGTGCTCCCTCTGCTGTTTCCTGAAGTCCATGATCATCTCCTTTTGTTTTGTTTACATTGAGTGAGAGGTTATTTTCCTGGCACCACACTCCCAGAGCCCTCAGCTCCTCCCTGAAGGCTGTCTCATCGTTGTTGGTAATCAAGCCTACTACTGTTGTGTCGTCTGCAAACTTGATGATTTAAGTTGGAGGCGTGCTTGGCCACGCAGTCATGGGTGAACAGGGAGTACAGGCGGGGGCTGAGCACGCACCCTTGTGGGGCCCCAGTGTTGAGGATCAGCAACGAGGTGTTGTTTCCTACCTTCACCGCCTGGGGGCGACCCGTCAGGAAGTCCAGGATCCAGCTGCACAGGGCAGGGTTCAGTCCCAGGGCCTCGAGCTTGATGAGCTTGGAGGGTACTATGGTGTTGATGGCTGAGCTATAGTCAATGAACAGCATTCTTACATAGTTATGCCGCTTGTCCAGATGGGACAGGGCAGTGTGGTGGTGATTGCATCGTCTGTGGATCTATTGGGGCGGTAAGCAAATTGAAGAGGGTCTAGGGTGGCAGGTAAGGTGGAAGTAAAATGAACTATTCTCTCAAAGCACTTCATGATGACAGAGGTGAGTGATAAGGGGCGATTAGTCATTTAGTTCAGTTACCTTTTCTTTCTTGGGTACCGGGACAATGGTGGCCATCTTGAAGCATGTGGGGACAACAGACTGGGATAGGGAGAGATTGACTATATCTGTGAACACACCAGCAAGCTGGTCTGCGCATTGCGCATATAATGAAGAGCAAGTCGTGCCACTCTGTTCTGGGCCAGCTGCAGCTTAACTAGGTCTTTCCTTGCAGCACTGGACCACACGACTGGACAATAATCAAGATTAGACAAAACTAGAGCCTGCGGAACTTGCTTTTTGGAGTGTGGTGTAAAAAAAAGCAGAGCATCTCTTTATTACGGACAGACCTCTCCCCATCTTTAAAACCATTGAATCTATATGTTTAGACCATGACAGTTTACAATCTAAGGTAACACCAAGTAATTTAGTCTCCTCAACTTGTTCAACAGCCACACCATTCATTACCAGATTCAGCTGAGGTCTAGAACTTAGGGAATGATTTGTACCAAATAAATGCTCTTAGTTTTAGAGATGTTCAGGACCAGTTTATTACTGTCCACCCATTCCAAAACAGACTGCAACTCTTTGTTAAGGGTTTCAGTGACTTCCTTAGCTGTCGTTGCTGATGCTTATATGGTTGAATCATCAGCATACATGGACACACATGCTTTGTTTATTGCCAGTGGCAGATCATTGGTAAAAATAGAAAAGAGTAGAGTCTAGAGAGCTGCCCTGCGGTACACCACACTTTACATGTTTGACATTAGAGAAGCTTCCATTGAAGATAACCCTTTGAGTTCTATTAGATAGATATCTCTGAATCCATGATATGGCAGAGGTTGAAAAGCCGTAAAACAAGTTTTTTTTTCACCAACAAGTTATGGTCAATAATATCAAAGGCTGCACTAAAATGTAACAGTACAGCTCCCACAATCTTCTTATTCAAAAAATTTTTCAACCAATCATCAGTCATTTGTGTCAGTGCAGTACATGCTGAGTGCCCTTCTCTATAAGCATGCTGAAAGTCTGTTGTTAATTTGTTTACAGAGAAATAGCATTGTATTTGGTCAAACACCATTTTTTCCCAAAAGTTTGCTAAGAGCTGGCAGCAAGCTTATAGGTCTGCTGTTAGAACCAGTAAAGGCCGCTTTACCACTTTTGGGTAGCGGAATGACTTTGTCTTCCCTCTAGACCTGAGGACAACACTTTCCTCTAGGCTCAGATTAAATATATGACAGATAGGAGTGGCCATAGAGTCATCCTCAGTAGTTTTCCATCTAAGTTGTCAATGCCAGGAGGTTTATCATTATTGATTGATAACAATAATGTTTCCACCTCTCCCACATTAACTTTCCAAAATTCAAACTTGCAATGCTTTTCTTCATGATTATTTTTTTATGCATAAATACGATGGCTCGTTCGTTGGCATTTCCTGCCTAAGGTTTGCCAAATATAAATAATTGGCAACATCAAATGATTGTGATGAATAAGCCATCTGATTCGATAAAAGATGGAGTTGAATTAGTCTTTCTGCCTATAATTTAAAGTACTCAATTATTTTTCCATCGTTCTTTATATCATTGAACTTTGCTTCATAATACAGTTTCTTCTTTTTTCTTGTTGAGTTTAGTCACATTTCTCAATTTGCAGTAAGTCAGCCAGTCAGATGTGCAGCCAAACTTATTAGCCACTCCTTTTGCCCCATCTCTTTCAACTATACAGTTTTTCAATTCCTCATCAATCCACGGAGCCTTAAGAAACTGACTGTTAGAACTCTTAACAGGTGCATGTTTATCAATAATTGGAAGAAGCAATTTCATAAATTCATCAAGTGCAGCATCTGGATGCTCCTTATTAATCACATCAGAACAACAAATATTTTTAACATCCACATGAGTCACAGCTAAATATTTTGTATGATATCTTATACACTATTTCAGGCCCAACTGTTGGAACTTTGTGGCATTCCTGGGTATAGTCACAATATTGTGATCACTGCATCCAATGGGTACGGATACAGCTTTAGAACAAAGTTTTACAGTATTAATAAAAATGTGATTATACATGTGGATGATCTTGTTCCTGTAGTGTTGGTAAAAACCCTGGTAGGTTGATTAATAACCTGAACCAGATTACAGGCACTGGTTACAGTGAGAAGCTTTCTCTTGCGCGGACAGCTTGATGAAAACCAGTCAATATTCAGGTCCCCAAGAAAGTAGACCTTCTCTGTTTACATCACATGCACTATCAACTATTTCACACATATTATTTAGATACTGACTGTTAGCACTTGGTGGCCTATAGCAACACCCCAAATGATAAGGCTTTAGATGTGCCAGGTGAACCTGCAACCACAACACTTCAATAACACTTGACATAACATCTTCTCTAAGCATTACAGGGATATGGTTCTGAATATATATATATATATATATATATCACACACACACACACAGCAGCACCTCCCCATATGCATTTCTGTCTCTTTGATGGATGTAATATCCTTGTATTGCTACTGCTGTATCATCAAATGCAGGAGCAAGTTAATGATTTCATGAACCTTATTTCTAAGGCTACATATATTAATATGGGCTGTTTTCAGCCCTTTCCTGGGTAGCTTATCAGAGATGGACATAATACTGAAAAGAGCAAACCAAGCAAGAGAAAAATATATACATTCAGCAGTCCATTAATCAATTGGTGTGTGTGTGTGTGTGTGTGTGTGTGTGTGTGTGTGTGTGTGTGTGTGTGTGTGTGTGTGTGTGTGTGTGTGTGTGCTGCGGGTTTGAAGCTACGAACCCATAGGCTTGGCTTTCTCATTCCTTCCAGGCTTTTGGGAGGGAGGGTGGACAATGAGCCTGTCATAGCAGATGTAAGCAATGTCCCCACGCGCTCTGGCAGCTTTCATGGCTGGGATCAGTTCTTTCCTCTTCTGGCGGACAGCTTCAGGATAGTCCTCAATCTCCCTGTGGTCCATCTTCAATTTTTCAGAGAGAATTTCCTTCACTTTGTCCTCAGACTCCGTCCAGGTCTCACGTTGAGATTCTGCAATTCCGTCCACAAACATGTTGTTCCGCCTTGATTGTCCCTTGAGATAACAATGACGGATAAATCCGACTTCATGGATTCACACACAGAACTGATGTCCTCTCTCAATGACTTACAGATTGTTGTCCTCTTGCCGTTCTCCTGTTTCAACTCATCGAGCTGACCCTGGGAGAACTACATACTGTTCTTCAGGTCCTGGACCTCTCTGGTCAGGTCGTCCATTCTTTTATTAGTTGACTCCACCAGTATTTGGACAAAACACTTGAAGCTATTTTCTTGTTGTTGTAAAAACTGCTTGTAGAACTCTTTTGTTCTTTTAAAAGACACTTCACGTGTGGTAGAGTCACACCACTGTCCTCAACGGGACTCCCGCCGGCTTTGGTCTTTGTCATTGTAGCTAGCAACGTATGTTTCGCTGTTACTCCTCGCAGTTCCAGACAGGGCAGGTCACAAGATTGAAAACAACAAACAGCAGGGATCTAGACAGCCACAAACCTGGGACAATCCCCGGTCCCAGCCACAAAGGCTAACCGTGTCACAGGCTGCGTTCAAGCCCTGCTAGCTTGATATGCAGCTAGCAGCTAGGCTAGCCGCAACGCCAAATAGTTTCTCAGACCTGTCCTTGGTCGGCAGGATCATTGAATAGAGAGTAGCAGTCCCAGCAACTGATGCCAAGCCTATCAGAAGCTTCCAAAGCCATGACATCATTTTCTGGAATTTTCCAAGCTGTTTAAAGGCACAGTCAACTTAGTGGATGTGAATTTCTGACCCACTGGAATTGTGATTCGGTGAATTATAAGTGAAATAATCTGTCTCTAAACAATTGTTGGAAAAATTACTTTTGTCATGCTCAAATTAGATGTCTAACCGACTTGCCAAAACAATAGTTTGTTAACAAGAAATTTGTGGAGTGGTTGAAAAGCAAGTTTTAATGACTCCAACCTAAGTGTATGTAAACTTCCGACTTCAACTGTAATAGCACTGGAATGATCTAATTAACAGACATTATGCCACTTTGGAGAGGTTTAGGGACACTTGGAAACATCCCGAGACCACACCCGACACCGTTTACTAAAACATCTGCCCATTTCTAAACTCAGCAAAAAAAGAGATGCCCATTTTTCAGGACCCTGTCTTTCAAAGATAATTCGTAAAAATACAAATAACTTCACAGATCTTCATTGTAAAGGGTTTAAACACTGTTTCCAATGCTTGTTCATTGAACCATAAACAATTTATGAACATGCACCTGTGGAACGGTCGTTAAGACACTAACAGCTTACAGACGGTAAGCAATTAAGGTCATAGTTATGAAAACTTAGCACACTAAAGAGGCATTTCTACTGACTCTGAAAAACACAAAATAAAGATGCCCAGGGTCCCTGCTCATCTGTGTGAACGTGCCTTAGGCAAGCTGCAAGGAGGCATGAGGACTGCAGATGTGGCCAGGGCAATGAATTGCAATGTCCGTACTGCGAGACGCCTAAGACAGCGCTACAGGGAGACAGGACGGACAGCTGATCGTCCTCGCAGTGGCAGACCACGTGTAACAACACCTGCACAGGATCGGTACATCCGAACATCACACCTTCGGGACAAGTACAGGAAGGCAACAACAACTGTCCGAGTTACACCAGGAATACACAATCCCTCCATCAGTGCTCAGACTGTCTGCAATAGGCTGAGAGAGGCTGGACTGAGGGCTTGTAGGCCTGTAAGGCAGGTCCTCACCAGACATCACCGGCAACAGCGTCGCCTATGGGCACAAACCCACCGTCGCTGGACCAGACAGGACTGGCAAAAAGTGCTCTTCACTGACGAGTCGTGGTTTTGTCTCACCAGGGGTGATGGTCAGATTCGTGTTTATCGTCGAAGGAATGAGCGTTACACCGAGGCCTGTACTCTGGAGTGGGATCGATTTGGAGGTGGAGGGTCCGTCATGGTCTGGGGCGGTGTGTCACAGCGTCATCGGACTGAGCTTGTTGTCATTGCAGGCAATCTCAACACTGTGTGTTACAGGGAAGACATCCTCCTCCCTCATGTGGTACCCTTCCTGCAGGCTCATCCTGACATGACTTTCTAGCATGACAATGCCCCCAGTCATACCATACTGCTCGTTCTGTGCGTGATTTCCTGCAAGACAGGAATGTCAGTGTTCTGCCATGGCCAGTGAAGAGCCTGGATCTCAATCCCATTGAGCACGTCTGGGACCTGTTGGATCGGAGGCTGAGGGCTAGGGCCGTTCCCCCCCAGAAATGTCTGGGAACTTGCAGGGGCCCTGGTGGAAGAGTGGGGTAACATCTCACAGCAAGAACTGGCAAATCTGGTGCAGTCCATGAGAAGGAGATGCACTGCAGTACTTGATGCAGCTGTTGGCCACACCAGATACTGTTACTTTCTTTGACCCCCCCCCCCCCCCCCCTTTGTTCAGGGACACATTATTCAATTTCTGTTAGTCACATGTCTGTGGAACTTGTTCAGTTTATGTCTCAGTTGTTGAATCTTGTTATGTTCATACAAATATTTACATATGTTAAGTTTGCTGAAATAAACTCAGTTGACAGTAAGAGGTTTCTTTTTTTGCTGAGTTTAGTTAGGTGTGTCAATCCCATTTCTATTTCCTGATATTGTTCACATGTTGTGGAAGCCATCTGATGTGTTTCCAGCTCTTGGCTTCAGTAATTCACTTTTAACTTGTCAGTCAAATATAACTTTCAAAATAAAAAAAACAAAGAGTTGTTTTGTGTGTGCTTGATCTTGTGTTTTCTGAACTATGCAACTCTTATCGATCTTCTGATAATTTCCTCATAATCTCCCAGATATCATCTTTCCAAATATACCAAGTTTTGGCATGTCAGAATCATGTAATCACACATGAATAGCATTTACTTTTGGGTGTGTCTATTTAGGCAGCAATCTACATTTTGCTATTACATCTAAGAGGTTAAGGGTTAAGTCTGGTAGCCGCTCAGCGCTAGGCAGTATTATGGTCTGTAGTGGTAGTTAAGGGTTGTCTCGTTGTTTTGGTAAGTAAGGGTTAAGTCTGGTTGTCGTGCAGCGCTAAGCAGTATTATGCAAGCTACAGAGCAGAAGAGGGGAAGTGCATTACAGAATGCTGAGCTCAGGGCTCTGGCACGTCGCCAAATATCTCTACACACACTCAGCTGAGGGCTTTCCAAGCTTCCCACCAGCCCAGCAGTCTCCTCCCCTGTTTTGGAGTTCTCTCTGCCTCTCCCTTCTCTTTCTCCCTCCTCCCTCTCTCTCTTTCCCTTCCTCTTCTCTGACGTCAGTAGTTCAGCTGTGGGCCATGCATGACCTGGGTTGGGCCATATAATACAGGGGAGTGCCCTCAGTGTTAGTGTGTGTGTGAACTAGTACATTAGCAAGCAACTGCCAACCGGGGGATGTACTTACGCAAGCGTGTGTGTAAAAGGTGATCCCCTGTGTCGTTGTGTCAGCTGGTTGGTAGGAAGGAAATGGAGGAGTGAAAGGAGGGGTTTTCCCTCTTTCTCTCTCCTCTCGCCTATACCTCTCTCTTTGCTCGCTGCTCTCTTTGTCACTCACCCTCTCTCTCCCCCGTCTTCTGTTAGTCACGTGTGAGTTTCCTGTATTTTGATTGAGCAAAAGCCTGTCGCGTAGCGAAACGTGTGTGTGTGTGTGTGTGTGTGTGCTGTCTCCCAAACCTCCCCTGTGACAGTTATTGAATTCTTATAAAATCTATCTCAGACCAAAGGACTATTTGTCCCCTGCTTAAGCACAGATTTTTTTTTTTCATCCACACCGTTTCTGACAGGTGTAGAAAATCGAGTACACAGCCATTAATCTCCATAGACAAACATTGGCAGTAAAATGGCCTTACTGAAGACCTCAGTGACTTTCAACGTGACACCGTCATAGGATGCCACCTTTCCAACAAGTCAGTTCATAAAATTTCTGCCCTGCTGGAGCTGCCCCGGTCAACTGTAAGTGCTGTTATTGTGAAGTGGAATTGTCTAGGAGCAACAACAGCTCAGCCGCGAAGTGGTAGGCCACACAAGCTCACAGAACGGGACAGCTGAAGCGTGTAGCGTGTAAAAAAACAACTCACTACCGAGTTCCAAACTGTCTCTGGAAGCAACATCAGCACAAGAACTGTTCGTTGGGAGCTTCATGAAATGGGTTTCCGTGGCCAAGCAGCTGCACACAAGCCTAAGATCACCAAATGCAATACCAAGTGTCGACTGGAGTTGTGTGAAGCTCGCCGCCATTGGACTGTGGATCAGTGGAAGCGCGTTCTCTGGAGTGATGAATCGCACTTCACCATCTGGCAGTCTGAAGGATGAATCTGGGATTGGCGGATGCCAGGAGAACGCTACCCACACGAATGCATAGTGCCAACTGTAAAGTTTGGTGGAGGAGGAATAATGGTCTGGGGCTGTTTTTCATGGTTCAGGCTAGGCCCCTTAGTGCCAGTGAAGGGAAATCTCAACTCTACATCAAACAATGACATCCTAGACGATTCTGTGCTTCCAACTTTCTGGCCCAACTTGGGGAAGGCCCTTTCCTGTTTCAACAAAGCAATGACCCCGTGCACAAAGCGAGGTCCATACTGGAATGGTTTGTCATGATCGGTGTGGAAGAACTTGACTGGCCCGCACAGACCTCTGACCTCAACACCATCGAACACATTTGGGATTAATTGGAACGCCGACTGCGAGCCAGGCTTAATCACCCAACATCAGTGCCCGACCTCACTAATGCTGTTGTGGCTGAACGGAAGCAAGTCCCTGCAGCAATGTTCCAACATCTAGTGGAAATCCTTCCCAGAAAAGTGGAGGCTGTTATAGCAGCAAAGGGGGACCAACTCCATATTAATGCCCATAATAATGTTCGATAAGCAGGTGTCCACATACTTTTGGTTATGTTGTGTAGATACACCATTTCAGCCCATCAATATCAGGCTCACAGAGGATTCTCGGGAGACAGTCAGGAAAAGTAGCAATGTGACAGATTAGCATATCATAGTGGGGAGAACCTGATCCAGAGCCTCCAGTACTGGGTAGCAGAACCTCTCCTCCTGTGTCTATGTGTGTGTACTTTGAGAAAGCCCAAAATAAAATGGATACCTTTGTTTGGACTTCCCCTTTCTCCTCAAGCCAAAAGACTGCTAAATAGTTAGTCGGGTAGCTATTTCGGGGACTGAGTGGCGCAGCAATGTAAGGCACTGCATCGCAGTGCCAGAGGTGTCACTACAGACCCGGGTTCGATCCCGGGCTGTATCACAACCAGCCATGATTGGTGGTCCCACAGAGCAGCGCACAATTGGCCCAGCGTCGTCCGGGTTAGGGGAGGGCTTGGCCAGAGCAGGCTGTCATTGTAATTAAGAATTTGTTCTTAACTGACTTGCCTAGTTAAATAAAGATTCAGTTAAATATGTTTATTTTATTATCTCCATTGAACCCCCCCCCCTTTGCACCAAATCTTTGGACTCATCACATACGCTGCTGCTACTGTTTATTATCTATAATGTTGCCTAGTCACTTTACCCCTACCTAATGTGTACATACAGTATCTACCTCGGTTACCTCGTACCCCTGCACATTGACTCGGTACTGGTACCCCGTGTAGAGCCAAGTTATCGTTACTCATTGTGTTTTTTCCCCCTTGTGTTATTATCTTTCTTTTCTCTGTTGTTTACGAAAAATGAGGTTTAAATACAGTGGAGGGAACACAGCTGTAGCAGTAAAGAGCTTGTACATTATGTGAATTTGTTATTTTACTGTTGGGGCTATGATTTTCTTATTTTGTGCAGATCTGTGATGTCAACAGAAGGAAACCTGAATTCAGACTTTGAGCAGGATGTTTTTGAGAAGAGATGTACTCAGTAAATGTAGCCTACTTGCGTATCAGTTTGCACAATATCATCCCTTTTTAAATCCTCTCTAACATGGCCGTTTAGAGCCAACTGATTTGATCCCAGGCCCAACCAGACAGGATATATGGCTGCCATTTTGAGGGCCTCTCAGTGATGTCTGTATTACGCCTGTGGTTTTCAGAGGGCTGCTACGTTATCGGCAGGAAAGGGCTTCCTCCCAGACATTTTCCCACAAGTCCTGGCTGTCGGTGTGGATTTCAGAGGCCTGCTACGTTATCGGCAGGAAAGGGCTTCCTCCCAGACATTTTCCCAAAAGTCCTGGCTGTTGGTGTGGTTAGCGGGGGGGGGGGGAACTAATGAGTGACCTCTTAGCCAGAGAATGTCATGTTTACAGAAAATAGGTGTGTGGGTGGGGGGATCATGCGTGAGTGAGTGACGGCTGAGCTCTGTTACATTAGGAGGGCATCACTCGTTACACTGAGGGACTCTAGAGATCAGCAGTTTAACATTTTCCCCAGAGAGAGAAAGAAGAGATATGTTCCCCTCTCTTCGCTTCAGGGACTGCTCTTTCTTTCCCCCCCTTACCATTATAATCTGACTAGTAGCTAGCTGGTACAGTGGGTCTTCTGCACGTATAGGATGCTGAGCCACACACCCACAGGTTAATGACAACAACATGAATGCCATTGGGGTGTTCAAATATTCCGAACATGACTTTGTTACGCACTTCTGTGTTAATCTATTAGGCTACATGAATACAATTTGATTGACTTCCTGATTGATTGACTGACTGATCGTCTAATGGTTCTCCTCTTTTCTTTCTCAGGGTTCCACCTCAGCGGAACGGTAACAGAACCGGCCACGCCGTCGGAATCCGAGCTCGTCTGCAGCGTGAGTGTCAGCTTCGACCGCTGCAAGATCACCGCGGTCACATGCAGCTGTGGCAACAAGGACATCTTCTACTGCGCGCATGTGGTAGCGCTGGCCCTGTACCGCGTACGGAAGCCCGAGCAGGTCAAACTGCACCTGCCCATCTCAGAGACACTGTTCCAGATGAACAGAGACCAGCTGCAGAAATTTGTTCAGTACCTGATAACAGTACACCACACGGAGGTGCTGCCCACTGCTCAGAAACTAGCTGATGAGATTCTGTCAACAAACTCTGAGATCAACCAGGTCCATGGTGAGTGGGGTGGGTTGGTTGGTTGGTTGTGTGTGTGTGTGTGTGTGTGTGTGTGTGTGTGTGTGTGTGTGTGTGTGTGTGTGTGTGTGTGTGTGTGTGTGTGTGTGTGTGTGTGTGTGTGTGTGTGTGTGTGTGTGTGTGTGTGTGTGTGTGTGTGTTTCTGGAATAGATTTCCCCCTGGCTGATATGATTGGCTGGCTCCAGTGAATCCCTACCAGATATGATTGCAAACTTGACTTACATTGAATGAAGCTGCAGCAATGTGGTGCTTTCAGAGCAGGGCAGTGAAGAGAAAAAGAAAGATGTAATTGTAACCAAAAAATGACCTAAATTAACACATTATTTTAGTAAAAAGACAGGTGCTGCTGATAATACTGCAATCGTCAAGGCAGAGATCATGTACACTATGTGGACACCTGCTCGTTGAACATCTCATTCCCAAATCATGGGCATTAATATGGATTTGGTCCCCCCTTTGCTGCTATAACAGCTTGTACTCTTCTGGGAAGGCTTTCTACTAGATCTTGGAACATTGCTGCAGGGACTTGCTTCCGTTCAGCCACAAGCATTAGTGAGGTTGGGCACTGATGTTGGGTGATTAGGCCTGGCTCGCAGTCGGCAATCCAATTAATCCAAAAGGTGTTTGATGGGGTTGAGGTCAGGGCTCTGTGCAGGCCAATCAAGTTCAGGAAAGGGCCTTCCCCAAACTGTTGCCACAAAGTTGGAAGCACAGAATTGTCTAGAATGCCAGACCATTATTCCTCCTCCACCAAACTTTACAGTTGGGAATATGCATTCGGGCAGGTAGCGTTCTCCTGGCATCTGCCAAACCCAGATTTGTCCGTTGGACTGCCAGATGATTAAGCGTGATTCATCACTCCAGAGAACGTGTTTCCACTGCTCCAGAGTCCAATGGTGGCGAGCTTTACACCACTCCAGCTGACGCTTTGCATTGCGAATGGTGATCGTAGGCTTGTGTGTGGCTGCTTGGCCATGGAAACTCATTCCATGAAGCTCCCGACAAACAGTTCTTGCGCTGATGTTGTTTCCAGAGGCAGTTTGTAATTTGGTAGTGGGTGTAGCAGCCAAGGACAGACTATTTTTACGAGCTACCCCCTTCAGCACGTTTGTATTTCTAGTCCCATGTGGCTCAGTTGGTAGAGCGTGGTGCTTGCAAAGCCAGGGTTGTGGGTTCGATTCCCATGGGGGAATTCCCCAAAGTATGAAAATGTATGCACTCACTACTGTAAGTTGCTTGTCTACTAAATTGCTAAAATGTTAAAAATGTAAATATATAGTGTGTGTAGCCCATGTATCTGATGCTCTCTGGACTCTTTTTGGCCAGACAGAATCAGATACATGACCTACATATAGTAAGACAGAGGGGCACTGTTTCGCTAGCTTGGATGCTTTCTCTGGTGAGATGGTTTCAGCCACTTGATGTGATGATACTTTACTTAAGCTGGTGTCATATGAGGGCTATTTTCATCTTGTTTGGTTTTTGTTTGTCTGAGAGAGCCCAATGCTTTCGCTGAGACATGGAAAATCATTCAATCTAAATAATGAGCTGTGTGTGTGAGACTAACCTCTCTCTGTCTCCATGTGTGTAGGGGCCCCAGACCCCACGGCAGGGGCCAGTGTAGATGATGAGAACTGTTGGCACCTGGATGAGGAGCAGGTCCAGGAGCAGGTGAAACTCTTCCTTTCACAGGGAGGATACCATGGCTCTGGGAAACAACTCAACCTGCTGTTCAGCAAGGTAACACACACACACACACACACACACACACACACACACACACACACACACACAAACAAACACAGCCCTTGTCTCTTTGCTGACCTCTCCCCCCCCCGCTCTCTCCCCCTCTCCCTCCCTCTCTCCTCTAGGTGAGAGAGATGTTGAAGATGCGTGACTCCAACGGTGCCAGGATGTTAACGCTGATCACAGAACAGTTTATGGGCGACCCTCGTCTGGCACTGTGGAGACAACAGGGAACCACCATGACCGACAAATACAGACAGCTGTGGGATGAGCTAGGTAAGAGGCAATGCACAACACACACACACACACACACACACACACACACACACACACACACACACACACACACACACACACACACACACACACACACACACACACACACACACACACACACACACACAAGGACCGACATCACTTGGAAGAACTAGGCGCTGAAGAGAATACACATGCACACATATGAGTGTCGTTGTGAACCTGGTACTGTTTGATTCTGTGTTGGTCAGTGGTGTTAGACCTACAGTGCCTTCAGAATGTATTCATACACCTTGACTTACTCCACATTTAGTTGTGTTACAGCCTGAATTCAAAAGTGATTTAAATAAATAAAAAATTGCACCCATCTACACACACTCTCCCATAATGACAAAGTGAAAACATGTTCTTAGAAATTAGTGCACATTTATTGAAAATTAAATGTAGAAATATCTCATTTACATACAGTAAGTATACACACCCCTGAGTCAATACTTTGTAGAAGCACCTTTGGCAGCGATTACAGCGGTGAGTCGTCTTGGGTATGTCTGTATCAGCTTTGCTGGGTTCTACTAAGCTAACATATGGAATTGTTTTAAGATTGTCATACCAGGGATAATTTAGCTATTTGATTTAGAGTTTTAGGACCCCTTTAGGTATAAAAAAAGATGTATACATACAATTATTTGATGAAACATTGAATTTGGCCTTACTGCTATTGTCCCATAGAAACTCATTGAATAACAGATTCATACGTGTGCAAAAAATATCAAAAGGGAGTTTGTTTTAAAGTGTGTGTCCTATATCTGAGACATATAAGAAAGATCAGGATGTTTTAGTTAGTTTTTTTTACTCATATTTAACGAACGAAAAAATGGCACTAAACTGCTTCCATATACAGTACCAGCCAAACGCTTGGACACACATACTCAATCAAGGGTTTTTCTTTATCTTTACTATTTTCTACATTGTAGAATAATAGTGAAGACATCAAAACTAATGAAATAACACATATGGAATCATGTAGTAAGCAAAAAAAGTGTAAAACAAATCAAAATAGATTTTCGATTCTTCAAAGTAGCCAAGTGGCATTCTCTCATCCAGCTTTACCTGGATGCTTTTCCAACAGTATTGCAGTTCCCACATATGCTGAGCACTTGTTGGACTGCAGAGTGAAGGAAAAGCAGCCAACTCGTCCCAAACCATCTCAATTGGGTTGAGGTCGGGTGATTGTGGAGGCCAGGTCATCTGACACAGCACTCCATCACTCTCCTTGTTGGTCAAATAGCTCTTACACATCCTGGATGTGTTGGGTCATTGTCTTGTTGAAAAACAAATTATAGTCCCACTAATGCCAAACCAGATAGATGGCGTATTACTGCAGAATTCTGTGGTAGCCAGACTGGTTAAGTGTGACTTGAATTCTAAATAAGTCACAGACTGTCACCAGCAAAGCACCCCACACCATCACACCTCATCCTCCATGCCTCACGGTGGGAATCACAGATGCAGAGATCATCCGTTCACCTACTCTGCGTTTCACAAAGACACGGCGATTGGAACCAAAAATCTCAAATTGGACTCATCAGACCAAAAGACAGATTTCCACCGGTCAAATGTCCATTGCTTGTGTTTCTTGGCCCAAGCAAGTCTCTTCTTGTTATTGGTGTCCTTTATTAGTGGTTTCTTTTGCAGCACTTCGACCATGAAGGCCTGATTCACACAGTCTCCTCTGAATAGTTGAGGATGAGATGTGTCTGTTACTTGAACTCTGTGAAGTATTTATTTGGGCTGCAATCTGAGGTGCAGTTAACTCTAATGAACCTATCCTCTGCAGCAGAGTTAACTCTGGGTCTTCCTTTCCTGTGGCGGTCCTCACGAGAGCCAGTTTCATCGTAGTGCTTGGTGGTTTTTGCGACTGCACTTGAAGAAACTTTGAAAGTTCTTAACATTTTCCAGATTTCTTAAAGATGGACTGTCATTTCTCTTTGCTTATTTTGAGCTGTTCTTGCCATAATGTGGACTTGGTCTTTTACCAAATAGGGCTATCTTCTGTATACCACCCCTACCTTTTCACAACACAACTGATTGGCTCAAGCTCATTAAGTTGGAACGAACTTCCAAAAATGAACTTTTAACAAGATACACCTGTTAATTGAAATGTATTCCAGGTGACTACCTCATAAAGCTGGTTGAGACAATGCCAAGAGTGTTTAAAGCAGTCATCAAGACAAAGGGTGGCTACTTGAAGAATCTCAAATATAAAATATATTTTGATTTAACACTTTTTTGGTTACTACATGATTCCATATGTGTTATTTCATAGTTTTGATGTCTTCACTATTCTTAATAGTAAAGATATAAATAAAAAAAACTTGATTGAGTATGTGTGTCCAAACTTTTGACTGGTACTGTATATTTTTCAAATTGGTACTGGGCTACCTTCAGACGAGTCTTGTGAGGCTTGTGGGTGTCCTAGAGCAAAACAATATTAGTGTGTTGCCCAAACTGTTCTGACACTACAGACGCAGATTGGTGGTACCGACTTCAGACGCGGCCCGTGACGCCATTGGCAGACTTGGGGGATTGAGACGCAGCCCATGCAATAGAAATGACATCTCTAGTTTAAACAGATCGATTTTAATGGGGATGTTTTTATTATACTATTTAGATTTCCATGGAGGCGCGGACATCGACTCTAGGGGGTGAAGTTGGATGGGGAGCGTGGTGAACAGCAAGCTTGAAGTCTTTCCACATATTTTTCATCGGTATTCAAGTCTGGGCTTTGGCTGGGCCACCCAATGACTTTCACATTCTAGTTCTGAAGACATTCCAGCATTGCTTTGGCTGTATGCTTGGGGTCATTGTCTTGTTGGAACGTAAATCTTTGCGCCAGTCTAAGGTCGTTTGCACTCTGGAGCAGGTTCTCATCAAGGATTTGCCTGTATTTGGCTCCATTCATTGGTCCCTCTATCCTTACCAGTCTCCCAGGCCCTGCCGCTGAAAAGCATCCCCATAGCATGATGGTGTGATGAGCTGTGCCTGGTTTTCTCCAGACATTGCACTTTACATTCAGGCCAAAGAGATACATTTTCATCTCATCAGACCACAGAATCTTTTGCCTGAGTCTTTCATTTGCCTTTTTATAAACTACAGGTGTGCTGTCATGTGCCTTTTTTTATAAACTACAGGTGTGCTGTCATGTGCCTTTTTATAAACTACAGGTGTGCTGTCATGTGCCTTTTCTATAAACTACAGGTGTGCTGTCATGTGCCTTTTTTATAAACTACAAGTGTGCTGTCATGTGCCTTTTTTATAACCTACAGGTGTGCTGTCATGTGCCTTTTTTTTATAAACTACAGGTATGCTGTCATGTGCCTTTTTTATAAACTACAAGTGTGCTGTCATGTGCCTTTTTTATAAACTACAAGTGTGCTGTCATGTGCCTTTTTATAAACTACAGGTGTGCTGTCATGTGCCTTTTTATAAACTACAGGTGTGCTGTCATGTGGTGTGCTGTCATGTGCCTTTAAAAAAAAAAAATCCAGGTGTGCTGTCATGTGCCTTTTTTTATAACCTACAGGTGTGCTGTCATGTGCCTTTTTTTATAACCTACAGGTGTGCTGTCATGTGCCTTTTTTTATAAACTACAGGTATGCTGTCATGTGCCTTTTTTATAAACTACAAGTGTGCTGTCATGTGCCTTTTTTTATAAACTACAGGTGTGCTGTCATGTGCCTTTTTTAATAAACTACAGGTGT
Organism: Salmo salar; assembly: GCF_965601325.2. Taxonomy (NCBI): domain Eukaryota; kingdom Metazoa; phylum Chordata; class Actinopteri; order Salmoniformes; family Salmonidae; genus Salmo; species Salmo salar. The sequence goes on along the minus strand of NC_138303.1, from coordinate 98,570,513 downwards.
GCTGTCATGTGCCTTTTTTAATAAACTACAGGTGTGGTGTCGTGCCTTTTTTTAATAAACTACAGGTGTGCTGTCATGTGCCTTTTTTTTATAAACTACAGGTGTGCTGTCATGTGCCTTTTTTTATAAACTACAGGTGTGCTGTCATGTGCCTTTTTTATAAACTACAGGTGTGCTGTCATGTGCCTTTTTTATAAACTACAGGTGTGCTGTCATGTGCCTTTTTTAATAAACTACAGGTGTGCTGTCATGTGCCTTTTTTTTAATAAACTACAGGTGTGCTGTCATGTGCCTTTTTTTTATAAACTACAGGTGTGCTGTCATGTGCCTTTTTTAAATAAACTACAGGTGTGCTGTCGTGCCTTTTTTTTAATAAACTACAGGTGTGCTGTCGTGCCTTTTTTTTAATAAACTACAGGTGTGCTGTCATGTGCCTTTTTTTATAAACTACAGGTGTGCTGTCATGTGCCTTTCTTATAAACTACAGGTGTGCTGTCATGTGCCTTTTTTTTATAAACTACAGGTGTGCTGTCATGTGCCTTTTTTTATAAACTACAGGTGTGCTGTCATGTGCCTTTTTTATAAACTACAGGTGTGCTGTCATGTGCCTTTTTATAAACTACAGGTGTGCTGTCATGTGGTGTGCTGTCATGTGCCTTTTAAAAAAAAAAATTCCAGGTGTGGTGTCATGTGCCTATTTTTATAAACTACAAGCGTGCTGTCATGTGCCTTTTTTATAAACTACAGGTGTGCTGTCATGTGCCTTTTTATAAACTACAGGTGTGCTGTCATGTGCCTTTTTTATAAACTACAGGTATGCTGTCATGTGCCTTTTTTATAAACTAAAAGTGTGCTGTCATGTGCCTTTTTTATAAACTACAGGTGTGCTGTCATGTGCCTTTTTTATAAACTACAGGCGTGCTGTCATGTGCCTTTTTATAAACGACAGGTGTGCTGTCATGTGCCTTTTTATAAACTACAGGTGTGCTGTCATGTGCCTTTTTATAAACTACAGGTGTGCTGTCGTGTGCCTTTTTATAAACTACAGGTGTGCTGTCATGTGCCTTTTTATAAACTACAAGTGTGCTGTCAGGTGCCTTTTTATAAACTACAAGTGTGCTGTCAGGTGCCTTTTTATAAACTACAAGTGTGCTGCCATATGCCTTTTTATAAACTACAGGTGTGCTGTCATGTGCCTTTTTATAAACTACAGGCGTGCTGTCATGTGCCTTTTTATAAACTACAAGTGTGCTGTCAGGTGCCTTTTTATAAACTACAAGTGTGCTGTCATGTGCCTTTTTTTATAAACTACAGGTGTGCTGTCATGTGCCTTTTTTTTTATAAACTACAGGTGTGCTGTCATGTGCCTTTTTTTTATAAACTACAGGTGTGCTGTCATGTGCCTATTTTTATAAACTACAAGCGTGCTGTCATGTGCCTTTTTTATAAACTACAGGTGTGCTGTCATGTGCCTTTTTATAAACTACAGGTGTGCTGTCATGTGCCTTTTTTATAAACTACAGGTATGCTGTCATGTGCCTTTTTTATAAACTAAAAGTGTGCTGTCATGTGCCTTTTTTATAAACTACAGGTGTGCTGTCATGTGCCTTTTTTATAAACTACAGGCGTGCTGTCATGTGCCTTTTTATAAACGACAGGTGTGCTGTCATGTGCCTTTTTATAAACTACAGGTGTGCTGTCATGTGCCTTTTTATAAACTACAGGTGTGCTGTCGTGTGCCTTTTTATAAACTACAGGTGTGCTGTCATGTGCCTTTTTATAAACTACAAGTGTGCTGTCAGGTGCCTTTTTATAAACTACAAGTGTGCTGTCAGGTGCCTTTTTATAAACTACAAGTGTGCTGCCATATGCCTTTTTATAAACTACAGGTGTGCTGTCATGTGCCTTTTTATAAACTACAGGCGTGCTGTCATGTGCCTTTTTATAAACTACAAGTGTGCTGTCAGGTGCCTTTTTATAAACTACAAGTGTGCTGTCATGTGCCTTTTTTTATAAACTACAGGTGTGCTGTCATGTGCCTTTTTTTTTATAAACTACAGGTGTGCTGTCATGTGCCTTTTTTTTATAAACTACAGGTGTGCTGTCATGTGCCTTTTTTATAAACTACAGGTGTGCTGTCATGTGCCTTTTTTTATGAACTACAGGTGTGCTGTCATGTGCCTTTATTTTATAAACTACAGGTGTGCTGTCGTGCCTTTTTTTATAAACTACAGGTGTGCTGTCATGTGCCTTTTTTTATAAACTACAGGCGTGCTGTCATGTGCCTTGTTTTTATAAACTACAGGCGTGCTGTCATGTGCCTTTTTTTATAAACTACAGGTGTGCTGTCATGTGCCTTTTTTAATAAACTACAGGTGTGCTGTCATGTGCCTTTTTTTTAATAAACTACAGGTGTGCTGTCATGTGCCTTTTTTTTATAAACTACAGGTGTGCTGTCGTGCGTTTTTTTTAATAAACTACAGGTGTGCTGTCATGTGCCTTTTTTTAATAAACTACAGGTGTGCTGTCATGTGCCTTTTTTTATAAACTACAGGTGTGCTGTCATGTGCCTTTCTTATAAACTACAGGTGTGCTGTCATGTGCCTTTTTTTATAAACTACAGGTGTGCTGTCATGTGCCTTTTTTTATAAACTACAGGTGTGCTGTCATGTGCCTTTTTTATAAACTACAGGTGTGCTGTCATGTGCCTTTTTATAAACTACAGGTGTGCTGTCATGTGGTGTGCTGTCATGTGCCTTTTAAAAAAAAAAATTCCAGGTGTGGTGTCATGTGCCTATTTTTATAAACTACAAGCGTGCTGTCATGTGCCTTTTTTATAAACTACAGGTGTGCTGTCATGTGCCTTTTTATAAACTACAGGCGTGCTGTCATGTGCCTTTTTATAAACGACAGGTGTGCTGTCATGTGCCTTTTTATAAACTACAGGTGTGCTGTCATGTGCCTTTTTATAAACTACAGGTGTGCTGTCATGTGCCTTTTTATAAACTACAAGTGTGCTGTCAGGTGCCTTTTTATAAACTACAAGTGTGCTGTCAGGTGCCTTTTTATAAACTACAAGTGTGCTGCCATATGCCTTTTTATAAACTACAGGTGTGCTGTCATGTGCCTTTTTATAAACTACAGGCGTGCTGTCATGTGCCTTTTTATAAACTCCAGGCGTGCTGTCATGTGCCTTTTTATAAACTACAGGTGTGCTGTCATGTGCCTTTTTTTATAAACTACAGGCGTGCTGTCATGTGCCTTTTTATAAACTACAGGCGTGCTGTCATGTGCCTTTTTATAAACTCCAGGCGTGCTGTCATGTGCCTTTTTATAAACTACAGGTGTGCTGTCATGTGCCTTTTTTTATAAACTACAGGTGTGCTGTCATGTGCCTTTTTTTATAAACTACAGGTGTGCTGTCATGTGCCTTGTTTTTATAAACTACAGGCGTGCTGTCATGTGCCTTTTTATAAACTACAGGCGTGCTGTCATGTGCCTTTTTTAATAAACTACAGGTGTGCTGTCATGTGCCTTTTTTAATAAACTACAGGCGTGCTGTCATGTGCCTTTTTTTATAAACTACAGGTGTGCTGTCATGTGCCTTTTTTTTTATAAACTACAGGTGTGCTGTCATGTGCCTTTTTTTTAATAAACTACAGGTGTGCTGTCATGTGCCTTTTTTTTTATAAACTCCAGGCGTGCTGTCATGTGCCTTTTTTATAAACTACAGGTGTGCTGTCATGTGCCTTTTTGTCAGAAGTGTAATCCGTCTGGCCACTCTCCCATAAAGGCCAGATTGGTGTGCTGCAGAGACGGTTGTTCTCCCATCTCAGCCAAGGAACTTTTTTGTTCTGTCAGTGGTCATTGGTTGCAAAAAAATCTAAACATTTTCCCACTTTTGTCATTTCGAGGTATTGTGTGCAGATGGTGAGAAAAAAATCGCCTGAAGGCACTATCTCTCTGCACATTGTAATATGACGACTGATTGCATGATGGGTAGTGTTTGCCATGTATCAGGAGTGTATTGTCAGTCTGTTATGTATTTGTAGGGTGTGAGCTAGGTGTTTTGTGAAATCTGCTTTTTACAACCTAAAATGGGTTCTGATATTGTGAGCTGGGTATTTTGCTCTCTCTCGTTTGCTCTCTCTCTTTCTCCCTCTATTTTTCTTTCTTTCTCTCTTTCCCTCTTTTGACAGAACAGATGAAATGTGGGTTGAATGCTCAAATTAGACCCATCCAAGGAAATAAAGGGGGGTGGGAGCGAGGGGGTGAAGTGTGATGGCGTGTGCTTGTGTGTGTGTGTGTGGATTTCTGTGTGAGTGTGTGTCAGGAGATAAATCCATCTTGCTGAGCCCAATGTTGTTTTAATGAATGTGTGTGTTGGATCGTTTGGAGTCTGAGACGCTGGTTCTCATCTGGCTTAGGTTGGAGAGGAGGGAGAAATAGAAGCCATGATTTCTCATTGCGGACGTGTGTGTGGGTGCCAGCCAGCTAAAGGAGACCACTGGATATACAGTGTAGAATGTGTTTCTGTAGTCCCTCTCTTTTCCTTTCCTCTTGTCATAATGAACCACAGCTGAAGTAGCTGTGTGTGAATACTGAACTGTACACTGTCCATATTCACGATAAGCAGGAAGGCTTTAGGAATTATTCCTTGTTAGTGTCTAATCGGGGGGGGAGTTTAGATAGACCCTAGTCTAGTAACCAGATCCAGTAGAACTCAGCCCTAGTCTAGCAACAACATCCAATAGTAACCTGCCCAAGCAACATCCCATAACCACAACCCTGTTGTCATGGTAGTTGATTGTTGGAAGTGTATCCCCCCTTTCTTTGTCTGTTTTAGTTTCTTTCTCTGTTTCTGTTCTAAGGATAGTTCATGTCTTATTTCTGGATAATTTGAATGCATAATCATTTTTAATGTTTTGGAGATTCTTCCTGCTTGATGGATGCACATTCTCCTCTTCCTCTTCCCTTTGTCTTCTTTCCTTCTCTCCCTTTCTGCAATCTTTCCTCCTCTTCATTCTTTCTCTTAATTTTCTTCACTCCCTACTTTTCCTTCCCATCTCATCCATTCTCTGTTTTCTCCCCTCTCCTCTCTTCTTTCTGTTGTCCTTGATGCCGTGCAAACAAAGACAGAGAATAAAGTGACTCCTCCCCCCCTTCCTTCCCTCCTTCCCATCTCATCCCCCTCTCCTCCTGTTCTCTAGCTTCACCTCTCTCTCCTCGTGTCTCATTCTGTCATCTGTCCTCTTTTTCTGTTCATTTTTCATAATTGTCACTGTTTTTCCCTGTTTTTTTTCCTGCATACTTATTTTTGATACCTTCGGTTTACTCTCTAAATCGCTCTTCTTTCCTCTGCCTCTATCCTTCCCTCACTCCCTTCATCCATAACCCATCTCCCTTTCAGCTCATGCTTCAGGTAATCAAAGTGTGTGTGGCAGGCATGTGTTTATTGAAAAGATAAACACAAGGTCCAAAACCTTTTAATGGCATCTATTTTTCCCTTTTCACAGAATCAAATGACATGATTCAAGGATGAATAATAATGACAGAAACATCCTTTGTGTGTGTAGGCACCCTGTGGATGTGTATTGTGCTGAACCCCCACTGTAAGTCGGAGCAGAAGTGTGTGTGGCTGAGACAGCTTAGACGGTGGAACAGCGTCGATGTGTGTCCATGGGAGGACGGAAACCATGGCAACGAACTACCCAACCTCACACACGCACTACCGCACGGCAACCCAGGTGAGAAAACGCACACGTAGACAGACAAACATGCACACATCTCACACACACCTGACCAACACACTGCCTCAGGGCGCCCCTGCCACCCAGGTGGGACAACCACACTGCGTGTGCGAGAAAAGCCTCCTTCTTTTCATCATGTTCTCTCTGTTGATCCCTCGCTCGGTCTCCATGCCTCTCTTTTAATCAACTCTCTCCCTCTCTCCATGTCTCTGCCCTACGAGCTGTTCTTATTAGTTTCTCTGTCTGATGGAATAAGCCCAATAACCCAAGCGGGGTCTTATCGCTACGGCTGCCCCTGTCCCTGCCTGAGCTAAATTAGAGAAAATACAATCCCTTTAAAAAATGTATATCAGGCTTCTGAGTAGGAACAGTGCAGTGAATGAGCATTTCACCCAGGAAGCTTTAGCTTTAGGTGGCTGATCAAAGCAACGTTTTCTAATGAAAATTCTCACATTGTCCTCTTCTTTCGCTCCCCTTTTCTACCCACCCTCACCCCTCTCCCTAATCGCCCTCTCTCACCCCTCTCTCTCTCCCAGACTTGTCGTCTCGTCCTCATAGGACAGTGTTTACGAGGGCCATTGAGGCCTGCGACCTGCACTGGCAGGACACACATCTGCAGTGTGTCATCACACATGACCTCTGCACACACACACACACACACACACACTGTCCACACGACAACCACGGCAGTGGAGGGGCACTGTTTGACGCCCGCGGCTGGCCCCTCTGGCACGGTGAGTGTGTATTTGTTGTTGACAATGACGAAAGGAGGGGAGGGATTTAGATGGCATTTTTGGGATTTTTTTGTTTTATTTAGTTGAAGTAGCTTTGGTTTTGGTAGTCTATTGAAATCCCCCCTCCTTCTTGCAGAGCACGTCCCAACAGCGTGTGCGAGGGTTGACGCACTGCGGTCACATGGTTATCCTAGGGAAGCCTTGCGATTGGCCATTGCTATTGTCAACACACTCAAACGGCAGCAACAGAAACAACTACAGCTCCTCCGCAACCACAAAAAAGGTCAGTTAGTTCTTCATCGTTTCATTTATACTGTTTCACTAAAGGACGGCCTCACTCTCACTCCTGTCTTTGTCTGTACCTGTATGTTAACAATATAATACCGGTGTACTAACTGTAGGGACGGTATATAAACTGTAATATCAATGTACTAACAGTGTATTAGCTATGTATAAACCATGTAATAACAGTGTACCACACCTGCTGTCTCTAACTCTGAATGATCGGCTATGAAAAGCCAACTGATATTTACTCCTGAGGTGCTGACCTGTTGCACCCTCTACAACCACTGTGATTATTATTATCTGACCCTGCTGGTCATCTATGAACATTTGAACATCTTGGCCATGTGCTGTTATAATCTCCACCCAGCACAGCCAGAAGAGGACTGGCCACCTCTCATAGCCTGGTTCCTCTCTAGGTTTCTTCCTAGGTTCTTGACTTTCTAGGGAGTTTTTCCTAGCCACCGTGCTTCTACACCTGCATTGCTTGCTGTTTGGGGTTTTAGGCTGTGTTTCTGTACAGCACTTTGTGACATCGGCCGACATAAAAAGGGCTTTATAAATAAATTTGATTGAATTAACTGTGTAAATAGAGTTAGTAGTGTATTAACTGTGTAACTAGAGTAATAACAGTGTAAATAGAGTAATAACAGTGTAAATAGAGTAATAACAGTGTATTAGCTGTGTAACTAGAGTAATAACAGTGTAAATAGGTAGTGTGGTGTAACTAGAGTAATACGTGTAAATAGAGTAATAAGTGTATTAGCTGTGTAACTAGAGTAATAACAGTGTAAATAGAGTAATAAGTGTATTAGCTGTGTAACTAGAGTAATAACAGTGTAAATAGAGTAATAACAGTGTATTAGCTGTGTAACTAGAGTAATAACAGTGTAAATAGAGTAATAACAGTGTATTAGCTGTGTAACTAGAGTAATAACAGTGTTAACTTTCGGATCAGTGGGACGCTAGCGTCCCATCTCGACAACTTCCGGTGAAATTGCAGCGCGCGAAATTCAAATTACAGAAATAGTCATATTTAACATTCATGAAAATACAAGTGTCATACATCAGTTAAAAGCTTAACTTGTTAATCCAGCCGCTGTGTCAGATTTCAAAAAGGCTTTACGGCGAAAGCACACCATGCGATTATCTGAGGACAGCGCCCAGCACACAAAAGCATTAAAAGCATTTTCCAACCAGGCAGAAAGTCAGAAATAGCGATAAAATAAATAACTTATCTTTGAAGATCTTCTTCTGTTGGCACTCCAAAGGGTCCCAGCTACATCACAAATGGTCGTTTTGTTAGATAAAGTCCTTCTTTATATCCCCAAAAACTCAATTTAGCTGGCGCACTTCATTCAATAATCCACCGGTTTCCCTCCTTCAAAATGAATCCCAAACGTTACCAATAAACTTCTCCAAACAAGTCAAACAAAGTTTATAATCAAACCTCAGGTACCCTAATACGTAAATCCGTAGGATAATACGTGTGTTAACTGCGTAGCTAGAGTAATACGTGTGTTAACTGCGTAGCTAGAGTAATACGTGTGTTAACTGTGTAACTATAGAGTAATAACTGTGTATTAAATGTGTAAATAGAGTAATAACAGTATGTGGTCCGTGTCCTCTCCAGAGCTGCTCCATAAAGGCATGACGTCAGTCACTAACATGGAGGGGTGGGTGGGCCACCCGCTGGACCCTATTGGCACTCTGTTCAGCACCCTACTGGACACTGGACGGGGAGACGAGGAGGGGGACAACGCCTTCCTAGACTTCTCAGGTACACGTACGCACACACTTTCTCACTCTCTTTCCTGCATATGTAATGCATTGTAATTCTACAGTTTTTTTTTTTATTCTGCTCCATCTCTTATTCATGAGCTGTGATTGGAGGATGGCTGAGGAAGAAATTAGTGATGTCATCAGTGATGATTGGGTGTGATTGGTTCTGTCAGACAGGTACTAGTGTTCCTTTTCTTCTAGACCAGACACTGTGTGTGCTTCATTAAATAGTACCCGCAAAACACCAGTCTCAACGTCAACAGTGAAGAGGCGACTCCGGGATGCTGGCCTTCTAGGCAGGGTTGCAAAGAAAAGCCATATCTCAGACTGGCCAATAAAAATAAAATATTAAGATGGGCAAAAAGAACAGACACTGGACAGAGGAACTCTGCCTAGAAGGCCAACATCCCGGAGTCGCCTCTTCACTCTTGACGTTGAGACTGGTGTTTTGTGGGAACTATTTATTGAGGCTGCCAGTTGAGTACTTGTGAGGCGTCTGTTTCTCAAACTAGACACTTTAATGTACTTGTCCTCTTGCTCAGTTGTGCACCGGGGCCTCTCACTCCTCTTTCTATTCTGGTTAGAGCCAGTTTGCGCTATTCTGTGAAGGGAGTAGTACACAGCGTTGTACGAGATCTTCAGTTTCTTGGCAATTTCTCACATGGAATAGCCATAATTTCTCAGAACAAGAATAGACTGATGAGTTTCAGATGAAAGTTCTTTGTTTCTGGCCATTTTGAGCCTGTAATCGAACCCACAAATGCTGATGCTCCAGATACTCTACTAATCTAAAAAATACCAGTTTTATTGCTTCTTTAATCAGAACAGCAGTTTTCAGCTGTGCTAACATAATTGCAAAATGGTTTTCTAATGATCAATTAGCCTTTTAAAATGATAAACTTGGATTAGCTAACACAACGTGTTATTGGAACACAGGAGTGATGGTTGCTGATAATGGGCCTCTGTACGCCTATGTAGATATTCCATAACAAATCTGCCGTTTCCAGCTACAGTAGTCATTTACAACATTAACAATGTCTACACAACATTAACAATGTCTACACTGTATTTCTGATCAATTTTATGTTATTTTAATGGACAAAAATGTTATTTTCTTTCAAAAACAAGGACATTTCTAAGTGACTCCAAACCTTTGAACGGTAGTGTATGTATATACACACACACACACACACACACACACACACACACACACACACACACACACACACAGTACCATTCAGAAGTTTGGACACACACAGTACCTTGCGACATGGGGCCATGCATTATCATTCCTCAACACCTCAACATGAGGTGATGGCGGTGGATGAATGGCACGGCAATGGGCCTTAGGATCTCGTCACGGTATCCCTGTGCATTCAAATTGCCATCGATAAAATGCAATTGGGTTCATTGTCCACAGCTTATGCCTGCCCATACCATAACCCCACCTCCACCATGGGGCACTCTGTTCACAACGTTGACATCAGCAAACCGCTCACCCACACAACGGCATTCATGTGGTCTGCGGTTGGGAGGCCGGTTGGACGTACTGCCAAATTCTCTAAAATGACGTTGGAGGTGGCTTATGGTAAATAAATTAGCATTAAATCCTCTGGCAACAGCTCTGGTGGACATTCCTGCAGTCAGCATGCCAATTGCAAGCTCCCTCAACTTGAGACATCTGTGGCATTGTGTTGTGTGACAAAACCGCACATTTTAGTGGCTTTTTATTGTCCCCAGAACAAGGTGCACCTATGTAATGAGCATGCTGTTTAATCAGCTTCTTGATATGCCACACCTGTCAGGTGGATAGATTATCTTGGCAATGGTGAAGTACTCACTAACAGGGATGTAAACAAATTTGTGCACAAAATGTGAGAGAAATAAGCTTTTTGTTGCTATGGAACATTTCTGGGATCTTTTATTTCAGCTCATGAAACATGGGACCAACACTTTTACATCTTGCGTTTATATTTTTGATCAACGTATATATCTCAATTACGGAACCAGCACATCAAACATTGATCATTGTGAAGCCCTAAGAGACTTTGGCCTTGGTTGAAATAAGTCATTTTGGTGCAGACTGTAGACTATATCCGACTATATCCGTATCTGGTGTGTTGGTGCTGGAGGTTAAACTAACACCTGGACACCCAGTAGCTCTGCATCACTGAAATGGCATGTTGTAGTGTTCTGGGACAGCACAGAGCTAATTTCATAATAATGGAGGTGACTGTATTGTAGGTTATTATAGTTTTGTGTTTTTATTTATATTCGTTTTTAAGGTTTTATTTGAAATTCAGCTTAGTTTTAGTTTGTTTTCAGATCCACTTTCTTCATTTTTATTGAGTTAAAGCTTTATAAAAATGTATTTCGTTTTTATATGATTTAGTTTTTATGTTAGTGACAGAAAGAAGCCTATCCAATACACTGTTTGTGGGGGGATGTCACTTCTTGCCACTGTGAGGCAGTAATGTATAAGGTGATGGGTCAGTTCATAGGTTAGGTTTAAAGGTAGACTCAGTGAGATGACGTAGATACATGAAGTAAACAGTAGTAGTGGGTCAACAACCAGGAGCGTTGAAGCGCGACGCTAAACTTCTTCACTGTTTTGGTTCAGTAGCTACCAGGTTGTAGCAGCGTGAAGCGCACCGGTGCACATGCGCAGATACTCGGTGTGACCGTGTGAGAGCAGTCTTGCATCGTGCTCATCTCAAAAGACGCACCTTTTTAAAGTGTGTTGCATTCTGGGGAAAATAATTGTCAGACATGTCGACTGCATCAACTTTACAAAAATTATGTGGTCTAAGGTGAAGTTTTGACTGCAGTCGATTGCAAGTTTCTGCAGTTGCTCCTCACGGACTTCATCCTGCAGCCATCGCCTGCACGGTGGGAGGCTCTATTGTCAAATAATCATTAGGGTTTTTTTGTTTGACTCACACGAATGTGACCAAACACATGACTGAAACAGGGACCAATTTTCCTTAATTTATGTGTACAGTGGATATATAGAAATACATGTGATTTGAGGCTCTCTCTAATTAATTCTGCATGGTGTACATGCATAATAATAATAATATGCTTTCAGTGTGTGATATGGGGGTGGGACATTATAAAGAAAACCTTTTTAGAAACAGTGGCAACACTGCCATGTTGATCTGAGCCTTGCTGTTAGAAAACCACATTAGTGTCCGACTGTTACAGAGTCACCTCCCCCAACTCCACTCCTTGACGTTTGTCTACAGTTGATTTCTTTAGCCTTGCCACTCAAATGTGCCCAATCTCTGCGGGGCTGCTCGTTATCTCACTGAGTCTATCAGTAAATTATAAAGTCAATCTCAATGTGCCCCGCCAGATTCAGAAGCTTGAAAATCCCACTAGGGGAAAAAGCTTGAAAACCTCATTCGATTTTTGCCTCTCAAAAACTAAAACTGAACATAATTCAAGATGGTTTTTATTTTGTTTTCGAGTCAAAGATAATAATAGTAGTGTGTTTTTTATTTGTATTTTTTTACCGATTTTGTTAATTATATATATTTCAGTTGAGTTTCAGTTTTAATTTACTATAATAACCTTACTGTACACAGATTCAATCTACAGCAACCTTGCTGTAGATTGAATCTGACAGGTTGATCCACAACCTTGCTGTAGATTGAATCTGACAGGTTGATCCACAACCTTGCTGTAGATTGAATCTGACAGGTTGATCCACAACCTTGCTGTAGATTGAATCTGACAGGTTGATCCACAACCTTGCTGTAGATTGAATCTGACAGGTTGATCCACAACCTTGCTGTAGATTGAATCTGACAGGTTGATCCACAACCTTGCTGTAGATTGAATCTGACAGGTTGATCCACAACCTTGCGGTAGATTGAATCTGACAGGTTGATCCACAACCTTGCGGTAGATTGAATCTGACAGGTTGATCCACAACCTTGCGGTAGATTGAATCTGACAGGTTGATCCACAACCTTGCTGTAGATTGAATCTGACAGGTTGATCCACAACCTTGCTGTAGATTGAATCTGACAGGTTGATCCACAACCTTGCTGTAGATTGAATCTGACAGGTTGATCCACAACCTTGCTGTAGATTGAATCTGACAGGTTGATCCACTACCTTGCTGTAGATTGAATCTGACAGGTTGATCCACTACCTTGCTGTAGATTGAATCTGACAGGTTGATCCACTACCTTGCTGTAGATTGAATCTGACAGGTTGATCCACAACCTTGCGGTAGATTGAATCTGACAGGTTGATCCACAACCTTGCTGTAGATTGAATCTGACAGGTTGATCCACTACCTTGCTGTATTGAATCTGACAGATTGATCCACTACCTTGCTGTATTGAATCTGACAGATTGATCCACTACCTTGCTGTATTGAATCTGACAGATTGATCCACTACCTTGCTGTAGATTGAATCTGACAGATTGATCCACTACCTTGCTGTAGATTGAATCTGACAGATTGATCCACTACCTTGCTGTATTGAATCTGACAGATTGATCCACAACCTTGCTGTTTCACTGTATTAGATTTGGTAACATTTCAAAGACGTGCTGTTTTTTTATGTGGTTTCTTTTGTTTCGTTTCTTTCTTTTTCTTTCTACAGGCTCTGTGAGTTCAGCCAAAAGGTCGGAGCCCCACCTCTTCCCAGCACAACACTTCCTGGACGATGGCCAATCGTTCGTAGCACTGGCTGTAGAGGCGGCTCTGATTGGCTTAGGGCAGCAGAGGGTGATGCCTGATGGCCTATACGCCCAGGAGAAGGTGTGTCGCAACGAAGAGCAGCTATTGGCCAAGCTCCAGGAAGTGGAACTGAATGATGCCCTGGTCAAGATCTTCCGCAAGCAAGCAGTCTTCCTGCTAGAGGGTGAGGGGGAGATATACACACACACATACACACACCCACACCCTCTCTCTCTACCTCTACTCCCTAACCCGGTATTCTGTCTCCTGTAGCTGGTCCATACAGTGGTCTAGGAGAGTTGCTCTACAGAGAGAGTGTTCCCATGCATACTTTCGCCAAGTATCTCTTCACCTCCCTACTACCTCACGACGCTGAACTGGCGTACAAAATTGCACTGAGAGCCATGAGGTGAGTACAAAACGCACACACAAACCTGTATCAGAAAATAACACTTCAGTTGAAAAAGGAGCTCAGCCTCATTTGAGTCTCAAATTCTGTGTGTGTGTCTGTGACGAGACAGGAAGCTATCCTGGGTGCTGTTTAATCACAAAGCTCCCTTTCGCTGGAATCCTTATTAAATAATTAAACAGCACTTAAAATGAGTTCAGGAGAATGGTTGGTTGAATAATACAGTTTTATTTATATATCAACTCAGCAAAAAAAGAAACATCCCTTTTTCAGGACCCTGTCTTTCAAAGATAACTTCACAGATCTTAATTGTAAAGGGTTTAACACTGTTTCCCATGCTTGTTCAATGAACCATAAACAATTAATGAACATGCACCTGTGGAACGGTCGTTAAGACACTAACAGCTTACAGACGGTAGGCAATTAAGGTCACAGTTATGAAAGTGTAGGACACTAAAGAGGCCTTTCTACTGACTGGAAAAACACCAAAAGAAAGATGCCCAGGGTCCCTGCTCATCTGCGTGAACATGCCTTAGGCATGCTGCAAGGAGGCATGAGGACTGCAGATGTGGCAAGGGAAATACATTTCAATGTCTGTACTGTGAGACGCCTAAGACAGCGCTACAGGGAGACAGGACGGACAGCTGGTTGTCCTAGCAGTGGCAGACCACGTGTAACAACACCTGCACGGGATCGGTACATCCGAACATCACACCTGCGGGACAGGTACAGGATGGCAACAACAACTGCCTGAGTTACACCAGGAACGCACAATCAGTTTATGTCTCAGTTGTTGAATCCTGTTATGTTCATACAAATATTTACGCAGTTAACAGTGAGAGTCTGTCTCTCCCTCTCTCTCCCTGTCTGTCTCTCCCCCTCTCTCCCTGTCTGTCTCTCCCTCTCTCTCCCTGTCTGTCTCTCCCTCTCTCTCCCTGTCTGTCTCTCCCTCTCTCTCCCTGTCTGTCTCTCCCAAAGGCACTTAAATCTTTTGTCTTGCCTATTTACCATTTGAATGGCACACACACAATCCATGTCTCAAAGCATAAATCCTTGTTTAACCTGTCTCCTCCCTTTCATCTACACTGGATTTAACAGGTGGCATCAGTAATCCAGCTTTCACCTGGTCAGTCTGTCATGGAAAGGGCAGGTGTCCATAATGTTTTGTGCACTCGTTTATGACGTGGGGTTTCATTTGGGTATCTTTCTGACCGTTGAGAGGCTTATGAAACTTTTATACAACTTTATTTAATTTTGCCCATGTTAAACTCTTCTGAATTGTATTATATTTAAATCTTTATTTTCAACAACCCAGTCTAGAATCAGCATCAGATATAGCAAGTGGCATGAAGACTTTCTATTTCTGAACTCTGTTTTAACAGAAGTACTGAATCTTGCAGAGAGACCAGGATTTCCCATAAGCCTTAGAAGACCCCTTAAAGGCCCATGCTTCCTTATTAGAAGCAAAACAGTTATATTAAACATCAGTGTATTAAATGTGTGTCTTTAGGTTACCGGTCCTGGAAACCACGGCTCCATCAGGTGATCTATCCAGACCTCACCATATAGTATCTATGGTCCCTAACCGCTACCCTCGCTGGTTCACTCTGTCTCACATAGAGTCACAACAATGTGAACTGGCCTCCACCATGCTTACCGCAGCCAAAGGTACGTACACAAACAAACGTACTGTATGTACGAACACACACACTGTACAAACACAAAAATACACACATGCTCAGACAATGTTTTTTTTTCTGCAAATAGGTGGTTTTAAATTGGGTTTTTGTCTCTCAGGTGATGGGCGTAAGTTAGAAACGGTGTTAGAGTCCATCCAGAAGAACATCCACTCCTCGTCTCACATCTTCAAACTGGCTCAGGATGCCTTCAAGATCGCTACTCTGATGGACAGCCTGCCAGACCTCACACTGCTTAAAGTCTCACTGGAGCTGGGCCTTCAGGTAACATATTTCCCCTACGGTCAAATGTTTTAGCCACCCCCATTTTCCCAGTTTTATAGACATTTATGCAGTTCAAGTCCAGTGAATATCCTGAAATGGTACAAAGGTAAGCGGTAAACTGCCAGAGGTTTAAAAAATGTTTAGGTTACCAAAAACTGAAAAATAATGTACATTTCACAGTTATTTAAAAAGGCCTTTTTCAGGGAACAAATAATGGGTTAACAACTTACAGCTGTTCTGCAGCGATGGAAGTAAATTAAGCTTTGAAAATTGATGCGAAAAATTCCTACATGTGTCCCAACTTTTGTTGATTACTTAGAAACCCTCTGTCTGTATTAAAGTGGTGTTGGAACAGACTGTTACTACACCCTCTTAAGCATTATTTGGACAGTATTGTACTACAGGAAGTAGTATATTGCTATCATAATGGCGAGGAAAAAGGCAATTAACAAAGGAAGACAGACCATTATAACCCTTAAATGTGTAGGTGTTTCCTTTCGAGAAATTGCAAAGAAAGCCAAGGTGTCACCATCAAAAAGCACTTGAAACTTTGACAGGAAGAGGTCTGGCAGACCCAAAGCCACAACAGAATCAGAAGACATGTTTCTGAGAGTCAACAGCTTGGGTGATAGTCGACTCACAGGACATCTTCTTCAAGCACAGCTTAACACTGGTCGAAGTAATCAAGTCTCAGTTTCAACTGTGAAGAGAAGACTTCGAGCTGCATGTTTGACAGGTCGAGTGGCAGTAAGAAAGCCATTGCTAAATATGAAAAAGAGGCTTGCCTGGGCCATGAAGCACTGCCAATGGACTACTGAAGACTGGCAGAAGGTCTTATGGACTGATGAATCAAAATGTGTAATCTTCGGTTCATCACGCAGGGTTTTGGTACGCCGTTGAGTAGGCGAAAGGATGGTTCCTCAGTGTGTGACACCAACTGTCAAACATGGAGGAGGAAGCGTGATGGTCTGGGGCTCTTTGCTGGATCCAGAGTCGGCGACTTGCACGGAGTGAGTGGCACCCTGAACCAAAACGGCTACCACAGCATTTTTCAGTGGTGTACGTCTAGTTGGTCAGGGGTTCATCCTACAGCAAGATAATGACCCAGAACATACTCCCCAGGCTATGTCAGAACTACCTTAGAAGAAAAGAACAAGACGGAAGGCTTCAAATCATGGAATGGCCTGCACAGTCTCCAGACTTAAACCCCATTGAGCTGGTTTGGGATGAACTGGGCAGAAGGGTGAAAGTAAAGCAACCTACAAGTGCAACACATTTGTGGGAACTTCTGCAACAGTGTTGGGAAGGAATTTCCGAGCAATATTTGATTTCCATTGTAGAAAGAATGCCACGAGTGTGTCTGCAAAAGGTGGCTACTTTCAGTCAAAAATGTAGATTGCATTCTGTTAAACAAAAAATAAATCATGTAATTGTTTTGTTTATTTGTTCTATGCTTTAATTTGAGTACGTTAAGACATTAAACTGTGTGAATTTCAACAACAAAAAATGTAGGTGTTCTAAAACTTTTGACCGGTAGTGTACATACATACATACATACATACATACATACATACATACATACATACATACATACATACATACATACATACATACATACATACATACATACATACATACAGTTGAAGTCGGAAGTTTACATACACCTTAGCCGAATACATTTTAAACTCAGTTTTTCACAATTCCTGACATTTAATCCTAGTTCAAATAACCTGTTTTAGGTCAGTTAGAATCACCACTTTATTTTAAGAAGGTGAAATGTCAGAATAATAGTAGAGAATGATTTATTTCAGCTTTTATTTCTTTCATCACATTCCCAGTGGGTCAGAAGTTTACATTCACTCAATTAGTATTTGGTAGCATTGCCTTTAAATTTAACTTGGGTCAAATGTTTCGGGTAGCCTTGCACAAGCTTCCCACAATAAGTTGGTGTAATAAGCTGGTATAACGGAGTCAGGTTTGTAGGCCTCCTTGCTCGCCCACGCTTTTTCAGTTCTGCCCACAAATTTTCTATAGGATTGAGGTCAGGGTTTTTTGATGGCCACTCCTATACCTTGACTTTGTTGTCCTTATTTTGCCACAACTTTGGAAGTACGCTTGGGGTCATTGTCCATTTGGAAGACCCATTTGCGACCAAGCTTTAACTTCCTGACTGATATTGCTTCAATATATCCACATAATTTTCCTGCCTCATGATGCCATCTATTTTGTGAAGTGCACCAGTCCCTCCTGCAGCAAAGCATCCCCACAACATGATGCTGCCACTGCTGTGCTTCACGGTTGGGATGGTGTTCTTCGGCTTGCACGCCTCCCCCTTTTTCCTCCAAACATAACAATGGTCATTATGGCCAAACAGTTCTATTTTTGTTTCATCAGACCAGAGGACATTTCTCCAAAAAGTACAATATTTGTCTCTATGTGCAGTTGCAAAACATAGTCTAACTTTTTTATGGAGGTTTTGGAGCAGTGGCTTCTTCCTTGCTGAGCAGCCTTTCATGTTATGTCGATATAGGACTCATTTTACTGTGGATATAGATACTTTTGTACCTGTTTCCTCCAGCATCTTCACAAGGTCCTTTACTGTTGTTTTGGGATTGATTTGCACTTTTTGCACCAAAGTACTCTAGGAAACAGAACGCGTCTCCTTCCAGAGCTGTATGACGTCTGCATGGTCCCATTGTGTTTATACTTGCGTACTATTGTTTGTACAGATGAACATGGTACCTTCAGGCGTTTGGAAATTGCTCCCAGGGATGAACCAGACTTGTGGAGGTCTACAATTTTTGTTCTGAGGTCTTGGCTGATTTCTTTTGATTTTCCTATGATGTCAAGCAAAGAGGCACTGAGTTTGAAGGTATGCCTTGAAATACATCCACAGGTACACCTCCAATTGACTCAAATGTTGTCAATTAGCCTATCAGAAGCTTCTAAAGCCATGACATAATTTTCTGGAATTTTCCAAGCTGTTGAAAGGCACAGTCAACTTAGTGTTTGTAAACTTCTGACCCACTGGAATTGTGATACATTGAAATAATCTGTCTGTAAACAATTGGTGGAAAAATTACTTGTCATGCACAAAGTATATGTCCTAATTGTCTTGCCAAAACTAAAGTTTGTTAACAAAGATATTATGAAGTGGTTGAAAAACGAGTTTTAATGACTCCAACCTAAGTGTATGTACACTTCAGACTTCAACTGCATATACACTCAGCAAAAAAAGAAACATCCTCTCACTGTCAACTGCGTTTATTTTCAGCAAACTTAACAAAATAAGTACATATTTGTATGAACATATCAAGATTCAACAACTGAGACATAAACTGAACAAGTTCCACAGACGTGACTAACAGGTATGGAATAATGTGTCCCTCAACAAAGGGTGGTCAAAATCAAAAGTAACAGTCAGTATCTGGTGTGGCCACCAGCTGCATTAAGTACTGCAGTGCATCTCCTCCTCATGGACAGCACCAGATTTGCCAGTTCTTGCTGTGAGATGTTACCCCACTCTTCCACCAAGGGACCTGCAAGTTCCCGGACATTTCTGTTGGGAATGGCCCTAGCTCTCACCCTCCGATCCAACAGGCTCTTCGCTAGCCGTAGCAGAACACTGACATTCCTGTCCTGCAGGAAATCCTACACAGAACGAGCAGTATGGCTGGTGGCATTGTCATGCTGGAGGGTCATGTCAGGATGAGCCTGCAGGAAGGGTACCACATGAGGGAGGAGGATGTCTTCCCTGTAATGCACAGCGTTGAGATTGCCGGCAATGACAACAAGCTCAGTCTGATGATGCTGTGACACACCGCCCCAGACCTTGACGGACCCTCCACCTCCAAATCGATCCCACTCCAGAGTACAGGCCTCGGTGTAACGCTCATTCCTTCGACAATAAATGCGAATCCGACCATCACCCCTGGTGATACAAAACCGCGACTCGTCAGTGAAGAGCACTTTTTGCCAGTCCTGTCTGGTCCAGCGAAGGTGGGTTTGTGCCCATAGGTGTTGTTGTTGCCGGTGATGTCTGGTGAGGACCTGCCTTCCAACAGGCCTACAAGCCCTCAGCCTCTCTCAGCCTATTGCAGACAGTCTGAGCACTGATGGAGGGATTGTGCGTTCCTGGTGTAACTCGTGCAGTTGATGTTGCCATCCTGTATCTGTCCCGCAGGTGTGATGTTCGGATGTACCGGCCCTGTGCAGGTGTTGTTACACGTGGTCTGCCACTGCGAGGACGATCAGCTGTCCGTCCTGTCTCCCTGTAGGGCTGTCTTAGGCGTCTCACAGTACGGACATTGCAATTTTTTTGCCCTCGCCACATCTGCAGTCCTCATGCCTCCTTGCAGCATGCCTAAGGCACGTTCACGCAGATGAGCAGGGACCCTGGGCAGCTTTTTTATTTTGGTGCTTTTCAGAGTCCGTAGAAAGGCCTCTTTAGTGTCCTAAATTTTCATAACTATGACCTTAATTGCCTACCATCTGTAAGTTGTTAGTGTTTTGACGACCGTTCCACGGGTGCATGTTCATTAATTGTTTATGGTTCATTGAACAAGCATGGGAAACGGTGTTTAAACCCTTTACAATGAAGATCTGTGAAGTTATTTGGATTTTTACGAATTATCTTTGAGAGGGTCCTGAAAAAGGACATTTATTATTTTTTTGCTGAGTTATTTATACACACACACACACACACACACACACACACACACACACACACACACACACACACACACACACACACACACACATATATATGCATGCACGCAAGCAAGCAAACAAACACACCTCCCTAACCTGTACCTGTTCCTTTCTTCCCTGAAGGTGATGAGAATGACTCTGTCCACGTTGAACTGGAGGAGGAGAGAGATGGTACGGTGGCTGGTCACCTGTGCCACAGAAGTTGGTGAGTTACTATTCAAATGCTGTTTTCCAGTGTGTGAGGCTGCCGAACAGAAGTATCCTGTTGTTGAATGGGTTCCGATTTCCAATCTACATAATGTCAACTGTGGTGTATCAACTGGGGTGTATGGTGATGTATGTGTGTGTAGAACATATTTTCATGACCTCACCACCTTCTCCTCTGCTCTCCACTGCTGTAGGTGTGTATGCGTTGGACAGCATCATGCAGAGTTGGTTCACCCTGTTCACCCCGACCGAGGCCACCAGCATCGTGGCCACCACCGTCATGTCCAACACCACCATCGTCCGGCTGCACCTGGACTGTCACCAGCAGGAGAACCTGGCCTCCTCCGCCCGGACACTGGCCCTCCAGTGTGCCATGAAGGACCCCCAGAACTGTTCCCTCTCCGCCCTCACCCTCTGTGAGAAGGACCACATCGCCTTCGAGACAGCCTACCAGATCGTTCTGGACGCGGCCGTCACGGGGATGAGCTACACACAGCTCTTTACGATAGCCAGGTACATGGAGCACAGAGGATATCCCATGAGGGCATACAAGCTGGCCACGCTAGCCATGGCCCACCTTAACCTCAGCTACAACCAGGACACCCACCCAGCTATCAACGACGTGCTGTGGGCCTGCGCTCTGAGTCACTCTCTGGGGAAGAATGAGCTGGCTGCCGTCATCCCCCTGGTGGTGAAAAGTGTGAAGTGCGCCACTGTGCTGTCAGACATTTTGAGACGGTGCACATTGACCACGCCGGGCATGGTGGCGCTGCACAGCCGCAGGAACTCTGGGAAGCTGATGTCGCTGGACAAGGCTCCACTCAGGCAGCTGCTGGACGCCACCATCGGAGCCTACATCAACACCACGCACTCTCGCCTCACGCACATCAGCCCGCGCCACTACAGCGAGTTTATAGAGTTCCTCAGTAAGGCCAGAGAGACGTTCCTCATGGCCCAGGACGGACACATCCAGTTTACCCAGTTCATAGACAACCTCAAACAGATCTACAAGGGCAAGAAGAAACTCATGATGCTCGTACGGGAGAGGTTCGGTTGACGAAAGACTAAACTTAAAAACTATTGTGATTGGTCGATGGATCTATTGAGATGGAGATTGAGAGCGATCACGCCCCCTTTTACTTGATTCTGCCTTTGTATCCCTTTTAACTTAAAAAGTGATGGAAAAAGTGAAAGAAAAACCTGAAAACAACAAAGGCCACATCGGTATTAATGTGTATAGACCCTATTTAGTTCACAAACAAGCGAACAAAAAATACAATTGTCATGTTGTGGAAGTGTGTGTGTGTGTGTGTGTGTGTGTGTGTGTGGCGTGTCCCTTTATGTATAAAGACAGTGTGAAAGAGTGTAAGAGAGAGAGAGAGAGAGAGAGAGACTAAAGAGAAAAATAAAATCTTTTTACACTGAGTATATGTTGTCCAGTGGCGAGATGTCCACATAGCACTCCTGTCCCCCTCTGTTCAAATGCTCACAGCTCAGAGACAATGAGACAAACAAGGCTTAAAACCAAACAGAGCAACTCCATCAGACGTGACCAGTACCTCGTACGGAGCCAGCTTTATTCCCCCCTTGTCCTTAGCCCTTCCTTCCCCCACTCAGTGTAGTCAGTGTGTGTTAACAGTTAAATAACAACACAAACAGTTCACTATCCAGTTCAGTCTTCAATTTCTTGTTTTTTTTCTCTTTAGTAACAGGGATCACCAACTCCAGGCTGACTGTCTGCTGTGGCTTTAGTAACAGGGATCACCAACTCCAGGCTGACTGTCTGCTGTGGCTTTAGTAACAGGGATCACCAACTCCAGGTTGACTGTCTGCTGTGGCTTTAGTAACAGAGATCACCAACTCCAGGTTGACTGTCTGCTGTGGCTTTAGTAACAGGGATCACCAACTCCAGGCTGACTGTCTGCTGTGGCTTTAGTAACAGGGATCACCAACTCCAGGCTGACTGTCTGCTGTGGCTTTAGTAACAGGGATCATCAACTCCAGGTTGACTGTCTGCTGTGGCTTTAGTAACAGGGATCACCAACTCCAGGCTGACTGTCTGCTGTGGCTTTAGTAACAGGGATCATCAACTCCAGGTTGACTGTCTGCTGTGGCTTTAGTAACAGGGATCACCAACTCCAGGCTGACTGTCTGCTGTGGCTTTAGTAACAGGGATCATCAACTCTAGGCTGACTGTCTGCTGTGGCTTTAGTAACAGGGATCACCAACTCCAGGTTGACTGTCTGCTGAGGCTTTAGTAACAGAGATCACCAACTCCAGGCTGACTGTCTGCTGTGGCTTTAGTAACAGAGATCACCAACTCCAGGTTGACTGTCTGCTGTGGCTTTAGTAACAGAGATCACCAACTCCAGGTTGACTGTCTGCTGTGGCTTTAGTAACAGAGATCACCAACTCCAGGTTGACTGTCTGCTGTGGCTTTAGTAACAGAGATCACCAACTCCAGGCTGACTGTCTGCTGAGGCTTTAGTAACAGGGATCATCAACTCCAGGTTGACTGTCTGCTGTGGCTTTAGTAACAGAGATCACCAACTCCAGGTTGACTGTCTGCTGTGGCTTTAGTAACAGAGATCACCAACTCCAGGTTGACTGTCTGCTGTGGCTTTAGTAACAGGGATCACCAACTCGAGGCTGACTGTCTGCTGTGGCTTTAGTAACAGAGATCACCAACTCCAGGCTGACTGTCTGCTGAGGCTTTAGTAACAGGGATCACCAACTCCAGGCTGACTGTCTGCTGTGGCTTTAGTAACAGAGATCACCAACTCCAGGCTGACTGTCTGCTGTGGCTTTAGTAACAGGGATCACCAACTCCAGGCTCACTGTCTGCTGTGGCTTTAGTAACAGGGATCACCAACTCCAGGTTGACTGTCTGCTGAGGCTTTAGTAACAGAGATCACCAACTCCAGGCTGACTGTCTGCTGAGGCTTTAGTAACAGGGATCACCAACTCCAGGCTGACTGTCTGCTGTGGCTTTAGTAACAGGGATCCCCAACTCCAGGTTGACTGTCTGCTGAGGCTTTAGTAACAGGGATCACCAACTCCAGGCTGACTGTCTGCTGAGGCTTTAGTAACAGGGATCACCAACTCCAGGCTGACTGTCTGCTGAGGCTCTGCAGTGTTGTTTACCCTGATGCTTTAGACACGTGCAGAAACACATAGTAACGGACACATTCAGAAACTCATGCAGTTCCAGAAACAACCTGTAAACACACACTTGCAGAAAAACACAATTATACTGTCATAGTGCTTGCGCTTGTGGAAACTTAGCAACTATCAACATACATTCTCAGGGATTTCTCAACAAAAAAAGCAAAGGAAAATAAAAAAGAGAGAATGAGAGCATTTTATTGTACTGTATATATGATAGTATATGTCTGAATATTGAAAACAAATGTATACGTTAACTAATTTATTAAATCATATTCTATGTAATGCAAAATACTTGAAGCTGCAGTACCATGGTTTTTATAACCAAAACATATCAGAAGGACTTTTAAAACGTGTCGCGTTGCGTCATCAGGGGCCAGGACAATGGTCAAAGGTTAGGGGTCATCTCAGTAGGACTGTTAGCTGGGCGACCCCGGAGAGACAGACAGACTGACATCCACTGGACTGCTTGACAGGATCCGGCTGTTTGCAAAAAATGACATGGATGTTGTATTTTGTATGGACCAGCAAAATATATGTATCCTCCAGTTGAACACAGTTGTATTGGGCAGCGTGGTATAAGAGGAGAGAAAGAGAGAGAAACTGCCCAGGAGCCCGATCAGTGAGCCTTAGCATTACAAATGGAGAACTCCGGCCCAGTGCCTACGAAGCCGTGAAATGTAGATCCGACATAATCCCTGACTCTTTACTAATAATTAGCATAGTAATATGCTGTGGTGAAATTTGGTTTGTTCACGCATCATGTCTCCTTCCACAGTGTTCAAGTCACAAAAAAGAATCTCCATTATATGCACAACAACAAATGAAAACATGTACATGCCTCTACAACGAACCTACAACATGCCTCTTCTGTCGACTCCTTGACTGTGCAGGACGGAAAGTTGCTATGTTGGTCTTGACTGTTCAATTTTGTTTTGTTACGCTTTTTTATATGTTTCTCCTTTTTTAACTTTTTAGTTATCTCTCTAGAATTATTCAACGAGAACAGCCTTCTTTCTTGCCTTGTCTTAACGCTTTAAAACAACCAAACGGGAGTTCTGACTACCAAACTTTGTTCATTGAATTGAAAAAGCCAACCGACTTTGGTTACAACTTTTAGTGTCTTTTCATTTTTAGCGGAATGGTTCTGTGTTCTGTGCTTTAAAAAGCCCTTCTCCTCTGTTTGTTTTGGGGTGTCTCTTGTCCCCTCCTCCCCTAGAGGTTTGTCCATAGGTCCTTTGTCCAGAGACAAATATCGTTCATGTTCCATTTTATTTATTATGATAGGTAAACGATTGTACTTCTTCAACCGTGTCAACATTGCTCATGATGTTAAAATTCAGATTTGATACACCAATATCAATTTATTTATGTAACTAAATCACTGTTTTATAAACTTGTTAATGATTGAACTTTTTTGTTTTAATTAAAATTTGTTTTTTGAGAGGAGATCTTGTGTAGTGTTTAATTGCATTTATTTTTGAAGGTTCCTAGTTCTGCTATTTTACACACTGCATCATCAGTGGAAAAAGGAGAAACACTGTTTTCCTTTCTTTTATCCCAGAATGTAAGTGAGTGAAACGCTGGACCTCTCCTGGGAAACGATGAATCCACTGAGAGTAGTAGTAGAAAGGAAAGGTTTTTTTTCCCTGCTCACTTGTTTCCTCGAAACAGTGTTAGTGTTTAGTGTATTTGGGGAGTATTCCAAGTGTTCTGTTCTTTATCACTCCTGATATTCCGTGATGTTTCTAATAGAGAGATGTAAACATTCCACTCCAGATGATTCTGTGGAATTCAAAAGTAGTATTTCCCCTAGATCTTTTTTTGTGATACAGGCTGGACACTTTAGTTTACTTGGTTAGATGACGATAGGAAGATTCCTTCCTCTTCCTGTCTTTTATCGTTAACAGCATCTAGGGGGGCTGTAGAGGGGACAGGAAGTTTGAGTTGGAACCACAAAGAGAGGGGGATGGAGGAACAGGAACAGCCCCAATTACTCTAAACAATTTCAAATCAAACTTTATTTGTCACATGCGCCGAATACAACAAGTGTAGACCTTACCATGAAATGCTTACTTACAAGCCCTTAACCAACAGTGCAGTTCAAGAAGTAATATTTACCAAATAAACTAAAGTAAAAAAGTAACATAACAATAACGAGGCCATATACAGGGGGTACTGGTACCAAGTCAGTGTGCGGGGGTACAGGTTAGAGGTAATTTACACATGTAGGTAGAGGTGAAGTGACTATGCATAGATAATAAACAGCGAGTAGCAGCAGTGTAAAAACAAATGGGGGGGTGGGTAATGTAATAGACCGGCGGCCATTTTTGATTAGTTATTCAGCAGCCTTATGGCTTGTCTTATTGTTGACAATGTTTTGACCCCCTCGCCCCCAGTAGTCGTTCCATTCAAATCAATCACCACTGTCTGGATTTACTACCTGTGAAGTGTTTTGTGTGTATCAGTTCTGACCACAGTAAATCCCCAAGCTTACAATGAACTCTACTGAACAGGAACCAGATAAAAAAAAAAAAAAAGTTGGGGTTGAGATTAGGCCTATATATCTCCGCCTTCCTATGTATTTGGGAGAGCAAGATAAGACTGACCTCTTATACATGTCCCTGAAACAGGGAGAAAGGTCTGTACCTGACTAGTCAGGACCAGAGTCAGGACTGAGCTGTCCCCTGTCAGGACTCTAACATGCACTATTATATAGATATACTCCAAGATGTAGTCCCCCCCTTCTCAGAAGGTGTTAGAGAAACTGAGACTGGGGGTTTTCATGATAAATGAGCGTTACATACACACACACACACTTTGAATCGTACAGATGTACTTCTACATCTTCATTGTTTGGGGTTTTAGGCTGGGTTTATGGATAAGCACTTTATGACATGCTGATGTAAAAAGGGCTTTTAAATACATTTTATTTTATTTACAGTATCCACGTCAGTGAGTGTATCTCCTGTATAAATAGCCAGGCAGTGGAATGTTTCTGTAAGCCCATATCTGGCACCAGAGATCAGCTGGGACACACACACACACACACATCCTGGCTGAACCAGACCATGATCCCATTCCTGTTCTCGTTCCCGGGAATGCCACATGGTTCCCAGTCCATCTGGGACGGCAATGTTCTTTCTCTGCATCTGTCTTTCTCTCTCTCTCTCCAGATTTCTGTTCTCTCATTACCTCTGGAAGAACAAACTGTTACAGCCTTGACCAGAGAGAAGTTTGTGTTTAAAGCTAAGGTAATATCACCTCTCAGTACTGGCAACTATAGCTGAGGTAATATCACCTCTCAGTACTGGCAACTATAGCTGAGGTAATATCACCTCTCAGTACTGGCAACTATAGCTGAGGTAATATCACCTCTCAGTACTGGCAACTATAGCTGAGGTAATATCACCTCTCAGTACTGGCAACTATAGCTGAGGTAATATCACCTCTCAGTACTGGCAACTATAGCTGAGGTAATATCACCTCTCAGTACTGGCAACTAATCTACTGTTTCTCCATCTATTCTTGGGGGATCCTGAGGGTGCACACATTTCTGATCCAGCCCAGCACTTACTCATCTCATTAAATTGGTTCAAATCCTGTGTCTGCCGTCACACCCATCAGTCACTTCCCATCCTGTCTCTCATGGTGATGCGTCTCCTTCCTGCTACAGAAACAGCTGGTCAGAGAGGTAAGGAGAGAGGAGCTTTGATCTGTCTGTCAAGGGTCAACTTTATCCTACTCCTTTACATCACCACAGAGACTGTCCAGACTCCAGAGGAAGGAGACTCCGTATCCATTTCAGTCTAACGACCACTGCACTAGTGGATGTCTGCATTCCACTTCCTCTCTGGACAGGAAATGACCCGTTGTAAAAGTCTGGTGTTGATGGACACGTCTTGTTTTGTGATTTGTTTCACAGCAGTGCTTTGATACTTTATCAGGAGACAGCCAGCCCCTAAACACAACATTCTCGAACGAGGCGGAGAGCTGTCTAGCAAAGGTGGAATGGAGCCCCTACTGTGAGACTGCTACTGACATTATTGGAGCTGTGCTGCTTGTTCAGACTTTTGAGTATGATTCTATCGATTGACGTGGCTGTGGAATATTTTCTTCTTTTAACATTCCCTCTCAACTAAGCCATTCTCTGATCATGTCAGATCTAAGGCATTCTCTGATCATGACCGTTCTAAGGCATTCTCTGATCATGACCGTTCTAAGGCATTCTCTGATCATGACCGTTCTAAGGCATTCACTGATCATGACCGTTCTAAGGCATTCTCTGATCATGACCGTTCTAAGGCATTCTCTGATCATGACCGTTCTAAGGCATTCTCTGATCATGACCGTTCTAAGGCATTCTCTGATCATGACCGTTCTAAGGCATTCTCTGATCATGTCAGATCTAAGGCATTCTCTGATCATAACCGTTCTAAGGCATTCTCTGATCATGACCGTTCTAAGGCATTCTCTGATCATGACAGTTCTAAGGCATTCTCTGATCATGACCGTTCTAAGGCATTCACTGATCATGACCGTTCTAAGGCATTCACTGATCATGACCGTTCTAAGGCATTCTCTGATCATGTCAGATCTAAGGCATTCTCTGATCATGACCGTTCTAAGGCATTCTCTGATCATGACCGTTCTAAGGCATTCTCTGATCATGACAGATCTAAGGCATTCTCTGATCATGACAGATCTAAGGCATTCTCTGATCATGACAGATCTAAGGCATTCTCTGATCATGACAGATCTAAGGCATTCTCTGATCATGACAGATCTAAGGCATTCTCTGATCATGACAGATCTAAGGCATTCTCTGATCATGACAGATCTAAGGCATTCTCTGATCATGTCAGATCTAAGGCATTCTCTGATCATGACAGATCTAAGGCATTCTCTGATCATGACAGATCTAAGGCATTCTCTGATCATGACAGATCTAAGGCATTCTCTGATCATGTCAGATCTAAGGCATTCTCTGATCATGTCAGATCTAAGGATACTGCAGGTAGGAAAGAAAAGCCGTTCTAATCGTACGTATACAACTAGGAGCTGAGCAATTTTACCTGCCAGCAAAAAGTACACATACAAAGCAGCATAACCATTGATTGTTCAAAAGTGTGAATGTGTGATCTTTCTTTTGTAATTTAAAATTGATTTACTTTTTCTCAGCTGGCTTGACCCCATTGTTTTGATTCTACATCTGTTATTCCCTTACCCCTCACCTCCATATTCTAAAGCAATATTGTCCGATCGATGCACTCGCTTTAGAGACTAGCTACTGTTTGTGATTCCTCTGTGCGTGTATAAAGGATCTGCATTTGATTTCAGCTAACACAAACAAACCTTGTAAACTCTACATTTGAATGCTTGTGTGGACAGTGGAGCTCCTTCTCTGTTCCTGGCGTAGTTTAACCTCCACAGTTCTCCTCGTACAACAACAACACGTCCTCCTCTCTAATCAATGTGTCGCTTATCTCACAATGTCTCCATGTCTTCTATGGACATATTTGAGCTTGCTCTATTCATTCATTTCTAAGTGTTCTTGTCATGGTACAGAAGAATGGTCACTCCGTCAAAATCAGTTGCTGGTTAGGTGTGGAATTCTAGAGATATGTGTCCTGGAAGTCAAATGTCTGCAGACATTTCCCACTGACTTTGATGTCTTAATTACACAAAGTTTTAATTGGTTTAGTTTTAGTACATAATTGCAGTTATCCCTCCATCCCTGTCTCCCATCCATCCATCCCTCTCTACCTGGAGGGGATTAGACTGCATCAACCATCCATCATGCTCAGGTCGTGGGAATACATCATGTCCTGATAATCTGATTTTGGCTGTAAATGAACACCACTCCTGTCCTCAGTACCATCATTATCTGTGGCTTGCGATCGACATTGGCCTTAACCACAGATCTAGGATCAGATTCTCTCACCTACATCTAACCTTAACCATTAGGTAGATGGATAAACATCTTACCCTGGAGCAATGGTGAGGCAGTCTACAGTACATACTGCTGTTTGGTGTGAATGTATTGAATAGAGAGAGAGATGTAATGTTTCAGCAGCCTTCCTTATAATCCATGTCAGAGCTGGAAGCGACGCGGTTCTATTCACAATCCCACTGGCCTAATGCACCGTGTCTGTCACACTAATTTACGTCATTAGATGTGGTGGTACAATGCTGTGTTAATTCTTTATCGAAACAGACACACGCACACACACAAACAGACACACACACACCCTCACCCAAACCCACCCACATCCACACCCACCTCACCATGGGACACAGTATGTAAACAAAGAGTGAACAGGGAATTCAGGAGGGGACTGAGTACGCACCCCTGAGGGGCCCCCATGTTGAGGATCAGTGTGGCGGATGTGTTGTTACCTACCCTTACCACCTGGGGGCGGCCCGTCAGGAAGTCCAGGATCCAGTTGCAGAGGGAGGTGTTTAGTCCCAGCGTCCTTAGCTTAGTGATGAGCTTTGTGGGCACTATGATATTGAACGCTGAGCTGTAGTCAATGAATAGCATTCTCACATAGGTGTTTCTTTTGTCCAGGTGTGAAAGGGCCAGTGTGGAGTGCAATAGAGATTGCATCATCTGTGGATCTGTTGGGGCTTTCTGGGATAATGGTGTTGATGTGAGCCATGACCTGCCTTTCATAGCATTTCATGGCTACAGATGTGAGTGCTACGGGTCAGTACTCATTTAAGCAAGTTACCTTAGTGTTCATGGGCACAGGGACTATGGTGGTCTGCTTAAAACATGTTGGTATTATAGACTCAGACAAGGAGAGGTTGAAAATGTCAGTGAAGACACTTGCCAGTTGGTCAGTGCATGCTCAGACTACACGTCCTGGTAATCCGTCTGGCCCTACGGCCTTGTGAATGTGCGGACCAACTGTCAAGTGTCTTCACTGACATTTTCAACCTCTCCCTGACCGAGTCTGTAATACCTACATATTTCAAGCAGACCACCATAGTCCCTGTGCCCGAGGAAGCGAAGGTAACCTGCCTAAATGATTTCCGCCCCGTGGCACTCACGTCGGTAGCCATGAAGTGCTTTGAAGGCTGGTCATGGCTCACATCAACAGCATCCTCCCGGACATCCTAGACCCACTCCAATTTGCATACCGCCCCAACAGATGGCCAGGTTTCCTTTAAACCTTCACTTAGATCTAGATTAACTCTAATCGTCCTTCTGGTAATCAGACTTTTTCAATCTAGACTAGGGCAAATCTGAGACTATTTTCAACCATGTCTGAGAAATGCAATTTCAGTTAGTCCAGTTTAAAAGTGCAATTTAGTCTAGGTTTAGGCTTAATATGTGTTTGCGAAATCGCCCCGTAGTGTCCAGCTTCTGTGGCATTTAACAGACCAACCCTTCTTCTTCTTTTGTCTCTGTGATACTTCTATAATATTACATTATATCAGTTAGAGCATCTGGCCAGTTACTGAAAGGTCACTGGTTTGAATACCCTCGCCGAGATGGTGAAAAATCATTCGATGTGCCTTTTAGCAAGACACTTACCCTAATTTGTTCCAGGGGTGCGTACTAATATGGCTGACCCTGTAAAGCAACACATTTCGCAACACATTTCACTGCACCTATCTGGTGTATGTGACAATAAAACTACAAAAATACATCAACATGTTGGGCCACCACAAGCCAAAACAACTTTAAAAAAAGATTCTACAAATGCCTGGATCTCAATTAGAGGGATGCAACACCATAATGTTGTTTTTTTTAACCGTGGTGGAAAACACTGTCTCAGACGCCGCTCCAGAATCTCCAATAAGTGTTCAATTGGGTTGAGATCTGGAGACTGAGACGGCCATGGAATATAGTTTACACGTTTTCATGCTCATCAAACCATTCAGTGACCACTCGTGCTCTATGGATGGGAACAATGTCATCCTATGAGGCATGGCCATGGTAGCCAAAATAATGGCTACCAGGGTATGTTTGTAGGTGCCAGGCGCACCGGTTTGTGTCAAGAACTGCAATGCTGCTGGGTTTTTATGCTCAACAGTTTCCTGTGTGTATCAAGAATGGTCCAACACCCAAAGGACATCCAGCCAACTTGACACAACTGTGGGAAGCATTGCAGTCAACATGGGTCCGCATCCCTGTGGGACGCTTTCAACACCTTGTAGAGTCCATGCCCCGAAAGGAATTGAGGCTGTTCTGAGGGCAAAAGGGGATGCAACTCAATAATCGGAAGGTGTTCCTAATGTTTGGTGTACTCAATGTATATACTGTCTCTTTGGTAATTGTATAATATCACAGTAGATCCATCCTGCAGCAGATCCTCACCCACAGATGGAGAACAGAGTCTTCAAACAGCATTGTGTAGGACGCTTTAAGGTAGCTGACACAACTCAGGGCTGGGGGAAATAAAGGGAATCTGATGGTAAATTCAAATAGTTGTACAAAGGAGATACTGTATTGTGTGTTTTGAGGAGGTTTCGGGGTGATGAGACTATCGCTCCTCACAAGATTAAAGAACGCAAAGGGGAATAGAGAGAGTCACATGCACGCACACCTGAAAGGGTGTCCTTGGGAGATAGGCCTACCTAATCCCTGCTCCTCCTCTGGGTTGGGGGGATAGCCATGAATTAACATACCATCTCAGGCACACACACACTCACACACACAGTGTCCTATATAGGGAATAGGGTGCCATAAATGTCACTTTGAAAGAAATAGCAACAGCAAATATTTTATTTTTGAAAAGGTCTTTAAAAGCGAAACTATTTTGAGTTTTTAGAAGCATAGATTGAGGCCAACTATGAAAGTCTTTCATAAAGATGCTCTTTTGTCTCAGTAGCACTGCTAAGTAATGGCAGTCAGCTCTTTCTCTTGAAATATTTCCCCCTTTTTTTTCAGTTGCACTTGCGATAATGAATATGAATTATCTTTGATGGTAGAAAGGTTAGTGCTATCAGGGATCCTTGGGGCAACCCTACCCCCCTAACCCACCCCTAACCCCCTAACCTCCCTAACCATAAGGGGCGGGCGCCGGTCCAGGCGGGCCTGGGGAAGGCCCCTAGCCCCACGGCCCGTGGCCTAATGCGTCCACGGCCCACGGGGTGAGGAGGAAACTCTCCTCTGCTGTTACCTAGCAACAGAGAGGGCCTCCCAGAGTGTTGATGGGTGTTGACAAGGTGTGGGGGTGATTGTGGTGTACCTTCTGCTGCTGCCTCCTCAAGAGTGCTAAATATCTTCTCCTTGCCTCCTCCTCCTTCATAGTCACTGATCTTAGAGAACGTGATGGGTGAAAGCAACAGTAGTAATCATTTGGTGGGTGCTTATATTTGTCCTATTTCACGTGGGGAAAGCATTTTTTGCATATCCCAACCCCCTTGGAAACATTCTTGGAGAGTGGGGTCACGTCCAGGGTCAACCCTGGAGCAAATTGGTGAAAGCAATATGGTGGAGACCGGTGGCCTATCTAGTTTAGTAGCCTAAGTGAAAGCAATATGGTGGAGACCGGTGGCCTATCTAGTTTAGTAGCCTAGGTGAAAGCAATATGGTGGAGACAGGTAGCCTATCTAGTTTAGTAGCCTAGGTGAGATACAATATGGTGGAGACAGGAGGCTTATCTAGTTTAGTAGCCTAGGTGAGATGCAATATGGTGGAGACCGGTGGCCTATCTAGTTTAGTAGCCTAGGTGAAAGCAATAGGGTGGAGACCGGTGGCCTATCTAGTTTAGTAGCCTAGGTAAAAGCAATATGGTGGAGACAGGTAGCCTATCTAGTTTAGTAGCCTAGGTGAGATGCAATATCATTACATTTACATTACATTTAAGTCATTTAGCAGACGCTCTTATCCAGAGCGACTTACAAAATGGTGCATTCACCTTATGATATCCAGTGGAACAACCACTTTACAATAGTGCATCTAAATCTTTTAAGGGGGGGGGGGGTTAGAAGGATTACTTTATCCTATCCTAGGTATTCCTTAAAGAGGTGGGGTTTCAGGTGTCTCCGGAAGGTGGTGATTGACTCCGCTGTCCTGGCGTCGTGAGGGAGCTTGTTCCACCATTGGGGTGCCAGAGCAGCGAACAGTTTTGACTGGGCTGAGCGGGAACTGTGCTTCCTCAGAGGTAGGGGGGCCAGCAGGCCAGTGGTGGATGAACGCAGTGCCCTTGTTTGGGTGTAGGGCCTGATCAGAGCCTGAAGGTATGGAGGTGCCGTTCCCTTCACAGCTCCGTAGGCAATCACCATGGTCTTGTAGCGGATGCGAGCTTCAACTGGAAGCCAGTGGAGAGAGCGGAGGAGCGGGGTGACGTGAGAGAACTTGGGAAGGTTGAACACCAGACGGGCTGCGGCGTTCTGGATGAGTTGTAGGGGTTTAATGGCACAGGCAGGGAGCCCAGCCAACAGCGAGTTGCAGTAATCCAGACGGGAGATGACAAGTGCCTGGATTAGGACCTGCGCCGCTTCCTGTGTGAGGCAGGGTCGTACTCTGCGAATGTTGTAGAGCATGAACCTACAGGATCGGGTCACCGCCTTGATGTTAGTGGAGAACGACAGGGTGTTGTCCAGGATCACGCCAAGGTTCTTAGCACTCTGGGAGGAGGACACAAGGGAGTTGTCAACCGTGATGGCGAGATCATGGAACGGGCAGTCCTTCCCCGGGAGGAAGAGCAGCTCCGTCTTGCCGAGGTTCAGCTTGAGCTGGTGATCCGTCATCCACACTGATATGTCTGACAGACATGCAGAGATGCGATTCACCGCCTGGTTATCAGAAGGGGGAAAGGAGAAGATTAATTGTGTGTCGTCTGCATAGCAATGATAGGAGAGACCATGTGAGGATATGACAGAGCCAAGTGACTTGGTGTATAGCGAGAATAGGAGAGGGCCTAGAACAGAGCCCTGGGGGACACCAGTAGTGAGAGCGCATGGTGCGGAGACAGATTCTCGCCACGCCACCTGGTAGGAGCGACCTGTCAGGTAGGACGCAATCCAAGCGTGGGCCGCGCCGGAGATGCCCAACTCGGAGAGGGTGGAGAGGAGGATCTGATGGTTCACAGTATCAAAGGCAGCAGATAGGTCTAGAAGGATGAGAGCAGAGGAGAGAGAGTTAGCTTTAGCAGTGTGGAGAGCCTCCGTGACACAGAGAAGAGCAGTCTCAGTTGAATGCCCAGTCTTGAAACCTGACTGATTAGGATCAAGAAGGTCATTCTGAGAGAGATAGCAGGAGAGCTGGCCAAGGACGGCACGTTCAAGAGTTTTGGAGAGAAAAGAAAGAAGGGATACTGGTCTGTAGTTGTTGACATCGGAGGGATCGAGTGTAGGTTTTTACAGAAGGGGTGCAACTCTCGCTCTCTTGAAGACGGAAGGGACGTAGCCAGCGGTCAAGAATGAGTTGATGAGCGAGGTGAGGAAGGGGAGAAGGTCTCCGGAAATGGTCTGGAGAAGAGAGGAGGGGATAGGGTCAAGTGGGCAGGTTGTTGGGCGGCCGGCCGTCACAAGACGCGAGATTTCATCTGGAGAGAGAGGGGAGAAAGAGGTCAAAGCACAGGGTAGGGCAGTGTGAGCAGGACCAGCGGTGTCGTTTGACTTAGCAAACGAGGATCGGATATCGTCAACCTTCTTTTCAAAATGGTTGACGAAGTCATCCGCAGAGAGGGAGGAGGGGAAGGAGGATTCAGGAGGGAGGAGAAGGTAGCAAAGAGCTTCCTAGGGTTAGAGGCAGATGCTTGGAATTTAGAGTGGTAGAAAGTGGCTTTAGCAGCAGAGACAGAAGAGGAGAATGTAGAGAGGAGTGAGTGAAAGGATGCCAGGTCCGCAGGGAGGCGAGTTTTCCTCCATTTCCGCTCGGCTGCCCGAAGCCTTGTTCTGTGAGCTCGTAGTGAGTCGTCGAGCCACGGAGCAGTAGGGGAGGACCGAGCCGGCCTGGAGGATAGGGGACAGAGAAAATCAAAGGATGCAGAAAGGGAGGAGAGGAGGGTTGAGGAGGCAGAATCAGGAGATAGGTTGGAGAAGGTTTGAGCAGAGGGAAGAGATGATAGGATGGAAGAGGAGAGAGTAGCGGGAGAGAGAGAGCGAAGGTTGGGACGGCGCAATACCATCCGAGTAGGGGCAGAGTGAGAAGTGTTGGATGAGAGCAAGAGGGAAAAGGATACAAGGTAGTGGTCGGAGATTTGGAGGGGAGTTGCAATGAGATTAGTGGAAGAACAGCATCTAGTAAAGATGAGGTCAAGCGTATTGCCTGCCTTGTGAGTAGGGGGGGAAGGTGAGAGGGTGAGGTCAAAAGAGGAGAGGAGTGGAAAGAAGGAGGCAGAGAGGAATGAGTCAAAGGTAGACGTGGGGAGGTTAAAGTCACCCAGAACTGTGAGAGGTGAGCCATCCTCAGGAAAGGAACTTATCAAGGCGTCAAGCTCATTGATGAACTCTCCAAGGGAACCTGGAGGGCGATAAATGATAAGGATGTTAAGCTTGAAAGGGCTGGTAACTGTGACAGCATGGAATTCAAATGAGGAGATAGACAGATGGGTCAGGGGAGAAAGAGAGAATGTCCACTTGGGAGAGATGAGGATTCCAGTGCCACCACCCCGCTGGCTCGATGCTCTAGGGGTATGCGAGAAAACGTGGGCAGACGAAGAGAGAGCAGTAGGAGTAGCAGTGTTATCTGTGGTAATCCATGTTTCCGTCAGCGCCAGGAAGTCTAGGGACTGGAGGGTAGCATAGGCTGAGATGAACTCAGCCTTGTTGGCTGCAGACCGGCAGTTCCAGAGGCTGCCGGAGACCTGGAACTCCACGTGGGTCGTGCGCGCTGGGACCACCAGGTTAGAGTGGCAGCGGCCACGCGGTGTGAAGCGTTTGTATGGCCTGTGCAGAGAGGAGAGAACAGGGATAGACAGACACATAGTTGACAAGCTACAGAAGTGTTGTTTCTTGTATTATTGTCTCCTGTGTCTTTAGAGAACTGTTTCACTTTGATATCCTTTTTCTTCTGTCCTGATTTTCACTTTCTTTTCTTCTGTTAACTAGATATTCTTTGTTGTTCTTCGTTAGCTAGCTAGCTTCTTCCAAAAGAGTCCCTAGCAACTGCTTAGCAACTGGTAAACAATTCAGCTTGCTAAGATAACTACAATTTTATGAAAAATAGTTATTTTTCAAAAGCCTATCTTCTTTGTTTGTTGCTTGTTTTTTCTCCTATTCAGTCTTGCAGTTTTCTTTTGCTTTTTTCCGATGTACTTCACTCTAAAAACCATGTAAATTTCAATATTTGTAGGAGCTCATTTTTCAGCTGCTGCTGCTCAAATTGGAGTTCCGGAACTTTTCTATGGTGGAGACAGGAGGCCTATCTAGTTTAATAGCCTAGGTGAGATGCAATATGGTGGAGACCGGTGGCCTATCTAGTTTAATAGCCTAGGTGAGATGCAATATGGTGGAGACCGGTGGCCTATCTAGTTTAATAGCCTAGGTGAGATGCAATATGGTGGAGACCGGTGGCCTATCTAGTTTAATAGCCTAGGTGAGATGCAATATGGTGGAGACCGGTGGCCTATCTAGTTTAATAGCCTAGGTGAGATGCAATATGGTGGAGACCGGTGGCCTATCTTGTTTAGTAGCCTAGGTGAGATGCAATAGGGTGGAGACCGGTGGCCTATCTAGTTTAGTAGCCTAGGTGAGATGCAATATGGTGGAGACCGGTGGCCTATCTAGTTTAGTAGCCTAGGTGAGATGCAATATGGTGGAGACCGGTGGCCTATCTAGTTTAGTAGCCTAGGTGAAAGCAATATGGTGGAGACAGGTGGCCTATCTAGGTTAGTAGCCTAGGTGAGATACAGCCTTTTATTTATATTTTATTAGTGATGTATTGCCTCGAAGACACAAAGGACTTTCAAATTGACTGTACTGTCTGAGCTTTATATGAACACGTTCCCTCTGTGGGATTTCAATTCAAACAAATGAGGCAATCCACTTAACAAACAGTGATTTATTTTTCTATTCCACTCTCCTTCCTCTCTCTCTCCCCATCTCTCTCATCCCCATCTCTCTCTCATCCCCATCGCTCTCTCTCCCCCATCTCTCTCTCATCCCCATCTCTCTCTCATCCCCATCTCTCTCTCTCTCCCCATCTCTCTCTCATCCCCATCTCTCTCTCATCCCCTTCCTCTCTCTCTCCCCCATTTCTCTCTCATCCCCATCTCTCTCTCATCCCCATCTCTCTCTCATCCCCATCTCTCTCTCATCTCATTCCTCTCTCTCTCCCCCATCTCTCTCTCATCCCCATCTCTCTCTCTCATCCCCATCTCTCTCTCTCATCCCCATCTCTCTCTCTCTCATCCCCAACTCTCTCGCTCATCCCCATCCCCATCTCTCTCTCTCCCTATCTCTCTCTCTCATCCCCATCTCTCTCTCTCATCCCCATCTCTCTCTCTCATCCCCATCTCTCTCTCTCATCCCCAACTCTCTCGCTCATCCCCATCCCCATCTCTCTCTCTCCCCATCTCTCTCTCTCATCCCCATCTCTCTCTCATCCCCAGTGTATTCCAGTGAAAGCCTGCTGAATCCCTCACTTTTATTGTTATTTATGGTGAAGGGTTTATAATTAAATACTAATTAATACCTTTAGTGCCGGGTTGCAGCATGCCTTATTACAAATCTCTCCAGTCCCATGATTTCTGATCCCCATTCATCCATTTATGAAGTAACCTAAGGAGCCTATAGGCAGCTCGCCACCATGATGAACAGATCAGGCCTCTACAACTCATTATCTCATACAAAGAAAGGAGGGGTGGATTTAAATTCAAAATGGCCCCCAACCACTCCCCACCAGACACCGTTAGACCCCCCTCTCCGCTAACACATACCCTGTAAGATTTATGACAGATGGAGGGAGATAGAAAGACATTCATACATTGTTAAGTTCATTGAAAAACCTTAGTTAAAGCAGAGGCCTTTCTACCAGAGGGGATCCAGGACCATTTCATTGTATCTAATGGAGGGATAATAAACTGTGTTTCTAGGTTAGATTATACCACCACTAAACTATCCTGGCTCCCCTCTGGTGAGATAGAGACTTGGAGTGGAACTATCTGGACGAAATGTTAATTAACATAATATGTACATAAGCTTTTCTATTCACATTAGCAACGGGAATGTCATGAGCCGAGAGAGGGCTTGGGCATGGCATGGCTCGGGCATGGCTCGGGGGCTTGAAGCGTATGTGCGCGCAGCACCTTGACCAGCCCCCTAAAGTATTTTGTTTACCTCAGATCAATCATGACACTCTCCATGGAACAAGTGCTGCTGCTGATGGTACAAATGTTGACATGCCTGTTTGCTAGGGTTTTAAATCCATTGCGACAACGACACAGAGACAAATACATGGGATTTTGGCTAGATGGACGGAAGCTCCCATCTGCTGTGAGCGAGCGGCTCATGGTAACGTTCGGTGTCATAGGAGGGCAAGAAGACAAGAAGCTTTGAGAAGGCAACGTTAGCGTCAGCACCTGCCACGGCCAGTCGTCTGATTTGAACACGGGAACACAGTGATCACTGGTGAGTAATCATTGTTGGAAACTTGACCGAAGTGGACTGGGTGAGAAACTTCATGATGAAGACACAGACTTTTAACACTCTTTGTAGTGAGTTGCAGCACCGACACTGCTTTGACTCGTCTCCTGAAATGAGCTTTGAATTGAAAAGAACGTCTAACATCACACACACAAGCACACTTACGTGCATGTACTCATTCACCGTGTGGTCAGGTGCCACAAGAAAAGGACTTAAGAGTACAACAGGTGTAGACCTTACAGTGAAATGCTTACTTACAAGTCCCTAACCAACAATGCAGTTTAAAAAATACAGATAAGAATAAGAAATAAAAGTAACAAGTAATTAAAGAGCAGCAGTAAAATAGCAATAGCGAAACTATATACAGGTGGTACGGGAACAGAGTCAATGTGCGGGGGCACCGGTTAGTCGAGGTAATTGAGGTAATATGTACATGTAGGTAGAGTTATTAAAGTGACTATGTGTAGATAATAACAGAGAGCAGCAGGGGTGTAAAAGATGGGGAGGTATAAACAGCATATAACCAGCCAGCTGTATGTTGATAGTGTCGTCCTTCAGCCACGACTCCGTGAAGCAGAAGATATTACAGTTTTGAATGTCCTATTGGTAGTTTAAACCTGTGAATGTATTGTAATGTTTTTAAAATTGTATAAACTGCCTTCATTTTGCTGGACCCCAGGAAGAGTAGCTGCTGCCTTGGCAGGAACTGATGGGGAACCATAATAAATACAAATAAAAAATACAAATACTCATAGCTTCAGGGAGCAAATTAGGCCATATCTACTATTCAGTTGCTATGGAGACCAATAGTCACAATTCCTGATCAAGTGTGAGACGTCAGATTTATTTTCCTCCTCTCTCCTCTCCTCCTCTTCTCTCTCCTCCTCTTTTCCCTCTTCTCTCTTCCTGTCCTCCCTCTTCCCTCTCCTCCTCTCTTCCCTCTCCTCCTCTCCTCCCTCTTCCCTCTCCTCTTCTCCTCCCTCTTCTCTCCTCTCTCTCCTCCTCTTCTCCCACCTCCTCTCCTCCCTCTTCTCTCTCCTCCCCTCTTCTCTCTTCTCCTCCCTCTTCTCTCCTCTCTCCCCTCCTCTTCTCCCACCTCCTCTCCTCCCTCTTCTCTCTCCTCCCCTCTTCTCTCTTCTCCTCCCTCTTCTCTCCTCTCTCTCCTCCTCTTCTCCCACCTCTCCTCCTCCCTCTTCTCTCTCCTCTCCTCCTCCCTCTTCTCTCTCCTCCTCTCCTCCTCTTCTCCCCCTCTTCTCCCTCTTCTCTCTCCTCCTCTTCTCCATCTTCTTTCCTCCTCTCCCTCTTCTCTCACCTCCTCTCCTCCCTCTTCTCTCTTCTCCATCTTCTTTCCTCCTCTCCCTCTTCTCTGTCCTACTCTTTTCCCTCTTCTCTCTCTCCTCTCCTCCTCCCTCTTCCCTCTCCTCTCCTCTCCTCCTCCCTCTTCTCTCTCCTCTCCTCTCCTCCTCCCTCTTCCCTCTCCTCTCCTCTCCTCCTCCCTCTTCTCTCTCCTCCCTCTTCCCTCTCCTCTCCTCTCCTCCTCCCTCTTCTCTCTCCTCTCCTCCTCCCTCTTCTCTCTCCTCTCCTCCTCCCTCTTCTCTCTCCTCTCCTCCTCCCTCTTCTCTCTCCTCCCTCTTCCCTCTCCTCTCCTCTCCTCCTCCCTCTTCTCTCTCCTCTCCTCCTCCCTCTTCTCTCTCCTCTCCTCCTCCCTCTTCTCTCTCCTCTCCTCCTCCCTCTTCTCTCTCCTCTCCTCCTCCCTCTTCTCTAATCCTTGTGACCTTTACTGTTTGCTTTAGAATAGATCAATCCTTCTCTCTCTCTCTCTCTCTCTCTCTCTCTCTCTCTCTCTCTCTCTCTCTCTCTCTCTCTCTCTCTCTCTCTCTCTCTCTCTCTCTCTCTCTCTCTCTCTCTCTCTCTCTCTCACTCTCACGTCTGAGCTTTTGCTTTTTCATTCTGCAGAACAAGCACTCGGCTCTCTCGTTTCTCCTCTCGTTTCTCCTCTCCGTTCTCCTCTCCTTTCTCCTCCTCTCCTCCCTTTCTTATCTTCTATTCACTGAGCCACCTCCAGTCACTATAATATATTATACACACATTTAACACACATTGCTTTCATCTCAGGGAATATGGCTATATACCACGAGACAGAGGAATGAGAGAGAGAGAGAGAGAGAGAGAGAGAGAGAGAGAGAGAGTGTGTGTGTGTGTGTGTGTGTGTGTGTGTGTGTGTGTGTGTGTGTGTGTGTGTGTACAGCAGCCACAGCTCGACAACACCATCCCACAGAATCCAATTTGTGAAGTCAATGAGGGGTGTGACACATAATGTATACTAATACAGCACCAGGCAAGGCCCTGCAGGGTTCAGCCATCCCTCATGTACATATCATGCATATGTTAATGTCTCCTGCATACCAGACAACAGGAATGAACCACACGTAGCTAGCTATGTGGCTCACACTAGCGAACGCTCTTTTTTTTGTGCATGTATGTTCTCACAGTTTGAATAGGAATATATGTTCTGTTTCTCGCCTTTTTGGACACATAAACATCTACTCAAGCCTCTGGCACACACAAACACAAGAAGGAAAGGGTGGAGAGAGAAGTAGTGACAGACAGAGAGAGAAAGAGGTACAGTACTGTGTAGAGAGAGAGAGAGAGAGAGAGTTTATCTGCATTGTGTACATGTATGCATGTGTGAAAAATAGTATCTATAATTCCTATGGGAGAGAGAGCAAGAGTCAGATAGAAAGAGAGCTTCACTGTAGGGCTGTGTGTGTATGTGTGTGTGCCAGGATTTGAGAAGCTCTGTGCATTAGCTGTGTAAGTGTCTGTGTTTATGTTTATGCAATGTGTGGGTGGGAGACGGAAAGAGTCTTGCTTTGTGTTTCCCTTTGTGCTTGTATGTACACGACATGACCAAAAGAATGTGAACACCTGCTCGTCGAACATCTCATTCCAAAATCATGGGCATTAATATGGAGTTCATCCCCCCTTTGCTGCTACAACAGCCTCCACTCTTCTGGGAAGGCTTTCCACTAGATGTTGGAACATTGCTGCCGGGATTTGCTTCCATTCAGCCACAAGAGCATTAGTAAGGTTGGGCACTCACAGTCGACGTTCCAACTCATCCCAAAGGTGTTCGATGGGGTTGAGGTCAGGGCTCTGTGTAGGCCAGTCAAGTTCTTCCACAATGATCTTGACAAACCATTTCTATATGGACCTCGCTTTGTACATGGGGGCATTGTCATGCTGAAACAGGAAAGGGTCTTCCCCAAACTGTTGCCACAAAGTTGGAAGCACAGAATCATCTAGAATGTCATTGTATGCTGTAGTGTTAAGATTTCCCTTCACTGGAACTAAGGGGCCTAGTCCGAACCATAAAAAACAGCCCCATACCATTATTCTATTCTAAGGTCTTCGAAAGCCAAGTCAACAAACAGATTACCGACCATTTCGAATCCCACCGCACCCTCTCCGCTATGCAATCTGGTTTCAGAGCTGGTCATGGGTGCACCTCAGCCACGCTCAAGGTCCTAAACGACATCGTAACCGCCATCGATAAGAAAAAATACTGTGCTGCCGTATTCATTGACCTGGCCAAAGCTTTTGACTCTGATAATCACCACATCCTCATCGGCAGACTCAGTAGCCTTGGTTTCTCAAACGATTGCGTCGCCTGGTTCACCAACTACTTCTCTGATAGAGTTCAGTGTGTCAAATCGGAGGGCCTGCTGTCCGGACCTCTGGCAGTCTCTATGGGGGTACCACAGGGTTCAATTCTTGGGCCAACTCTTTTCTCTGTATACATCAATGATGTCGCTCTTGCTGCTGGTGAATATCTGATCCACCTCTACGCAGACGACACCATTCTGTATACTTCTGGCCCTTCTTTGGACACTGTGTTAACTAACCTCCAGACGAGCTTCAATGCCATACAACTCTCCTTCCGTGGTCTCCAACTGCTCCTAAATACAAGTAAAACTAAATGCATGCTCTTCAACCGATCGCTGCCTGCACCTGCCCGCCTGTCCAGCATCACTTCTCTGGACGGTTCTGACTTAGAATTTGTGAATAACTACAAATACCTAGGTGTCTGGTTAGACTGTAAACTCTCCTTCCAGACTCACATCAATCATCTCCAATCCAAAGTTAAATCTAGAATTGGCTTCCTATTTCGCAACAAAGCATCCTTCACTCATGCTGCCAAACATACCCTCGTAAAACTGACCATCCTACCAATCCTCGACTTCGGCGATGTCATTTACAAAATAGCCTCCAATACCCTACTCAACAAGCTGGATGCAGTCTA
Organism: Salmo salar; assembly: GCF_965601325.2. Classification (NCBI taxonomy): domain Eukaryota; kingdom Metazoa; phylum Chordata; class Actinopteri; order Salmoniformes; family Salmonidae; genus Salmo; species Salmo salar. The sequence goes on along the minus strand of NC_138303.1, from coordinate 98,526,965 downwards.
TCACAGTGCCATCCGTTTTGTCACCAAAGCCCCATATACTACCCACCACTGCGACCTGTACGCTCTCGTCGGCTGGCCTTCGCTTCATAATCGTCGCCAAACACATTGGCTCCAGGTCATCTACAAGACCCTGCTAGGTAAAGTCCCCCCTTATCTCCGCTCACCGGTCACCATAGCAGCACCCACCTGTAGCACGCGCTCCAGCAGGTACAGTGCCTTGCGAAAGTATTTGGCCCCCTTGAACTTTCGACCTTTTGCCACATTTCAGGCTTCAAACATAAAGATATAAAACTGTAATTTTTTGTGAAGAATCAACAACAAGTGGGACACAATTATGAAGTGGAACGAAATTTATTGGATATTTCAAACTTTTTTAACAAATAAAAAACTGAAAAATTGGCCGTGCCATATTAGAGCAGCTCCCAGATCACTGCACCTGTACATAGCCCATCTATAATTTAGCCCAAACTACTACCTCTTCCCCTACTGTATTTATTTATTTAATTAATTATTTTGCTCCTTTGCACCATATTATTTATATTTTAACTTTGAACTTTCTTCAAATTATAATTCTACCATTCCAGTGTTTTACTTGCTATACTTTATTCACTTTGCCACCATGGCCTTTTTTTGCCTTTACCTCCCTTATCTCACATCATTTGCTCACATTGTATATAGTCTTATTTTTGTCTACTGTATCATTGATTGTATGTTGTTTTACTCCATGTGTAACTCTGTGTTTTTGTATGTTGTCGAACTGCTTTGCTTTATCTTGGCCAGGTCGCAATTGTAAATGAGAACTTGTTCTCAACTTGCCTACCTGGTTAAATAAAGGTGAAATAAAAAAATTAAAAAATTCCTACTCCACCAAACTTTACAGTTGGCACTATGCTTTTGGGCAGTTAGGGTTTTCCTAGCATCTGCCAAACCCAGATTCATCCGTCGGACTGCCAGATGGTGAAGTGAGATTCATCACTCCAGAGAACGTGGTTCCCCTGTTCCAGAGTCCAATGGCGGCGAGCTTTGCACCACCAGCCGATGCTTGGCATTGAGCATGGTGATCTTAGGCTTCTGTGCGGCTGCTTGGCCATGGAAACCCATTTCATGAAGCTCCCGACAAACAGTTCTTGTACTGACGTTGCTTCCAGAGGCAGTTTGAACTCTCGGCAATCCTGTTCTGTGAGCTTGTGTGGCCTACCACTTCTCGGATGAGCCGTTGTTGCTCCTAGACGTTTCCATTTCACAATTACAGCACTTACAGTTGACGGGGGCAGCTCTAACAGGGCAGAAATTTTACAAAGTAACTTGTTGGAAAAGTGGCATCCTATGACGGTGACACTTTTAAAGTCTCTGAGCACTTCAGTAAGGCCATTCTACTGGCAATGTTTGTCTATGGAGATTGCATGGCTGTGTGCTCGATTTTATACACCTGTCAGCAACGGGTGTGTCTGAAATAGTCGAATCCACTAATTTGAAGGGGTGTCCACATACTTTTGTATATATAGTGTATGTATGTATGAGAAATACAAATGTGAATATGTTTGTTTGTAGTCTGTGTTTTGTATACACGTTTGTGTGTGCGACTGTGGGTATGTTCTTAAGAGTGTGTGTGTGTGGCACGAGCGTGCGTGTGTGTGTGTGCGTGCATGTATGAGAGAATCATATTGTCAGTGTGTGTAGGACTGCAGCAGCAGCAGTGGTAACTGGTGAATGGGTTGTTTAAAGAGTAGAATATGAATGAAGAAGAGGAGTAGTGAGGTCTGGAGGGAAGAATGCCCCACAGTACTGTTGTAATCAAACCACCTCTCACTGTGCCCCAGTCTCTGACTAATGACCCTAAAACCACTGTCTTACTGCCTGCTTATTACATCTGCCTGATTATAACATGTCCCTGCCTGTGCACCTCTTACCCAGTACCATGGACGGAGGGAGGGAGGACAAAAGATCGCCAGATCAAAGATGTTTTGGTGCTGTAGCATTGTGACCAGTAAAAGAGATTGGATTGCATTTTCAAAATCTCTCTTTCTCTCTACCAACATCTCTGGGTGTTAGTGGATGTATTCTGCATGATACCATTCTTCATGGCTGTTACTGATCTCTACCTGCTTGGCCAGCCAATCAGGAACCTACATTGAGTACCAGGGCGAGACAGAAACCAGCAGGAATGCAGAACTAGAGGGTTTGAGTATGGTGTCCACCTGGTCTATAACTCCTTATCATATGAATATCCACCTGGTCTATAACTCCTTATCATATGAATATCCACCTGGCCTATAACTCCTTATCATATGAATATCCACCTGGCCTATAACTCCTTATCATATGAATATCCACCTGGTCTATAACTCCTTATCATATGAATATCAACCTGGCCTGTAACTCCTTATCATATGAATATTCACCTGGCCTATAACTCCTTATCATATGAATATCCACCTGGTCTATAACTCCTTATCATATGAATATCCACCTGGTCTATAACTCCTTATCATATGAATATCCACCTGGTCTATAACTCCTTATCATATGAATATCCACCTGGCCTATAACTCCTTATCATATGAATAGCCACCTGGCCTATAACTCCTTATCATATGAATATCCACCTGGTCTATAACTCCTTATCATATGAATATCCACCTGGTCTATAAATCCTTATCATATGAATATCCACCTGGCCTATAACTCCTTATCATATGAATATCCACCTGGCCTATAACTCCTTATCATATGAATATCCACCTGGTCTATAACTCCTTATCATATGAATATCCACCTGGCCTATAACTCCTTATCATATGAATATTCACCTGGCCTATAACTCCTTATCATATGAATATCCACCTGGCCTATAACTCCTTATCATATGAATAACACCTGGCCTATAACTCCTTATCATATGAATATCCACCTGGTCTATAACTCCTTATCATATGAATATCAACCTGGCCTGTAACTCCTTATCATATGAATATTCACCTGGCCTATAACTCCTTATCATATGAATATCCACCTGGTCTATAACTCCTTATCATATGAATATCCACCTGGTCTATAACTCCTTATCATATGAATATCCACCTGGTCTATAACTCCTTATCATATGAATATCCACCTGGACTATAACTCCTTATCATATGAATATCCACCTGGTCTATAAATCCTTATCATATGAATATCCACCTGGCCTATAACTCCTTATCATATGAATATCCACCTGGCCTATAACTCCTTATCATATGAATATCCACCTGGTCTATAACTCCTTATCATATGAATATCCACCTGGCCTATAACTCCTTATCATATGAATATTCACCTGGCCTATAACTCCTTATCATATGAATATCCACCTGGTCTATAACTCCTTATCATATGAATATCCACCTGGTCTATAACTCCTTATCATATGAATATCCACCTGGTCTATAACTCCTTATCATATGAATATCCACCTGGTCTATAACTCCTGACCATATGAATATCCACCTGGTCTATAACTCCTTATCATATGAATATCCACCTGGTCTATAACTCCTTATCATATGAATATCCACCTGGTCTATAACTCCTTATCATATGAATATCCACCTGGTCTATAACTCCTTATCATATGAATATCCACCTGGTCTATAACTCCTTATCATATGAATATCCACCTGGCCTATAACTCCTTATCATATGAATATCCACCTGGTCAATAACTCCTTATCATATGAATATCCACCTGGCCTATAACTCCTTATCATATGAAAATCCACCTGGTCTATAACTCCTTATCATATGAATATCCACCTGGTCTATAACTCCTTATCATATGAATAGCCACCTGGCCTATAACTCCTTATCATATGAATATCCACCTGGCCTATAACTCCTTATCATATGAATATCCACCTGGTCTATAACTCCTTATCATATGAATAACAACCTGGCCTGTAACTCCTTATCATATGAATATTCACCTGGCCTATAACTCCTTATCATATGAATATCCACCTGGTCTATAACTCCTTATCATATGAATATCCACCTGGTCTATAACTCCTTATCATATGAATATCCACCTGGTCTATAACTCCTGACCATATGAATATCCACCTGGTCTATAACTCCTTATCATATGAATATCCACCTGGTCTATAACTCCTTATCATATGAATATCCACCTGGTCTATAACTCCTTATCATATGAATATCCACCTGGTCTATAACTCCTTATCATATGAATATCCACCTGGTCTATAACTCCTTATCATATGAATATCCACCTGGCCTATAACTCCTTATCATATGAAAATCCACCTGGTCTATAACTCCTTATCATATGAATATCCACCTGGTCAAAAACCCTTTATCATATGAATATCCACCCGGCCTATAACTCCTTATCATATGAATATCCATCTGGTCTATAACTCCTTATCGTATGAATATCCACCTGGTCAATAACTCCTTATCATATGAATATCCACCTGGTCTATAACTCCTTATCATATGAATATCCACCTGGTCTATAACTCCTTATCATATGAATATCCACCTGGTCTATAACTCCTTATCATATGAATATCCACCTGGTCTATAACTCCTTATCATATGAATATCCACCTGGCCTATAACTCCTTATCATATGAAAATCCACCTGGTCTATAACTCCTTATCATATGAATATCCACCTGGTCAAAAACCCTTTATCATATGAATATCCACCCGGCCTATAACTCCTTATCATATGAATATCCATCTGGTCTATAACTCCTTATCGTATGAATATCCACCTGGTCTATAACTCCTTATCATATGAATATCCACCTGGTCTATAACTCCTTATCATATGAATATCCACCTGGTCTATAACTCCTGACCATATGAATATCCACCTGGTCTATAACTCCTTATCATATGAATATCCACCTGGTCTATAAATCCTTATCATATGAATATCCACCTGGCCTATAACTCCTTATCATATGAATATCCACCTGGCCTATAACTCCTTATCATATGAATATCCACCTGGTCTATAACTCCTTATCATATGAATATCCACCTGGTCTATAACTCCTTATCATATGAATACCCACCTGGCCTATAACTCCTTTTCATATGAATATTCACCTGGCCTATAACTCCTTATCATATGAATATCCACCTGGTCTATAACTCCTTATCATATGAATATCCACCTGGTCTATAACTCCTTATCATATGAATATCCACCTGGTCTATAACTCCTTATCATATGAATATCCACCTGGTCTATAACTCCTGACCATATGAATATCCACCTGGTCTATAACTCCTTATCATATGAATATCCACCTGGTCTATAACTCCTTATCATATGAATATCCACCTGGTCTATAACTCCTTATCATATGAATATCCACCTGGTCTATAACTCCTTATCATATGAATATCCACCTGGCCTATAACTCCTTATCATATGAATATCCACCTGGTCTATAACTCCTTATCATATGAATATCCACCTGGTCAATAACTCCTTATCATATGAATATCCACCTGGCCTATAACTGCTTATCATATGAATATCCACCTGGTCTATAACTCCTTATCATATGAATATCCACCTGGTCTATAACTCCTTATCGTATGAATATCCACCTGGCCTATAACTCCTTATCGTATGAATATCCACCTGGTCTATAACTCCTTATCGTATGAATATCCACCTGGTCTATAACTCCTGACCATATGAATATCCACCTGGTCAATAACTCCTTATCATATGAATATCCACCTGGCCTATAACTCCTTATCATATGAATATCCACCTGGTCTATAACTCCTTATCATATGAATATCCACCTGGTCTATAACTCCTGACCATATGAATATCCACCTGGTCTATAACTCCTTATCATATGAATATCCACCTGGTCTATAACTCCTTATCATATGAATATCCACCTGGTCTATAACTCCTTATCATATGAATATCCACCTGGTCTATAACTCCTTGTCATATGAATAGCCACCTGGCCTATAACTCCTTATCATATGAATATCCACCTGGTCTATAACTCCTTATCATATGAATATCCACCTGGCCTATAACTCCTTATCATATGAATATCCACCTGGTCTATAACTCCTGACCATATGAATATCCACCTGGTCTATAACTCCTTATCATATGAATATCCACCTGGTCTATAACTCCTTATCATATGAATATCCACCTGGTCTATAACTCCTTATCATATGAATATCCACCTGGTCTATAACTCCTTATCATATGAATAGCCACCTGGCCTATAACTCCTTATCATATGAATATCCACCTGGTCTATAACTCCTTATCATATGAATATCCACCTGGTCTATAACTCTTTATCATATGAATATCCGCCAGGGGATAAGAACACAGTGTAATGGATGAAATCCATCACGAAAATAGAACAATCCCAGATAAACAGATCTATTATTGACAAAATGATAAGTCTCCATTTTAGTCCTGTCAATGCTCCTGTACGTCTAGTGGATATTAGTTTCCTAAAGCACTGCATGGTGATGTAACCTGGTTCTGTATGGTGATGTAACCTGGTTCTGCATGGTGATGTAACCTGGTTCTGTATGGTGATGTAACCTGGTTCTGCATGGTGATGTAACCTGGTTCTGCATGGTGATGTTACCTGGTTCTGTATGGGATGTTACCTGGTTCTGCATGGTGATGTAACCTGGTTCTGTATGGGATGTAACCTGGTTCTGTATGGGATGTTACCTGGTTCTGTATGGGATGTTACCTGGTTCTGTATGGGATGTTACCTGGTTCTGCATGGTGATGTAACCTGGTTCTGTATGGGATGTAACCTGGTTCTGTATGGGATGTTACCTGGTTCTGTATGGTGATGTAACCTGGTTCTGTATGGGATGTTACCTGGTTCTGTATGGATTGTAACCTGGTTCTGTATGGATTGTAACCTGGTTCTGTATATTTAATTATTCTTTTTTATTTTTTTATTTCACCTTTATTTAACCAGGTAGGCAAGTTGAGAACAAGTTCTCATTTACAACTGCGACCTGGACAAGATAAAGCAAAGCAGTTCACATACAACAACATAGAGTTACACATGGAGTAAAACAAATATACAGTCAATAATACAGTAGAAAAGAAGTCTATATACAATATAGCAAGTAAAACACTGGAATGTTAGATTTGCAGTGGAAGAAAGTGCAAAGTAGAAATAGAAATAATGGGGTGCAAATGAGCAGAATAAATAAATACAGTAGGGGAAGAGGTAGTTGTTTGGGCTAAATTATAGATGGGCTATGTACAGGTGCAGTGATCTGTGAGCTGCTCTGACAGCTGGTGCTTAAAGCTAGTGAGGAAGATAAGTGTTTCGAGTTTCAGAGATTTTTGGAGTTTGTTCCAGTCATTGGCAGCAGACAACTGGAAGGAGAGACGGCCAAAGGAGGAATTGGCTTTGGGGGTGCCCAGAGAGATATACCTGCTGGAGCGCGTGCTACAGGTGGGTGCTGCTATGGTGACCAGCGAGCTGAGATAAGGGGAGACTTTACCTAGCAGGGTCTTGTAGATGACCTGGAGCCGGTGGGTTTGGCGACGAGTATGAAGCGAGGGCCATCCGACGAGAGCATACAGGTCGCAGTGGTGGGTAGTATATGGGGCTTTGGTGACAAAACGGATGGCACTGTGATAGACTGCATCCAGTTTATTGAGTTGGGTATTGGAGGCTATTTTGTAAATGACACCGCCGAAGTCGAGGATTGGTAGGATGGTCAGTTTTACGAGGGTATGTTTGGCAGCATGAGTGAAGGATGCTTTGTTGCGAAATAGGAAGCCAATTCTAGATGTAACTTTGGATTGGAGATGTTTGATGTGAGTCTGGAAGGAGAGCTTACAGTCTAACCAGACACCTAGGTATTTGTAGTTGTCCACACATTCTAAGTCAGAACCATCCAGAGTAGTGATGCTGGACGGGCGAGCAGGTGCGGGCAGTGATCGATTGAAGAGCATGCATTTAGTTTTACTTGCATTTAAGAGCAGTTGGAGGCCACGGAAGGAGAGTTGTATGGCATTGAAGCTCGTCTGGAGGTTAGTTAACACAGTGTCCAAAGAAGGGCCAGAAGTATACAGAATGGTGTCGTCTGCGTAGAGGTGGATCAGAGAATCACCAGCAGCAAGAGCGCCATCATTGATGTATACAGAGAAAAGAGTTGGCCCTGGTTCTGTATGTGATGTAAACTGGTGCTGTATGTGATATAACCTGGTTCTGTATGTGATGTAACCTGGTTCTGTATGTGATCCATCTTATGATGTAGGTTGTGAGTCATCCACTAACCTTTAGAAGCACAAGTCAATTTCACTATAAGACGTCATAATATTAACATGGACCTAAGTGGGAACCACGTTGTCAGAACCATATACAAGGACACAACAACATAAACAGGATTGTATTGGTCTGCCAGTCCACCATTTCCTCTGAAATGCCACTGTGTGGTGGGGAATGATCAAAATGTATGGGGTTACACCTGGGCTCATTGTGTGTATGTGTGGCATTTCCCAGTCTTCCTCAGAGACTTGCAGTGAAACACACACACACACACACACAGACAGACACACGCACAGCGTCCTCCGAGAGGTGGCCTTGACAAACCTCCAGATGGTAATTGGGTCATTATGACTCTCTGGGATGGTATTGATCCTGTGTTTTAAGACCTGGCTGCTAATAGATGTCTAGACATATCACGGTTCACACTGCAGTCACGGCCAGTATACTGTGTATGTGCATGTGTCACAGTGTAAAGTAACTTAAGTGCTCTTTTCAATCAGATCTGCATAGCGGTTGTTTTGATAGAGGTGGAACTGCGTTAGAGCTGTCAAATGCTCAAGTGGCTCCCAGCATTTTACCTAAAGCGCACATTGGCATTGGCTGCACGGAGTCGCATTAACAGAAATTCCATTTTTTACAAGTTAGAACACTTGAGATGTAATCTACAGCTTGATTAGGCTGATAGATATCCTCATTATTTTGTTGAATGGTTTTTCAATTTGAGTGTCATTATTTCTATATAGTGTAGCCTACACGGGTGTCTGCTATCACAGGTTAATGCTTTATCTGATTGAATCTAGGCCTGGGGTACCTGTACTTCACTTTAAAGCTGCAACATGTAACGTTTTGGGCGACCTGACCAAATTCACATAGAAATGTCAGTTATAGATCTGTTATTCTCATTGCAAGCAAGTCTAAGAAGTGGTAGATCTGTTTTATGTGTGCTATTTATATGCTTCCCGTTCTTAAGTTTGTTCATCTTTTACTTTCAGTGCTGTACACCAGCTTCAAACAGCTGAAAATACAATATTTTTGGGTTATTGAAAACATATTTTAAATCTGTGGAGATGGTACAATTATTCTCTACACTGCTTGTTTTGTCACATAAATTGAAATTAGACACTATTAGAATTTTAGCAATCAGGAAAAGGAGGAGCGACTTCTGCATATTACACTTTTACTCCACTACATTCCTAAAGAAAAGATGTACTGTCTACTCCCATACATTTTCCCTGACACCCAAAAGTACATTTCAAATGCTTAGAAGGACAGGAAAAAGGTCAAATTCACGCACTTCAAGAGAACACATGGTCATCCCTACTGCCTCTGATCTGGTGGACTCACTAAACACAAATGCTTTGTTTGTAAATTATGTCTGAGTGCTGGAGTGTGCCTCTGGCTTTCCGTACATTAAAAAGAAACAAGAAAATGGTGCCATATGGTTTACTTAATATAAGGAATTTTAAATGATTTATAGCATTTACTTTTGACACTGAAGTATATTTAAAACCAAATACTTTTTGACTTTTACTCAAGTAGTATCTTACTGGGTGACTTTCACTTTTCTATTAAGGTATCATTATTTTTACTCAAGTATGTAAATTGGGTACTTTGTGTGTGTGCGTGTACGTGTGTGTACACTCTTTATACTGTTTTTACGATTGAATTGTGTTGTTTGGTGCATAGCATCCTATTTCAGGACGAGAAGACTCTTTGTCCTCATTCAGCACAATTTCAGAACTTAGGAGAGGAGCAACGAGGAGAGGAGAGGAGCAGAGAGGAGAGGAGCAGAGAGGAGAGGAGCAACGGGGAGAGGAGCAACGGGGAGAGGAGCAACGGGGAGAGGAGCAAGGGGGAGAGGAGCAGAGAGGAGAGGAGCAACAAGGAGAGGAGAGGAGCAGAGAGGAGAGGAGCAGAGAGGAGAGGAGCAATGAGGAGAGGAGCAGAGAGGAGAGGAGCAGAGAGGAGAAGAGCAACGAGGAGAGGAGCAGAGAGGAGCAGAGAGGAGAGGAGCAACAAGGAGAGGAGCAGAGAGGAGAGGAGCAGAGAGGAGAGGAGCAGAGAGGAGAGGAGCAACGAGGAGAGGAGCAGAGAGGAGAGGAGCAGAGAGGAGAGGAGCAACAAGGAGAGGAGCAGAGAGGAGAGGAGCAGAGAGGAGAGGAGCAACAAGGAGAGGAGCAACAAGGAGAGGAGCAACAAGGAGAGGAGCAACAAGGAGAGGAGCAGAGAGGAGAGGAGCAGAGAGGAGAAGAGCAGAGAGGAGAGGAGCAACAAGGAGAGGAGCGGAGAGGAGCAGAGAGGAGAGGAGCAGAGAGGAGAGGAGCAACAAGGAGAGGAGCAGAGAGGAGAGGAGCAACAAGGAGAGGTGCAGAGAGGAGAGGAGCAGAGAGGAGAGGAGCAACGAGGAGAGGAGCAGAGAGGAGAGGAGCAGAGAGGAGAGGAACAACGAGGAGAGGAGCAGAGAGGAGAGGAACAACAAGGAGAGGAGCGGAGAGGAGAGGAGCAGAGAGGAGAGGAGCTGAGAGGAGAGGAGCGGAGAGGAGAGGAGCGGAGAGGAGAGGAGCAACAAGGAGAGGAGCGGAGAGGAGAGGAGCAACAAGGAGAGGAGCGGGAGAGGAGCAGGAGAGGAGAGGGAGCGGAGATGAGAGGAGCAGAGAGGAGAGGAGCAACAAGGAGAGGAGCAGAGAGGAGAGGAGCAACGAGGAGAGGAGCAGAGAGGAGAGGAGCAACAAGGAGAGGAGCAACAAGGAGAGGAGCAACAAGGAGAGGAGCAGAGAGGAGAGGAGCAGAGAGGAGAGGAGCAACAAGGAGAGGAGCAGAGAGGAGAGGAGCAGAGAGGAGAGGAGCAACAAGGAGAGGAGCAGAGAGGAGAGGAGCAACGAGGAAAGGAGAGGAGCAGAGAGGAGAGGAGAGGAGCAACAAGGAGAGGAGCAGAGAGGAGAGGAGCAGAGAGGAGAGGAGCAGAGAGGAGAGGAGCAGAGAGGAGAGGAGCGGAGAGGAGCAGAGAGGAGCAATGAGGAGAGGAGCAACGAGGAGAGGAGCAGAGAGGAGAGGGGAGGAGCAACAAAGAGAGCAGCAGCACTGGTAAAAACATGGGGGAAAGAAAGGAGAGGAAGCTAATCACATTCACAACCTTGGCTTCAATCCAAATCAAAGATGGTGGATGGGGGCTGTGTTTCCATGACAACCTCTCTGCCTGCCCCGGCCAGCGATTACATTTTGGAGGGTTAGCTGAGTTGAGCTGAGCCTGGGCCCAAACGTGAGCTGCATAGATGAACACAGAGTGAACAGATCAGCACGTCAGAAACCTTTTCACCTGCAGACTGGATCAACAGGAGCTGTCCCCTGGGAGACTGAAGACTGATGTTCCACTGAGAGATAATGAGGTCATTGGTTTCTGCATGAAGTGGCGTATTGTGGCAATTTCTCCAACGTGATGTAGGATCTTAATTTGATCACACAGTATTTCACTTTTCATGTAGCCTACCTTTGGCCAGCTAATAACCTAACCACCAGTCAAGCAACATTATGGACAAAATGTTCAAATCCTGTTGCTGTAGGATTATTTTGCTGTGACATATAGGTCAAATGAAGATCCTACATATGTATATGAATGTCTACTACAATATACCCGGTAACATACTGTTGCTTTTTATTACCTACTGAGTCACCAGAAAACTCTCAAAGGTAGATGGCTCTGGCTGCCTTTCTGTATTTAACAACACTGACAGTTTGCAATATCTCAATCCTGTCCTCCCAAAACCTTCCCTTGCCAAGCAATAGTCTATAATAAAGCCCAGAACATTCTCCCTGTGTCATGTAAACTTTACTTCAACAGGTCTCTTCCTACCACTTAAAACTATAAATCATTTAAAAGCAGAAACTGTCATGCCAATTGTGGAGTGTGTCTGGTTCTGCCAGAGAGGAGTTGGAAAATGGCTGCTGCACCACATGAAGAGGACATTATACTTTCTCAATAGAGATCCTCAGTAGAATAAAATCCATCTCTCCTCCCACTATCTGTAATATCCATCTTGGGTAGTGCTGTCAGGGCTAACCATACATGCTAATGCCTACAAGCACACCTGCCATGGGCTCTGTTCACAGTGTCATCAAATCAACCATGGATCTACAGTACAGGAGGAAGAGATTCCCTGAGTATTCCAGACATTCTATCATATATTTAGAATGATATTTCTCTGGATTCTATATGCTCCTCCTTGGGGACTGCCTGGGGAGGGATAGGTGGATTCATAGGATTACAGTCCTCAGGTTAGATTGATATTCTATTCTCTTTAATGTGCTGTGGAAATGAATGGGAGGGACGGTTGTATAGCAGGAGATAGATGGATCTCATGTAAGATGAGCTGTGCATATTCACAGCGGACTTGACGAGATTTAGATAGATGGGGTAGGCGGACAGAGCAGGAAGGAGGGGGGAGAGGTAGCGAGAGGAAGGGAGGAACTTGATGAGTTGAAATAGCTTGTGTGCATAGCCTACCTGAGGAGTGGTGTCTGTTGTGTGACTATTTATAGTCTAGCTTTGTCTGAAACAGAACATTTCAGTGCCAACTGCCAAGCCATTGGCAACAGATTGAAAACCCTATCCCTACCCTATCACTTTGCCATGGCTCACAATTCAATTCTATTGTTTTCTTACCATATGGCTGGTGCTGCATTTACATCTGTGGTCAGCACTTTTTCACTTGGTATAAAGGCCCCTCTGTAGTGTGTGGTGTGTGTGTGTGTGTGTGTGTGTGTGTGTGTGTGTGTGTGTGTGTGTGTGTGTGTGTGTGTGTGTGTGTGTGTGTGTGTGTGTGTGTGTGTGTGTGTGTGTGTGTGTGTGTGTGTGTGTGCGCACGCGTGCCTGCGCATTTGTGTGGGGAAATCAGTCAGTGTGGTTAGGAGCATCCTCTATAGGTCATGCACTGCAACTGCAGGAAGCCAGTGGCACCAGATGGTTCGGTGCTCTTCATCACTTCCTGGTGCTGCTAAGAGGAGAGGTAGGGAGCTATTAATTACAGTAGGTAGCCATCTTTAATCTGGGTATATTTAATTCATGGGTGACTCTCTGACTCCGAGGACAAGGCCCTGAGAAGCCCATCAGCCATAAATACAGAGAGAGACAGACAGGCCATGGGTTGACGGCCCTCTGTCTGATCGATTACAGACTTCTGCTTTTTTAATCTCTGTAACTCTGTCGTGTAACTGCTATCCTCCCATAGACCTCATGTTGGATGTGCCGTTGTCTCACTTTTCCCTATTTCATAGTTTTATTCATGTGTTTTCATACCTGGTGAATTAGTTTAAGGTTCTGTGTTATTTATCATGACTTGTCTTAGGAGTGTAACTTTGTTTGAGTCCTGATTCTTATAATGCACATGGAGATGTGGGATGTGTCTGACGCTGCCAGCACAGACTGTTCCACACTCCAGTAGCGACGCTTCTCTCAGTGTTATGTGAGTTTGTGGCAACCGAATGCACTTGAAAAGGTAATGAATTATTCCTCAGTGACGATCTGCACTTTGATTTCTTCTTAATCGGGCTGAAGTTTCCTAACACAACAACACATACGTTTTTCATAAAGGCAGATCACAAGAACGCTGTTCGGAGTAAGACGGCGGTGACATATTTTGCGCTGAATACACACCATGCATATCTCATCAAGAAAACAGTCGTCTCCCCAGCAGCATTGTGGATGCATGTTCGCCGAGGATCTGGGAGCGATCAAGAAGTGTTCTACCGCTGTAAGATGTGAGAATGTGATCTTGTTCAGCTGAGAGGATCATTTGCTACAGTACAGTTTTCATTGGCCCATCTGTATACAGGGCTACTGTATTGTATCGTCTAATGTACCAGGCGGTGTCAGTACAGTACACTTTTCATTGGCCCATCTGTTATACAGGCCTACTGTATTGTATCGTCTACTGTACCAGGCGGTGTCAGAGGAAGGCCTAAAAAATTGTCACCCAAGTCAGACTGTTCTCTCTGCTACCGCACGGCAAGCGGTACCAGAGCGCCAAGTCAAGGCTCCTTAACAGCTTCTACCCCCAAGCCAGAAGACTGCTGAAAAATCTGGACTATTTACATTGACACGCCCTTTGTTTTTACACTGCTGCTACTTGCTGTTTATTATCTATGCATAGTCACTTTACCCCTACCTACATGTACAAATGACCTTGACTAACCGTCCCCGCACATTGATTCTGTACCGGTATCCCCTGTATATGGCCTCGTTATTGTTATTTTATTGTGTTACTTTTTTTTTAACTTTAGTTTATTTAGTAAATATTTTCTGAAAACTGCATTGTTGGTTAAGGGCTTGTAAGTAAGCATTTCACGGTAAGGTCTACACCTGTTGTATTCGGTGCATGTGACAAATACAATTTGATTTGATTTGACTGAGTTTTGCATGAGAGAAGTACTCTTTAGTCTAAGACAACTTGACCAGAGATGTCAAATAATGTTTTATTATTTAACCTTTATTTAAATAAGAACAAATTCTTATTTACAATGACGGCCTACGAACAGTGGGTTAACTGCCTTGTTCAGGGGCAGAATGACAGATTTTTACCCTGTCAGCTCGGAGATTCGATCTTTCAGTTACGCTCTAACCACCTGCCACCCCAACTTTTCTGAAACCTGGTTGGAACCCTTCATAGGCTGACTGAACACAAAATAATTTCTTCAATGTACCTGTATCTATTCAATATTATAAACTGGGTGGTTCGATCCCTGAATGCTGATTGGCTGAAAGCTGTGGTTTATCAGATCTTATACCACGGGTATGACAAAACATTTGTTTTTACTGTTATAATGATGTTGGTAACCAGTTTATAATAGCTATAAGGCACCTGGGTTTTTTTGGTATATGGCCAATATACCATGGGTAAGGGTTGTATCCAGGCACTCCGCGATGCGTTGTGCATAAGAACAGTCCATAGCCGTGGTATATTGGCCATATACCACACCCCCTCGTGCCTTCTTGCTTAATTTATTCATGTGGCAATATAATAGCATCTGGTGATGGTAATGTTCATGACAGATTCCCCACTACAAACACACATCTCTTCCTCCCAGTCCCCCCTCTTTTTACTGTCATCCCCAGCAGTTTGTCACCATCACACCATCCCATTGATTCCTATTATGACAGCTCTGTGCTCCACTGACAGAGATTCACATAGGTTCTGAGCGTGGCCCCGCGTGACAATCTGAATGGCACGCCCATTTGGTGAAATATACATTTTCAAATAAAAATTGACAAAGAAATGTAATCTGGGTTCAGGGGACGGCTCCTGCATCGTCACGGGAGAAAATTAATTGCTACCCGTATGGCGACGGTGTGTGACAGATATTGAATAGCTCAGATAATGGCTTTATCATCTAACCATGAAGTAGCCATACTGAAATAAATGACAAGAAGCAGCATGTCAGGCCGGGCATGAAGAACACAGGAACACTCTGGCTGAAAGATAAAGGACATTTGCTGCCTCTCGGACAAAAAATCGATTGAAACGTTGAGAAACACAAGGAAGATCAACTGACAAGATATACATTTTCCAGCAGTTGACAAGTCTCAGTTGTCAAATTAACATTTTATATGAGAGAGAAAGAGAGAGAGCGAGAGAGAGAGAGAGAGAGAGACCACTGTTTATAGTCTAAATAGCTGATATGGGATATGTGAAAAGTCTGGCTGCATTGGATTTCTGTTCCACTCCTGTCTTGCATCTCATAGGGCTAGTTTAGATATAGCCGCTTCTGTTTGAGGTCATGTATTGGGTCATTGTAGAGGTAAAGGAGAGCACCATGACTGTAGAAAGTTCCTCTTACTGACACAACCAGGTCTCATACGGTCGTTAGGAAGCCTAGGATCATCTGCTTGGTATCATTACAGAGAGTTCGAGACATGACGAGAGTGTCAAACTCAATGTAGAAACAGATATTTGTTTTGTGGGGACAGGGAGAGGAAGAATACAGAAATCACAGGCTGTAAGGTGTTAGTAGAGTGAATAGGTTACATGTTATTGTCCTTAATGACTAGTAAACTCTGTAAAGAGTACTAGTATAATGAGAATATGAAACCATATTAATGAGGGAAGTGGATAATGAGCGCCTCCATCTGAAAATACCGTAGACGAGAAAACCATCTATTTCTGCCACTCTCCTATAGTATCCCCTTTAGATTGAATTCTCCTGGACCTTTAGATTCACACAGGCCTCAGGAGGGACAGCCTATGAAAACGTAATGAGCAAGCATCACAGCACGCTATCCCAGAATGCACTTCAAAGTGATGCATCCTGTCCCGAGAGGTCTCCTCACCCGTTTCCCCTTTCACGCTCCTCCTCCTTTTCGCCCCCCCACCTCTCCTCCTCCCCACCTCTCCTCCTCCCCTATCTCCTCCTCCCTCTCCTCTTTGTGTCTTGGTAAATGTACTAATAGACTACTATCCCAAAACCATAACCCTAACCCTAGCTTCATGTCTACACCACTACTCAACCCTAACTAGCCAAAACCCTAACCCCTACCCTTACCTTAGCTTCATGTCCACACCCCAGCCTAACCCTAACCCTAGCCAAAACCTTAACCTTAGCTTCATGTCCACACCCCAGCCTAACCCTAGCAAAACCTTAGCCTTAGCTTCATGTCCACACCCCAGCCTAACCCTAGCAAAACCTTAGCCTTAGCTTCATGTCCACACCCCAGCCTAACCCTAGCAAAACCTTAGCCTTAGCTTCATGTCCACACCCCAGCCTAACCCTACCAAAACCTTAGCCTTAGCTTCATGTCCACACCCCAGCCTAACCCTAGAAAAACCTTAGCCTTAGCTTCATGTCCACACCCCAGCCTAACCCTAGCAAAACCTTAGCCTTAGCTTCATGTCCACACCCCAGCCTAACCCTAGCAAAACCTTAGCCTTAGCTTCATGTCCACACCCCAGCCTAACCCTAGAAAAACCTTAGCCCAAGACAAGAAAACAGTTCAACTACTCATATGTGATTCCCAAGATTACATAAATACTAAAACATATAAATCCCAATTTAGAACTTCTACCCTGAAAATTGGACTTCATAGAGTTTGGTTGAAAATACATTTCCTATTAAAAAGATGGATGGGTAAAGGATATGAGGGGATATAGAGGATATGTAGTCTGGCTATAAGAGTACATCAGATATATGCAGAACTTTCTTCTTTTTAATGACGTGTGTAACAAAGGGAGGACAGGAGCGATAGAGTGATAGAATATAGAGGAGGGGTAGCTCTAACAGCCGGTGTACCCCTGGGGGATGTTGCGGCTCCAGTGAACAGGACTAAGGGCCCATCGCTGCCAGAAACCATTAGACACAGAATCTGTTCCCCTGCCTCTGCTCCCAACATAGAACTACATTAGAATGGACATTCCCATTGTAATCAAGGTTCTGTGGCTGGTATGTGCATAGTAGTCATTCTATTTCTATGGCTCACACTGTCCACTAAGAACACGGAACACTGAATGTTGGTTGTAATGCTCCTCCCTCCTGACTGTTCTGTCCAGCTCAGATCTACTGCCATGACAATGGTAATTAGCACTGGGATGTCTGCCATGTCACAGCATGCACGCACGCACACACACATGGAATGTGGAGTGAGGAAGCCATGCCCGGGTTACCTTGGAGCCAGCGATCTGCATGCCAGACCATGGACAGACAGTGGAACGGCATGACAGGCCTTTCTACAGTTGCAGCCATGTTGAAAAGCAGAGTCTCTAAGGAAATGAATAATGAGGATTCACCATTAGAGCTATGCAGGCCTAAGCAGGGCTGACATGCTTTCATTTAGATGGGCATTCTGTGAGAGAGAGAGGGGGGAAGACAAAGAAAAAGAAAGCATTGCTTTAGCTTGTGAGAGCGTACACACTCACTCAGTCTTGGCTGCACAGTGGTAATGGCAATACTGGACATGCCAGGGTTAGTGGCCATAGACTTAGACATGAGTGCAGCCATGGCACATGTCTGTCAGACATATCAGTGTGGATGACAGATCACCAGCTCAAGCTAAACCTCGGCAAGACGGAGCTGCTCTTCCTCCCGGGGAAGGACTGCCCGTTCCATGATCTCGCCATCACGGTTGACAACTCCCTTGTGTCCTCCTCCCAGAGTGCTAAGAACCTTGGCGTGATCCTGGACAACACCCTGTCATTCTCCACTAACATCAAGGCGGTGACCCAATCCTGTAGGTTCATGCTCTACAACATTCGCAGAGTACGACCCTGCCTCACACAGGAAGCGGCGCAGGTCCTAATCCAGGCACTTGTCATCTCCCGTCTGGATTACTGCAACTCGCTGTTGGCTGGGCTCCCTGCCTGTGCCATTAAACCCCTACAACTCATCCAGAACGCCGCAGCCCGTCTGGTGTTCAACCTTCCTAAGTTCTCTCACGTCACCCCGCTCCTCCGCTTTCTCCACTGGCTTCCAGTTGAAGCTCGCATCCGCTACAAGACCATGGTGATTGCCTACGGAGCTGTGAAGGGAACGGCACCTCCATACCTTCAGGCTCTGATCAGGCCCTACACCCAAACAAGGGCACTGCGTTCATCCACCTCTGGCCTGCTGGCCCCCCTACCTCTGAGGAAGCACAGTTCCCGCTCAGCCCAGTCAAAACTGTTCGCTGCTCTGGCACCCCAATGGTGGAACAAGCTCCCTCACGACGCCAGGACAGCGGAGTCAGTCACCACCTTCCGGAGACACCTGAAACCCCACCTCTTTAAGGAATACCTAGGATAGGATAAAGTAATCCTTCTAACCCCCCCCCCCCCCTTAAAAGATTTAGATGCACTATTGTAAAGTGGTTGTTCCACTGGATATCATAAGGTGAATGCACCAATTTGTAAGTCGCTCTGGATAAGAGCGTCTGCTAAATGACTTAAATGTAAATGTAAATGGCTGGATGGATGGAGGTACCGGTATACGACATTTCCCTATTACGGCTTGAGAGCGAGGCCTGTGCTATTACAGTGGGAAGTGAGGAGTGGAGAGGAGGCTGAATGAGGGTGAATTGAGCAATCTCCAAATCCTCCTCAGCCCCCTACAAAGGATCTCCATATGCACTGTCTGCTCGCATCCTGAATTATCCATGACTGCAAAATAGACTCCCAGCGATCACTGCCTGCGGTACATGAGTTATTGGTATGTAAAATAATGCGAATGATCTCCAAATTGCCTATGCATGGCAGGCTGCTCTGGGCTTATGGGCTTACAGTTCAGTCACTGCGTCCGACTGACCAATCAGTTTGGGGCAGAGGTATTTCTATGGCGATGATAATGTAATAAATATGACTTGGTGGCAATGGGCTATTTGTTAAGTACTTCCTTTGATCGTAGGGAAAATCATGCCTATTTTGGATATTGTACACCCACACACTTCAAACACACACACACATTCCCCCAACACGCACACACAACGGCATACGCACCGGCCCCCCCCCCCCCCCCCCCCCCCCCCCACACACACACACACATCCCCACAACACCCACACACAAAGTCTCTCTCCCCATACACATCCACCCCTATACACACAAACAAAGAACAATCATCAAACACCATCAAGCTGTACTATGTCCTCCTTAATCCAGTAGGAGACAAAGCAGACATACAGGAGGTAGTAACTCACAGCTGACAGCGAGGGACGTGGTTGCTGGGGAAACAGATAGGCCAGACAACGATGGCCGACACCTTGGGGAAGGATGGGCCCTCTGGATTGACAGGAAGAGAGATGCAGGGTGTGTGTGTGTGTGTGTGTGTGTGTGTGTGTGTGTGTGTGTGTGTGTGTGTGTGCATGCGTGTGTGAGAGAGAAGAGAGGCAGGCAGCTTCATTCATCTTTTGGAATGGATTGTGGTTCTGTCTGTGTAGGAGTGACAGCTGCAGCTCAGGGCTGGGTAGAGGAGGGACAGTGTTACTGCTGTTAGTTTCCCTGACAGATGCCTCTGCATATGTGAGACACTGTGAATGCATCGTCATCATCCTCATCATCATCCTCACCATCCACAGAGTGACTAACAGTGTGTCGTGTTCTGACTGACTGTATGGATGTCTGACTGGGATTAACTTGTGTTTGTGTTGTGTTTGAGTTGTATTAGATTTAGAACAGCACAAAACTATCCAACAACTCACCAAACTATACCTTTCTTTAGCAACAAAAAGTGAAACGTAAAATACCACATGAGAAATACAAGTGAAGGACCTGTTTTAAAAAGTTCAATATGCATCCCTCCGTTCTCACTTCCTTGCCGGAATCTTCCAATCAAATAGGTGAGATTAGGATGTGTTTATAAAATATTCAAATAGGGCCCATGTGAGAGATGCCTACTAGATGGCCCTCTGCTGCCATAGTATGGTTCAAGGTGGGAATGACAAGATGGGACTATACCTCTCGCAGGTTAGTGTTTTTTGTCATGAATCTTGTTCTGGAGGCAGTTCTGCAGAGTGGTCAATAGCTGGCACAGCCACAAAGTAATAAAATCAGATTTTAAACCTAACCATAACCACACTGAAAACCGTATTTCCTAACCCTAAACATAAATTAAAACCAAAAAGCACATTTTTGTTTTCATGAATTTAGCCAATTTTGACTTTGCAGTTGGTCTAAGGCTAAATTGCGCAGTTCTGCCTCCAGGACAAGACTCATGACAATAAACATCAACCTGCAGAACATACTGTATAGTCAGTGTATAGTGGCCCCAATCAACTTTCTCTTCTGTTGGGCTTAACTTAATGAAAATAAGTAGACTTACTTATCAATTGCAATAGTCAATGTTGTGTGGAAATCTTAATGTATAAGTGGGGTTGGGAACAACTTGATCTAGAAATTTGATGACAGAGTTGTGGTACTGGTGTTTTGCTTCTTCTACAATGTAATTCTTTGTAGATTCCCATAGGGAGGAACAATGGTGCATTCTAAGACCATGTCTGTAATGACAACTACATCACTCATTGAGATGCAGACACACTGTTCTTCCAATGCAACTATGGAGAGGCACACAGTTAATATCATCCAGATTTGTTTTTCAGAATAATAAAGTGCAGGTGAAATCAAGAGGAGATTAACATTTAGCCTAGTACAATAATAATATCACAATCTAAACAGAGCATTTAACAATCATGTTGACCAATTTAGCATATATACGATATGCATATAATAATATATACTGCTAAAAAAAATAAAGGGAACACTTAAACAACACAATGTAACTCCAAGTCAATCACACTTCTGTGAAATCAAACTGTCCACTTAGGAAGCAACACTGATTGACAATAAATTTCACATGCTGTTGTGCAAATGGAATAGACAACATGTGGAAAGTATAGGCAATTAGCAAGACACCCCCAATAAAGGAGTGGTTCTGCAGGTGGAGACCACAGACCACTTCTCAGTTCCTATGCTTCCTGGCTGATGTTTTGGTCACTTTTGAATGCTGGCGGTGCTTTCACTCTAGTGGTAGCATGAGACGGAGTCTACAACCCACACAAGTGGCTCAGGTAGTGCAGCTCATCCAGGATGGCACATCATTGCGAGCTGTGGCAAGAAGGTTTGCTGTGTCTGTCAGCGTAGTGTCCAGAGCATGGAGGCGCTACCAGGAGACAGGCCAGTACATCAGGAGACGTGGAGGAGGCCGTAGGAGGGCAACAACCCAGCAGCAGGACCGCTACCTCCGCCTTTGTGCAAGGAGGAGCACTGCCAGAGCCCTGCAAAATGACCTCCAGCAGGCTACAAATGTGCATGTGTCTGCTCAAACGGTCAGAAACAGACTCCATAAGGGTGGTATGAGGGCCCGACATCCACAGGTGGGGGTTGTGCTTACAGCCCAACACCATGCAGGACGTTTGGCATTTGCCAGAGAACACCAAGATTGGCAAATTCGCCACTGGCGCCCTGTGCTCTTCACAGATGAAAGCAGGTTCACACTAAGCACGTGACAGACGTGACAGAGTCTGGAGACGCCGTGGAGAACGTTCTGCTGCCTGCAACATCCTCCAGCATGACCGGTTTGGCGGTGGGTCAGTCATGGTGTGGGGTGGCATTTCTTTGGGGGGCCGCACAGCCCTCCATGTGCTCGCCAGAGGTAGTCTGACTGCCATTAGGTACCGAGATGCGATCCTCAGACCCCTTGTGAGACCATATGCTGGTGCGGTTGGCCCTGGGTTCCTCCTAATGCAAGACAATGCTAGACCTCATGTGGCTGGAGTGTGTCAGCAGTTCCTGCAAGAGGAAGTCATTGATGCTATGGACTGGCCCGCCCGTTCCCCAGACCTGAATCCAATTGAGCACATCTGGGACATCATGTCTCGCTCCATCCACCAACGCCACGTTGCACCACAGACTGTCCAGGAGTTGGCGGATGCTTTAGTCCAGGTCTGGGAGGAGATCCCTCAGGAGACCATCCGCCACCTCATCAGGAGCATGCCCAGGCGTTGTAGGGAGGTCATACAGGCACGTGGAGGCCACACACACTACTGAGCCTCATTTTGACTTGTTTTAAGGACATTACATCAAAGTTGGATCAGCCTGTAGTGTGGTTTTCCACTTTAATTTTGAGTGTGACTCCAAATCCAGACCTCCTTGGGTTGATAAATTGGATTTCCATTGATTATTTTTGTGTGATTTTGTTGTCAGCACATTCAACTATGTAAAGAAAAAAGTATTTAATAAGGTTATTTATTTCATTCAGATCTAGGATGTGTTGTTTATTAAGTGTTCCCTTTATTTTTTTTTGCATTATATGTGCATATCCTAATTATTTAAATTGTAAACCTTTAAAATAACAATATTACATACTTATAGACTATTATACTCTCAATCACTGGTTATAAATTGTGAATTATACGCATTTATAGAATTAGCCAAGTCCACATAAGCCTCTTATCTTGCAATATAGTAAGCGTGCGGCTTTTTCACTCAAATGCACATCAACATAACATTGCATAAATATTATAATTGTAGCTAGAAGACAAAATCACAAATAGCAGCCAACTGGCTTCTTGGATGCTTCAGTTCTTTAGCGTTTTCTCGGTTCTGGCGGAGGGTAGGTTGTCTTGGCGCGTGCGCACTTCTGTCTCTCCCTCTATCCTCCTGACCTCCTCCCGGTTTCTCTTCTCTGTGGCGCAACTTGGTCCCCCTCCAATTGAACAACTACACACCCATATTACAGCCATACACACACATACTACACACATGAGGGATGGCCGTCGCTGTCTTCGGAAAGATTCTAATCGGCATTTACGTGGAAATCAAACGGAGTGATGGTAAGACAGAGATCTCCCCTAGTCGACCGCTAGCTAGCTAGCTGGGTGAAGATGCATTTTTCATTGAGGCGCTGTCGCGTTAGCTACATCATCTTTGTTGCTTCCAGGCAGCGCCTAGGCAGGATGCTGAGTTGGATAACTAGCGTTAGCAATGGCATGGAGATCTGTGCTCGGCGCTACTGCCATGTCCCTGTCTGACATAGCATCACAGTCTGACATAGCGTCCCTGTCTGACACAGCGTCCCTGTCTGACATAGCGGCTGTCAATCAAATAGGTTATTACCTGAATGACGTAGCCTTTAGTGGATGAGGCTAGCCGGCTAGCTAGTAGCAGGGAGGATGCATCCACCTGTGCCGTTATAGGCCGTGCTGGCTGGCTGGCAATGATACTCCATTCATCCGCTATAGCATTTAGCTAACAGGCAAAGTGGGAATAGTCACAGTAGACTGTTCAGCTCTAGCATGCATGCGCTTGTCATTACAGTAGCTTACACTCTCATTGAACAAATATCGGGTGATCATCTTGATTTCATTGCTTTGTGATTAGATTAGATTACAATGGCCTATCATATCCACTTCATTGCCTGGGTGTGAGATTATGGGGTGATATGGTGTATGGTGAATACATCTAAGAGCATCTCCAGAATGATGATGATGATGATGATGATGATGATTTGTGACTGTTGTCTTTGCTCGGATCTGTGCTAGTAGTAGACAAATGTAATCAAACATCAGGACCACGCCCATTGCGCAGAGTAGCCAAGTATTGTAGCTGGCAGTAGCCACTGACTATAGCCTACTACCTACTACTTTATAAAGTAGGGCTTGCTAGTCTAAAGTGAATAGTATTTGGTTGTTATTTATTTAATTCCCGCCTGTTCTTGCTCTGGGGAAGGACTAGCAAAATACATGTTCTGTTAGTGTTTCAGCAGCAATGAATATGTCTTGATTGTTTTATTATCTGCAACTGTATGACTATTTTTTTATCAAGCAACTGTATGTGACTGTATTTTTGTATGTTTGTTGTAATTTGGACTCATCGCAAAGAGAAGAGCTTTAGCTGTTTAAAATGAGACATGGAAACAAACCATTTTACGTGTACAGTAACATAACGAAAGGCAAACAATCTAATGTTGACATGCATAAAAGCTTTTGACAACCAATCAGATCCAGGGCTATTGACACATCTGTCACTGAAGGCCTCTTGCCCATCCTGGCAGATTCTGGCTGGCTTGCCCATCATCCTCTTTGTTCAGTGTGACCTAATGTATTTTGGTCATGGCTGCATTTCAATAGTCAAGAGTGTGTAACTGTATGAGTCTACAACTGTTTTCTCTCATCTATGGCAGCCAGGAACGAATTCATCATGATGTGGTCACATGGCTGAATGAAGATTTTATGGTTCTGTAGTAGAGGTCGACCGATTATGATTTTTCACCGCCGATACCGATTATTGGGGGACCAAAAAACCTGCCGATGCCGATTAATCTGCCGATTTTTAACAAATGTATTTATTTGTAATAATGACAACAATACTGAATGAACACTTATTTTAACTTAATATAATACATAAATACTATCAATTTAGCCTCAAATAAATAATGAAACATGTTCAATTTGGTTTAAATAATGCAAAAACAAAGTGTTGGAGAAGAAAGTAAAAGTGCAAGATGTGCCATGTAAAAAAGCTAACGTTTAAGTTCCTTGCTCAGAACATGAGAACATATGAAAGCTGGTGGTTCCTTTTAACATGAGTCTTCAATATTCCCAGTTAAGAAGTTTTAGGTTGTAGTTATTATAGGACTATTTCTCTCTATACGATTTGTATTTCATATACCTTTGACTATTGGATGTTCTTATAGGCACTTTAGTATTGCCAGTGTAACAGTATAGCTTCCGTCCCTCTCCTCGCTCCTACCTGGGCTCGAACCAGGAACACATCGACAACAGCCACCCTCGAAGCAGCGTTACCCATGTAGAGCAAGAGGAACAACTACTCCAAGTCTCAGAGCGAGTGACGTTTGAAACGCTATTAGTGCGCACCCGCTAACTAGCTAGCCATTTCACATCGGTTACACCAGCCTCATCTTGGGAGTTGATAAACAGAAGTCATAAACAGCGCAATGCTTGAAGAATTGCGAAGAGCTGCTGGCAAAATGCACGAAGGTGCTGTTTGAATGAATGCTTACGAGCCTGCTGCTGCCTACCATCGCTCAGTCAGGCTGCTCTATCAAATATCAAATCATAGACTTAATTATAACATAATAACACACAGAAATACGAGCCTTTGGTCATTAATATGGTCGAATCCGGAAACTATCATTTCGAAAACGAAACGTTTATTATTTCGGTGAAATACAGAACCATTACGTATTTTATCTAACGGGTGGCATCCCTAAGTCTAATTATTGCTGTTACATTGCACAACCTTCAATGTTATGTCATAATTATGTACAATTCTGGCAAATTAATTACGGCCTTTGTTAGGAATAAATGGACTTCACACAGTCCGCAATAAGCCAGGCGGCCCAAACTGCTGTATATACCCTGACTGCTTGCACAGTACGCTAGAGAAGTGACACAAATTCATGTTAGCAGGCAATATTAACTAAATATGCAGGTTTAAAAATATATACTTGTGTATTAATTTTAAAGAAAGGCATTGATGTTTATGGTTAGGTACATTGGTGCAACGACAGTGCTTTTTTCGCAAATGCGCTTGTTAAATCATCACCCGTTTGTCGAAGTAGGCTGTGATTCGATGAGAAATTAACAGGTACCGCATCGATTATATGCAACGCAGGACACGTTAGATAAACTAGTAATATCATCAACCATGTGTAGTTAACTAGTGATTATGTTAAGATTGATCGTTTTTTATAAGATAAGTTTAATGCTAGCTAGCAACTTACCTTGGCTTCTTGCTGCCCTCGCGTAACAGGTAGTCAGCCTGCCATGCAGGCTCCTCGTGGAGTGCAATGTAAGGCAGGTGGTTAGAGCGTTGGACTAGTAACCGGAAGGTTGCAAAAACGAATCCCCCCTGGACAAGGCAGTTTACCCCCGTTCCTAGGCCGTCATTGAAAATAAGAATGTGTTCTTAATCTGACTTGCCTAGTTAAATAAAGGTGTAAAAAAAAAAATAAAAAAAATTATTATCGGTGGCCAAAAATACCGATTACCGATTGTTATGAAAACTTTACATTCCGATTAATCGGTCGACCTCTATTCTGTAGCCTGTAGTAGTCTACAATACAGCTGTTATCTATATGTTAATAACATGTATCTTGCAGGTCGAATCCACCAGGCCATGGTGACGTCACTGAATGAAGACAACGAGAGTGTCACGGTGGAGTGGATAGAGAATGGAGACACGAAAGGGAAAGAGGTACTGTGTGTGTTATGCATTCATGTCTGACCCCCTATCAGCTTGTATCAGAAAGAGGATTTACTGCAGATCAGCTTTACTGTAGATGCCCTTAAAGTGGAACTGACAGCGTTTTAACTACTTTGTAGATATGAAACAAACAGACAATCGTAGTACACTACATATACAAAAGTATGCGGACACCTCTTCAAATGAGTAGATTCGGCCACACCCATTGTTGACAGGTGTATAAAATCGAGCACACAGCCATGCAATCTCTATAGACAAACATTGGCAGTAGAATGGCCTTACTGAAGAGCTCAGTGACTTTCAACATGGCACCGTCCTAGGATGCCACCTTTCCAACGAGTCAGTTTGTCAAATTTCTGCCCTGCTAGAGCTGCCCAGGTCAACTGTAAATGCTGTTATTGTGAAGTGGAAAAGTCTAGGAGCAACAACGGCTCAGCCACGAAGTGGTAGACCACACAAGCTCACAGAACGGGACCGCCAAGTGAAAATTATCTGTCCTCGGTTGCAACACTCACTACAGAGTTCCAAACTGCCTCTGGAAGCAACTTCAGCACAATAACTGTTCGTCGGGAGCTTCATTAAGTGGGTTTCCATGGTTGAGCAACCGCATAGAACCCTAGATCACCATGCGCAATGCAAGTGTCAGTTGGAGGGGTGTAAAGCTCGCCACCATTGGACTGTGGAGCAGTGGAAACGTTTCACCGTCTGGCAGTCCAACGGACTAATCTGGTTTTGGCGGATGCCAGGAGAACGCTACCTGCCCGATTGCATAGTGCCAACTGTAAAGTTTGGTGGATGAGGAAAAATGGTCTGGTGCAGTTTTTCATGGTTTGGGCGCCTTAGTTCCAGTGAAGGGAAATATTAACGCTACAGCATACAATGACATTCAAGAGTATCTATTTATGTAGCAAGCTAAAAACGCGGAGCCTAACGTTAACTAGGTAGCTAGCTGCTAGGAGGATGTCATGTCAAGTCATTGAAGGAGTGGGTGAGTGACTGACGTTTCCCCTCATATCGTTTTTCGGTGGCTACACAGCTAGAGATGCAGGGGTCATTTGGTTAGCTAGCAAGAACTTGGAACGACTTATTCACTTACCTCTTCAGCGTCTCATCCCGTCAGCGGGATCAAAATCCAGCGAAAAATCATATCGCCAATTAGCATTAAAAAAAATCATAATTAAAAAAAAATAATATATATATATATATATATATATATATATATATTTTTTATAGATACACCTCTCCTGAATCGACCCACGTCGTCCGATTTCAAAAAGGTTTTACAGGAAAAGCAAATCATTAGATTATGTTAGATGAGTCCATCGTAAAAAGCAGCAACAGAGCCATTTTCCGACCAACCACTTGCATCACATATAACCAAAAAACAGCTAAATGCAGCACTAACCTTTTACAAACTTCATCAGATGACACACCTAGGACATCATGTTATACAATGCATGCATTCTTTTGTTCAATAAAGGTCATATTTATATATAAAAACAGCATTTTACATCGGCGTCTGACGTTGACTAAATAATTTCCCCTCAAATGCGTCCCGGTAAACAATGCTACAATTCCCTAAATTACTATCCGATAACGATTTTTTAAATTTATATTGTCAATCTAACATTTATAGATGAATATCTCTTGAGAACACCTATCATACCAGATTTGAAATTAACTTTACTGGGTAATCACACTTTGCGATAAAAGGAGATGCGATACTCAGAAAATGAGCTAATATACAGAGCTCGGCGCCATCTTGGAACAATCGCATGTCACATCTCATCTTGTATAATATTGTCAATAATCGCCTACCTTTAGTTGTCTTCATCAGAAAGCATCCCAGGTCCACAACAGATGTATTTTCGGTCGAAAAAGTCCATACTTCACGTTCCATTAGCCTGCTGTTGGTAGCGCGTCCTAGGGCTCTCTCCAAGCGCAGGGCTGAAGTTCCAGATAAAATGAGATTCTCCCGCCTGTAGGTTCGTTCAAACATGTCAAACGTTGTAAAACATTAATCTTCAGGGCCTGTAACACCAAGAGAGCCAATAAGATTCGAGGGGGATGATTTCATTGCCTTTAAAACCGTTTCCAAAGGTGGGGGTAGACATGGCCGCCGGCGTCATAATGGTGATGGCCCATCCCCTGTGACCAATTTCCAATGACTCTCATTCACTGAGTTTCGACTGTATAAGGCTCAAACCACTGTGAAAAGACTGGCGACATCTAGTGGAAGCAATAGGAAGTGCTCACTGAACCATGGTTAACGGTGTGATTTATAGGGAAAGATGAGAAGTCGAGTCCACAATTCTGAATTCCACTTCCTGTTTCAATCGGTCTCGGGGTTTTGACTGCCATTTGAGTTCTGTTATACTCACAGACACCATTCAAACAGTTTTAGAAACTTTAGGGTGTTTTCTATCCATATATAATAAGTATATGCATGCCCTAGCTTCTGAGTTTGATTAGTAGGCCGTTGAAAATGGGAACGATTCTTTTTCAAAATGCGCTGTGGCGCCCCCTATCCTAGGGTATCCTCAAGAGGAAACATTCACAAGTTAACTTTGGCTATCTACTCCGATTTCAGAGCATTCTCGCCTGAGTGTGCCAGAGTGTAGAGTAACTGATGAATTTACGAACGCGCACAAAATACCGGGTGAATGTTAATTTTTTATTGTTTTATTTAACCTTTATTTAGCTAGTCAAGTCAGTATGACCGGCAAGTCGTTCATACCGGGCAAGTCAATAAGACCGGTGTCACTAAATATAGGCACAAAAACGAATAGTTAGTCACAAACGCTCTAGATAACATGTAAACAGCCTAGCTAAACAGCTCTGCTAGGACAAGTAAAATGTTCAGTGAGGTGTTCTCTCATTTGTGCCTGGAAGTAGCTAGCTAGTAAGCTAACCAACTGTAGCCAGTTTGCTTGGGTGCTTGGTTGCAGGGAAGCTGCAGAAGGATGAATAGGCTACAATTCCCCATCGTTTATCAGTGCAATTTTGACGGCTAAAAAGGTTTGAAAGGGTTTATCTATGTTCCTTCGTTAGATTTTAGCTCATCTTGCTCTTGCTAGCATTAGTTGTTGATCTTGTTGATGTGCATAACTGAGGCGAGAGAGCCTACATTTTCATGGTTTGATCAATAGGACTGTAACGTTCCCAAATGTAAGAGGACTCCCGTGGTATTGACATAATTATTTGCAGGCCTGTGTGGCAAATGGCTTGTTTGCATATCATAAAGGCCTACTGTAGCTCTGGTTGGCTATGGTGCACCCATCTGCGTAGACTGCAGTCCTGTACGAGACATATGTTTTATTTACTGCAGTGACCAAACGTACGGCCGCTTTCCCACTCTATACTCCTAGAGAATTTTCACAAATTCCTTAGTTTACGGAATGCCAAAACATTTTAAGAATGACCATAATATGACCATGCCATATTCTTCCTAGGGGTGTATATGAACAGATTTGAATAAGATTTCATGTTGCTAAAATGCTGTCAGTTCCACTTTAAGTAGTGTGCTTTAGTGTGTGTGTGTCTTGCGATAGACATATAGATCATAACACTTTAGATCGGTGAACTGTTGGAATCATAGAAATAAAATGATTTATATTAAGAAGCAAAGTGGAAAGCAGAGTTGTCTTGTTTGGAACAATCTGTTGACTGCATTTGACAGAACAGCATGTAAACTTACACTGAGTATACAAACATTAAGAATACCTACTCTTTCAATGACATAGACTGGCCAGATGAATCCAGGTGAAAGCTATGATCTGTTAGTGCTGTCCCTTGTTAAATCCACTTCAATCGGTGTAGATGAAGGGGAGAAGATGGGTTAAATACATTTTTTTTAAGCCCTGAGACATGGATTGTGTATGTGTGCCATTCAGAGGGGCAAGACAAAAAAAATGTAAGTGTCTTTGAACAGGATATGGTAGTAGGTGCCAGGCGCACCAGTTAGTGTCAAGAACTGCAAAGCTACTGGGTTTTTCACGCTCAACAGTTTCCCGTGTGTATTAAGAATGGACCACCATCCAAAGGACATCCAGCCAACTTGGCAAAACTGTGGGAAGCATTGGAGTCAACATTGGCCAGCGTCCCTGTGGAACGCTTTCGACACCTTGTAGGGCCCATGCCCCGACTAATTGAGGCTGTTCTGAGGGCAACTCAATAGTAGGAAGGTGTTCCTAATGTTTGGTATACTTACTGTGATTCCTACAGCAAGGAGGAACTGCGCTGCTTGATTGACAGGGGCGGGGCTTTTGTGTGGGAAGCAGCCTCAAGAGGACAGAGAGAGAGAGACGACAAACAGAGTAAACTATAAAAACGGACGTTACACGCTGCTGAGTGGCTCTCTTGCGATATGGACATGGCATATGTCAATATTTAGATTTCAATGTGAATTACATTAATTGTGCAGCCCTTGTACGTGTGAGTGAGCTCCTTCAGACATGCCTTTTTAAAAACATGGTAGCCTATTTCTCTTCTTAAATGTCACTGGTTAATTAACCTCACTGCACATGAAGCGAAAAAGTGTGACTTTCATGTCTTCCTGAGTTACGAGATTACTTTATTAGTCCATACAAGACAAACATTTGTCTTCAGCTTTTTTTCACCCAACACCACCAATACAGTGGGCTTTGGAATTATTGGATACCTTGATAAAGATTAGCAAAAAAGACTGTATAATATAAATTTTACAAATACTGAACTTTTTACAACGGGTGGTTTGGAATTCCCATCGTTAGAGCCTATCCTGCCCATGACATACTAGGCAACACACATGGCCAGTACGTTCATAAAAAGTGCCTTTGTTTATGTTGTTACCTAGCAACGCACTACTACCACTACTTCTACTACTAGCCTTACCATTATTGGATACCTTGATAAAGATTCGCAAAAAATACAGTATAAAATAGTTCTGAGCTAGGCCTATATTGTATGCAAAAAAAACAAAACATAGGGGTCAAAATGACTGGATCCCCTGTTTTCAATACTCCAGCACCCTCCCCTTGCGAGGATGACGACAATGAGCCTTTTTCTAAAATGTTTTATGAGATTGGAGAACACATTGGGAGAGATCTTAGACCATTCCTCTATACATAATCTTTCCAGATCCTTGATATCCTTTGTCTGCACTTATGAACTGCCCTCTTCAATTCAAACCACACGTTTTCAAGTCCAGAGACTGAGATGGCCATTTCAAAATGTTGATTGTGTGGTCAATTAACTATTTCTTTGTGGATTTTGATGTGTGCTTGGGGTCGGAAACGTTTCGGTAAATTTCCATAATTTTTCCTGAAATTTTCCATGGGAAGTTAATTTGGGGAATTTTGCTTAAATTCATCAAAAAAGTTAGCTTATAACAGTGAACCTTTTTTGTGGGATACACATAAGGCAATTCTAGGTCTTGTGGCATATTTTGGTTAAACTATCCCCCAATTCAATGGAATTGCAACCTTCTGCATGCACAGTGCATTCTTCCATCAATGTGCAGTGCACACTTCCAGCACATGTACAGCTGATTCTCAAGATCTTGCGCACTAATGAGATGCTATTGAGCCCACACTACTACACTGTCTGAGCCAAGGACAACATGCTTTCTGGTAAGTTTTGATTGCAATAGTGGGTGGGGTGAATATATGTTATATGACAAACATGATTTTTTGTTAACTAGTAAATAGTAGCCTACAGCAAAGTGTGTTTAAGTAATTTCTAACTTGTTAACAATTTCTGCTAGTTAGTTTTTGCTACCATATGGGTTTTAGCTCGCTTGAGCCTACTAACTGAGGAATGTTAATTCACCTGTTTCCATACATGTTTCATTTTAAAACATTTATCTTACAAAGGAGTTGTTTAATCGAACTGCTTAACTATTTATCTGTACATGGAATTGTACTAATTTTTCCCTAATCTTTACAGGAAAATGCCACGGGCACTATCTGATGTGTGGAGACATTTCACTGGAACTAATGTAGAAGGAAAAGCTGTGTACATTTGCAAGTACTGTGCCAAATCATATGTGAAGAATGCAACAAAGATGCAGAATCATCTGGCGAAGTGCATAAAGTTTCTTCAGCGCTGACAAAAAGCAACCTCTGACAAAAGTCCCTCTACTTCTATTCGAGGTGAAAATGATGAATCAGACACAGCTCATGGTCCTCCTGGAGTCAGAAGTTTTTTTGACTCAATGGAGGAACGTAGTCAGAGAAATGCTGATGAATGTCTTGCTCGAGCTGTGTATGCAACTGGTTCACCTCTGATGCTCACAGGCAATGTGTATTGGAAGAGATTTCTGAATGTTCTTTCGCCCAGCATACACCCCTCCAACCAGACATGCTTTATCTACTAATTTGCTGGATGCAGAGTTCAACAGAGTTCAACTGAAGGTCAAGCAAATCATAGAGAAAGCAGACTGTATTGCAATCATCTCTGATGGGTAGTCGAATGTTTGTGGGCAAGGAATAATTAACTACATCTCCACCCCTCAACCAGTATTCTACAAGAGCACAGACACAAGGGACAACAGACACACCGGTCTCTACATTGCAGATGAGCTGAAGGCAGTCATCAATTACCTTGGACCACAGAAGGTATTTGAACTGGTGACAGACAATGCTGCGAACATGAAGGCTGCTTGGTCTAAAGTGAAGGAGTCCTACCCTCACATCACACCCATTGACTGTGCTGCTCATGCATTGAATCTGCTCCTCAAGGACATCATGGCACTGAAACAATGGATACACTCCACAAGAGAGCCAAGGAAATGGTTAGGTATGAAAGGGTCATGAAGTTATAGCAGCAATCTACCTCATCAAGCAAAGTGAGAAGAATAAGAGCACCACATTGAAGCTGCCCAGCAACATCCTTTGGGGTGGTGTTGTCATCATGTTTGACAGTCTCCTGGAGGGGAAGGAGTCTCCAAGAAATGGCCATATCACAGTCTGCCGATATGGACAGCCCCATCAAGAGGATCCTCCTGGATGATGTATTTTGGGAGAGAGTGGTAAGCAGCCTGAAACTCCTGAAAACAATAGATTGAGGGAGAGAATGCCATCCTGTCTGATGTTCAGACTCTGCTTACAGATGTAAGAGAAGAAATTCATACTGCTCTGCCCACTTCACTGTTGCTCCAAGCAGAGGAAACTGCAGTTCTGAAATACATCAAAAAGCATGAAGACTTCTGCCTGAAGCCCATACACGCCGCAGCGTACATGTTGGACCCCAGGTATGGTGACGAGCATCCTGTCTGGTGCAGAGATCAACAAGGCCTATGGTGTCATCACTACTGTGTCTCGCCACCTTGTCCTGGATGAGGGCAAGGTTCTTAGCAGTCTGGCGAAGTACTCTTCCAAACAAGGACTTTGGGATGGAGATGCAATATGGCAGTCGTGCCAACATATCTCATCAGCCACCTGGTGGAAGGGACTTTGTGGATATGAGGCTCTTTCCCCTGTTGCCTCCATCATCTTCCAAATCCCACCAACATCAGCCGTGTCAGAGCATAACTGGTCCTTGTTTGGGAACACGCACACCAAAGCACGCAACAGGCTGACCAATACAAGGGTTTAAAAATTGGTGGCCATCCTGG
The DNA here is from genome assembly GCF_965601325.2 of Salmo salar. Lineage (NCBI taxonomy): Eukaryota > Metazoa > Chordata > Actinopteri > Salmoniformes > Salmonidae > Salmo > Salmo salar. Next base: position 98,492,378 of record NC_138303.1, on the reverse strand, counting down.
CAAATTTGAGGCTTTTTGAGCCTGACAACGAGCCATCCTCAACAAGGTTGGAAAGTGACAGTGAAGATGAGGCCTCAGAGTCTGATGTTCAAGAGGTGGACATTGAGGAGGTCCAGGGAGAAGACATGGAAGCCTGAGAGGAAGACAACCAAAGCTTTAGTTGAAAACGTTTTTGGAAGATGCGATGGTTCATTGGGGATCATTCAATATTCCCTTTATTTTGTTGTTCAGTGAAATCATCTCATGTGAAGAGTCAACTCATTTCATTAAAGTTAAATTCGTAACTAAATATATATTTTTAATTTCTATTGGAAGGATTGAATCATTTGCAATTATGTCTACTTATGATAAGGTAAAATGTTTATATTTCTGTCACCATGTGATATGGTAAATATATCAATACAAATAACATCTACATTTAAATAGTATTAATATTAATTTGCATATATTTCCATTCATTCCCATATATTTCCGTTAATTCCCATATATTCCCATACATTCCTGTTAATTCCCATAGAAAGTTTCCACCTCTGAATATTCCCCAAATGTGCAACCCTAGCTTGGGGTTATTGTCTTGCTGGAAGATCCACACCAAGTTTCAGCCTCCTGGGAGAGGCAACCAGGTTTTTGGCTAAAATGTCCTGATACTTGGTAAAGTCCATGATGCCGTTGACCTTAATAAGGGCCCCAGGACCAGTGGAAGCAAACATCCCCATAACATCAAAGTTCCACCACTATATTTTACAATAAGGATGAGGTATTTTCTACATATGCATTATTCTTTAAAGGCCAAACCCACAACTGGTGTGCGTGGCCAAGGACCTCTATTTTCGTGTCATATGACCATAGCACCGGTTCCAATCCAAGTAACAATGCCGTTTAGCAAAGTCCAGGCAGTGCTATGGTCAGATGACATGAAAATATAGGTCTTTGGCCACGTACACTAATGGTGGGTTTGGCCTTAGAAAGAGCAATGCATATGCAGAACATAGCTCATCCCTACTGTTAAATATGGTTATGGTGGTGGATCTTTGATGTTACGGGGCTGTTTTGCTTACACTGGTCCTAGGGCCCTTGTTAATGTCAACAACATCATGAACTTTACCAGGTACCAGGACATTTTAGCCAAAAACCTGGTTGCTTCTGCCCGTGGTGTAGTTTGAGAAACAGACGCCTCACAAGTCCTCAACTAGCAGCTTCATTAAATAGTACCCGCAAAACACCAGTCTCAACGCCAAGGGTGAAGAGACGACTCCGGGATGCTGGCCTTCTAGGCAGAGTTGCAAAGAAAAAGCCATTTCTCAGACTGGCCAATCAAAATAAAAGATTAACATAAACAAAAGAACAGACACTGGACAGAGGAACTCTGCCTAGAAGGCCAACATCCCGGAGTCGCCTCTTCACTCTTGACGTTGAGACTGGTGTTTTGTGGGTACTATTTAATGAAGCTGCCATAAGTGCAGACAAAGGATATCAAGGATCTGGAAAGATTATGTATGGAGGAATTGTCTAAGATCACTCCCAATGTGTTCTCCAATCTCATAAAACATTTTAGAAAAAGGCTCATTGTCATTATCCTCACAAGGGGAGGGTGCTGGAGTATTGAAAACAGGGAATCCAATAATTTTGTCCCCCATCTTTATCAGATTTTTTGGGAATTACTTGTTAAACAAAATCTCTTTCTCTTGGCTCTGGTTCCTGGTCCACTTGCTCTTCTTGTTTCATTTCTTTCATAACCTCCTCCTCTTCTTGTTGCCACCATTCTTAAAATGTAAAAATAAATAAATATCAAAACTTGCTTTTAAATCATCCATGAGGAGTTACCGGTGGTAATAGTAGTAGTACGTTGCTAGGTAACGATGTAAACAATGGCACTTTATGAATGTACTGGCCATGTGAGGTGCCTAGTTTGTCATGGGCAGGATAGGCTCTAACAATGGGAATTCCAAACCATCCATTGTAAAAAGCTCAGTATTTGTTTTATTTATTTTATACAGTATTTTTTGCTCATCTTTATCAAGGGATCCAATATTTCCAGACCCCACTGTATATACATACAAACACACATTAGGTTGGAGAGTCTGGAACAGAGTTTTAACATGTTGTACTCTCTCCCCATGCAGATAGACCTGGAGAGCATCTTTGCTCTGAACCCAGATGTGGCTCCTGAAGAGGAGGTAGTACAGAGTCCTGAAACCCCTCCTCCTGCTTCCTCCATCTCCTCCGCTGCTAAACAAATCAAGCCACCCAAGGTCATTCAATTATAATGTCCTATACTGTGGCCAATAGCCATATGTCTGTACCGGTGGAGGCTGCTGAGGGGAGGACGGCTCATAATAATGGCTGGTACGGCGCAAATGGAATGGCATCAAACACATGGAAACCATGTGTTTTTATTTGATACCATTCCACTAATTCCGCTCCAGCTATTACCACAAGGCCGTTCTCCCCAATTAAGGTGCACCAACCTCCTGTGGCTGTACAGTATAGTTTTAAGTGTAGCATGTGTAACATCTGCTTCTTTAAGTTCATATTGTATTCATTTGTCTCTTGTAGAACCGACGAACAATAGCGCCCCCCAAGACTGAAACCCCAGCAAACAGAGGTAAGAAAGCTTCAACAGAACATTGATCTCCAAGATTCCTCGTGTTCCACAGTCTGTACACAATGTAACACTGGATTCAACCAGGCTACTGACCCACTGTACAATGAAAGTAATGATAGTAGATCTCTATTTGAAAAGTTTATTTCCAAAATGCTATAATCACCAATTTTTCATATTTGTGTTTTTTCAACAGAAATTATTGGTAATGAGTACCTTCGTGTGTGTAAAATATTGCTGTTCTCAGATTTTTCATTCATAGATTTTAAATGTGAATTATATTTGTTTATATATTTTTAGCAAAATGCTATATACAGTGGGGGGGAAAAGTATTTGATCCCCTGCTGATTTTGTACGTTTGCCCACTTACAAAGAAATGATAAGTCTATAATTTTAATGGTAGGTTTATATGAACAGTGAGAGACAGAATAACAACAACAAAAAATCCAGAAAAACGCATGTCAAAAATGGTATAAAATGATTTCCATTTTAATGAGGGAAGTAAGTATTTGACCCCTCTGCAAAACATGACTTGGTGGCAAAACCCTTGTTGGCAATCAGAGGTTAGACGTTTCTTGTAGTTGGCCACCAGGTTTGCACACATCTCAGGACAGATTTTGTCCCACTCCTCTTTGCAGATCTTCTCCAAGTCATTAAGGTTTCGAGGCTGACGTTTGGCAACTCGAACCTTCAGCTTCCTCCACAGATTTTCTATGGGATTAAGGTCTGGAGACTGGCTAGGCCACTCCAGGACCTTAATGTGCTTCTTCTTGAGCTACTCCTTTGTTGCCTTGGCCGTGTGTTTTGGGTCATTGTCATGCTGGGATACCCATCCACAACCCATTTTCAATGCCCTGGCTGAGGGAAGGAGGTTCTCACCCAAGATTTGACAGTACATGGCCCCGTCAAATGATGTGGTGAAGTTGTCCTGTCCCCTTAGCAGAAAAACACTCCCAAAGCATAATGTTTCCACCTCCATGTTTGATGGTGGAGATGGTGTTCTTGGGGTCATAGGCAGCATTCCTCCTCCTCCAAACACGGCGAGTTGAGTTGATGCCAAAGAGCTCCATTTTGGTCTCATCTGACCACAACACTTTCACCAGTTGTCCTCTGAATCATTCAGATGTTCATCGGCTAACTTCAGACGGGCATGTATATGTATTCTTGAGCAGGGGGACCTTGCGGGCGCTGCAGGATTTCAGTCCTTCACGGCGTAGTGTGTTACCAATTGTTTTCCAGCTGGGACCATTTCTGTGACAATGGTCCCAGCTGCCTTGAGATCATTGACAAGATCCTCCCGTGTAGTTCTGGGCTGATTCCTCACCATTCTCATGATCATTGCAACCCCACAAGGTGAGATCTTGCATGGAGCCCCAGGCCGAGGGATATTGACAGTTCTTTTGTGTTTCTTCCATTTGCGAATAATCGCACCAAATGTTGTCACCTTCTCACCAAGCTGCTTGGCGATGGTCTTGTAGCCCATTCCAGCCTTGTGTAGGTCTACAATCTTGTCCCTGACATCCTTGGAGAGCTCTTTGGTCTTGGCCATGGTGGAGAGTTTGGAATCTGATTGATTGATTGCTTCTGTGGACATGTGTCTTTTTTACAGGTAACAAGCTGCGGTTAGGAGCACTCCCTTTAAGAGTGTGCTCCTAATCTCAGCTCGTTACCTGTATAAAAGACACCGGGAGCCAGAACTCTTTCTGATTGAGAGGGGGTCAAATACTTGTTTCCCTCATTAAAATGAAAATCAATTTATAACATTTTTGACATGCGTTTTTCTGGATATTTTTGTTGTTATTCTGTCTCTCACTGTTCAAATAAACCTACCATTAAAATTACAGAGTGATCCTTTCTTTATCAGTGGGCAAACATACAAAATCAGCAGGGGATCAAATACTTTTTCCCCCCACTGTATCCATTGTTTATCTATAATGGAATGATGGTATGCTGTATATTTGACTGTGATATGTGGTTGTCTCACCTAGCCATCTTAAGATGAATGCACTGGGTATGGATATACACTACCGATCAAAAGTTTTAGAACAAGGGATTTTCTTTATTTTTACTATAACTTTATTTTTACTATAACTATAACACATATGGAATCATGTAGTAACCAAAAAAGTGTTAAACAAATCGAAATATATTTGAGATTCTTCAAATAGCCACCCTTTTTCTTGATGACAGCTTTGCACACTCTTGGCATTCTCTCAACCAGCTTCAACTGGAATGCTTTTCCAACAGTCTTGAAGGAGGTCACACATATTCTGAGCACTTGTTGGCTGCTTTTCCTTTTCCTGTCCGACTCATCCCAAAACATCTCAATTTGGTTGAGGTCGGGGGATTGTGGAAGTCAGGTCCTCTGATGCAGCACTCCATCACTCTCCTTCTTAGTAAAATAGCTATTACACAGCCTGGAGGTGTGTTGGGTCATTGTCTTGTTGAAAAACAAATGATAGTCCCACTAAGCCCAAACCAGATGGGATGGCGTATTGCTGCTGAATGCGGTGGTAGCCATGCTGGTTAAGTATGCCTTGAATTCTAAATAAATCACCAACAGTGTCACCAGCAAGCACCATAACACCTCCTCTATGCTTTCCGGTGGGAAATATACATACGGAGATCATCTGTTCACCCACACCGCGTCTCACAAAGACACGGCGGTTGGAACCAAAAATCTCCAATTTGGACTCCAGACCAAAGGACCAATTTCCACCGGTCTAATGTCCATTGTTCGTGTTTCTTGGCCCAAGCCAGTCTCTTCTTATTATTGGTTTCCTTTAGTAGTGGTTTCTTTGCAGCAAGTTGACCATGAAGGCCTGATTCACACAGTCTCCTCTGAACAGTTGATGTTGAGATGTGTCTGTTACTTGAACTCTGTGAAGCATTTATTTGGGCTGCAATTTCTAAGGCTGGTAACTCTAATAAACTTATCCTCTGCAGCAGAGGTAACTCTGGGTCTTCCTTTCCTGCGCTTGATGTGTGTTATTTCTTACATTGTTACCCCAGGAAACCTTAAGTTTTATTACATACAGTCGGGAGGAACTATTGGATATAAGAGCAACGTCAACTCACCAACATTACGACCAGGAATACGACTTTTCGAAGCGGATCCTCTGTTTGGTCCACCACCCAGGACAATGGATCGGATCCCAGCTGGCGAACCTAAACAACGGAGCCGCAGAAGGGGCAGGCGGAGCGGTCTTCTGGTCAGGCTCCGTAGACTGGCACATCGCGCACCGCTCCCAAGCATACTACTCGACAATGTCCAGTCTCTTGACAACAAGGTAGACGAAATCCCAGAAAGGGTTGCCTTCCAGAGAGACATCAGAGATTGTAAAGTTCTTTGTTTCATGGAAACATGGCTCACTCAGGATACGTCATCAGAGTCGGTACAGCCACCTGGCTTCTTCACGCATCTCGCCGACAGAAATAAACATCTCTCTGGTAAGAAGAAGGGCGGTGGTGTATGCCTTATGATTAACGAGACGTGGTGTGATCATAACAACATACAGGAACTCAAGTCCTTTTGTTCACCTGACCTAGAATTCCTTACAATCAAATGCCGACCGCATTATCTACCAACAGAATTCTCTTCGATCATAATCACAGTCGTGTATATCACCCCCCAAGCAGACACATCAACGGCCCTGAAAGAACTTAATTTGACTCTATGTAAACTGGAAACCACATATCCTGAGGCTGCATTTATTGTAGCTGGGGATTTTAACAAGGCTAATCTGAAAACAAGGCTCCCTAAATTTTATCAGCATATCGAATGCGTGACCCGGGCTGGCAAAACCCTGGATCATTGTTATTTTAACTTCCGCGACGCATACAAAGCCCTTCCCCGCCCTCCTTTCAGAAAACCAGCCCCGTCGCGGACCACGATGTCTTGCTCCCAGACAAACTAAACAACTTCTTTGCTTGCTTTGAGGACAATACAGTGCCACTGACACGGCCCGCTACCAAAACCTGCGGGTTCTCCTTCACTGCAGCTAACGTGAGTAAAACATTTAAACGTGTTAACCCTCACAAGGCTGCCGGCCCAGACGGCATCCCCAGCCACGTCCTCAGAGCATGCGCAGACCAGCTGGCTGGTGTGTTTACGGACATATTCAATCAATCCTTATCCCAGTCTGCTGTTCCCACATGCTTCAAGAGGGCCACCATTGTTCCTGTTCCCAAGAAAGCTAAGGTAACTGAGCTAAATGACTATCGCCCCGTAGCACTCACTTCCGTCATCATGAAGTGCTTTGAGAGACTAGTCAAGGACCATATCACCTCCATCCTACCTGACACCCTAGACCCACTCCAATTTGCTTACCGCCCCAATAGGTCCACAGACGACGCAATCGCAATCACACTGCACACTGCCCTAACCCATCTGGACAAGAGGAATACCTATGTGAGAATGCTGTTCATCGACTACAGCTCAGCATTTAACACCATAGTACCCTCCAAACTCGCCATTAAGCTCGAAACCCTGGGTCTCGACCCCGCCCTGTGCAACTGGGTCCTGGACTTCCTGACGGGCCGCCCCCAGGTGGTGAGGGTAGGAAACAACATCTCCACCCTGCTGATCCTCAACACTGGGGCCCCACAAGGGTGCGTTCTCAGCCCTCTCCTGTACTCCCTGTTCACCCATGACTGCATGGCCATGCACGCCTCCAACTCAATCATCAAGTTTGCAGACGACACTACAGTGGTAGGCTTGATTACCAACAACGACGAGACGGCCTACAGGGAGGAGGTGAGAGCCCTCGAGTGTGGTGTCAGGAAAATAATTCACACTCAATGTCAACAAAACAAAGGAGATGATCGTGGACTTCAGGAAACAGCAGAGGGAGCAGCCCCCTATCCACATCGACGGGACAGTAGTGGAGAAAGTGGAAAGTTTTAAGTTCCTCGGCGTACACATCACAGACAAACTGAAATGGTCCACCCACACAGACAGCGTGGTGAAGAAGGCGCAGCAGCGCCTCTTCAACCTCAGGAGGCTGAAGAAATTCAGCTTGTCACCAAAGACACTCACAAACTTTTACAGATGCACAATCAAGAGCATCCTGTCGGGCTGTATCACCGCCTGGTACAACAACTGCTCCGCCCACAACCGTAAAGCTCTCCAGAGGGTAGTGAGGTCTGCACAACGCATCACCGGGGGTAAACTACCTGCCCTCCAGGACACCTACACCACCCGATGTCACAGGAAGGCCAAAAAGATCATCAAGGACAACAACCACCCAAGCCACTGCCTGTTCACCCCGCTATCATCCAGAAGGCGAGGTCAATACAGGTGCATCAAAGCGGGGACCGAGAGACTGAAAAACAGCTTCTATCTCAAGGCCATCAGACTGTTAAACAGCCATCACTAACTTTGAGTGGCTGCTGCCAACATACTGACTCATCTCTGTGAATACATGGGGAAAATAGCCCTCAGGCACTGTGATATCTGGAGAGAGAGACCATGATATCTGTAGAGAGCGAGACAGAGAGCGAGAAAGACCATGATATCTTTAGCAAGTCTAAATATACAAATACCGTAAATTCCGGACTATAAGCCGCAACTTTTTTCCCACGCTTTGAACCCCGCGGCTTAAACAATGACGCGGCAAATATATGGATTTTTCCCGCTTTCATTTTTTTTTTTTTTTTTAAACACATTCTGTGACGTGCTCAGTTTTTTGGCGGCATGAAGCTTTCATTAGACCAATGAAATTGCCGAACGGGTTAAGGTCAAACAACTTTTTTGTTTACTGTTTAGATTAAATCGAGCGCTCTCAAACTTCCCATCATTCTGATTACGGTAGTCATTTTGTCACCCTCATCATGGCAAAGACACGGAGAAATGCATATGATGCAGCTTTCAAGTTGAAGGCGATTGATCTGGCTGTTGGAAAAGGAAATAGAGCTGCTGCACGGGAGCTTGGTCTTAATGACTCGATGATAAGACGTTGGAAACAGCAGCGTGAGGAATTGACTCAGTGCAAAAAGACAACTAAAGCGAACTGCTATTTTTTTTTTTTTGTTACAAGCCGTGTTTCGTTAAAGCCTATTTATTTTTGTTACAAGCCGTGTTTCGTTAAAGCCTATTTATTTTTGTTACAAGCCGTGTTTCGTTAAAGCCTGTGTAAAGTTAATTTGTTTCAATGTACCGGTAGGCACCTGCGGCTTATAGACATGTGTGGCTTATTTATGTTCAAAATATATATTTTTTTTTAATTCAGTGGGTGCGGCTTATATTCAGGTGCGCTTAATAGTCCGGAAATTACGGTACACAGATGGAAAAGAGAGAGAGAGGGTCTGGGGAGAGATAGCTAACTTAGTAATGGAAAGAAGAGAGAGTCTGGGGAGAGATAGCTAGCTTAGTAATGGAAAGGAGAGAGAGAGAGAGGGGGAGAGAGAGAGAGAGAGTGGGGAGAGATAGCTAGCTTAGTAATGGAAAGAAGAGAGAGTCTGGGGAGAGATAGCTAGCTTAGTAATGGAAAGGAGAGAGCGAGAGGGTCTGGGGAGAGATAGCTAGCTTAGTAATGGAAAGGAGAGAAAGAAAGCGAGGGTCTGGGGAGCGATAGATAGCTTAGTAATGGAAAACAGAGAGAGAAAGCGAGGGTCTGGGGAGAGATAGATAGCTTACTAATGGAAAACAGAGAGAGAAAGCGAGGGTCTGGGGAGAGATACATAGCTTAGTAATAGAAAGGAGAGAGAGGGTCTGGGGAGAGATAGCTACCTCAGTAATGGAAAAGAGAGCGAGAGGGTCTGGGGAGAGATAGCTAGCTCAGTAATGGAAAAGAGAGAGAGAGAGGGTCTGGGGATAGATAGCTAGCTCAATAATGGAAAGAGAGAGAGAGAGGGTCTGAGGAGAGATAGCTAGCTCAGTAATGGAAAAGAGAGAGAGAGAGGGTCTGAGGAGAGATAGCTAGCTCAGTAATGGAAAAGAGAGAGAGAGAAAGGGTCTGGGGAGAGATAGCTAGCTCAGTAATGGAAAAGAGAGAGAGAGGGTCTGGGGAGAGATAGCTAGCTCAATAATGGAGAAGAGAGAGAGAGGGTCTGAGGAGAGATAGCTAGCTCAGTAATGGAAAAGAGAGAGAGCGAGGGTCTGGGGATAGATAGCTAGCTCAATAATGGAAAAGAGAGAGAGAGGGTCTGAGGAGAGATAGCTAGCTCAGTAATGGAAAAGAGAGAGAGAGGGTCTGAGGAGAGATAGCTAGCTCAGTAATGGAAAAAAGAGAGAGAGAAAGGGTCTGGGGAGAGATAGCTAGCTTAGTAATGGAAAAGAGAGAGAGAGAGGGTCTGGGGAGAGATAGCTAGCTCAATAATGGAGAAGAGAGAGAGAGGGTCTGGGGAGAGATAGCTAGCTCAGTAATGGAAAAGAGAGAGAGAGGGTCTGGGGAGAGGGTCTGGGGAGAGATAGCTAGCTCAGTAATGGAAAGGAGATAATAATCTGTTGATGACACTGCAGATATGTGACAGTCATTACTCATATTCTGAATTTAAAAGACATACAATTAAACGAGATGAAAGCGTTGTGTCCAAAGATAATATGGGATGTACTCAATGAGCATTTACTAAACAATGTACTAACAATGACTAAACTGTATTGTGAATGATGTTGTGTCTCCAGCTGCAGCAGTGGGGACTACGCGAGCCAGACCCAGTCAAATACAGCACCAGCAAAGCCAACCAGAACCACCCCCACCTGCAGCACTCACAGCCCTACAGACACAGCAGATGACACTACAACAACAGCAGAACGGTAATACACACACACACACACACACATACACACACTCCAGCTGGGTATTGCTAAATAGTCCTGGTTATTGCTAAATACATTGCCTTGCTAACGACCAGTCGTTTTCATTTCCTATTAGTGTAATCCCTGGTTTCAGAGCTCTCTGCTGTGTGTTGAGATGTGTTGTTCCCCCTGGTGGGTTACGATGGGACACATGACCAGTGATATAATGTTCCCAGGCAGAAAGACACAGATAGGCCTATTAGCCCAGCTGTACTGCTGAAAGAACAGAGAGGCAGCCAGAGAATAGCTCTTTCACTGAGCTATTGTAATTTCTCTCTATATATCCACTATCCTGGAGGGGTGGGCTTCAGTTTTATTGCAATGTTATTGAATGTGTTGCTTAGCGCTCATGCTTTTATCTTTTGCTTGTCTTGTGCATTTGCCTCTAAAGAGCGTTGAAGTGTATTGAAAAAGGACAGACGGTACAAACGAAATGGATCACTATTATACATTTGACCTAGATTATTTTGGATTATTGTCTTCCCTGAACTGTTTCAGCGCGGCGGAAATCCAACTGTGTGAAAGAGGTGGAGAAACTACAGGAGAAGAGAGAGAGGAGGCGACTACAACAACAGGAGCTGAGAGAGAAGAAAGCACAGGCAGGGTCACACACAAACACACACCGTCACACACACCAACACACCACACACACACCCTTTAACCGTGTGCCATTCTCTCCCAGGAGGTAGATGTGACTGTACCAAACTATGAGATCATGTGTATGATCAGAGACTTCAGAGCCAGTCTTGACTACAGGCCTCTAACCACTGCTGATCTGGTATGTATATATCTAAATCTGATCTGTCTCCTGGTCTAGTTAGATGTAGATCTACTTTCATAGATAGTGGTGACACGTCTTCATTCGCCGCTAACTGAATCACATCTTGTACATATGATATTGTTTCACCTTTCAGATCGATGAGGAGCACAGGATATGTGTGTGTGTACGAGCACGGCCCCTCAATAAAAAAGGTAAGTATCAGAATTTCCTAAATCGAACACAGGCACACCAACTGTTTCATGGTCAGATGGTCTTTTACATGCAGAGATTTAACAGCATCGTAAGCATCACACTCCTCACTCTTTCAATTGAAAACATTCTTTCTATTTCAAAAGTGGGTTATTCAGAACTCCTTTTCACCTCACCCCTCAGAGTTGACTATGAAGGACCTGGATGTGATCACCATCCCCAGTAAGGACGTGGTGATGGTCCATGAGCCCAAGCAGAAGGTGGACCTGACCAGGTACCTGGAGAACCAGACCTTCCGCTTCGACTACGCCTTTGACGACAGCACCGACAACGACATGGTCTACAGGTACGTTTCAAGAACAAAAAGAATGGTGTGAACTGGGCCGAATTCTTACTGAGGAAGTGTGTATGAGTCAAATCTTCCATTGAGATAAACGCATCATTTATTCCAAAGTACACCACCGGTCAAAAGTTTTACACCACCTCATTCAAGGGTTTTTCTTTGTTTTTACTATTTTCTACATTGTGAGAGCCAGTTTCATCATAGCGCTTGATGGTTTTTGCAACTGCACTTGAAGAAGGTAATGATGGACCGTTTTGAGCTGTTCTTGCCAATAGTCTGGACTTGGTCTTTTACCAAATAGAGCTATCTTCTGTATACCACCCCTACCTTGTCACAACACAACTGATTGGCTCAAACGCATTAATAACCTGTTGGGGCTACAGGTTAGCAATGAACCCCGAGCCGGGATTGCTAACAAGGCTGGAAATTCAAAACATCAAAAATCTAATAATTTCAATTTCTCAAACAATCAACTATTTTACACAATTTAAATGATAAACATCTCCTTAATCTAACCACATTGTTCGATTTTCAAAGAGGCTTTACGGCAAAAGCATAAAGTTAGATTATGTTAGGACAGTACATAGCCACAAAAGTACAAACATCCATTTTCAATTCAAGGTCAGGCGTCACCAAAAGCAGAAACCAGCTTGAATTATGCACTAACTTTTGTCAATCTCCATCAGATGACACTCCTAGGACATTATGTTATACAATACATGCATTTTTTGTTCCATCAAGTTCATATTTATATCCAAAAACAGCATTTTACAGTAGCGTGAAATTCTGATTTTTTTCTTCTCTGAAATGCTTCCGGTGAACATAACAAAATTACTATTCGAAAACATTGGTAAATTATAATATTGTCATTCAAAGAATAATATATTATCATCTCGTAATTGCTACCGAATGGCCAGATCTCAAAATAACTTTACTGGGAAATCACATTTTGCAATAAACGGGGTGCTATGCTAAGAACAACAGGCTATGCTATACAGTTAGCATCATCTAAAATCGATAATAACATTGTAAATATCCCCTTACCTTTGATTATCTCCATCAGAAGGGAGGCATCCCAGGTCCGGAACAAATGTGGTTTCTTTTGACAAAGTTCATAATTTATGTCCAAATAACACCAAGTACTTAGCGTTCATTATGCTCCCACAAAACGTGGTGGGGGGCTGGTAAAATCACGCCGAAAAGCTAAAAAAACCTAGTAAATAATCTATTTATGTTCGTTCAAACATGTCAAATGTTGTTTAGCATTAATCTTTTGGTCCATTTTTAACGTTAAACATCAGTAATATTTTCACACAACCTATCCTATGTCTAGATAAAAAATGATGACAAACTCACGTTTCTCAGATTTATGCGCAGGCGCAAAAAAATGAAGTGATGACATGTCAACTTCCTTGGATTCTAATTTGCTCTCTGTTTATCATAGACGCTTCAAACAACTTTATAAAGATCGTTGACATCTAGTGGAAGCCGTAGGTGTTGCGAAATGAATCCTTTCTCACTATGGTATCTATAAAACAATGACACTAAATAGTACAGTCACAAAATTCACATTTTTTTTTGATCTATTTTTCACAGGTTTTTGCCTGCAATATGAGTTTTGTTATACTTACAGACACCATTCAAACTGTTTTAGAAAATTCAGAGTGTTTTCTATCCGAATGTGTTAATAATATGCATATCCTAGCTTCTGAGTTGGTGTAGGAGGCAGTTAAAAATGGGCACATCTTTTTTTCAAAATGTCTCAATACTGCCCCCGAGCCCCAACAGGTTTTAAGAAGGAAAGAAATTCCACAAATTCACTTTTAAGAAGGCAATTGAAATGCCTTCCAGGTGACTACCTCATGAAGCTGGTTGAGAGAATGCCAAGTGTGCAAATCTGTCATCAAGGCAAAGGGTGGTTATTTGAAGAATCTCACATATAAAATATATTTTGATTTGTTTAACACTTTTTTGGTTACTTCATGATTCCATGTGTTATTTCATAGTTTTGATGTCTTCACTATTATTCTACAATGTAGAAAATAGTACAAATAAAGAAAAACCCTTGAATGAGTAGGTGTTATAAAACTTTTAAATGGTAGTGTATAATATTGTAATTTTAAATGATCTTTACTGTGATTTGGTTGACATATCTAAAGCATTTCTTCCCTCGTTCCCAAGGTTCACCGCCCGGCCACTGGTTGAGACCATCTTTGAGAGGGGCATGGCCACCTGCTTCGCCTATGGACAGACAGGAAGTGGGAAAACACATGTGAGTTGAACACTTTCGGTGTGTGTTGGCTTTTTAATGCTAAGGCCATACAAAGTTTATTTACTGTTTAACGGATTTTTTTGAAAAGTGAGGCGAGCTAATAAAAGATAATAACAAATTAAAGTGAAATACTATTTGAACCACTTACAAAAATACTAAACAACCTTAGTACAACAAAATATTTGACACTTTTGGTATAATAGTTTTGGAATGACAGTCACAGGGACTAAAGTTTGGGTCCTGGTCATGTTACCCCTTTTATTAAATAGATGTATTTATTTATTTTATTTAACCTTTATTTAACTAGGCAAGTCAGTTAAGATCAAATTCTTATTTACAATGACGGCCTACCAAAAGGCTGGGATTAAAAATAAACACTACATAAAGAGAGACCTAAGACAACAACATAGCATGGCAGCAACACATGACAATACAGCATGGCAGCAACACATGACAACACAGCATGGTAGCAACACATGACAACACAGCATGGTAGCAACACATGACAACACAGCATGGCAGCAACACATGACAACACAGCATGGCAGCAACACATGACAACACAGCATGGCAGCAACACAACATGACAACACAGCATGGTAGCAACACAACATGACAACACAGCATGGCAGCAACACATGACAACACAGCATGGCAGCAACACATGACAACACAGCATGGTAGCAACACAACATGACAACACAGCATGGTAGCAACACATGACAACAACATGGCAGCAACACAACATGACAACAACATGGCAGCAACACAACATGACAACAACATGGCAGCAACACAACATGACAACAACATGGCAGCAACACATGACAACACAGCATGGTAGCAACACAACATGACAACAACATGGCAGCAACACAACATGACAACAACATGGCAGCAACACAACATGACAACAGCATGGTAGCAACACAACATGGCAGCAGCACAACATGACAACAACATGGTAGCAACACAACATGGCAGCAGCACAACATGGTAGCAGCTCAAAACATGGTACAAACATTATTTGCCACAGACAAAAGGGCAAGAAGGTAGAGACAACAATACATCACGCAAATCAGCCACAACTGTCAGTAAGAGTGTCCATGACTGAGTCTTTGAATGAAGAGATTGAGATAAAACTGTCCAGTTTGAGTGTTTGTTGCAGCTCGTTCCAGAGGCTGCAGGGAACTGAAAAGAGGAGCGACCCAGGGATGTGTGTGCTTTGGGGACCTTTAACAGAATGTGACTGGCAGAACGGGTGTTGTATATGGAGGATGAGGGCTGCAGTTGATATTTCAGATAGGGGGGAGGCCTAAGAGGGTTTTATAAATAAGCATCAACCAGTGGGTCTTGCGACGGGTATACAGAGATGACCAGTTTACAGAGGAGTATAGAGTGCAGTGATGTGTCCTATAAGGAGCATTGGTGATAAATCTGATGGCCGAGTGGTAAAGAACTGCTGTCAGGAGTTGGATATGTCCCGGCTGAGTTTTAGACATTTTCTCGAGACATAGTTTTTTATAACGGATGTGCTAGCTGAAATATATAACAGTCTACTAAAGCTATCTTACTGTAATAAGCTGCTTCAGCTTCTTTTCATCTTGAAGTCTTTATTCAACCCTTCTTCATTTTAGTTTTTATGTGAAGCTGGGCTTACCTGCAGTCAGATGACCAAACCGCACTCTAGTGGAATATTATTTATATTTTTCATAATTTCATAATTAATAAACATTATTGCATTTTATTAAGCCTAAAATGTGTTTAAGACTACCAAGAAACACACTGTGTGACCCTGATTTTACCCACGGCAGTAAAAGGTTTTAAACATATATCAATTTTGTCTGGCCTAACTTGATAAAGCATATACTGTATGTTTGTTATCACACACTTTCTAGTCTTTCTTTTTTGGCACATTGCCTTTGTTTGAGAGGAGAAACAACCCCTTTCCCTTTCAGACAATGGGAGGGGATTTTTCGGGGAAGAACCAGGACTGTTCTAAAGGGATCTACGCGCTGGCTGGTATGAACACTACACCATATCTCTCTCTCCGGATAAAGTTGCTTTTCTTGAGTTAAAATGTGTTCCTTCTGTGTAAAGTTGTCTCTTCAGTGAAACCCTTTTCTTTCTGTGCAGCGAGAGACGTGTTTCTCATGCTGAAGAAGCCAAACTACAAGAAGTTAGACCTCAATGTCTTCGCCACCTTCTTTGAGATCTACAGCGGGAAGGCAAGTGAAGTGACCAATATATCTTCAAACCCCCTGGAGGATGTGTTGACCGTGTTTATATGACCGTGTATGGTTATCTTGTGGTTGTACTTCTTTAAGTGTTTGACCTGTTTGTATGAACGTAAAGCCAAGCTGCGTGTGCTGGAGGATGGTTGTGGTTGTGTTAACCTGGCCGCGTTGTGTTGTCGTTGTCTTGTGGTTGTCTAGGTGTTTGACCTGCTGAACCGGAAAGCCAAGCTGAGGGTTCTGGAGGATGGGAAGCAGCAGGTGCAGGTGGTGGGGCTGCAGGAGAGAGACGTGAAATGTACTGAAGACGTCCTGAAACTCATCGAGGTCGGAAACAGCTGCAGGTGAAACCTCGGAGGGAGAGAGGGATTATTTCATAGATTGCCATTTTATGTTCTAAAATATATTTTTTAAATGGTCTAATTTCTCCTAGTTTTGTCTCTTTTCCTGCTGTTTACTCTCTATCTCTCTCTCCAACATCTCTCTCCCAGGACGTCAGGTCAGACCTCGGCCAATGCCCACTCGTCCCGTAGCCACGCCGTGTTCCAGATCATTCTGCGGCGGCGAGGGAAGATGCACGGAAAGTTCTCGCTGATTGACTTGGCGGGGAACGAGAGGGGTGCCGACACATCCAGCGCTGACCGCCAGACACGCCTGGAGGGAGCCGAGATCAACAAGAGTCTGCTGGCGCTCAAGGAGTGTATCAGGGCTCTGGGTCGGAACAAGCCCCACACCCCGTTCAGAGCCAGCAAGCTGACCCAGGTCCTCAGAGACTCCTTCATCGGGGAGAACTCCAGGACATGCATGGTGACATAATATACATCTCCTTTAACACATACTGGCCTGGTTTGCTGTTTATCCACAAAGCACCTACGATAATGATTTTCTAATGATGTACCAACCCCACAGATTGCCACTATATCTCCTGGAATGGCTTCCTGTGAAAACACTCTAAACACTCTGAGATATGCCAACAGGTGAGACATTCACCTGCCTAACCTCAGCCTAACAGACTGTCTACATCTCACCTACTACTAATTACTAAGACTGTTAGTCGATGGGGAGAAGTTGAATTAATTGTCATTGCAGAATATTCTTCCTCTCACTCCCCCTTCTTGATACGAGCCAAAACATCCTGACCGGATCCTCTACCGTGTGTGTGTGTGTGTGTGTGTGTGTGTGTGTGTGTGTGTGTGTGTGTGTGTGTGTGTGTGTGTGTGTGTGTGTGTGTGTGTGTGTGTGTGTGTGTGTGTGTGTGTGTGTGTGTGTGTGTGTGTGTGTGTGTGTGTGTGTGTGTGTGTGTCTGTGTGTGTCTCTCCCCCTCTCCAAACAGAGTGAAGGAGTTTGGGATCAGCCCGTCAGACATCCCCTTCTCCCAGCAGCAGGGTGGTGGAGGGGGGGGTCGTGCTGAACTCTCCCCCACTAACACCTACGAGTACGATGACTTTCCCACCTCTCCCACCAGGTCTCTCCTCTCTACGACTTCTACTAGCTACCATCCTGTACCTGTCGTCTGTTCTGCCTCTCATTTCACTCCAGGGAGAGGTTACCCCTAAACACAGACCTAGGATCAAATTAACTGTAACCGTATAATAACTATAAGGCCAATCAGGCGATTAAAAATGATATCAATCTGATCCTGGACCTGGGGTAACTTTTACCTACTCCTTTTGTTTCCTTTTTAACCCCTTTCCTTTCTATTAACCATCATCTTAAGGGTTGCTAATGTCTGGTGTCCATATTAGTAAGGGACGGCCTTACATTTTACAGCTTGTTTTATATCATTTATTTAACCAGCATTGGTCCTTCAGTTTCAGTTTGTCAGCGCTGAGTTGTGGCATGATTACATCTTTAATCCTTTCATTCATTTATTGCATTTCATCTATGTTTCTTTCTATGACTCTTTCTTTCATTAATTTCAGAAGCAGTGTTTTGTTTTTCGTGTTATTCATTCCCAGCTTGTCCTTCACTCTTGTGCCTGAGAATGTGTTTTAAAAAATATATATTTCACCTTTATTTAACCAGGTAGGCCAGTTGAGCTACAAGTTGTCATTTACAACTGCGACCTGGCCAAGATAAAGTAAAGCAGTTTGACACAAACAACAACACAGAGTTACACATGGAATAAACAAACATACAGTCAATAACACAATAGAAAAGTCTATATACAGTGTGTGCAAATGAAGTAAGATTAGGGAGGAATGGCAATAAATAATTAGAATTTAGCAAGTAAACACTGGAGTGATAGATGTGCAAGTAGAGATACTGGGGTGCAAACGAGTAAAAAATAAACAACAATATGGGAATGAGGTAGTTGGATGGGCTATTTACAGATGGGCTATGTGCAGGTGCAATGATCTGTAAGCTGCTCTGACAGCTGATGCTTAAAGTTAGTGAAGGAGATATAAGACTCCAACTTCAGTGATTTTTGCAATTCGTTCCAGTCATTGGCAGCAGAGAACTGGAAGGAAAGGCAGCCAAACAAGGAGTTGGCTTTGGGGATGACCAGTGAGATATACCTGCTGGAGCGCGTGCTCCAGCAGGTATATGGGTGGGTGTTGCTATGGTGATCAGTGAGCTGAGATAAGGCGGGGCTTTACCTAGCAAAGACTTATAGATGACCTGGAGCCAGTGGGTTTGATGACGAATATGAAGCGAGGGCCAGTCAGCGAGAGCATACAGGTTGGAGTGGTGGGTAATATATGGGGCTTTGGTGACAAAAACGGATGGCACTGTGATACTGTGATAGACTACATCCAATTTGCTGAGTAGAGTGTTGGAGGCTATTTTGTAAATGACATCGCCGAAGTCAAGGATTGGTAGGATAGTCAGTTTTACGACTTGTTGCGAAATAGGAAGCCGATTCTAGATTTAATTTTGGATTGGAGATGCTTAATGTGAGTCTGGAAGGAGAGTTTACAGTCTAACCAGACACCTAGGTATTTGTAGTTGTCCACATATTCTAAGTCAGAACCGTCCAGAGTAGTGATGCTGGACGGGCGGGCAGGTACGGGCAGCAATCGGTTGAAGAGCATGCATTTAGTTTTACTTGCATTTAAGAGCAGTTGGAGGCCACGGAAGGAGAGTTGTACGGCATTGCAGCTCGTCTGGAGGTTAGTTAACACAGTGTCCAAAGAAGGGCCAGAAGTATACACAATGGTGTCGTCTGCGTAGAGGTGGATCAGAGACTCACCAGCAGCAAGAGTGACGTCATTGATTTATACAGAGACAAGAGTCGGCCCGAGAATTGAACCCTGTGGCACCCCCATAGAGACTGCCAGAGGTCCGGACAACAGGCCCTCCGATTTGACACACTGAACTCTATCTGAGAAGTAGTTGGTGAACCAGGCGAGGCAGTCATTTGAAAAACCAAGGCTGTTGAGTCTGCTAATAAGATGTCCATTCGTTGCCATTGGTTCATTGACTGTTTTAACCAATCAGATCAGTCAGATCACGTGGTCAGGGAAAGCTGAATCCTACTAATGTGAGTGTGGTGTGTGCTCGAATCCCCTAGCCTACTAGGGGAAAAATCTGTCAATGTGCCCTAGAGCATGGCACTTAATCCTAATTGCTCCTGTAAGTTACTCTGGATAAGAGCGTCTGCTAAATGACAAAAATGTGTGTGTCGACAGGGTGAAGGAGCTAACGGTGGACCCAGGGGTGATGATGGAGGGACGGGGGGGAGGAGGGGGTCACAGCGTCACCCAGCTGGAGGTCCTGGAGGCTCAGTGGGGGGTCGGCAGCTCACCACAGAGGGATGACCTCAAACTGCTCTGTGAACAGAACGTAAGAACATACACACACTCCTTCCGTACAGTCACCTCTCTATGTACTGACTAGTACTCTCATCTGCCTCTCAACTCATGAAAGAATATCAGTTTATTTTACTGTCAGATAAAATGTGTGTGGTTCTTCAATATAGGAATGATTTCATAATTCAGCATAACACCTCCCTCCCTCCCCTCTCACTCTCCTCTCTCCCCTCCCTCTATATCCTTTCTGTCTTCCCTCCCCCCTCTCTTTCCCCCTCTCTCTCACCCATCCCCCCACTCTCTCTCCTTCCCCTCCCTCTCATCCCTTTTTCTCTCTCTCGCTCTCTCCCTCTCTCTCTCTCTCCTCCTCTATCTATCTCCCCTCTCTCTCCCCAGGAAGAGGAGGTGTCTCCTCAGCTCTTTACCTTCCATGAGGCTGTGTCTCAGCTGGTGGAGATGGAGGAACAGGTCCTGGAGGACCACCGAGCTGTGTTCCAGGTACACATACAAACACACACAAGTACATACACACATACACAATCACACACATATTATTCAGAGTGTGTCTTCTATTCTCTGTGTGTGTCCGGTGCAGGAGTCTATCCGTTGGCTGGAGGATGAGAAGGTGTTGTTGGAGATGACAGAAGAGGTGGATTATGATGTGGACTCTTACGCCACGCAGCTAGAACAGATCCTGGATCAGAAGATAGACATCCTCACTGAGCTCAGAGGTAATGGGGTATATTATAACTGATTCTAGTTCAGAATAAGTCACATTATTTGCAAGTAATTAGCAAGTATATTATTCTGATTTTTATCTAAGCACCCCTTCTCTCCTCCCCTCTCTCCTCCTTTCTCTCCTTTTCTCTCAGACAAAGTGAAGGGTTTCCGTTCTACACTCCAGGAAGAGGAGCAGGCGAGCAAACAGATCAACCCCAAGAGGCCTCGTGCTCTTTAGACATGTCACACACACCTACACACGTACACACACACGCATACACACAAACACACACTAATCTCAACACTTAACTGGAACCCTCTGGCATACAGGATACTTAAGACTGTCATAAGCATGACATAACTGATGTCATAAGTTAATGGTCCTTAATCGATGGTCGTATATTTCTAAATGTGGGTGGTGGCCTAAAGCATTGTTTGATTTGTCCAGAGGGGCAGAGTGAAAAGCTTTAAGATAATTGGGGTCACAGCACAAAACATCTGGAAAACACTGTTGAAAAGAAACTGATTTACACCCTTGTTTAGACCTGAACAAAGTGCTATGATGTAAGTTATGATTTAAGGATTATGAGGTGTTGCACCATTTTCTATGTACAGGCTCCTCCCATTGCTGCTTGTTAATATCATCCATCCATCCATCTGTAAAAGCGAGGGCAGATTCCCTCTCCTTTCCATCCCCCTGTAGACTGTATGTACATGGGTAATGTATCTGTCTGGTATAACGATTATCCACCGCTTCTCATTTAAACAAGAAAAGACGGAAGGATTTCTTTTAAGCACCTTTTTATAAGATTAAAATGTGAGATATGATCGTTTTTTTTTATTTGAAGAATTAAAACCACTTATTTAGTAACTATGAAGTACTTCATTAGATCTTGCTCCTGGAGAGTTGTAGTATGTGCAGGCTTTCTTTCCAGTCCAGCACTAACACACCTGATTCAACAAATCAACTAAACACCAAGACCGTGATCAGCTGAATGAGATGTGCTAGTGTAAGCCTGCACACTGCATTCATCTCTCCAGGACCAAGAGCAACGAACACTGATTTAGTATGAAATACCTTTCTGACCACCTCTTCTGATCATGTAGCCTATATGGGTTGAGGAAGTGATCAGGTCTGGGAGCCAACCAGATGCATGCATGCACAAACCAGCTCTGATTGTACTATAAACCTCCATTGATCTGACTGTACCCTCCTGTGTCTACTGTACATAAATCCATTACTCTTTAGGACCATGTTCTCCTCCAGTGTTTCCTCCTACCATTTCTTAGGCAAGGTGGCCCGCCTGGTCAGCACTGTTGCCCCCCACATCTAAAAAGGCTGATTTGAAATGTTCAGTGTCTTCAACCTTCTGATGTTGCTTTTGGGGGGCGTTGCGCCTCGCCAAAGAATAAATCTTTCGGAAACACTGTCTTACAAATGCTTCTAATGACTAGCTTGTAGAAGACTGCTATATGTGTTTCTTGCCAGGATAAATATTTATATGTACCAACCTGCCTCTTAACAAGCCCAGTCTCAGTTGTATCTGTCCGTTCTGTTTACAAGGCAATCAATATGCTATTAACTGAAGAAATCCCCTGGTACTATGAATCTTGTAAAAAGTCTCTGTTTTCTCCCACCATCCCATTTGAAAGTTGTTTATAAAAGGGAAGATAGATGTATAGTGAGGACTGAGTTTGGTTTTAGCTGCTGCGGTGTAACTGGGACTTGACTACAGTACCTTATGATAATGTATGTGTGCATCAGATGTAACGCTGCCTGGCGTAAAGAATAAAGAACCACATGACTGACTGGACATACTGCACCTTCTGCTGTGCTTGTTCTGACAATAATTATTCAGACATTGACATCCGTAGAGACCACGATCTCCAATCACACCAATTTTATTTTGTTTTACATCCCAAGTGGAACAATAATTCTAATGACACATTTGTTTACGGAAGTACCCCACCCCACCCACCTCAACAGTGCGATAAATTACACTTAAGACAATTTTTTCTTCAATGTAAAATAAACAGAACATTTACCAAAACATTAAAAATTGTGTTTGCATCTTGTATTTTCATGCATAATTGTAGTTGTGGTTTAAAAGGCGTAAGTGTTGCATTAACTGTTGCTGGGGACGTTCTTGATCCAGATGTGTTGTTCCTGCATTCTCCATCGTCTGTTGTACCAGGCAACTTGTTTGTCCTTCATTTCCCTATTCTTCCCCTCAAAGGACTTGAGATCTGGCCACTCGGATTTGAGTTGAGATGGACTACTTGTCACATGCACAAAGTTGTACTCTTTTGCAAAAACAACAAATTCAGAGGCTGAGAACTGGGGCCCATTTTCTGTCATTAGGGTCTCAGGGACCCCATGTAATGTCATCCTCTGTAGGCTCCCCTGGGGGCTGAGCTCTTGAGAGAGCGTCAGCTGTCACCAGATTCTTGCCTGGGACATACATGATCCGATAGGAGTCTGAATCTTAGTATGCGAGAAGGTAGGTCATCCAGCGCTCTTGTGCCCAGGAGTGAAATCAAAGGCTTGTGGTCTGTTCTGATCACAAAGTCCAACCCTAGCATGTAAGTCTGGAAATGCTCACAGGCCCATGTAGCAGCAAGCGCCTCCTAAATCTCAGCGTATCTATGCTCTGTCTCTGTCATAATGTGTGATATGAAGGCCATGGGCCTCCATTCACCTGACTGTTGCATTTGGGAAAAGACTCCGCCCAGTCCATGTGAGGATGCATCTGCAGACGCTTGTCAGGACAGTGAGAGAACTTCTGTTTTCAAGCTTCTCAAACGCTGTGTGCTGTCACATATCCAGTCATTTTCAGCTTTCAGGAGGTCCCTGGTGGGTTTTGTCAGCTCTGCAATGTTTGGAGAGAACTTGCCGACGTAGTTCACCATGAAGTGTTGAATATCTGCAATGTCTTTGGGCACTGGCATCTCAGTGATGGCTTTGATTTTGCCTTTATAAAGGTGTCATGAAGGTGGCGTGTGGGTCTTTGTGTAGGGAGATCTGCCAGAACCCTGCTGGCGTCTAGCTTGGAGAAAACTGTTGCTCCTGACAGTTTGGCCATCATCTCATCCACTGCGGGTAGGATGTGTTTTCTACACACATTTTCATTCAGATTTGTCATATCTACACTTTTTTCAACAGGGGTAGCGGGACATGGCGTGGCACCGACAAGGCAAAGGGTGTGGCTGACTCTTTCAACTTTGTCTTGTACTCCCCCTGCAGTTTCCCTACTCCTGTGAACACTCTGTTGATACAGTTCTCTGTTGTTAGGTGTATGGCATTCACTGGTTTGAGTAGCTGCAGGTCTTGTATAGTAGGCAAATCTAGAAGTGGGATAACTAGGCCTGGTATGACAAACACTGGGTGTTTCACTGTTTTGCCCATGTGCTCTAAAGTGCCATTGAATTGTCCACACTCCTGTATCGGTAAGTTTCTTGGTCCACACAGGTTCTTTGTCGCTCTGCTGAGGGCTCCATCTCTCTGTTTGGAGAAGAGACTGGCTGGGATGGCTGTCACCGCTGCTCCAGTCTAGCTTGAATGTCATCTGTTGACCTTTCACGTTCACATTCTGTCACCAAACATCAACTGAATCCATAGAGTCTATTTGTCCAAAAATAATATCTTCAATTCTCTCGGTGACATCATGGATTTCATCTAATCCATGACTTACACACAGCTCAGCTGCGAAATGTTCTTTCTTGTGGCGTTTTCTACACTCTTCCTGTCGTGCAGGGCAACTGTACAGTGAGTGTGGCTTACCACATCTTCCACATCCTGTGGTTTGATTGACAGTTCCGTTCCATATCTGTACAATCTTCCCTGGATGCTGTTTGCCCATTCTTTGGAATCTCATTGCATCCATGTTTGCCCCTTTCATGTCTGAGCTACCAGTGCTACGTAGTGTTGTCTGCTGTTCCTTGATTTCCTCCTTATTTTGTAATGGCTTTTGTGAGAGTCAACGCTAAGTCTCGTTGTAGTCTCTCTGACAGCCCATGATCCATAATGCCTACTACCAGTCCGTCTCTGACCGGGTCATTCTCACCAAACTGACATTTTGGGTGCACTACGTCATCACGTCAGTTTGATGGAAACACAACTGATAGGAAAATGCACATATTTTCTTTGTGGATTTTAGAATATTCACTAGAAAATCTGTAGCCAGTTGGATGAGACCTACCTATAGATTACATTGTGTTTGCACATAAAATGCTTCTCTAAGCATCCTTGACTTTCATGTAGCTCTTTTTGTCTTCACTAGTTAAGGCTAACATGGAGAGAACATAAGCTTTATCCCCCATTGTGTACACTACTGAGTTGACTTGGTATTCTTCAGATCTTTCATTTAAGCTTGCTGCAATACGAAATCTTTCAAACCTCTGGATCCAATTGGGCCAGATACCAAAGTCTGTGAAGTTAACGTTTTCTGGTGGGCTGATTGAAAACAGTGAGTCTGCCATCTTTACCTTTTTCCAGGCTAACTTGTTCAGTTGCTAGCCTATCTGTTGTTGTTAGCTGCTCCTCTCTGCCTCTGCGTGGCTCGCTCAGTCACTCTGAGTGAAAGGGAATGTAAATGTATTTTGTTTCCTTTATCTTCTCAAACCTGAAATTAATGTGTAATGAGTTTTACTTAGTTTGCTTTCTTTCATTGACTATGAACATGAAAGAAAAACGTTTTAATTGTTTTTTAAATAGCCAACGCAAGATTCCCTGGGGGGTAATAAGGAATATTGGCTTTGTGACCTTCAACCCCAAAGGTGTCTAAACAATATATTTTATAACTTCAGTAGCTGTTTGTCTACAGACACTTAATGACGTAACAGTTTTGCTCATCTTCAAAAAAAAGTCTGACTCTTCGGAGTTCTTGGGTTTTTCTGATTTTCAAAAATGTGCCTCAAACTCCCTTTGAACATGGAGATAAGAAGTATGTTTTAAAAAAAAATATTGCTCAGAACCTTTCAATGCTGTGCCATAAAATACTTTCTTAATCACTCAGATTGCTTTACGAAGATTCACTTTCATCATCTATGAGCTTGTATGGTATCTGACAAGAAGCTGGGAGATATCAGGATTGTGTTGAAAGCACTTGCCTGCATTCAACAGTACAGCTTCCATATCTTTTGGCATCTCCTTTGCAATGTCATTGCGAGAACTGCAACTCCTGTCCTTTGGCTGACTGCTGCCTTCTCAACAATAAGTTGTAAATGTCATGCCTGAGTTTTTCTTTCCCCTTTATGCAGGTTCCAATCAGCATGTCCGTAGTCAGAACTAGATTGATTATGCCAGCTTTTGACACTTTGTGTTTGATCTCAAGTACATTCAAACTATGCTTGGGTGGATAAACCTCAAAGCTTCAAAGTTTCTAGAACCATTATCAGCACAACGGATCAACAGTCTGGAGAGTACTCTAAATGTATCAAATACTGGCTTGCGTTGAAGGTCAAGAAACTTTTCACAAAGAGAGACTGAAAGTGTTTCACTCTTTCAGTACACATTAAAGAGGACCAAAACAGCAAAATGTTGAGCACTTTTCTGCTCAATGTTTAAGCTCTTTAGGGTTTTTCTGACAATAGCCTCAACATATTCTTCTGAAAAGTTCTCCATTAGGATCCTGAAACCATAGAATGTATTCCATGCATTCTTGTAGGTGGTCTTGATTTTTTTCTAGTTTTTCTTTGCAATAAGTCCTCTCCCTTGCTGCAAGTTTACTATAAATTACAACAGTTTCTACTGTTTCCGTAACATCTGTTGTCTTGGTCTGTATTTGAGATTAATTTCTCATGCAATTGAGAATAATTACTTTTGAGTGCTTTATGTTGTTTCAAAAGTCAACAGCTCGACTACTTGTTGGGCAACTTCAGTGGGGACTGCAGTTGTGTCTTTCAGAACAGCACAACGGAATTTGTCTCTCAGTTCCCACAGCATATGTTTGGCTAATGTGGTTCCCCCACACCCTGGCTCATGCAATAGGTTGAGGAACACACAAGGCCTTTTCAAAGAAAGCAGATCTGGGATAATGATGTCCTTGATATAATTGAACTTGTCCCATTTAATAAATGGCATCTTTCCAGGCTGCTCAGAAAAATGGAAGTTCCACCTGTCATGACGTGGCCCTTTCTGGGTGTAGATCGTGGCTTCCCCCTCTCTCTCACTCTCTCCTACACCCAGGTTATGTTATCTCAGGCCATAAATTCCTGGCGGAGACTCTCTCCCCCTGGTCATGCAGAGAGAGAGACCACAGAGAGAACAAAGGATTTCACTTGGCCAAACTCCTAAATCCCCAAAATGGGAGTTTAAAACAATATGTTTACCTTTGAGAGTGTGGGAATGGTCCGTGGACACTTAAGGGATGGGTATGACAAGTGTGTTTCATTTGGTGACCTCACGGAGGACAGGAAACACACATACAGTGCCTTGCGAAAGTATTCGGCCCCCTTGAACTTTTCGACCTTTTGCCACATTTCAGGCTTCAAACATAAACATATAAAACTGTAATTTTTTGTGAAGAATCAACAACAAGTGGGACACAATTATGAAGTGGAACGAAATTTTTTGGATATTTCAAACTTTTTTAACAAATTAAAAACTGAAAAATTGGCCGTGCATAATTATTCAGCCCCTTTACTTTCAGTGCAGCAAACTCTCTCCAGAAGTTCAGTGAGGATCTCTGAATGATCCAATGTTGACCTAAATGACTAATGATGATAAATAGAATCCACCTGTGTGTAATCAAGTCTCAGTATAAATGCACCTGCTCTGTGATAGTCTCAGAGGTCCGTTTAAAGCGCAGAGAGCATCATGAAGAACAAGGAACACACCAGGCAGGTCCGAGATACTGTTGTGGAGAAGTTTAAAGCCGGATTTGGATACAAAAAGATTTCCCAAGCTTAAACATCCCAAGGAGCACTGTGCAAGCGATAATATTGAAATGGAAGGAGTATCAGACCACTGCAAATCTACGAAGACCCGGCCGTCCCTCTAAACTTTCAGCTCATACAAGGAGAAGACTGATCAGAGATGCAGCCAAGAGGCCCATGATCACTCTGGATGAACTGCAGAGATATACAGCTGAGGTGGGAGACTCTCTCCATAGGACAACAATCAGTCGTATACTGCACAAATCTGGCCTTTATGGAAGAGTGGCAAGAAGAAAGCCATTTCTTAAAGATATCCATAAAAAGTGTTGTTTAAAGTTTGCCACTAGCCACCTGGGAGACACACTAAACATGTGGAAGAAGGTGCTCTGGTCAGATGAAACCAAAATCGAACTTTTTGGCAACAATGCAAAACGTTATGTTTGGCGTAAAAGCAACACAGCTCATCACCCTGAACACACCATCACCACTGTCAAATATGGTGGTGGCAGCATCATGGTTTGGGCCTGCTTTTCTTCAGCAGGGGCAGGGAAGATGGTTAAAATTGATGGGAAGATGGATGGAGCCAAATACAGGACCATTCTGGAAGAAAACCTGATGGAGTCTGCAAAAGACCTGAGACTGGGACGGAGATTTGTCTTCCAACAAGACAATGATCCAAAACATAAAGCAAAATCTACAATGGAATGGTTCACAAATAAACATATCCAGGTGTTAGAATGGCCAAGTCAAAGTCCAGACCTGAATCCAATCGAGAATCTGTGGAAAGAACTGAAAACTGCTGTTCACAAACGCTCTCCATCCAACCTCACTGAGCTTGAGCTGTTTTGCAAGGAGGAATGGGCAAAGATTTCAGTCTCTCGATGTGCAAAACTGATAGAGACATACCCCAAGCGACTTACAGCTGTAATCGCAGCAAAAGGTGGCGCTACAAAGTATTAACTTAAGGGGGCTGAATAATTTAGCACGCCCAATTTTTCAGTTTTTTATTTGTTAAAAAAGTTTGAAATATCCAATAAATTTCGTTCCACTTCATGATTGTGTCCCACTTGTTGTTGATTCTTCACAAAAAATTACAGTTTTATATCTTTATGTTTGAAGCCTGAAATGTGGCAAAAGGTCGAAAAGTTCAAGGGGGCCGAATACTTTCGCAAGGCACTGTAACTATATCTCTGAATGTGTACATTTCTCAATTATGGGGTTTGCACCTAATTATTGTAAAACAGGAATGAGTAGAGATGAAACTCTTTGTGAAATTATGTGATGTGATGTTAACCTTTAATTTTGAGAGAATTGTATTCCCTGTAAAGTTTAACTAGTCAGCGGCCACACCCCCATGTGCACAGACATGATCTGGCATCATGGAACCGCCCTTTTCAATTGTTACGAATAAAACCCCCTCCTGAGGAAATCCTCTTAAGACCATGTATACCTCGGTGTAAGCTGAGGTGGTACAGGTTTGAGTTCCAAAACTAGAAAACTATACCACGTGGAGCATTGGCTACACGGCTGGTAATTATTTCAACTCTGAGACTATCCATCCCTACAGAATAAGAGCAAATCTTAGATACTAATTACTAGTCTGCAGCTAGAAATGATGTAAACCTGGGATGCGAATACCGACAACCGCCGAAACATCTACTCTAAGAACAATAGACGCCTGACGTATCCATTACAACAGACACTATCAGGAGCCGCCGATAGAGCTACCACCATGAGTAACCAGAGACTCTCTGATGAACTGACTCTCCCGCAGACAGACCGACGATTCCAACAGAGAAGACAACAACGACATATGAGCGTAAATATATTGAATGCAATTATTCCCGAAAAAGCGAGCGTTCATGTGCAAAGGATTAGCATTTCAATTAATATAATTATCCACTGTGTGTAGTGATCCCTTTTGTCTTTCCCGCTCTCTCAGTCCACACCCCCTTCCCTTTGTCCACCAAGCCGTCATATCGGTTTAGCCCACAAGGGGATCTTCCCTATCATTGTTAGTAACCAATATCTACTGTTTTTTTGTTTATGCATATCTGTGATTATTTAGTTCGTTAGTAAATAAATGATTAAGCCAATTGGTGTATGGATGATTCATAGTTCAGGCTGGGTTTGTGCAGATAACCAACAATTTACGACGTTTGGAATGAGACTGACGTGAGGTAAAGAATAATTCATTAATAGAAGACATTGATCAGATATTAAAATATCTGAGGAGTTATATTTGGAAAATTCTAACTTTGCAATCTGAAGATTTTCCATGGTGCCCCGACTTCCTAGTTAATTCAATTTCCATGATTAGTTTAATCACGTAAGAATACTTACAGAGAATTGATTTGATAAAATAACAGTCTTCACTTTTAAGGATGCCAAAGACACAACACACCATTCCACCTTGCCCCCTTTGTAAAAGTTCTCCTATAGTGAGTTTATGTCTTCATTTCCTCCCTCACACTGGTTCACACACAGAATGTCCAGGGTGTCCAGGCGGCTCTCAACTTTCCTTTCTAGGAGCACCTTGCTTCCTCCCAAACCAAGCAATTAACGTCTGGACCTATGATTGTCAGAATACGGATTGAGGACAGTTCCGCTGATCTCAGACAAACTGAGCGCATATATACATCTTTCAATGTCGATTCTGCAGGCCTCAGTCAGACTCAGGTCCTTCCAACAAGTGAATGTATTTTGGTTTTCAAACAAACATAGGATTTGTTGTACACAGCGTCTCTCCTGGAACATAAGAAAGATCTCAAACAAAGGGTCGAAACGTTCACTCACAGAAGACAACAAAAGAAAGAAATCCCTTCTCTGGCAGTACATACTCACGGCACAGGAGTGAAACCACATCTTGCACAGAGGCTTTCTTCTCATTTCGCCATTCATCTACAGTTGAGGATGTTTGTCTATTGACCCCCACCCCCCCATTGCAGAAAACCCAACTGGTGATTCTTGAGATTTTTTGTTTGCTAATGAGGTCCTCCACTGTGTCTGGGATTCTATATTGTTTTGGTACGTGCACATTTGTTTTCATCTTATCATCAAAGACATGGTGCAGTCCCTTTTTAGTTGACTCTGGGTCAAAGTCCAACACAGCAATTGATTTCAGCTCAGGAAGAAATCCCATTCATTCCAGTTGAGATGGTGAGATTTGTTAGTTACAACTACAGTGGCAAGAAAAAGTATGTGGGCCTCCCGGGTGATGCAGTGGTCTAAGGCAGTGCTAGCTGTGCCACCAGAGACTCTGGGTTCGAGCCCAGGCTCTGTCGCAGCCGGCCGCGACCGGGAGTTCCATGGGGTGACGCACAATTGGCCCCGCGTCATCCGTGTTAGGGAGGGTTTGGCCAGCAGGGATATCCTTGTCTCATCGCACATTAGCGACTCCTGTGGCAGGCCGGGCGCAGTGCACGCTGACCAGGTCGCCAGGTGTATGGTGTTTCCTCCGACACATTGGTGCGGCTGGCTTCCGGGTTGGATGTGCATTGTGTCAAGAAGCAGTGCGGCTAGGTTGTGTTTAGGAGGACGCATGGCTCTCAACCTTTGCCTCTCCCGAGTCCGTGAGGGAGTTGCAGCGATGAGACAAGACTGTAACTAGTACCAATTGGATACCAAGAAATTGGGGAGAGAAAAAAAGAAAAAGTATGTGAACCCTTTGGAAATACCTGGATTTCTGCATACAATTCATGGTGATAAAATTTGATCTGATCTTCATCTAGGTCACAGCAATAGACAAACACAGTCTGCTTAACCTAATAACACACAAACAATGATACATTTGTCTTTATTGAACACACCGTGTAAGCATTCACAGTACAGGGTGTAAAAAGTATGTGAACCCTTGGATTTAATAACTGGTTGACCCTCCTTTGGCAGCAATAACCTCAACCAAGTGTTTTCTGCAGTTGTGGATCAGACCTGCACAACGGTCAGGAGGAATTTTGGACCATTCCTCTTTAAAAAACTGTTCCAGTTCAGCAATATTCTTGGAATGTCTGGTGTGAAGTGCTCTCTTGAGGTCATGCCACAGCATCTCAATGGCCACTCCAGAAGGCATATTTTCTTCTGTTGAAGCCATTCTGTTGTTGCTTTACTTATGTGTTTTGGGTTGTTGTCCTGTTGCATCACCTAACTTCTGTTGAGCTTCAATTGGCGGACAGATAGCCTAACATTCTCCTGAAAAATATCTTGCTAAACTTGGGAATTAATTTTTCCATTGATGATAGCAAGCTTTCCAGGCCCTGAAGCAGCAAAGCAGCCCCAAACCATGATGCTCCCTCCACCATACTTTACAGTTGGGATGAGGTTTTGATGTTGGTGTGCTGTGCCTTTTTTCTCCTCACATAGTGTTGTGTGTTCCTTCCAAACAACTCAACTGTAGTTTCATCTGTCCTCAGAATATTTTGCCAGTAGCGCTGTGGAACATCCAGGTGCACTTTGGCAAACTTCAGACGAGCAGCAATGGTTTTTTTGGACAGCAGTGGCTTCTTCCGTGGTGTCCTCCCATGAACACCATTCGTGTTTAGTGTTTTACGTATCGTAGACTCGTCAACAGAGATGTTAGCATGTTCCAGAGATTTTTGTAAATCTTTAGCTGACACCCTAGCATTCTTCTTAACCTCATTGAGCATTCTGCTCTGTGCTCTTACAGTCATCTTTGCAGGATGGCCACTCCTAGGGAGAGAAGCAACAGTGCTGAACTTTCTCCATTTACAGACAATTTATCTTACCGTGGACTGACGAACATCAAGGCTTTTAGAGATACGTTTGTAACCCTTTCCAGCTTTATGCAAGTCAACAATTCTTAATCTTAGGTCTTCTGAGATCTCTTTTGTTCGAGGCATGGTTCACATCAGGCAATGCTTCTTGTGAATAGCAAACTCAAATTTTGTGAGTGTTTTTTATAGGACAAGGCAACTCTAACCAACATCTCCAATCTTGTATCATTGATTGGACTCCAGGTTAGCTGACTTCTGACTGCCATTAGCTTTGGGAGAAGTCATTACCCTAGGGGTTCACATACTTTTTCCAACCTTCACTGTGAATGTTTAAATTATGTATATTCAATATAGACAAGAAAAATACAATCATTTTTCTTGTCTATATTTGTAATTTTTCTTGTCTATATTTGTAAAATTTTAGAAAAAGCTGTTGCACAGCAACTCACTGCCTTCCTGAAGACAAACAATGTATACGAAACGCTTCAGTCTGGTTTTAGACCCCATCATAGCACTGAGACTGCACTTGTGAAGGTGGTAAATGACCTTTTAATGACGTCAGACCGAGGCTCTGCATCTGTCCTCGTGCTCCTAGATCTTAGTGCCGCTTTTGATACCATCGATCACCACATTCTTTTGGAGAGATTGGAAACCCAAATTGGTCTACATGGACAAGTTCTGGCCTGGTTTAGATCTTATCTGTCGGAAAGATATCAGTTTGTCTCTGTGAATGGTTTGTCCTCTGACAAATCAATTGTAAATTTCGGTGTTCCTCAAGGTTCCGTTTTAGGACAACTATTGTTTTCACTATATATTTTACCTCTTGGGGATGTCATTCGAAAACATAATGTTAAATTTCACTGCTATGCGGACGACACACAGCTGTACATTTCAATGAAACATGGTGAAGCCCCAAAATTGCCCTCGCTAGAAGCCTGTGTTTCAGACATAAAGAAGTGGATGGCTGCAAACTTTCTACTTTTAAACTCGGACAAAACAGAGATGCTTGTTCTAGGTCCCAAGAAACAAAGAGATCTTCTGTTGAATCTGACAATTAATCTGGATGGTTGTACAGTCCTCTCAAATAAAACTGTGAAGGACCTCGGCGTTACTCTGGACCCTGATCTCTCTTTTGAAGAACATATCAAGACTGTTTCAAGGACAGCTTTTTTCCATCTACGTAACATTGCAAAAATCAGAAACTTTCTGTCCAAAAATGACTCCGAAAAATTAATCCATGCTTTTGTTACTTCTAGGCTGGACTACTGCAATGCTCTACTTTCCGCCTACCCGGATAAAGCACTAAACAAACTTCAGTTAGTGCTAAATACGGCTGCTAGAATCCTGACTAGAACCAAAAAATTTGATCATATTACTCCAGTGCTAGCCTCCCTACACTGGCTTCCTGTTAAGGCAAGGGCTGATTTCAAGGTTTTACTGCTAACCTACAAAGCATTACATGGGCTTGCTCCTACCTATCTTTCCGATTTGGTCCTGCCGTACATACCTACACGTACGCTACGGTCACAAGACGCAGGCCTCCTAATTGTCCCTAGAATTTCTAAGCAAACGGCTGGAGGTAAGGCTTTCTCCTATAGAGCTCCATTTTATGGAATGGTCTGCCTACCAATGTGAGAGACGCAGACTCAGTCTCAACCTTTAAGTCTTTACTGAAGACTTATCTCTTCAGTAGGTCCTATGATTAAGTATAGTCTGGCCCAGGAGTGTGAAGGTGAACGGAAAGGCTGGAGCAACGAACCGCCCTTGCTGTCTCTGCCTTGCCGGTTCCCCTCTTTCCACTGGGATTCTCTGCCTCCAACCCTATTACAGGGGCTGAGTCACTGGCTTACTGGTGTTCTTCCATGCCATCCATGGGAGGGGTGCGTCACTTGAGTGGGTTGAGTCACTGATGTGGTCTTCCTGTCTGGGTTGGCGCCCCCCCTTGGGTTGTGCCATGGCGGAGATCGTTGTGGGCTATACTCGGCCTTGTCTTAGGACGGTAAGTTGGTGGTTGGAGACATCCCTCTAGTGGTGTGGGGGCTGTGCTTTGGCAAAGTGGGTGGGGTTATATCCTGCCTGTTTGGCCCTGTCCGGGGGTATCATCGGATGGGGCCACAGTGTCTTCTGATCCCTCCTGTCTCAGCCTCCAGTATTTATGCTGCAGTAGTTTATGTGTCGGGGGGCTAGGGTCAGTCTGTTAAATCTGGAGTATTTCTCTTGTCTTATCCGGTGTCCTGTGTGAATTTAAATATGCTCTCTCTAATTCTCTCTTTCTGTCTTTCTCTCGGAGGACCTGAGCCCTAGGACCATGCCTCAGGACTACCTGGCATGATGACTCCTTGCTGTCCCCAGTCCACCTGGCCGTGCTGCTGCTCCAGTTTCAACTGTTCTGCCTGCGGCTATGGAACCCTGACCTGTTCACCGGACGTGCTTGTTGCACCCTCGACAACTACTATGATTATTATTATCTGACCATGCTGGTCATCTATGAACATTTTAACATCTTGACCATGTTCTGTTATAATATCCACCCTGCACAGCCAGAACAGGACTGCCCACCCCTCATAGCCTGGTTCCTCTCTAGGTTTCTTCCTAGGTTTTTGGCCTTTCTAGGGAGTTTTTCCTAGGGAGTTTTTCCTAGCCACCGTGCTTCTTTCACATGCATTGCTTGCTGTTTGGGGTTTTAGGCTGGGTTTCTGTACAGCACTTTGAGATATCAGCTGATGTACGAAGGGCTATATAAATACATTTGATTTGATTTGATTTTGATTTGATTTGATTTGTCTATTATTGTGACTTAGATGAAGATCAGATCAAATTTGATTACCAATTTATGCAGAAATCCAGGTAATTCCAAAGGGTTCACATACTTTTTCTTGCCACTGTACATACTACTTATAGTGGGACTTGTCTAAAGACAACGAATCACCTGTTATCAGATTGCTGAGTCTGGAGCCCTGGATGTCTTTTTTGACTCCTCCTCTGCCTTTTTTCTTTAACCAGAAAGATTTTGAATAGACAGGATGTTTGTAAATATAGAATATTCTGGAATGGTATTGGGGTGCAGTAGATCCCTGCTGCTGCTGTCACGAATGCAAAAAAAAAATCTCTTCCATCTCTGCATCATTGACCTTATTCATCTTGGCCTTATTCTTTTTCAAATTTTTGGCCACGTTATATACATGGTAGATGCTTTCTTTACAGGTCACCTAGTCTGACACTATGTCAACCTCAATCACATTGTCACGTCCTGACCAGTAAGGGTTTATTTGTTATTTGAGTTTGGTCAGGACGTGGCAGGGGGTATTTGTTTTATATGGTTCGGGGTGGTTGTGTATGTAGAGGGGTGTTAGATTTATGTATTCCGGGGTTTTTGTTCTATGTTAGTTTATTTCTATGTTCTGTCTAGTCGTTTGTATTTCTATGTTTTGCTAATTGGGGTTGGGGCCTTCAGTTGGAGGCAGCTGTCTATCGTTGCCTCTGATTGAAGGTCCTATAATTAGGAGTATGTTTGTTTTGGGGTTTGTGGGATATTGTTTCTTGTGTTGCTGTGTGAGCCTACAAGACTGTTTTGTCGACCGTTTTTCGTGTTTGTTTTGGATGAATAAAAATGAGCATTCACATACCCGCTGCGCCTTGGTCCATCCATTACGACGACCGTGACACATATTTTTCAGATAATGTCATGTTGGGGTTGAGAACCTCAATGAACCACGGTGTCTTGATGCATTTCTTGGCTGCTTCTTTATGTTTATGCTCAAAATGTTTCTCAATGGGAAGAGGCAGGCTTTTCACAAAAGACTCTGTCCTGGACACTAACTCCCAAAATTTGCCCATGGCAGAAATCTGGCTTGTCACCCACACCAAAAAGTATGGTGTCATTTGTGCAGCTGTTCATACAGGCTGCCGTGAAACGAATAACCTCCAGTGCTAGAATAATGGTGCCCCTCTGTTTTAGAAGTTCCTTTGTCTTTTGAATATTTTTTATTGCAAGACCTAACTTTAATACCCAATTAAATACATTCCAATTTCTCAAAATCCAGAAGGCAATCCCCAGTAACATCATTTTCATCCAAAATATCGGCACGTGCAGAGTCTGTTAACTTCCAGAGCCCACTGTTTTAGAATGCTATTAATTGACTACAGCTCAGCATTCAACACCATAGTGCCCTCAAAGCTCATCAATAAGCTAAGGACCCCGGGACTAAACACCTCCCTCTGCAACTGGATCCTGGACTTCCTGATGGGCCACCCCCAGGTGGCAAGGGTAGTTAACAACACATCCGCCACGCTGAACCTCAACACAGGGGCCTCTCAGGGGTGTGCTCAGCCCCCCTCCTGTACTCCCTGTTCACTCATGACTGCACGGCCAGGCACGACTCCAACACCATCATTCAATTTGCAGATGACACAACAGTGCCTGATCACCGACAACAACGAGACAGCCTATAGGGAGGAGGTCAGAGACCTGGCTGTGTGGTGCCAGGACAAGAACCTCTCCCTCAACGTGATCAAGACAAAGGAGATGATTGTGGAATACAGGAAAAAGAGGACCGAGCACGCCCCCATTCTCATCGACAGGGGTGTAGTGGAGCAGGTTGAGAGCTTCAAGTTCCTAGGTGTCCACATCACCAACAAACTAACATGGTCCAAGCACACCATGACAGTCGTGAAGCAGGCACGACAAAACCTATTCCTCCTTAGGAGACTGAAAAGATTTGGTATGGGTCCTCAGATCCTCAAAAGGTTCTACAGCTGCACCATCAAGAGTATCCTGACTGGTTGCATCACTGCTTGGTATGGCAACTGCTCGGCCTCTGACCGCAAGGCACTACAGAGGGTAGTGCGAACGGCCCAGTACATCACTGGGGCCAAGCTTCCTGCCATCCAGGACCTCTATACCAGGCGGTGTCAGAGGAAGGCCCCAAAAATTGTCATAGACTCTAGTCATAGACTGTTCTCCCTGCTACCACACGGCAAGCGGTACCAGAGCGCCAAGTCTAGGTCCAAGAGGCTTCTAAACAGCGTCTACCCCCAAGCCATAAGACTCCTGAACATTAAATCAAATGGCTACCCAGACTATTCACATTGCCCCCCCCTTTCCACACCACTGCCACTCTCTGTTGTCATCTATGCATAGTCACTTTAATTAACTCTTCCTACATGCACATACTACCTCAACTAACCGGTGCCCCCGCACATTGACTCTGTACCGGCACCCCCCTGTATATATTGTTATTTTTTACTGCTCCTCTTTAATTACTTGTTATTTTTATCTCTTATTCTTGTCCGTATTTTTTTTAACTGCACTGTCGGTTAAGGGCTTGTAAGTAAGCATTTCACTGTAAGGTCTACACCTGTTGTATTCGGCGCATGTGACTAATACAATTTGATTTGATTTGATTTACATGATCTTTATTCCATTCCTTCACATCCTGTGGTTTTTCAAACTGACCAGCTGGAATTTCTTCCTTTTTATCTAAAAGAATAGATATTCAATGTTATGTTGTAAATTCCTTGATATTTACATTTTTCAATTGTAGACTGATCTGAAATTAATATGATAAACATTTTCAAGAATAATGAAGTCAAATGATTTATAAGAGTGTAGGATAAATATGGGATAAATACCTTTGATGCACTCGGTTTGGTCATGTTGAAATTCCTTCACTTCTGATAATTGAGTGTCTTTAGTTAGTAGTCAGAGTGATCGAAATGTGTTGTGCTGAAGAACAGAGATGTTGCAGTTAGTTTCATCCTAATAAATTGTTTATACAGTATTCTGATTCTCAGCACAGCTGCAGGAGCCCTACTGTTTTCAGAGGTATCACTTTACATTAAAGTTACTCTTGTACCTGTGTAGTAACACTAATGAATAAAATGTATGAATGAAATGTTTAATTGACAACTGGCAACCCATCCCTTATGGGATTAATTGACACAAACAAACATTACAACAATTCACTATGGTAGTTAAATGATCATTCTTCTTCCGATGTTCTCTGCATTGCGCATCGCATAAAGAGTAAAAAAAAAAACAAGTAATGTACAAATCAATACATAATAGTAAATTACACCCTTAGAGGAGTGAAATAATATACATACATACAGTGGGGCAAAAAAGTATTTAGTCAGCCACCAATTGTGCAAGTTCTCCCACTTAAAAAGATGAGAGAGGCCTGTAATTTTCATCATAGGTACACGTCAACTATGACAGACAAAATGAGGGAAAGCAATCCAGAAAATCACATTGTAGGATTTTTAATGAATTTATTTGCAAATTATGGTGGAAAATAAGTATTTGGTCACCTACAAACAAGCAAGATTTCTGGCTCTCACAGACCTGTAACTTCTTCTTTAAGAGGCTCCTCTGTCCTCCACTCGTTACCTGTATTAATGGCACCTGTTTGAACTTGTTATCAGTATAAAAGACACCTGTCCACAACCTCAAACAGTCACACTCCAAACTCCACTATGGCCAAGACCAAAGAGCTGTCAAAGGACACCAGAAACAAAATTGTAGACCTGCACCAGGCTGGGAAGACTGAATCTGCAATAGGTAAGCAGCTTGGTTTGAAGAAATCAACTGTGGGAGAAATTATTAGGAAATGGAAGACATACAAGACCACTGATAATCTCCCTCGATCTGGGGCTCCACGCAAGATCTCACCCCGTGGGGTCAAAATGATCACAAGAATGGTGAGCAAAAATCCCAGAAGCACACGGGGGGACCTAGTGAATGACCTGCAGAGAGCTGGGACCAAAGTAACAAAGCCTACCATCAGTAACACACTACGCCGCCAGGGACTCAAATCCTGCAGTGCCAGACGTGTCCCCCTGCTTAAGCCAGTACATGTCCAGGCCCGTCTAAAGTTTGCTAGAGAGCATTTGGATTATCCAGAAGAGGTAAGGGGAGAATGTCATATGGTCAGATGAAACCAAAATATAACTTTTTGGTAAAAACTAAACTCGTCGTGTTTGGAGGACAAAGAATGCTGAGTTGCATCCAAAGAACACCATACCTACTGTGAAGCATGGGGGTGGAAACATCATGCTTTGGGGCTGTTTTTCTGCAAAGGGACCAGGACGACTGATCCGTGTAAAGGAAAGAATGAATGGGGCCATGTATCGTGAGATTTTGAGTGAAAACCTCCTTCCATCAGCTAGGGCATTGAAGATGAAATGTGGCTGGGTCTTTCAGCATGACAATGATCCCAAACACACCGCCCGGGAACGAAGGAGTGGCTTCGTAAGAAGCATTTCAAGGTCCTGGAGTGGCCTAGCCAGTCTCCAGATCTCAACCCCATAGAAAATCTTTGGAGGGAGTTGAAAGTCTGTGTTGCCCAGCGACAGCCCCAAAACATCACTGCTCTAGAGGAGATCTGCATGGAGGAATGGGCCAAAATACCAGCAACAGTGTGTGAAAACCTTGTGAAGACTTACAGAAAACGTTTGACCTGTGTCATTGCCAACAAAGGGTATATAACAAAGTATTGAGATAAACTTTTGTTATTGACCAAATACTTATTTTCCACCATAATTTGCAAATAAATTCATAAAAAATCCTACAATGTGATTTTCTGGATTTTTTTCTTCTCATTTTGTCTGCCATAGTTGAAGTGTACCTATGATGAAAATTACAGGCCTCTCTCATCTTTTTAAGTGGGAGAACTTGCACAATTGGTGGCTGACTAAATACTTTTTTGCCCCACTGTACATACATACTGCATATATACACATACACTACCATTCAAAAGATTGGGGTCACTTAGAAATGTCCTTGTTTTTGAAAGAAAAACTTTTTTTGTCCATTAAAATAACATCAAATTGATCAGAAATACAGTGTAGACATTGTTAATGTTGTAAGTGACTATTGTAGCTGGAAACGGCAGATTTTTTATGGAATATCTACATAGACGTACAGAGGCTAATTGATCCTTAGAAAACCCTTTTGCAATTATGTTAGCACAGCTGAAAACTGCTGTTCTGATTAAAGAAGCAATAAAACTGGCCTTCTTTAGACTAGTTGAGTATCTGGAGCATCAGCATTTGTGGTTTGGATTACAGGCTCAAAATGGCCAGGGACAAAGAACTTTCTTCTGAAACTCGTCAGTCTATTCTTGTTCTGAGAAATTAAGGCTGTTCCATGCGAGAAACTGAAGAGCTGGTACAACGCTCTGTACTACTCCCTTCACAGAACAGCACAAACTGTCTCTAACCAGAATAGAAAGTAGTGGGAGGCCCCCGGTGTAGGACTGAGCAAGAGTACTACCATGGGGACTTGACTACCATGGGGGGCTTGACTTGACTACCATGGGGGGCTTGACTTGACTACCATGGGGGGCTTGACTTGACTACCATGGGGGGCTTGACTTGACTACCATGGGGGGCTTGACTTGACTACCATGGGGGGCTTGACTTGACTACCATGGGGGCTTGACTTGACTACCATGGGGGCTTGACTTGACTACCATGGGGGCTTGACTTAACTACCATGGGGGCATGACTTGACTACCATGCAGAAAAAAATAAGAGGTTGAGTGATGTCAATGACTTACAAAGGAAACTGAAGATAACTCAAATATAGACCACAATAGATGAGCAGTACAAGAAAGTCAGAGTCAAGCTGATTTAAAAGGAACAAATGCAAACAGAATAAACTGTATTTACCTGTTCATCCTGCATACCAGGACACAAGCTGCCCCGCCTGAATTTGATTGAAACCAAAAAGAGACATGTCACATGATGCATATTTGCTCAGGTGCTTGATAGCAATTCAAGGTGTGTACTGTTGACTATTAATCCCTCCCCAACAAGTCAAATTCAGAGTGCTAGATGTTACATACTCTGAACATGTTCTTGTAACAGTAATTCCCTTACCCATCTTAATAACAATATTATCTATATGTTCTGACCGTGATAAAGCTGCTTCCAACATGATGCCTAGTAGTTGTTTTTTTCACTTCCTCTACAGGCGTTCTATTCATCAACACATTCAATTGGGGATCATCAGGAAGCATATATCTAGTACCAAATACAATACACTTAGTTTTAGAAATGTTCAACACCAATTTGTTCATATCAACTCACTCAGACACCATTCTTAGTTCTGTTAACCGGAGCGACACAGGGGAACCCAAGAGCAGACTCAGATGAGGAAACAGGGATATTTATTGTTACACAGGGAGATATGGAGTGCAGATCCGGGGAAGCTCAGATGAGTTGCAGAAAAACCAGATGTGGAGACTGAAGTTGGAGTTAGCTGAGTAGAACAGGGTAAACAGGTCCTGAGGGGAATCCAAGGTAGTGGTGGTAATTAAAATCCAGAGCAAGGTAGTTGGGTGGTGAGATGTGGAACAGGAGACAGGAGCCAGAGACAGAGCGGTAACTGCAATGAGAGGATAAACGGTGCCAGGCAGGGAAACAGGCACAGCAGAGTAACAGGATCTTGAAGAATCATGAACTGACTGAGCAGAGATTACAATCTGGCAGAGTGAAAGTGGCAGGACTGAGTATTTGTAGAGGCCTTGATTATGGAACAAGTTGCAGCTGGTAGGGATCTACTCTGACTCCAGCACACCTGTCTCCAACCACACAATCACACAGAGAAGGAGAGAGAGAGTGTACAGGGGGAGTAACTGCAGGTCAAGAACACACCGGATGAACACCAGAGGGCGTAGCAGGAGCAGATGTGACAAGTTCACTGCTCAGTACATCTGTTAGCTCATTACATTCTGATGCATTACATTGTGGAGTCATCACCATACATGACCACTCTTGCTTTGTTCATTACTGAAGGTAAATCATTAGTAAAGATAGAGTAGAGAAGTGGACCTTGGCAACTTCCTTGAGGAACACCACAGTGTATATCTTAATTGTTTGAAAAGCTACCATCAAAAAACACTTTTTGCCTTCTCCTGGATAGATAGTTTTCTATCCAGGATGGAGCTGCAGACGTAAAACCATAACATTTGAGTTTACCTAGTAACAGTTCATGATCAATTACATCAAAAGGAGCACTTAAATCTAGCAACACTGCACCATCTTACTACCTGTCATCCATACTCTTTAACCAATCATCTGTCATTTGTGCTAAGGCCGTACTCGTAGAATGCTCTTCTTTGTATGCATGCTGGAAACCCGTTATCAGACCATTACATGAGAAATAATCCTTGATTTGTACAGATACAATTTTTTCTCCAATAATTTACTTAACACAGTCAGCAAGCTTATAGGATGATTATTAGGACCAGGGAATGTAGCTTTTATCCTTAGGTAGTGGAATAACCTTTGACTCTTTCCAGACTTCTGGGCAAACATCAAGCACTCATTAAAAATGTGAGAAATTGGGGTAGATATTTGGTTAGGTGTAACTCTAAGCAGTTTGGCATTGTATTGTCTGCCATCACCAGCCTCTCTCTCCATCTTCCACCCCAGGGCTGGTTCCATCCCCTACTACCATTGTGGCCTTGAGCAAGACATTTAACCCTTAAACTGCTACCAGGGTAATGCTGTAAGGCTGACCCTGTGCTGCTCCTAGCCTGTTGCCTGAATAGTGTCAGGAGTTTGGTACTGTGACAGTAAAAATACAAACTTTAATGTTTGTATTTATTTAGAAAACTGCTTATTAATGATGTTGAATAAATGTGTTGAGATGGTTATGAATAATACTGCAACATCATAAAGGTGTTCTGTAGGCCTATACAACAAAGTTATGACAGCTTTGTAGCTTCAATGTAGCTATTTTATAAAAAATAAAACAAAAGTTTTGTGCCATGATGTATACATGTTTTTGTAGTATACAGTAGTTGCATAAGTAGATTGTAATAAGAGTGTAGGTACTCACATGTTTTCTCTGGAATGATGGTAACTAAATCTGGATCTGTGTGTGGGTGTGATTTGTTATCTGTGGGAAATATTATCTATGTGAACATCTTGTCTCTGCTGTGTCTGTTTCTCTATGTCAATATTATTGTTGGTCCTCAAATTAATATAATGGAATCATCATCATAAACAAAACACTACATGTACAAATAATACTTTGCTATAAAATTTGATCCCACATAAACCATAAAATCCACAAGGAGAGAGTGCTCGTTTTCCAATTGTATTTATTCCACAGTACAGAGACAATGATACAGCGAGCTCTCATCCAGGAAGGGTGAGCTATGAACCAGAGGAGAGAGAGAGAGTGAGCAGTGAGGGAACTACATACAGATCTAAATATTAGTACTTGTTCCTTCTTTTGGGAGAAAAGAAATCTGATGTTGGAGGTGTTTCAAATATGTGCCACTTGAAGTACATAAGTATACGTCTTACAGCCTTGCCTAATAATGCTGATGATGATGTTTTGTTTTTCTGTAAAAGAAAACAATGATAAACTGTCAAATATAAAAACTATCTG
Source organism: Salmo salar (assembly GCF_965601325.2). NCBI lineage: Eukaryota > Metazoa > Chordata > Actinopteri > Salmoniformes > Salmonidae > Salmo > Salmo salar. Next base: position 98,448,677 of record NC_138303.1, on the reverse strand, counting down.
AAACAATTTGAAATTCAGACATGCTACAAATGGAAATGGATGAGATTGTAAGAGGTACAGAACACTATTTCATTTATGTACATGCCTTCAAATTCAAATATGCATTATATGATTACTATTCTACCTTTATGTCCAATAAACTGCATATACTCAAAATATAATGAAATTATTGCCACCTCAACCAGTATATGTTGCCCCTATATATCTATATATTTAGAGTGATAATATGTCTTTACTGTATTGTACGAATCCTGTACAAAACATTCCCAATCTGTTAAAAGCTATAATCATGTTCAGCTTGTGTACATTTTATATTATTAATACTTGAGTAAATTACATACATTTTATGTATGTACTGTATTGTAGCTAAATATATTGGTCCCACTTTACAGTATATTAAGTATTCAGAAATCTATGTATTTACGTGGTCGCTACATAGGCAGGTACAGTGTAAGTACACATTGTTAGCCTGAAATGCAGTCTGTTTGTGCTACTATTACACTCCTTAGTAAAAAGCATTAACTGACACACCCCCCAAAAAATGTTTTTACATTACTCCTTGCCATGCCAAACATAAAAAAATTGTTGTCATGACAAGGAGTGGAATGCTAGTACAGAACAGACAGAACACATTGTTATATAGTTCTCGTTATACCTGTAACTCTACAAGGTATAGAACTATTACTAAGATTTCAGCCCCATACAGTAGAGCATGTCCTGTACAGTGTGTACACTGACCTCTAATATGCAAGACTGCTACTAAAGTGCCAATAATTGTAATACTCTCAAATATAAACAGTATTTTTTTCTGATATACATTTCTATTTCAAGACATAATAGACGGTTAAGTGGTTAACATAACTGATATATACATACTGTATACAGTATGGAAGGCTAACCCAGTCTGAATGATGAACACCACCTAATACAATTCAAATAGTGGATGGAGTTTCACGTTCACATGTTCACATTCAACCACTTCCTCATTCTGACTAAAAAATCTACCTCCACACAAGATAGGAAGCAATACAGTATTCTCTCAAAGGCTTTGTAAAATGGTCCGGTTTGAAAAATAGTTCTGTTTGCACTATAAAATTGTAACAGTTAACTTTTGTAAAGGGACAGTAGAAGTGTGAAGGGGCGGGACAGTAGAACTAGATGTTGTCTATGTTGTCTATACTTGTGCATGTTAGATACAATATATAGATTGTCTCTGCTGTGGTCTCTGACTGTCAGTGTCTCCTTGTGGTTCTGCGACTGGAACAATAATAATATTGCACTGGCTAAGAAAACAAACGCTTCCACTGACTGTTGGTGCTCCAATTCACAACTAGATCATCATAAACAAAACACTATTCACCTGAAAGATCCATCATATTAAGTAACCTCATGAGTTATGTAAATAAATACCTCTCAAACATTATTTTCCTACATATACAGTATCATTTTGACCTTATCTACACTGACAGACAGACATCCATGGCTCCTGTACAGTCTGGGCTCTCCAGCCCTGTAGCAGGAGGACATTCCGCTAGGTCATCATCACCAACCCACAGGACAGAGGGGGACAGTATGGCTGTATCTAAAACCTCACAGTGCCTTCCAGCCAGTCAGCTACATCCTTGGTTAGAATCGTAGTTCACTGCAGAACCAAATTTCATGACTTCAAAAGTGGCCTTAGGTAACTGGATCTACTGTACACAACAAATGGACTTGACATTAGACTAGATTATATATTTTTTGGTCTGATCAATGTCTGACAAAAACTATTGCTTTATTCACATGAACAATCCTCACCTAAGCCAATCAGTATTCAGTATTAGACCCACCCGTTGTATAACAGGTAGCAATAAATAAAACCTTCCATTTAGGTTGACAATACAACGGTGTTTTATTGTCACATACATGGGGTGGCAGGTGGCTTAGTGATTAGAGTGTTGGGCCAGAAACCAAAAGGTTGCTGGATTGAATCCCTGAGCTGACAAGGTAAAAATCTGTCGTTCTGCCCCTGAGCAAGGTAGTTAACCCACTGTTCCCGGGTGCCGAAGACATGGATGTCGATTATGGCAGCCCCCCCACCTCTGATTCAGAGGGGTTGGGTTAAATGCGGAAGATATGTTCAGTTGGACAACTGACTAGGTATCCCTACATCCCACCACATAGGTAAAATGAGGTGTTTTATAAGGGAGCAAATTAGGGTCAAAGGCACATGAACAGATTTTCTTTCACTTTGTCAGGCTAGGTTATTAAAACCAGGGACCTTTTAGTTACTGGTCCAATACTCTAACCGCTAGGCTACCTGCCACCCTACTGTAGTTGACAATAGTAGCATGTCCCTAGAATCAAAGCAACATGCTAGAGCTTACAAGCGCTCAAGTCATAAGTAAAACCATAACCACATCCTATATCAGCAATTATGTCCTTCACTTAGATATGGACAATATATTGGATTAAAACATATCTACAAACTCATAGATCTACTGTAAAATACAGTATATAACAGCACAGCCTTTTAGTTAAGGCCACGCCGTCATGATCTCAATGCAACAAGCTCCAACTCATCTCACCATACACAGCACAAAGGAAAGGTTGGGTCCAGCCTGCTACATTAGCTTTCCACACCCAACCAACAACTGTCTTGTTCTTGGCACATTTACTTACATTATTAAGTAATCCTGACATTTAAGAAATGTACACGAGTGTAAGTACTGCTGTAGCACACATACCCTGCAATAATGAATAGTTATTATATCATGCACTACAAAGGTAACAATAAGTAGCTACATGAGATGGTAACTAGATTCTCCGCCATAAACTAGTGCAAAGAACAACGAGGTTGAACAGGTTGAGATACTGCAGCCGTTAGAGAGAGATTGGTGTTTCGGCCGTGCGTTGGCTTTGTGTGATTAGTAATGGGAATATATTTGAAGTGGATGATAAAGCAACACTCTCTCATATCAGTATCTAACCAGTAGGAGCCAGAAAACAGGACAGTATGAGAGAAAAAGGTGTCAACCATAGTACTGCTTCTCTGTTAGGTGTTCATCTTTCATTTTGTGTACAGGTTGCCATAGATTTAGTCAAAGTATCAGTAACACTTTATTTTACAGTCCTATGACAGCTGGTATTTGCTAAGGAATAACATTGTATATTCTCTGGTACTTCAGATAATTAATCCCAGTTGGAAACAACTTGGTATCAGGTGTCTATCATGAGGTATTACTACCAGGTAAACTAAAACAGGATAGGGGAACTGTAAAATAAAGTGTAATCAAAGCATGTCTTTATCCAGACTGAACTGTAGTAATGTCTAATGAATAGCATTCATCCCATCCCTCAAGAATGAAAGAGCTCAGACTCCTCAGAGTATCATAGGGAAGTCCAGTGATAACGGAATTGTGTGTAATGACAAACATTGAGCGCTAGGGGGCGCCACAGGATGAACTGAATGACTACCAACAGCATCATGCATATGGAAAACAGAGCGGGAGAGTGGCAACGCCCACCACTGGTGGCTCAAAGGTATTGCAAGCAGATGGTCTGGTAAAGGGATTGTTGCTGTTTTCTGTCTGCGGAAAAGTGTCACTAATGTCTTCTGTTATATCAAAGCAAAGTCTTGTTTATCTCAGTCCTGGGTTCCTTCAGAGTCTGACTCATAAACATGTCGTTGGTATTTAAGGCCCGGGACAGCCCACAGGCCATACTGAGATACATGGTACTGTACTGTAGCTACTCTGTTATTGACTGAAAAGGACTGGAGCGGAGCCAACGTTGACAGTACAAATCACTGTGTAGTACCACACTGAAAACAGTAGAAGAAAATAGAGACTAGAGGGAAATTCTACACCTCATCCATAACCTTGCCCCTCCCTCCCTTTTTCCTTCCATCTCTCTGTGTCTACCCTCTTTCCATTTACCCATCTCCCTCTTTCTTCTCCTCTTCCCTCAATCTTTCTTTAGGGTAATGGTGCTTCTTTGTTGACAGTATCTCAGCGGAGATAAAGGGATAAAATCAGAGGTGAAGTTGTTGGCTTGTTGCCATGGCTACAAACTGACCACCCAGACCTCCAGGTCACCATTGACACTTCTGTTGGTGGCTCCACTGTCTGGGCCTGTCCTGAGCTGGGGTGGTTGTGAATTCCCATTGTCCTTCAGATGCAGAGAGTAAATTCAACCATTCCTCGGACCAGGGTGGGCCCTCCAGGCCCCAAGGGGGCAACGATTAAGGCTTACGATAGTTTGTTTAAATGTTTCGTTTTTCCTTACAGTTCTTTTCGTGGCCAAGATAGGTAATATAAAAGTCTTGACTGTGAGACTCTCATGATACAGTAGAAACGTCTTTAGAAAATGTACATCAAAGTTAGAGCAACACCCATCTTTCTGGCTTTATATCCATATCCCCAGAGACCCTCTCTCTGCCCTTTTCCCTCTCTCTCCATCTCTCTTTCCATCCCTAACCCTATCCCTCCCCTTTCATCCCATCATTTTCTTTATCTCTCTCTTAACCATATTTCCTCCTCTCTCCATCTCTCTTTCCATCCCTAACCCTATCCCTCCCCTTTCATCCCATCATTTTCTTTATCTCTCTCTTAACCATATTTCCTCCTCTCTCCATCTCTCTTTCCATCCCTAACCCTATCCCTCCCCTTTCATCCCATCATTTTCTTTATCTCTCTCTTAACCATATTTCCTCCTCTCTCCATCTCTCTTTCCATCCCTAACCCTATCCCTCCCCTTTCATCCCATCATTTTCTTTATCTCTCTCTTAACCATATTTCCTCCTCTCTCCATCTCTCTCTCTCAGGGCCAGTCCAGAGATGGTGCTCAGGTCAAGTCAGGCAGGGTCCCCTCCCCCTGTAGCCCAGTCTGGTGAGCCCTACTTAGGGCTGGGTAAGCCTCCTGATTCCTCTTTGGTGCTCCCGGTGCGGCCCCAACACCCAGCTGCTATACTCATACTCCTCTGGGTACCCGCTCCGGCTTTCTCCCTCTCCACATCGCATTGGCTCAGCGTGCGTTCTGTACGTCCTGGTTGGCCAGAGGAGCTAGACCCCGCCCCTCCAGTTGGGTTGATTGAGCGCAGGATGTGGTTGCGCTTGCGGAGGTAGTCCCCCCCGGCCGCGCCCAGTCCAAAGCTGCCCTTACGGAGGACGATACGGGCACTGGCGGTCTTGGCAGGACGGGATCTCTGACTGTACTCCAGCTGGGAGAGATGAGACGCATAGCCATCTGGGATGAACTGAGAGAGATCAGATAGAAAGAAGGGGAAGATAGACAGAAGGGGAAGGAATGGATGAGAGATCAGATCAATCACTTTATGTATCTACTAAACTATCCAGCTATAGGGATACATTTGTGCATTCTATTTATTCATAAGGGAAGTTGGAAGATGAGCGTTTATACACTTGAATTTATTATGTCCTGTTCATCCAGTTTTGCCTTTTGCCTCCAGCACCTTAACTAATCAGCTCTGGGTGTGTGGTAGATTCAGCCCCTTAACTAATCAGCTCTGGGTGTGTGGTAGATTCAGCACCTTAACTAATCAGCTCTGGGTGTGTGGTAGATTCAGTACCTTAACTAATCAGCTTTGGGTGTGTGGTAGATTCAGCACCTTAACTAATCATCTTTGGGTGTGTGGTAGATTCAGCACCTTAACTAATCAGCTCTGGGTGTGTGGTAGATTCAGTACCTTAACTAATCAGCTCTGGGTGTGTGGTAGATTCAGTACCTTAACTAATCAGCTCTGGGTGTGTGGTGGGAGATTCAGCACCTTAACTAATCAGCTCTGGGTGTGTGGTAGATTCAGTACCTTAACTAATCAGCTTTGGGTGTGTGGTAGATTCAGCACCTTAACTAATCAGCTCTGGGTGTGTGGTAGATTCAGTACCTTAACTAATCAGCTCTGGGTGTGTGGTAGATTCAGTACCTTAACTAATCAGCTCTGGGTGTGTGGTAGATTCAGCACCTTAACTAATCAGCTTTGGGTGTGTGGTAGATTCAGCACCTTAACTAATCAGCTCTGGGTGTGTGGTAGATTCAGCACCTTAACTAATCAGCTCTGGGTGTGTGGTAGATTCAGTACCTTAACTAATCAGCTCTGGGTGTGTGGTAGATTCAGTACCTTAACTAATCAGCTTTGGGTGTGTGGTAGATTCAGCACCTTAAATAATCAGCTCTGGGTGTGTGGTAGATTCAGCACCTTAACTAATCAGCTCTGGGTGTGTGGTAGATTCAGCCCCTTAACTAATCAGCTCTGGGTGTGTGGTAGATTCAGCACCTTAACTAATCAGCTCTGGGTGTGTGGTAGATTCAGCCCCTTAACTAATCAGCTCTGGGTGTGTGGTAGATTCAGTACCTTAACTAATCAGCTCTGGGTGTGTGGTAGATTCAGCACCTTAACTAATCAGCTCTGGGTGTGTGGTAGATTCAGCACCTTAACTAATCAGCTCTGGGTGTGTGGTAGATTCAGCACCTTAACTAATCAGCTCTGGGTGTGTGGTAGATTCAGTACCTTAACTAATCAGCTCTGGGTGTGTGGTAGATTCAGCACCTTAACTAATCAGCTCTGGGTGTGTGGTAGATTCAGTACCTTAACTAATCAGCTCTGGGTGTGTGGTAGATTCAGTACCTTAACTAATCAGCTCTGGGTGTGTGGTAGATTCAGCACCTTAACTAATCAGCTCTGGGTGTGTGGTAGATTCAGTACCTTAACTAATCAGCTCTGGGTGTGTGGTAGATTCAGCACCTTAACTAATCAGCTCTGGGTGTGTGGTAGATTCAGCACCTTCATTAATCAGCTCTGGGTGTGTGGTAGATTCAGCACCTTAACTAATCAGCTCTGGGTGTGTGGTAGATTCAGCCCCTTAACTAATCAGCTTTGGGTGTGTGGTAGATTCAGCACCTTAACTAATCAGCTCTGGGTGTGTGGTAGATTCAGTACCTTAACTAATCAGCTCTGGGTGTGTGGTAGATTCAGCACCTTAACTAATCAGCTTTGGGTGTGTGGTAGATTCAGCACCTTCATTAATCAGCTCTGGGTGTGTGGTAGATTCTGCCTATTATACACTTGTATGACTTCATTTTGGGGGACAGTGTATTTTCTAAGAGCTAGTTAAGTACCTGACACTGGCTGGACATCTTCTTGGTGGGCCGCCCCACTATGTAGATGTGTGATGGGGGCAGGCCTATTGAGGAGTACACTGAAATGTCCTTAGTAGAGCCGTACGCAGCAAAGATCTTCATATGGGCCTACACACAGACAGACAGACAGACAGACAGACAGACAGACAGACAGACAGACAGACAGACAGACAGACAGACAGACAGACAGACAGACAGACAGACAGACAGACAGACAGACAGACAGACAGACAGACAGACAGACAGACAGACAGACAGACAGACAGAGGAACATACTGTTAGAAACACCACATCAGTAGGGATAGTTTTGTTGTTTCTATCAAATTGTATTTTGACAGTAGAAACCGACCTCGCCTAGTCCCCTCACCCTGAACATCCCACTTACCCTTCCTCAAGCCCAGTGTTACCCTAACCCCTTACCCCTACACCCTCATCTCTGTCCCCGTTACTGTACCTCACAGATGAGGGCCTTGAGGAAGTTGGTCTTGTGTCTGAGGGGGTCGTGGACCAGGCCGTCACAGAAGGACACGATGCCATGAGGGAAGTTATGTTGAGACAGCCAGGCCACCACACGCTGCTTCTGCATGTCTGGACGACCCGTCACATACACTATCAGATATCCCAGGTCCTGCCAGTGTCTGGGGGAGGGAGGGAGGGAGAGGGAGGGAGGGAGACCAGGATGTGGGTGAACAAGTAGAAGCCCAAAGGGTCGGGTGTCTTGTCTAATCATTTATTCATTTGATGATTGCCAGGGACTATTCACAACTTTTATGTCAACATTAGCTAGTGTCAACATTAGCTAGTGTCAACATTAGCTAGTGTCAACATTAGCAAGGGGCAACATTAGCTAGTGTCAACATTAGCTAGTGTCAACATTAGCTAGTGTCAACATTAGCTAGTGTGACTCCTGGGCAGGAACATATAGCTACAACCACATAACAGTACATTAAATAAAACTCAATAAAACTCATCAAGTTCCTACCTGACCACGTCTACAGCTCCAGCTCTGACCTTGGGGTCACTTCCCATAATGGACACACTGGCAGCAAATGAGCCGTCAATACTGAACACTACAAACTCTGTTCCCCGCGGCAACACCGTCAGGTAGCTGTCCGCAAACGTATGGTCACCCCTAAGAGAGGGAGGAAGGGAGGGGGAGAGAGGGAGAGGGAGGGAGGGAATGGGAGGGCAAGAGAGAGGAAGAGAGAGGAGGAGAGGTGCAGGAAAGAGGAATTGTAACAAATACACTTAATTCAAATCTTGTTTTAATACTCAAAAACACCATGAAAATCAGCGAATCAGATGAATCCTGTCACCTACCTGACGACCAGTTTGACAGGATAAACTCCAATGCCCAGCCTCTTGCTCTCTGGGATGACATAGGAGATGCGTCCGCTGCTATTGGTCAGCTCAGTGTCAAAGTACACCCACTCTCCTGAGGGGGGCTGGGTCATGATGTGGATGTCAATCTGGAGGAGGAGCAAGAGGAGGATACCAATCACACGCCCATACATGCCCATATGTTGACAGAAATAAATGATTTATGCAAACAAAAATTGAGTTGCATGGAAGTATCTCAAGTTACGGTTTGGCTCTATCCCAGTGTCTCTCAATCAGTGGCAGAACTCAAGTTTGTCCCACAAGTTTGCATCAATGCTTTACCTTCTCCCCAGTGAGAGTGACCATGTCCAGAGGTCCGTACATGAAGCGTCCCATCACCAGCTGTGTTCCATCCTCAGTGAACACAGCATCATTCACACGGTGGTTGGCCGTAACGTTCTACACACACACACACACACACACACACACACACACACACACACACACACACACACACACACACACACACACACACACACACACACACACACACACACACACACACATACACACACACACACATATATATATTTACCATGGGTGTACTGATAAAGAAACCAGTAAACTCCTGATAAATGCATTAGCTTGAGATGTCACTAATGGTTAAAGGTGGTTAGGAAGGGGCCTGTGCTCACCCTGATCTTGACGTGGGTCCTCTTGCGCAGCCATTTCTCTCTGGGTTTAGAAGGCTTGAACTCGGTCACCTCTTTACCATCCAGCTCCAGAATACTAGAGTTCTCATGCCTCATAACCTGGAGAAGCAGACAGGGATAATTACATAAGCATTCATATAGAATACATGAGCCCTTATAACAGGTCAAAGGAGGAAATGCCTTTATTATGCTGTAAACATTCATAGGGCATTCATAAACAGTTGTACCTGTCTGAGTAGGAAGGAGACGACGTCAGTGGACTCCCAGTATGAAGCATGGAAGAGGTGAGGCAGAGCTACAGTGGGGAAGGCTGTGAGGGCATCAGGACAGTACAGGGCAAAGTCCATCCGCTTACTGCCCCACCACCGAGACGCAACTAGGGAGAGAGAGTGAGAGAGAAGTCTATCAATCAGCAGAAACAGTCCTGACATTAAACAAGCGATAGGTAATCACGGTTGAGAAAAGAAGATAGTGTTAAAAAAGAGATTGACATATTTCTGGTCAATGATAGTTCCAGACAAAGAGGGGTTCCAGAGTAGGGGGAAGTGTGCTCATCCAGAGATGTACAGTCCAAGGGAGAGGCTGTATATTACAGACGGAGAGTCACAGGTCCACACAGGAGAAGAATGGGGTTTCAGGCCAGGGGAAGATTAAACTGGAGGAGTAGAGGGACAGTTTTGGTTTAAGGAAGGAGGAAGGACAGGGTAACATACAATATCAGCGATTTCCAAACAGTGGTCCCTCATTTTAACACAACGAGTCCCACCATGACACCGGCGCAATTTGGACTTCTAATTCCTTTTAAACATAGTGTGTTTGAGCTACAGACTACAGGTTGTGCCATTGGATTAGTCTGTGTGATTAACGGGGGCGGAGCTAGAGCATTGTTTGTGAGACAAGGGTGGATCCCCAAGGGGCCCGGGGTCTTTCTACAAAAACGCCCATAATGCTGTAATAGACTCACATAGTTGTTTTCACAAACTCCAAACAGTTGTCACTGACTAGTTGGATATTCATTTTCCACTGAGCAAACAAATTCTGTACTTACAGCATTCATATAAATTCATTTTTATCAGGTGTTTTCTTTGGCAGACCTTATTTGTTTTATTGACATTTGTTAATAAAACTCATGAATGCACCTGTTTATGTCAAATTTTGTCCTGAAAAAAAAAAAGGTTAAATATGAGGTCTGGCCATGCAGATCAATGAAAGTCAGATAAATAAAAAGCCTATTTTTGCTGGGGTCTCGGGACTGATAGGGTTAATCCGGTCCTTGATTGAGGACATTGCCATAAGTCCTGTTTGGGAACCACTGCAGTACAGTACAGTAGAGGGAGTAAATACTGTAGAAGAGAAAAGGAGGGAGAGGACCTCTAGCTGGAAGGTGACCAATGACAGGGCACACAGACGAGTGTCCTGGGGGTCACACAGGATTCAAACCTTCCGCTCTAGTACCCAGACTACCTTGCTCTATGTCCATCAGCGTGTCTGGCGACGGAGGGTCAGAGTTCGTATCGGTGATGTCAGAGATGACATCAGAGATGACATCAGAGGTGACATCAGTGAAGTCAGAGGGCAGGTCTGAGGAGGCATCAGAGGAAGTGATGTCAGAGGTGACATCATTGTCACCCTGCTCTGAGTCGGTGTGTCTGAGAGTGAGGAAGGGCCGTATCTTCTTCCTGGCTCGTGGAGAGGGGCTCCTCGAGGGGAGTTTAGAAAGCGCAAGCTGGGAGAGGAGACCCAGCTTCTTAGACGAACTGCTATAGCATTTAGTAGCTACGGAACAACAAAACATAAACAAAGTGTGAAACATTTCAGAGAATTAATGTTATCTCTCTGAGCCACAAACACTGCTGTTAATAGTATAAACAGTATAAAGTCCATACTGACTGTTGGTGATGTTGGAGGCGGTGTATGAGTCGGCCATGCCTGACACCTGGCTAGCGATGCTGGCCTCGCTGGACCTACGGGGGCCCCTGGAGTGGGGGGGTCCAGTCTGCGGGGAGGACGGGTACTGGGTGTCCACAAACATACCACAGTGGGAGTGGAGCATGTCCGCTATGGAGGGAAGGAGATACCGGAGAGTGAGTGAGTGAGTGAGTGAGTGAGTGAGTGAGTGAGTGAGTGAGTGAGTGAGTGAGTGAGTGAGTGAGTGAGTGAGTGAGTGAGTGAGTGAGTGAGTGAGTGAGTGAGTGAGTGAGTGAGTGAGTGAGTGAGTGAGTGAGAGAGAGAGCGAGAGAGAGTTTTGATCAGGCAATCAATTACATTTTACAGACAAGAGAGTGAGAGACACAGACAGTCAGACAGACAGACAGAGCAACAGAGAAAGGGAACCAAGCAGTGGACAAACAGACAGACAGACAGACAGACAGACAGACAGACAGACAGACAGACAGACAGACAGACAGACAGACAGACAGACAGACAGACAGACAGACAGACAGACAGACAGACAGACAGACAGACAGACAGACAGACAGACAGACAGACAGACAGACAGACAGACAGACGAGATGGGTACACACTGTCGTTGAGCTGTGAGGCCTGCTGGGGCCAGCTGAGTACAGGGACGGGGATGGAGGTCTCACTGACGCCCCCCTCCTGGCAACGCAGGGGTACTGACAGGGGTACTGACTCCAACAGGAGATGGGGGTTACTCTGCATAGTCTCCACTGGGGAATGGGGAGGGGAAGATAGAGAGATGTGGAGAGGGGGGAGACACAGGGGAGAGAGATGGGGACGGGGGAGGCAGAAGAGACATGGGGGGGTGGGTGGGCGGGACAGAGAGGTAGAAATAAAGGTATGTAACAGACTACAGACCAGTTCAGTGCGTCATAACTGCTGAGTCCTATAGGACGGCACACAATTGGCCCAGCATCATCTGGGTTAGGGGAGGGTTTGGACGGGGTAGGCCATCATTGTAAAATAAGAATGTGTTCTTAACTGACTTGCCTAGTTAAATAAAGGTTCAATAAAAAAAGAAAAAGATAAGCCTGACTGGATGGACGTAAAGCACAGTACATTATATCTGATAACACATGCACACAGATACGCTACCATGACAGCATATGGACATGGAAAGCAAACCACACAGCCAATCGAGTGCTTGCTTTTGGAGGAGAGACATAAATAAATACTTCTGGTGTGTGTATCTATCCTCACCCAGCAGAGCCGAGTGTCCGTCCCCCAGAGGGAAGCGTTGGTATCGGGGGACACAGAAGGGGGGCAGCTGGTGAAACCTCTTCTCTAGAAGGGGCTCCAGGCGGGAGGCAGAGGGGTCCGCTGGATGAAACAGGTTATACAGCTGCTGACAGGCCGGACGCAACGATGATACTGGAGGGAGAGAGAGAGAGAGAGAGAAAGACTACCGTGGGATATGTGTCAAGAGCAACAGCAACCTTGGAAAAATCCTCTGCATTATCATTAACAGAAGACTTGTACATTTCATCAGTGAAAACAATGTACTGAGCAAAGGTCAAATTGGCTTTTTACCAAATTATCATACGATAGACCACGTATTCACCCTTAACACCCTAATTGACAAACAAACAAACCAAAACAAAGGCAGTCTTCTAATGCTTTGTTGATTTCAAAAAAGCTTTTGACTCAATTTGAGCATGATGGTCTGCTATACAAGTTGATGGAAAGCAGTGTTGGGAGAAAAACATTCAACATTATAAAATCAATGTATACAGTGTGGGGTTAAAATTGGCAAAAAACACACATATTTCTTTCCATGGGCCGTGAGGGAGACAGGGATGCAGCTTTAGTTGAAGTCGGAAGTTTACATACACTTAGGTTGGAGTTATTAAAACTAATTTTTCAACCACTCCACAAATGTCTTGTTAACAAACTAGAGTTTTGGCAAGTTGGTTAGGACATCTACTTTGTGCATGACACAAGTAATTTTTCCAACAATTGTTTACAGACAGGTTATTTCACTTATAATTCACTGTATCACAATTCCAGTGGGTCAGAAGTTACAATAAACTAATTTGACTGTGCCTTTAAACAGCTTGGAAAATTCCAGAAAATGATGTCATGGCTTTAGAAGCTTCTGATAGGCTAATTGACATAATTTGAGTCAATTGGAGGCGTACCTGTGGATGTATTTCAAGGCTTACCTTCACAACTCAGTGCCTCTTTGCTTGACATCATGGGAAAATCAAAAGATATCAACCAAGACCTCAGAAAAAAAATTGTAGACCCCCACAAGTCTTGTTCATCCTTGGGAGCAATTTCCAAACACCTGAAGGTACCACGTTCATCTGTACAAACAATAGTACGTAAGTATAAACACCATGGGACCACGCAGCCGTCATACCGCTCAGGAAGGAGATGAACGTACTTTGGTACGAAAAGTGCAAATCAATCCCAGATCAACAGCAAAGGTTCTTGTGAAGATGCTGGAGGAAACAGGTACAAAGGTATCTATATCCACAGTAAAACGAGTTCTATATTGACATAACCTGAATGGCCGCTCAGTAAGGAAGAAGCCACTGCTACAAAACCGCAATAAAAAAGCCAGACTACGGTTTGCAACTGCACATGGGGACAAAGATCGTACTTTTTGGAGAAATGTCCTCTGGTCTGGTGAAAAAAAAATAGAACTGTTTGGCCATAATGACCATCGTTATGTTTGGAGGAAAAAGGGGGAAGCTTGCAAGCCGAAGAACACCATCCCAACCGTGAAGCACGGGGGTGGCAGCATCATATTGTGAGGGACTGGTGCACGTCACAAAATAGATGACATCATGTGGGAGGAAAATTATGTGGATATATTGAAGTAACATCTCAAGACATCAGTCAGGAAGTTAAAGCTTGGTCGCAAATGGGTCTTCCAAACGGACAGTGACCCCAAGCGTACTTCCAAAGTTGTGGCACAATGGCTTAAGGACAACAAAGTCAAGGTATTGGAGTGGCCATCACAAAGCCCTGACCTCAATCCCATAGAGAATTTGTGGGCAGAACTGAAAAAGCATGTGCGAGCAAGGAGGCCTACAAACCTGACTCAGTTACACCAGCTCTGGAGGAATGGGCCAAAATTCACCCAACTTACTGTGGGAAGCTTGTGGAAGGCTACCCGAAACATTTGACCCAAGTTAAACAATTTAAAGGCAATGCTACCAAATACTAATTGAGTGTATGTAAACTTCTGACCCACTGGGAATGTGATGAAAGAAATAAAAGCTGAAATAAATCATTCTCTCTACTATTATTATGACATTTCACATTCTTAAAATTAAAGTGGTGATCCTAACTGACCTAAGACAGACTTTTTACTAGGATTAAATGTCAGGAATTGTGAAAAACTGAGTTTAAATGTATTTGGCTAAGGTGTAAGGAAACTTCCGACTTCAACTGTATATATGAAATAATTGGTGAGGGCACTAGAACAGTCTGCAGCACCTGGCCTTCCCCTACAACAATATAAAGTCAAATGTCTACTGTTTCCTGGTGCTTCTGTCCCCAACCAAGGAGGCCCTACAGCAGCACCTAGATCTTCTGCACAGATTCTGTCTGACCTGGGCCCTGACAGTAAATCTCAGTAAGACAAAAATAATGGTGTTCCAAAAAAGGTTCAGTTGCCAGGACCACAAATACAAATTCCATCTAGACACCGCTGCCCTAGAGCGCACAAAAAACTATACGTACATCGGCCTAAACATCAGTTAACTTCCACAAAGCTGTGAACGATCTGAAAGACAAGGTAAGAAGGACCTTCTACTCTATCAAAAGGAACATCAAATTCGACATGCCAATTACTTGAATCTGTTATTGAACCCATTGCCCTCTATGGTTGTGAGGTCTGGGGTCCGCTCATCAACCAAGAATAAAAAAAATGTGAAAAACACCAAATTCTGCATGCAGAATTCTGCAAAAGAAATTGACAACGTAAAACACCAAATAATGCATGCAGAGCAGAATTAGGCCGATACCGGCTAATTATCAAAATCGAGAAAATACTTAAATTCCACAAGTACCTAAAAGGAAGTAATTCCCAAACCTTCCATAACAAAGCCATCACCTACAGAGAGATGAACCTGGAGAAGAGTCCCCTAAGCAAGCTGGTAATAGGGCTCTGTTCAAAAACACAAACAGAGCGCCAGGACAACAACACAATTAGACCCAACCAAATCATGAGAAAACAAAAAGATAATTGGAAAGAATGAACAAAAAAACAGAGCAAACTAGAATGCTATTTGGCCTTAAACAGAGAGTAAGTACACAGTGGCAGAATACCTGGCCACTGTGACTGACCTAAAATTAAGGAAAGCTTTGATTATGTACAGACTCAGTGAGCTTAGCCTTGCTATTGAGAGAGGCCGCCGTGGGCAGACCTGGCTCTCAAGAGAAGACAGGCTGTGCGCACACTACTAAAAATATTTGGTGGAAACTGAGCTGCACTTCCTAACCTCCTGCCAAATGTATGACCATATTAGAGACACATATTTCCCTCAGATTACACAGAACCACAAAGAATTCAAAAACAAATCAAATTTTGATAAACTCCCATATCTATGGGGTGAAATACCAGTGTGCCATCACAGCAGCAAGATTTGTGACCTGTTGCCACAAGAAAACTTAACATACCCTCGTAAAACTGACCATCCTACCGATCCTCGACTTCGGCGATGTCATCTATAAAATAGCCTCCACCACTCTACTCAACGAATTGGATGCAGTCTATCACAGTGCCATCCGTTTTGTCACCAAAGCCCCATATATTACCCACCACTGCAACCTGTACGCTCTCGTTGGCTGGCCATCGCTTCATACTCGTCGCCAAACCCACTGGCTCCAGGACATCTACAAATCTCTGCTAGGTAAAGCCCCGCCTTATCTCAGCTCACTGGTCACCATAGCAGCACCCACCCGTAGCACACACTCCAGCATGTATATCTCACGGGTCACCCCCAAAGCCAACACCTCATTTGGCCACCTTTCCTTCCAGTTCTCTGCTGCCAATGACTGGAACGAACTGCAAAAATCACTGAAGCTGGAGACTCTTATCTCGCTCACTAGCTTTAAGCACCAGCTGTCAGAGCAGCTCACAGATCACTGCACCTGTACATAGCCCATCTGTAAACAGCCCACCCAACTACCTCATCCCCATACTGTATTTATTTATTTATCTTGCTCCTTTGCACCCCAGTATCTCTACTTGCACATTCATCTTCTGCACATCTACCATTCCAGTGTCTAATTGCTATATTGTAATTACTTCGCCACCATGGCCTATTTATTGCCTTACCTCCCTTATCTTACCTCATTTGCACTCACTGTATATAGATTTTTATTTTTCCTACTGTATTATTTATTGTATGTTTGTTTATTCCATGTGTAACTCTGTGTTGTTGTATGTGAACTGCTTTGCTTTATCTTGGCCAGGTCACAGTTGTAAATGAGAACTTGTTCTCAACTAGCCTACCTGGTTAAATAAAGGTGAAATAAATAAAAATGTTTTAAAAGGTCAACCAGTGAAGAACAAACACCATTGTAAATACAACCCTTATTTATTTTCCCTTTTGTACTTTAACTATTTGCATATCGTTACAACACTGTATATAGCCATAATATGAGATTTGAAATGTCTCTATTCCTTTGAGTGTAATGTTTACTGTTATTTTTTACTGTTTATTTAACTTTTATTTATTTTCTATTTCACTTGCTTTGGCAATGTAAACATATGTTTCCCATGCCAATAAAACCCTTTGAATGGAATTGAATTGAGAGAAAGAGAGAGAGAGATGGGGAGAGAGAGAGAGATGGGGAAAAGAGCAGGGAAAAAGAACAACACAGTTATTAAAATACAGTAACAGCTATCCAAGTTATTTCCAAAGCTCACATATTGAAAATAATTTGACCAAACAATGGCGGAACTATGAACAACTTCAATCAAAGCTTCTTGTCTCAAGGGTCCAGAAGTGATACAGGCAACTGCTGATGAGTCATGTCTCCGGAACTCTCTAGAACTCCATGGAACCCCTGAAGAATCTGTCACAACCCCGTCTGTTTCCTCTGCTGCCTCTCAGCTCCTTCCTAAACTTCCTATTTTTCTTAGTTCTTAGTTTACTTTGGACCATGTTGTGTCTTAAATGTCACAGCTAATGGATGTCTGGCATCAGAGATGTAAAACATGACCTCTAATCTCTGAACTATGATGTGACCTCACTTAGCGATGTCCCGGCAGAGCCCGACCCCACAGCTGCAGGAAACGTCACTCTCACCACACAGATGCTGAGTGGCTTAGTTTACAGATTCTCACGTATATGTTTAAATTGTCTGAATGTTTGATATGTTTGAATTGGCTGAATGTTTGATATGTTTGAATTGGCTGAATGTTTTTGATATGTTTCAATTGGCTGAATGTTTGATATGTTTGAATTGGCTGAATGCAAAATCGAAGACTTTCTGCACACATGAATGCAATCATGAAAAGTGCCGACTTTACAAATAGTCTATTTCTGCTTAAGCCAACTCCTTAAAAAGTCAACTCCATGCATGGCAAAGACTGTTGGCTGCAGCAGTAATATATTCACACCCAGGCTAGTGAGATCAACCACTGATGAAGGTGTCCCTCACCATCTATGGACGGCACCACAGTCTTCCTCAGTGCCAGCACCAGCCCCAGAGGTGAACCAAAGAGGAAGAAGTCTGCCACCTCGAAGTCCAGCCTCCCTCCCTCTAGCATGGTACTCCCGCTGGAGCGCCTCGAACCTGGGTCTGTTCTCAATACACTGCTGTGGAGACTGGAGAGACAGAGGGAGAGAGAGAGGGAACGGCAAAAATAAACAGTCGAAAAGTTAACATTTGATAACAAGGTCGGTCAATGTAGCTATACCTTGAATGTGCGTGTGTGTCTGACCTGGACAGGAATGTGTGTGTGTGTCTGACCTGGACAGGAATGTGCGTGTGTGTCTGACCTGGACAGGAATGTGTGTGTGTGTCTGACCTGGACAGGAATGTGCGCGTGTGTCTGACCTGGACAGGAATGTGCGTGTGTGTCTGACCTGGACAGGAATGTGCGCGTGTGTCTGACCTGGACAGGAATGTGTGCGTGTGTCTGACCTGGACAGGAATGTGCGCGTGTGTCTGACCTGGACAGGAATGTGCGCGTGTGTCTGACCTGGACAGGAATGTGCGTGTGTGTCTGACCTGGACAGGAATGTGCGCGTGTGTCTGACCTGGACAGGAATGTGCGTGTGTGTCTGACCTGGACAGGAATGTGCGTGTGTGTCTGACCTGGACAGGAATGTGCGTGTGTGTCTGACCTGGACAGGAATGTGCGTGTGTGTCTGACCTGGACAGGAATGTGCATGTGTGTCTGACCTGGACAGGAATGCCTGATGGTGTTTGATGGTGTCTAGTTCGTAGGTGGAGGAGTCGCTGCGTTTGCGAGGCAGCATTCTCTTGGGGTCGTCAGGCCCTGAGCTGCGAGGGATGTCGATGTTACTGCGACTAAGATGGCGACTGCCCTCCAGAGTCGGAGAAGACGGAGAACACGGAGAAGATGGAGAAGACGGAGAGACACTGTTTATTATGATGCCAGGGGAGAGGAGGTCTGTGTCCTGGAGAGACAGAGGAGGAGGGGGAGAGAAAGAGATGGAGAGGGGGAGAGAGAGGGCACACAAAGTTAGTAGCTGTCAGGTCTATGCAACAGATAGGACCGGTTTCCCAGACAGAGATTAAGAGAGTTACATTGAATGTGCTTTTTAGTCGTAGAGTAGCCCTGTGGGATGGAAGGAGATAGAGGTACCTGTACGCTGACTGTGCTGCCTCGTCTACTGCTGTTCTGGCTTTCTGAAACGATGACGTTACTGCTGCACAGTGCATCAAACCCTAGGATACCACCTACACAGTCCCCGATCACACACACCTACAGGAAGAGAGAACGCACACCTTTAAATTGAGTACATACAGTATATACAGTGAGCTCCAAAAGTATTGGGACAGTGACACATGTTTTGTTGTTTTGGCTCTGTACTCCAGCACTTTGGATTTGAAATGATACAGTGACGATGAGGTTATCATGAATATTGATGAATGAGAAAGTTACAGATGCACAAACATCATGCCCCCAAGACATGCTAACCTCTCACCATTACTATAAAGTAAAAGGGGAGGTTAGCATTTTTGGGGGGGGGGTATGATATTAATGCCTCTGTAACTTTCTCACTCATCGTTATTCATGATTCATTCAGGACAATTCGTAATCATGGTAGCATCCAAATTCATGTAGAAGTGTTTTGAAACATATTATATTCTTATTTACAATAAAAGTGACTCCAAAATGACACAATACATTATTTACCATTCATTTATATTGGGCACAAAATAATCTGAAACACAACCAAAACAAACAGCAAATGCATCCAACAAATACTAAACCTTTGACTACTTTAATACACATATAGGTGAATTAGTCCCAATACTTTGGGGGGGACTATGTACAAAAAGTTATTTTTAAACAGATCCCTCAATATGGATGAAAGTACCCTCAAATTAAAGCTGACAGTTTGAACATTAACTGCACAGTCATTGTATCATTTCAATGCTGGAGTACAAATTCAAAACAAATATTTACCACTGTCCCAATACTTTTGGAGCTCACTGTACTGTATAATCAGCAAAAATCACTAACCCCTAAACTTTAACCCCTGACTCCTGCACTGACCTGTCCGGAGAAGGATGCCCCTTCCAAGGACCTGATAAAGTCTCCATACACCTGATTGGCTCGTTGGATGACGGTTGCCACGGCGTCTTGGTACTGCGGAGCGGAAGTGGCCAATAGAGGCAGTGCAGCCAGAGGGATGTGGTCCTGACTGTTGGAAAGGCAGCCCTCATCAAAACTATAGGGACTGAGACTGGACCAGAGAGAGAGGAGCGAGGGTTAGAGTGTGTGTTTGTGTGTGTGCGTGTGTGTGTGTGTGTGCTCACTTGGAAACCTGTGTACTCACTTGGAAACCTGTGTACTCACTTGGAAACCTGTGAAAAGGCATCGGCACACACCGCTGGGCAGGGGACCATGCGGATGGCAATGCGTCCTAGGGCTGCTGGGTAATGCACTCTCATCACCGTCTTAAATGCTCCACTCAGAGTGTTGACATCAGCCTGCTTACTACTTGGCTCACCTGGGAGTAATTATGAGTAAATACAAAATTGTTACATTGTCTTTACAAGAATAAACAAAGTAAGAACACTGTTTAAGTGTTTAAGGTAACTGTTTAAGTGTTTACTGTAACTGTTGAAGTGTTGTCCACTTTATAAATAAAGTTGTTATATTGTATACCTGCTCCAGTGTCTAATATGTTACCCCCATGAAGAACCAGAACCAGAACGTGGATCTTGGAGGGCATCAGACACTGCTGAGACGACCCATCCTACAGGATAAAGAGGAGGAGAGACACTGATTATTATTATTACTTTGTAGCTCAGTTGGTAGAGCACGGTGCTTGTAACGCTATGGTCGTGGGTTCGACTGCACGCACGACTGTAAGTCGCTTTGCTACAATGAAGTAAACACTGGTATGGATTTTTAAAAGAAAAACTAAAACAACATATTTTCACAGCCTACAGCAATGTTCCCTCTAATTCTTTTCAGCATTGAGCAACTTTCAGGTCTGATGAGCGCAAACTTCAACATTGTGGAAATTCTGTGCAACGTCTTGCGCGCTTTTACTGTGAACACAGGCTGTACCCACTTTAAGTTACTGTGAACACTGATGCTGTACCCACTTTAAGTTACTGTGAACACAGGCTGTACCCACTTTAAGTTACTGTGAACACAGGCTGTACCCACTTTAAGTTACTGTGAACACTGAGGCTGTACCCACTTTAAAGTACAGTTTTAACAGTGACCAAGTAGGCTACCGTGGCTATTTGATCATAATGTAAGCCTAGCAGAGTGGCCTACCATCAAAAATAATGGAGAAAATGTATCCCATAACATCTTAACGGCCGGATGTGATGCAGCCTGGATTCGAACCAGGTACTGCAGTGACGCCTCTTGCACTGTAATGCAGTGTCTTAGATCCCTGCACCACTCGGGAGTCCATTCCAAGAGACTTTTGAAAAAAACATGCAGGGCTTGACATTAACCTGTTTATCCACTTGTCCTTCAGACAAGGAGGTGACTGAAAATGTTGTGTTGTTTGATGCAAGAAACCACTTTACAAAATAAAATGCATCATTATTCCCATACCATTATTACAGAGAATCAGACAAATTATGCTACCCTCTGCCTATTGGCTACTTATTTTATTCAAGCCTATCTCAAAATACAACACTGCCCCTTTAAGACAAAAAACCTTTTTCTTTTCAAAGATGTCTATAAATGTACAGAGCATTCGGAAAGTATTCAGACACCTTGACTTTTTCCACATTTAGTTACATTACAGCCTTATTCTAAAATATATATCTTTTTTATTCCCTCACCAATCTACACACAATACCCCATAACGACAAAGCGAAAACAGGTTTTTAGAAATGTTAGCAAATTTATTAAAAATAAAAAACAGAACTACCTTATTTACATAAGTATTCAGACCCTTTGCTATGAGACTCGAAATTGGGCTCCATTGATCATCCTTGAGATGTTTCTACAACTTGATTGGAGTCCACCTGTGGTAAATTAAATTGGCTGGACATGATTTGGAAAGGCACACACCTGTCTATATAAGGTCCCACAGTTGACAGTGCATGTCAGTGCAAAAACCAAGCCATGAGGTTGAAGGAATTCTCCATAGAGCTCAGAGACAGGATTGTGTAAAGGCACAGATCTGGGGAGGGGTACCAAACAATTTCTGCAGCATTGAAGGTCCCCAAGAACACAGTGGTCTTCATCATTCTTAAATGGATGAAGTTTGGAACCACCAAGACTCTTCCTAGAGCTGGCCGTCCGGCCAAACTGAGCAATTGGGGGAGAAGGGCCTTGGTCAGGGAGGTGACCAAGAACCCTATGGTCACTCTGACAGAGCTCCAGGGTTCCTCTGTGGAGATGGGAGAAACTTCCAGAAGTATAACCATCTCTGCAGCACTCCACCAATCAGGACTTTATGGTAGAGTGGCCAGATGGAAGCCACTCCTCAGTAAAAGGCACATGACAGCATGGTTAGAGTTTGCCAAAAGCCACCTAAAGGACTCTCAGACGATGAGAAACAAGATTCTCTGGCCTGATGAAACCAAGAATGAACTCTTTGGCCTGATGCCCAAGCATCACGTCTGGAGGAAACCTGGCACCATCCCTACGGTGAAGCATGGTGGTGGCAGCATCATGTTGTGGGGATGTTTTTCAGAGGCAGGGACTGGGAGACTAGTCAGGATCGAGGGGAAAGATGAACAGAGCAAAGTACAGAGAGATCCTTGATGAAAACCTGCTCCAGAGCGCTCAGGACCTCAGACTGGGG
This sequence comes from Salmo salar, assembly GCF_965601325.2. Lineage (NCBI taxonomy): Eukaryota > Metazoa > Chordata > Actinopteri > Salmoniformes > Salmonidae > Salmo > Salmo salar. Next base: position 98,426,098 of record NC_138303.1, on the reverse strand, counting down.
CGAAGGTTCACCTTCCAACAAGACAATGACCCTAAGCACACAACCAAGACAACGTGGGAGTGGCTTCGAGACAAGTCTCTGAATATTCGTGAGTGGCCCAGCCAGAGCCCAGACTTGAACCCAATCGAACATCTCTGGAGAGACCTGAAAATAGCTGTGCAGCAACGCTCCCCATCAAACCTGACAGAGCTTGAGAGGATCTGCAGAGAAAAATGGGATAAACTCCCCAAATACAGGTGTGCCAAGCTGATAGCGTCATACCCAAGAAGACTCAGAGCTACAATCGCTGCCAAAGGCGCTTCAACATAGTACTGAGTAAAGGGTCTGTGTACTTATGTGTATTCATGTAAATGTGATATTTCCGTTTATTATTTTTAATACATTTGCAAACATTTCTAAAAGCCTGTTTTCGATTTGTCATTATGGGGTATTGTGTGTAGAATGATGAGGGAAAAAACGATTTAATCAATTTTAGAATAAAACTGTAACGTAACAAAATGTGGAAAAAGTCAAGGGGTCTGAACACTTTCCGAATGCACTGTACCCATTTTGTGCTCTTGTAGGAAGCGATCACCTGGGGCGGCAGGTAGCCTAGTGGTTAGAGTGTTGGTCCAGTAACCGAAAGGTTTCAAGATTGAATCCCTGAGCTGACAAGGTAAAAATCTGTCATTCTGCCCCTGAACAAGGCAGTTAACCCACTGTTCCTAGGCTGTCATTGTAAATAAGAATTTGTTCTTAACTGACTTGCCTAGTTAAATAAAGGTTAATTAAAAAATCACTCCCCTATTGCTCACTACAAATTATATAAACTCAGCAAAAAAATAAACATACATTTTTCAGGACCCTGTCTTTCAAAGATAATTAGTAAAAATCCAAATAACTTCACAGATCTTCATTGTAAAGGGTTTAAACACTGTTTCCAATGCTTGTTCAATGAACCATAAACAATTAATGAACTTGCACCTGTGGAACGGTCATTAAGACAATAACAGCACCAGCCATACTGCTCGTTCCGTCCGTGATTTCCTGCAAGACAGGAATGTCAGTGTTCTGCCATGGCCAGCGAAGAGCCCGGCTCTCAATCCCATTGAGTACGTCTGGGACCTGTTGGTTCGGAGGGTGAGGGCTAGGGACATTCCCCCCAGAAATGTCCGGGAACTTGCAGGTGCCTTAGTGGAAGAGCGGTGTAACATCTCACAGCAAGAACTGGCAAATCTGGTGCAGTCCATGAGGAGGAGATGCACTGCAGTACTTAATGCAGCTGGTGGCCACACCAGATACTGACTGTTACTTTTGTTTTTGTTCAGGGACACATTATTCCATTTCTGTTAGTCACATGTCTGTGGAACTTGTTCAGTTTATGTCTCAGTTGTTGAATCTTGTTATGTTCATACAAATATTTACACATGTTAAGTTTGCTGACAATAAACGCAGTTGACAGTGAGAGGACGTTTCTTTTTTTGCTGAGTTTATAACTGGGCTAATAACTCACTAACTAGCAAAAGATATGAACAACATGTTCACACATGGCTACATGCAGCTCTTACTTTAAACTCAAAACAAGCTCATCTACTCACGACCACAGCTGTAAACACAGTCCAGTTTAAAGTAAATGGCACAGATCCATTTATGGCAATGGTCTATTTGCATATAGGCCTACTGCAGCTCTGATTGGTTATGCCACACCGGTCTGTGTAAAAAACGTCATGCGCAATAGAATCCAACTCCAATGCGTTCTGCCTACAACAGAATCTCTATCATGTTTCGGTATGTTTTATTGAAAGTGGCTAATATTGTGTTGATTCGATCACAATTGCCACAGTAAAGGGAAAGGTTGATAGTGTTAACAAACCGGGAAAACTCTAGAAAGTTGAGTGAAGTTCAATCTCGTGCTTGTCTCTGTTGGCTGATATTTCTTCTGCGCCTTACACGCCAGTCTCTGGGCTACTGAGCACTCGCACACGGGCGCAGCTTAGAGGGAACATTAGCCTACAGTATGATCTGAGTCACCTAACACAACACCCTACACGAACAAAAATATCCAGTTGTTTTTCCGGTAACTTACTGGCAGCCATTACCTGTAATTTACTGTATAAAAAAGTACAGTATGTTACCGTATTTCAAAAGAAACTTTGGTTTAACAGTTGACAGTAACTTACAAGTAACTGGATGCCAGTAAGTTACCATAAACACAACAGGATTTGTTTTACCTTGTACTAATGGGAACCTACTCACACCACAGGGCATTGGAGTTCTAAAGGCTACCTCTGAACCTCAGTGCACTGCGGCCGGGGCTAAGGGTCAGAGGTTAAAGGTCAGACTTACAGCTGGTCGTCTGTGGGACCTGAGAGTGGAACGACGTCTCCGTTTACTAGAGACGTGGCGCTGGACACAGAGAGGATAACACACTGAGATGACGTGTGTGTGTGTGTGTGTGTGTGTGTGTGTGTGTGTGTGGTGTCTACGTGTCTGTATCAGAGAGACGTGCCGCTGAACACAAAGAGCAACAACAAACATTCATATATGTGTGTGTGTGATCCCCAGAGACGCTGTGATGTTCTCTCTCCCCCTGGGATCAGCTTCAGACAACTTCACCAAGTCAAATGTTACAGTACCAAAGACGTACAGTTCAACTGCAAACATTTCTGTTAATGTATTGTTAAGAAATGTTGTTAAGAACTTATGATACTATAGTAAGTAATCCTCTGTGAGAACCTCACGATGATGTTTACTCTTGTCTGTGATGGATTCTGGGTACTAACTCCTAAACTTGGGATAGGGTTAATTACCAGGTATGCTATTGAAATATTGAGTACTATGGTTTAGAGGGTCTACACCAGAAGTGAATGGTTATCTGTAGGAGGAAGGTATATGGTGTGTGCAATTAAGCTTGGAATGTGCTGAGTGCAGGGAAAACGATCACGTAGCAGCATTGATAAAGGGAGAGAGTCATGGATTAGTGATGAAGGGGGTCAAGGTCAGGTCACAATAAGGGAGAAGAAAAAGTGTATTGCCCGTATCACTTAGTTTCCTGCCTAGCAATTAGCGAGAAGGAGGAGACTCCACCCAAAGTGGGGTACATATACCACCACTATTGTAACTGTGTCTTTGTCGATTCAGCTGTTCGATCCTTTGGGAAGAATAAACTTGGTCTAAGCTTTCACAGTGTCCGTTGAGTTCTTACTCTAATAATTAGAACCTAACATCTGTGAGAACCTCATGTCGTTGTTTACCAGGTCTGTGAGAACCTCATGAATACTCTCATACAGTCTTCATACTGTAGCTACAGTGGAAGCATACCTCAATCAGTCGTTCCTCACTACTGGTTACTGTATAGTCTTCACCCGACTCCTGATACAGGCTCTCTGTAAATACACACACACACACACACACACACACACACACACACACACACACACACACACACACACACACACACACACACACACACACACGTGAAAACACACACACACCATTAAGTTTCATAAAAATTAACTTCCTGAAGGATGAGATTGGACATCTGAAATCTAAATGAGGAACGGAATGTGTGTGTGTGGGTGCTCCTACCCTGGCCTTCATCTGTCTCTGTAGTCTCTATCTTGTCCATCAGGTCGTTGGAACTCCACTTGTTCATCTCCTTGGCATGTAATAACATCTCCTCATCTCCAGAGAAGTCCTCTGAAGACACAGACACAGCACAACATCAGTATAACATCAGAATAACATCAGTATAACATCAGCATAACATCAGCATAACATCAGAATAACATCAGCATAAAATCAGCACAACATCAGAATAACATCAGTTCAACATCAGTATAACATCAGCATAACATCAGTATAACATCAGTATAACATCAGAATAACATCAGTTCAACATCAGTATAACATCAGCATAACATCAGTATAACATCAGTATAACATCAGCATAACATCAGTTCAACATCAGCATAACATCAGAATAACATCAGTATAACATCAGTTCAACATCAGTTCAACATCAGCATAACATCAGCATAACATCAGCATAACATCAGTATAACATCAGTATAACATCAGTATAACATCAGTTCAACATCAGTTCAACATCAGTTCAACATTAGCATAACATCAGCATAACATCAGTATAACATCAGTAACAGTTGTAGTTGTAATAACAGTAATATAACAACATTTAATGACATGGAATAAAATGTAATAATGGAATAACATATCTTCGTTGTCAGACAAATCTTCTGATGAGATAGATATGAGATAGTCACTGTAATAACTGTTTGTAATAACATGTAATAGCATACCAGGAGCATCAAAGAACTCGTCGTCAGTGCTGTCCTCTGAGTCACGAGCGATACTCTGCATCCGCCACTCTGAGATGTTCTGGTGCACAGGACTTCCTGTGTGGATAGGAAATAGGAAATAGAGTTGCATCAGTTAGGGCCACAGAGAGAGAGAGAGAGCGAGATAGATAGATAGATAGATAGATAGATAGATAGATAGATAGATAGATAGATAGATAGATAGATAGATAGATAGATAGATAGATAGATAGATAGATAGATAGATAGATAGATAGATAGATAGATAGATAGATAGATAGATAGATAGATAGATAGATAGATAGATAGATAGATAGATAGATAGATAGATAGATAGATAGATAGGAGGACTCATCTTTGTATCTGTGCCATTATAGCATCTGTGACAGCATGGGCAGCGCCATTGAGGAAATCTCTTCATGATTGGCTGATCCCTCCTGATGACCCGGTTGGACATGACTCCAACAGGGTCACCAGGAGGGATAAGCCAATGAAGTTGGAAGTCCCATCCAGTTGATTACATTAAAATGGTGGAAGCCCTCAATGTCGCTGCCCATGCTAACACAGCCTTTTGGCCACTAGAGGCCTCTATCATTCTCTATGGTGAGGGCACTATTCTCTCATGTTTGTTGGGTCAAGTGAAACTCCTTCTAGGGAAAGATCTTGTAGTGCAGCAGTGATGTTTATAAGCTCCACCTTACCCACTAAAAAGTGTCTATGGTCTAGGGGTTGATATTTGATATTTGTAAAGTTAAAGGCTTTTCCCACTCACCTCCTCTCTTCGAGGATCTATTAGATGACCTGGACGAAGTCGACCATTGCTTGGTGAGCTCTCCACGCGTCTGTAACGTATCTCCCAGCCCTGCCCCTCCTCCCTCCACCTCTTCCCCATCCCGCAGGGCCCCCTCCAAGTCCCGGTCTGGCGTGACAGGGGTCCTGTTGGACTCTGCTGCACCCTCCTCGGTGTCACTGAGGCTGTACTGGGCCATCTTCGTGGCTAGGGCTAGCTGGGTCTCCAGCTCCAGCTGTCTGATGTCCTCTATGGTCAGACCGTACCACTCATCCTGCCAGCACCACGCCTGCCGGTGGGCACGCACCATCACCTTACGCAGGCCTGGGGAGGAGAGGACAGGTTAGGATCATAACTAACTAACTAACTAACTAACTAACTAACTAACTAACTAATTAACTAATCATTCATCACCTTACACAGGCCTGCAGGGAGGAGAGGACAGGTTAGTATCATAACTAACTAATTAATTAACTAACTAATCATCCATCACCTTACACAGGCCTGCAGGGAGGAGAGGACAGGTTAGTATCATAACTAACTAATTCATTAACTAACTAATCATCCATCACCTTACACAGGCCTGCAGGGAGGAGAGGACAGGTTAGTATCATAACTAACTAATTAATTAACTAACTAACTAATCATCCATCACCTTACACAGGCCTGCAGGGAGGAGAGGACAGGTTAGTATCATAACTAACTAATGAATTAACTAACTAATCATCCATCACCTTACACAGGCCTGCAGGGAGGATAGGACAGGTTAGTATCATAACTAACTAATTAATTAACTAACTAATCATCCATCACCTTACACAGGCCTGCAGGGAGGAGAGGACAGGTTAGTATCATAACTAACTAATGAATTAACTAACTAACTAATCATCCATCACCTGACACAGGCCTGCAGGGAGGAGAGGACAGGTTGGTATCATAACTAACTAACTAATTAATTAACTAACTAACTAACTAACTAATCATCCATCACCTTACACAGGCCTGCAGGGAGGAGAGGACAGGTTAGTATCATAACTAACTAATTAACTAACTAACTAACTAACTAACTAACTAATCATCCATCACCTTACACAAGCCTGCAGGGAGGAGAGGACAGGTTAGCATCATAACTAACTAATTAATTAACTAACTAATCATCCATCACCTTACACAGGCCTGCAGGGAGGATAGGACAGGTTAGTATCATAACTAACTAATTAATTAACTAACTAATCATCCATCACCTTACACAGGCCTGCAGGGAGGAGAGGACAGGTTAGTATCATAACTAACTAATGAATTAACTAACTAACTAATCATCCATCACCTGACACAGGCCTGCAGGGAGGAGAGGACAGGTTAGTATCATAACTAACTAATTAACTAACTAACTAACTAACTAACTAACTAACTAACTAACTAACTAACTAACTAACTAACTAACTAACTAACTAACTAACTAATCATCCATCACCTTACACAGGCCTGCAGGGAGGAGAGGACAGGTTAGTATCATAACTAACTAATTAACTAACTAACTAACTAACTAACTAACTAACTAACTAACTAACTAACTAACTAACTAACTAACTAACTAACTAACTAACTAACTAACTAACTAATCATCCATCACCTTACACAAGCCTGCAGGGAGGAGAGGACAGGTTACAACATGCAGGAACAACACACAGAGCAGTCACACACACAATACAGTACACACACACACACACACACACACACACACACACACACACACACACACAAATACAGTACACACACACACACACAATACAGTACACACACACACACACAAACACACACAATACAGTACACACACACACACACAAACACACACACACACACACACAATACAGTACACACACACACACAATACAGTGCACACACACACACACACACACACAATACAGTACACACACACACACACACAATACAGTACACACACACACACACACACACACACACACACACACACACACACACACACACACACACACACACACACACACACACACAGACACAAACACACACACACACACAATACAGTACACACACACACAATACAGTACACACACACACACACACACACACACACACACACACACACACACCTAGAAGGTGATTCAACATTCTCTCTTCCTCATTCTCCCTGTTTTTCTCTTCATCATTCTTTCATCTTTCTCTCAATATCTCCCTCCAACTGTCATCCACTATCTCATTCTCAGTCCTACTCTCTGTCTTTCTCTCATCCTGTCTCTTCTCTCCCTTCCACCCACACCCAAAAATCTCTCCCTCCCTCCCTCCCTCCCTCCCTCCCTCCCTCCCTCCCTCCCTCCCTCCCTCCCTCCCTCCTTCCCTCCCTCCCTCCCTCCCTCCCTCTCTCATCCCTCCCAGTGGGTTTTCATTAAGCTTTAGTTAATTATTATGAAGATAGAGGCCTGTGGTTCCTTATACAGCCACATTCCCTGCTCACTGTTTGACACCTGCTACGCACACACGCACACACGCACGCACGCACGAACACGCACGCACACACACACGCCCGCACGCGAGCGCACACACACACGCACGCACGCACGAACACGCACGCACACACACACGCCCGCACGCGAGCGCACACACACACACACGAACACGCACACACACCCGCACGCACACACACACACACACACACACACACACACACACACACACACACACACACACACACACACACACACACACACACACACACACACACACACACACACACACACACACACACTGTATACACACAACATGTACTACTACTAAGTCAACAGTGATCAGTCAGGCTTGAAATCTCACACCAACAGTAGAGAGGAAGGAGATGGAAAGTTAGCCAGGTGTCTCCAGCAATAATCAACTACCTCTAAATGTGCTACTGTACAGGAAAACACACACACACACACACACACACACACACACACACACACACACACACACACACACACACACACACACACAGTACCTACCAACATCGTGTATGAAGCGTTCTATCTTGGACTGCATGCCCCAGTATCTGAACTCCACCTTGCAGAGCTTGTAGGCACACATGACTGGGTTCTGGGTGGGGTTCTGGTTGATCATTTCGATCCAGTCGTCAGTCAGTGGTCCTCGCTGAGTTTTCACCGATACATACAGCTTAGGATCCTCCTCAACCAGGTACTCATGGGGCGCAATGTAGTCCTTGACGATATCAATGGGGTCTGGGGGATGAACACACAATCACACTGTCAGTACAGGGCACAGACCACAATGAGCCATGTAGTGAATTCTGGATGGTTACTTCTTGACTATTTCAAATTTTGGAGTGAATGGGATTGGAGGGAATCAGAATAGAATGGAAAAAAAGCACAGACCTTAAAAACCCTTAGAGGGACAATAGTACAGCTATCTAAAGCCACTAGAGGTCCCTGCTGTATACAGCTAGCTAAAGCCACTAGAGGTCCCTGCTGTATACAGCTGGCTAAAGCCACTAGAGGTCCCTGCTGTATACAGCTGGCTAGGAGCCACTAGAGGTCCCTGCTGTATACAGCTGGCTAAAGCCACTAGAGGTCCCTGCTGTATACAGCTGGCTAGGAGCCACTAGAGGTCCCTGCTGTATACAGCTATCTAAAGCCACTAGAGGTCCCTGCTGTATACAGCTGGCTAGGAGCCACTAGAGGTCCCTGCTGTATACAGCTGGCTAGGAGCCACTAGAGGTCCCTGCTGTATACAGCTGGCTAGGAGCCACTAGAGGTCCCTGCTGTATACAGCTGGCTAGGAGCCACTAGAGGTCCCTGCTGTATACAGCTGGCTAGAAACCACTAGAGGTCCTTGCTGTATACAGCTGGCTAAAGCCACTAGAGGTCCCTGCTGTATACAGCTGGCTAAAGCCACTAGAGGTCCCTGCTGTCTACAGCTGGCTAAAGCCACTAGAGGTCCCTGCTGTATACAGCTGGCTAAAGCCACTAGAGGTCCCTGCTGTATACAGCTGGCTAAAGCCACTAGAGGTCCCTGCTGTCTACAGCTGGCTAAAGCCACTAGAGGTCCCTGCTGTATACAGCTGGCTAAAGCCACTAGAGGTCCCTGCTGTATACAGCTGGCTAAAGCCACTAGAGGTCCCTGCTGTCTACAGCTGGCTAAAGCCACTAGAGGTCCCTGCTGTATACAGCTGGCTAGGAGCCACTAGAGGTCCCTGCTGTCTACAGCTGGCTAAAGCCACTAGACGTCCCTGCTGTATACAGCTGGCTAGAAGCCACTAGAGGTCCCTGCTGTATACAGCAAGCTAGAGCCACTAGAGGTCCCTGCTGTCTACAGCTGGCTAAAGCCACTAGAGGTCCCTGCTGTCTACAGCTGGCTAAAGCCACTAGAGGTCCCTGCTGTATACAGCTGGCTAGAGCCACTAGAGGTCCCTGCTGTATACAGCTGGCTAAAGCCACTAGAGGTCCCTGCTGTCTACAGCTGGCTAAAGCCACTAGAGGTCCCTGCTGTATACAGCTGGCTAGGAGCCACTAGAGGTCCCTGCTGTCTACAGCTGGCTAAAGCCACTAGACGTCCCTGCTGTATACAGCTGGCTAGAAGCCACTAGAGGTCCCTGCTGTATACAGCAAGCTAGAGCCACTAGAGGTCCCTGCTGTCTACAGCTGGCTAAAGCCACTAGAGGTCCCTGCTGTCTACAGCTGGCTAAAGCCACTAGAGGTCCCTGCTGTATACAGCTGGCTAGAGCCACTAGAGGTCCCTGCTGTATACAGCTGGCTAAAGCCACTAGAGGTCCCTGCTGTCTACAGCTGGCTAAAGCCACTAGAGGTCCCTGCTGTATACAGCTGGCTAAAGCCACTAGAGGTCCCTGCTGTATACAGCTGGCTAAAGCCACTAGAGGTCCCTGCTGTATACAGCTGGCTAAAGCCACTAGAGGTCCCTGCTGTCTACAGCTGGCTAAAGCCACTAGAGGTCCTTGCTGTATACAGCTAGCTAAAGCCACTAGAGGTCCCTGCTGTATACAGCTGGCTAGAGCCACTAGAGGTCCCTGCTGTATACAGCTGGCTAGGAGCCACTAGAGGTCCCTGCTGTCTACAGCTGGCTAAAGCCACTAGAGGTCCTTGCTGTATACAGCTAGCTAAAGCCACTAGAGGTCCCTGCTGTCTACAGCTGGCTAAAGCCACTAGAGGTCCTTGCTGTATACAGCTGGCTAAAGCCACTAGAGGTCCCTGCTGTATACAGCTGGCTAGGAGCCACTAGAGGTCCCTGCTGTATACAGCTGGCTAAAGCCACTAGAGGTCCCTGCTGTATACAGCTGGCTAAAGCCACTAGAGGTCCCTGCTGTATACAGCTGGCTAAAGCCACTAGAGGTCCCTGCTGTATACAGCTGGCTAGGAGCCACTAGAGGTCCCTGCTGTATACAGCTGGCTAAAGCCACTAGAGGTCCCTGCTGTATACAGCTGGCTAAAGCCACTAGAGGTCCCTGCTGTATACAGCTGGCTAGAGCCACTAGAGGTCCCTGCTGTATACAGCTAGCTAAAGCCACTAGAGGTCCCTGCTGTATACAGCTGGCTAAAGCCACTAGAGGTCCCTGCTGTATACAGCTGGCTAAAGCCACTAGAGGTCCCTGCTGTATACAGCTGGCTAAGAGCCACTAGAGGTCCCTGCTGTATACAGCTGGCTAGGAGCCACTAGAGGTCCCTGCTGTATACAGCTGGCTAGAGCCACTAGAGGTCCCTGCTGTATACAGCTGGCTAGGAGCCACTAGAGGTCCCTGCTGTATACAGCTGGCTAGGAGCCACTAGAGGTCCCTGCTGTATACAGCTGGCTAAAGCCACTAGAGGTCCCTGCTGTATACAGCTGGCTAAAGCCACTAGAGGTCCCTGCTGTCTACAGCTGGCTAGGAGCCACTAGAGGTCCCTGCTGTATACAGCTAGCTAGAGCCACTAGAGGTCCCTGCTGTATACAGCTGGCTAGGAGCCACTAGAGGTCCCTGCTGTATACAGCTGGCTAAAGCCACTAGAGGTCCTTGCTGTATACAGCTAGCTAAAGCCACTAGAGGTCCCTGCTGTCTACAGCTGGCTAAAGCCACTAGAGGTCCCTGCTGTATACAGCTGGCTAAAGCCACTAGAGGTCCCTGCTGTATACAGCTGGCTAAAGCCACTAGAGGTCCCTGCTGTATACAGCTGGCTAAAGCCACTAGAGGTCCCTGCTGTATACAGCTGGCTAAAGCCACTAGAGGTCCCTGCTGTATACAGCTGGCTAAAGCCACTAGAGGTCCCTGCTGTATACAGCTGGCTAAAGCCACTAGAGGTCCCTGCTGTATACAGCTGGCTAAAGCCACTAGAGGTCCCTGCTGTATACAGCTGGCTAGGAGCCACTAGAGGTCCCTGCTGTATACAGCTGGCTAAAGCCACTAGAGGTCCCTGCTGTATACAGCTGGCTAAAGCCACTAGAGGTCCCTGCTGTATACAGCTGGCTAAAGCCACTAGAGGTCCCTGCTGTATACAGCTGGCTAGGAGCCACTAGAGGCCCCTGCTGTATACAGCTGGCTAGAGCCACTAGAGGTCCCTGCTGTATACAGCTGGCTAAAGCCACTAGAGGTCCCTGCTGTCTACAGCTGGCTAAAGCCACTAGAGGTCCCTGCTGTATACAGCTGGCTAAAGCAACTAGAGGTCCCTGCTGTATACAGCTGGCTAAAGCCACTAGAGGTCCCTGCTGTATACAGCTGGCTAGGAGCCACTAGAGGTCCCTGCTGTATACAGCTGGCTAGGAGCCACTAGAGGCCCTGCTGTATACAGCTGGCTAAAGCCACTAGAGGTCCCTGCTGTATACAGCTAGCTAAAGCCACTAGAGGTCCCTGCTGTATACAGCTGGCTAGGAGCCACTAGAGGTCCCTGCTGTATACAGCTGGCTAGGAGCCACTAGAGGCCCTGCTGTATACAGCTGGCTAAAGCCACTAGAGGTCCCTGCTGTATACAGCTGGCTAGGAGCCACTAGAGGTCCCTGCTGTATACAGCTGGCTAGGAGCCACTAGAGGTCCCTGCTGTCTACAGCTGGCTAGAAACCACTAGAGGTCCCTGCTGTATACAGCTGGCTAGGAGCCACTAGAGGTCCCTGCTGTCTACAGCTGGCTAGAAACCACTAGAGGTCCCTGCTGTATACAGCTGGCTAGAGCCACTAGAGGTCCCTGCTGTATACAGCTAGCTAAAGCCACTAGAGGTCCCTGCTGTATACAGCTGGCTAAAGCCACTAGAGGTCCCTGCTGTATACAGCTAGCTAAAGCCACTAGAGGTCCCTGCTGTATACAGCTGGCTAGGAGCCACTAGAGGTCCCTGCTGTATACAGCTGGCTAAAGCCACTAGAGGTCCCTGCTGTCTACAGCTGGCTAAAGCCACTAGAGGTCCCTGCTGTATACAGCTGGCTAAAGCCACTAGAGGTCCCTGCTGTATACAGCTGGCTAAAGCCACTAGAGGTCCCTGCTGTATACAGCTGGCTAAAGCCACTAGAGGTCCCTGCTGTATACAGCTGGCTAGAGCCACTAGAGGTCCCTGCTGTATACAGCTAGCTAAAGCCACTAGAGGTCCCTGCTGTATACAGCTGGCTAAAGCCACTAGAGGTCCCTGCTGTATACAGCTAGCTAAAGCCACTAGAGGTCCCTGCTGTATACAGCTGGCTAAAGCCACTAGAGGTCCCTGCTGTATACAGCTGGCTAAAGCCACTAGAGGTCCCTGCTGTATACAGCTAGCTAAAGCCACTAGAGGTCCCTGCTGTCTACAGCTGGCTAAAGCCACTAGAGGTCCCTGCTGTATACAGCTGGCTAGGAGCCACTAGAGGTCCCTGCTGTATACAGCTGGCTAGGAGCCACTAGAGGTCCCTGCTGTATACAGCTGGCTAAAGCCACTAGAGGTCCCTGCTGTCTACAGCTGGCTAAAGCCACTAGAGGTCCCTGCTGTATACAGCTGGCTAAAGCCACTAGAGGTCCCTGCTGTATACAGCTGGCTAGGAGCCACTAGAGGTCCCTGCTGTATACAGCTGGCTAGGAGCCACTAGAGGTCCCTGCTGTATACAGCTGGCTAGGAGCCACTAGAGGTCCCTGCTGTATACAGCTGGCTAAAGCCACTAGAGGTCCCTGCTGTATACAGCTGGCTAAAGCCACTAGAGGTCCCTGCTGTATACAGCTGGCTAAAGCCACTAGAGGTCCCTGCTGTATACAGCTGGCTAGGAGCCACTAGAGGTCCCGGCTGTATACAGCTGGCTAAAGCCACTAGAGGTCCCTGCTGTCTACAGCTGGCTAGGAGCCACTAGAGGTCTCGGCTGTATACAGCTGGCTAAAGCCACTAGAGGTCCCTGCTGTATACAGCTGGCTAAAGCCACTAGAAGTCCCTGCTGTATACAGCTGGCTAAAGCCACTAGAGGTCCCTGCTGTATACAGCTGGCTAAAGCCACTAGAGGTCCCTGCTGTCTACAGCTGGCTAGGAGCCACTAGAGGTCGCTGCTGTATACAGCTGGCTAGGAGCCACTAGAGGTCCCGGCTGTATACAGCTGGCTAGAGCCACTAGAGGTCCCTGCTGTATACAGTGAACTAGAAGCCACGAGAGGTCCCTGCTGTATACAGCTGGCTAGAAACCACTAGAGGTCCCTGCTGTATACAGCTGGCTAGAGCCACTAGAGGTCCCTGCTGTATACAGCTGGCTAGGAGCCACTAGAGGTCCCTGCTGTATACAGCTGGCTAGGAGCCACTAGAGGTCCCTGCTGTATACAGCTGGCTAAGAGCCACTAGAGGTCCTTGCTGTATACAGCTGGCTAGAGCCACTAGAGGTCCCTGCTGTATACAGCTGGCTAAGAGCCACTAGAGGTCCTTGCTGTATACAGCTGGCTAGAGCCACTAGAGGTCCCTGCTGTATACAGCTGGCTAGGAGCCACTAGAGGTCCCTGCTGTCTACAGCTGGCTAGGAGCCACTAGAGGTCCCGGCTGTATACAGCTGGCTAAAGCCACTAGAGGTCCCTGCTGTCTACAGCTGGCTAGGAGCCACTAGAGGTCTCGGCTGTATACAGCTGGCTAAAGCCACTAGAGGTCCCTGCTGTATACAGCTGGCTAAAGCCACTAGAAGTCCCTGCTGTATACAGCTGGCTAAAGCCACTAGAGGTCCCTGCTGTATACAGCTGGCTAAAGCCACTAGAGGTCCCTGCTGTCTACAGCTGGCTAGGAGCCACTAGAGGTCGCTGCTGTATACAGCTGGCTAGGAGCCACTAGAGGTCCCGGCTGTATACAGCTGGCTAGAGCCACTAGAGGTCCCTGCTGTATACAGTGAACTAGAAGCCACGAGAGGTCCCTGCTGTATACAGCTGGCTAGAAACCACTAGAGGTCCCTGCTGTATACAGCTGGCTAGAGCCACTAGAGGTCCCTGCTGTATACAGCTGGCTAGGAGCCACTAGAGGTCCCTGCTGTATACAGCTGGCTAGGAGCCACTAGAGGTCCCTGCTGTATACAGCTGGCTAAGAGCCACTAGAGGTCCTTGCTGTATACAGCTGGCTAGAGCCACTAGAGGTCCCTGCTGTATACAGCTGGCTAAGAGCCACTAGAGGTCCTTGCTGTATACAGCTGGCTAGAGCCACTAGAGGTCCCTGCTGTATACAGCTGGCTAGGAGCCACTAGAGGTCCCTGCTGTATACAGCTGGCTAAGAGCCACTAGAGGTCCTTGCTGTATACAGCTGGCTAGAGCCACTAGAGGTCCCTGCTGTATACAGCTGGCTAAGAGCCACTAGAGGTCCTTGCTGTATACAGCTGGCTAGAGCCACTAGAGGTCCCTGCTGTATACAGCTAGCTAGAGCCACTAGAGGTCCCTGCTGTATACAGCTGGCTAGGGGCCACTAGAGGTCCCTGCTGTATACAGCTGGCTAAAGCGACTAGAGGTCCCTGCTGTATACAGCTGGCTAGGAGCCACTAGAGGTCCCTGCTGTATACAGCTGGCTAGAAGCCACTAGAGGTCTCTGCTGTCTACAGCTGGCTAGGAGCCACTAGAGGTCCCTGCTGTATACAGCTGGCTAAAGCCACTAGAGGTCCCTGCTGTATACAGCTGGCTAAAGCCACTAGAGGTCCCTGCTGTATACAGCTGACTAAAGCCACTAGAGGTCCCTGCTGTATACAGCGGACTAGAAGCCACTAGAGCTCCCTGCTGTATACAGCTGGCTAAAGCCACTAGAGGTCCCTGCTGTATACAGCTGGCTAAAGCCACTAGAGGTCCCTGCTGGATACAGCTGGCTAGGAGCCACTAGAGGTCCCTGCTGTATACAGCTGGCTAGGAGCCACTAGAGGTCCCTGCTGTATACAGCTGGCTAAAGCGACTAGAGGTCCCTGCTGTATACAGCTGGCTAAAGCCAATAGAGGTCCCTGCTGTATACAGCGGACTAGAAGCCACTAGAGGTCCCTGCTGAATACAGCTGGCTAAAGCCACTAGAGGTCCCTGCTGTATACAGCTGGCTAAAGCCACTAGAGGTCCCTGCTGTATACAGCTGGCTAGAGCCACTAGAGGTCCCTGCTGTATACAGCTGGCTAGAAGCCACTAGAGGTCTCTGCTGTATACAGCTGGCTAGAAGCCACTAGAGGTCTCTGCTGTCTACAGCTGGCTAGGAGCCACTAGAGGTCCCTGCTGTATACAGCTGGCTAGAGCCACTAGAGGTCCCTGCTGTATACAGCTGGCTAGAGCCACTAGAGGTCCCTGCTGTATACAGCTGGATAGGAGCCACTAGAGGTCCCTGCTGTATACAGCTGGCTAGAGCCACTAGAGGTCCCTGCTGTATACAGCTGGCTAGAGCCACTAGAGGTCCCTGCTGTATACAGCTGGATAGGAGCCACTAGAGGTCCCTGCTGTATACAGCTGGCTAGGAGCTACTAGAGGTCCCTGCAGTCTACAGCTGGCTAGAAGCCACTAGAGGTCTCTGCTGTATACAGCTGGCTAGGAGCCACTAGAGGTCCCTGCTGTATACAGCTGGCTAAAGCCACTAGAGGTCCCTGCTGTATACAGCTGGCTAGAGCCACTAGAGGTCCCTGCTGTATACAGCTGGCTAAAGCCACTAGAGGTCCCTGCTGTATACAGCTAGCTAGAGCCACTAGAGGTCCCTGCTGTATACAGCTGGCTAGAAGCCACTAGAGGTCTCTGCTGTATACAGCTGGCTAGGAGCCACTCTAGGTCCCTGCTGTATACAGCTGGCTAGAGCCACTAGAGGTCCCTGCTGTATACAGCTGGCTAAAGCCACTAGAGGTCCCTGCTGTATACAGCTGGCTAGAGCCACTAGAGGTTCCTGCTGTATACAGCTGGCTAAAGCCACTAGAGGTCCCTGCTGTATACAGCTGGCTAGGAGCCACTAGAGGTCCCTGCTGTATACAGCTGGCTAGAGCCACTAGAGGTCCCTGCTCTATACAGCTGGCTAGGAGCCACTAGAGAACTCTGCTGTATACAGCTGGCTAAAGCCACTAGAGGTCCCTGCTGTATACAGCTGGCTAGGAGCCACTAGAGGTCCCTGCTGTATACAGCTGGCTAAAGCCACTAGAGGTCCCTGCTGAATACAGCTGGCTAGAGCCACTAGAGGTCCCTGCTGTATACAGCTGGCTAGGAGCCACTAGAGGTCCCTGCTGTATACAGCTGGCTAGAGCCACTAGAGGTCCCTGCTGTATACAGCTGGCTAGAGCCACTAGAGGTCCCTGCTGTATACAGCTGGATAGGAGCCACTAGAGGTCCCTGCTGTATACAGCTGGCTAGGAGCCACTAGAGGTCCCTGCTGTATACAGTGGACTAGAAGCCACTAGAGGTCCCTGCTGTATACAGCTGGCTAGGAGCCACTAGAGGTCCCTGCTGTATACAGCTGGCTAAAGCCACTAGAGGTCCCTGCTGGATACAGCTGGCTAGGAGCCACTAGAGGTCCCTGCTGTATACAGCTGGCTAGAAACCACTAGAGGTCCCTGCTGTATACAGCTGGCTTAGATCCACTAGAGGTCCCTGCTGTATACAGCTGGCTAGAGCCACTAGAGGTCCCTGCTGTATACAGCGGACTAGGAGCCACTAGAGGTCCCTGCTGTATACAGCTGGCTAGGAGCCACTAGAGGTCCCTGCTGTATACAGCTGGCTAGGAGCCACTAGAGGTCCCTGCTGTATACAGCTAGCTAAAGCCACTAGAGGTCCCTGCTGTATACAGCTGGCTAGGAGCCACTAGAGGTCCCTGCTGTCTACAGCTGGCTAAAGCCACTAGAGGTCCCTGCTGTATACAGTGGACTAGAAGCCACTAGAGGTCCCTGCTGTATACAGCTGGCTAGGAGCCACTAGAGGTCCCTGCTGTATACAGCGGACTAGAAGCCACTAGAGGTCCCTGCTGTCTACAGCTGGCTAGAGCCACTAGAGGTCTCTGCTGTATACAGCTGGCTAGGAGCCACTAGAGGTCCCTGCTGTCTACAGCTGGCTAAAGCCACTAGAGGTCCCTGCTGTATACAGCTGGCTAGGAGCCACTAGAGGTCCCTGCTGTATACAGCGGACTAGAAGCCACTAGAGGTCCCTGCTGTATACAGCTGGCTAAAGCCACTAGAGGTCCCTGCTGTATACAGCTGGCTAAAGCCACTAGAGGTCCCTGCTGTATACAGCTGGCTAGAGCCACTAGAGGTCCCTGCTGTATACAGCTGGCTAAAGCCACTAGAGGTCCCTGCTGTCTACAGCTGGCTAGGAGCCACTAGAGGTCCCTGCTGTATACAGTTGGCTAGGAGCCACTAGAGGTCCCTGCTGTATACAGCTGGCTAGAGCCACTAGAGGTCCCTGCTGTATACAGCTGGCTAGGAGCCACTAGAGGTCCCTGCTGTATACAGCTGGCTAGGAGCCACTAGAGGTCCCTGCTGTATACAGCTGGCTAAAGCCACTAGAGGTCCCTGCTGTATACAGCTGGCTAAAGCCACTAGAGGTCCCTGCTGTATACAGCGGACTAGAAGCCACTAGAGGCCCCTGCTGTATACAGCGGACTAGGAGCCACTAGAGGTCCCTGCTGTATACAGCGGACTAGAAGCCACTAGAGGTCCCTGCTGTATACAGCTGGCTAGAAGCCACTAGAGGTTCCTGCTGTATACAGCTGGCTAGAGCCACTAGAGGTCCTTGCTGTATACAGCTGGCTAGGAGCCACTAGAGGTCCCTGCTGTCTACAGCTGGCTAAAGCCACTAGAGGTCCCTGCTGTATACAGCTGGCTAAAGCCACTAGAGGTCCCTGCTGTATACAGCTGGCTAAAGCCACTAGAGGTCCCTGCTGTATACAGCTGGCTAAAGCCACTAGAGGTCCCTGCTGTCTACAGCTGGCTAGGAGCCACTAGAGGTCCCTGCTGTCTACAGCTGGCTAGGAGCCACTAGAGGTCCCTGCTGTGTTTGTGTGTGTGTGTGTGTGTGTCTGTGTGTGTGTGTGTGTGTGTGTGTGTGTGTGTGTGTGTGTGTGTGTGTGTGTGTGTGTGTGTGTGTGTGTGTGTGTGTGTGTGTGTGTGTGTGTGTGTGTGTCTGTGCGTGTGTTTGTGTGTGTGTGTGTGTGTGTGTGTGTGTGTGTGTGTGTGTGTGTGTGTGTGTGTGTGTGTGTTGTGTGTGTGTGTGTGTGTGTGTGTGTGTGTGTGTGTGTGTGTGTGTGTGTGTGTGTCTGTGTGTGTGTTTGTGTGGTTATGTAATCGTCCCCCTGCAGAGTCAGTCTGGGCCAGACAACACACACTGCACTGTGGGAGTGGTGCAGTTTAAAGCCAGTCAGCAGCTCTCACACACAAACACACACAGAGAGAGAAAGACCAGCAGCAGCATAAGATGGAACTCACGCTGTCTGCATTTTAATGACCACAGTGTGTGTGTGTGTGTGTGTGTGTGTGTGTGTGTGTGTGTGTGTGTGTGTGTGTGTGTGTGTGTGTGTGTGTGTGTGTGTGTGTGTGTGTGTGTGTGTGTGTGTGTGTGTGTGTGTGTGAAACAGTGAATCACTGACTGCTCTCTGAAATCCATGAAGCCAAGACAGACAGACTGAGAACAGTACGCTTAAGAAGGCGAGGTGTGTGTGTGTACCATACCTACAGTCCTCGCTCTTTTGTCTGCTGATGACAGATTGAAGCACTCTTGGGTCCCTGTGTCAGGTTTATAATACGTCTCAATGTCTATGGAGAACTTCTCTACGAATGGACAGGTATACCTGGAGAGAAAGAAAGGGAGAGAGGGAGAGCGGGAGAGTAAGCAAAGTAGTAAGAGGGGTTCTCCCCTCTTGGTGGTTAGGAGCATGTCTCTTTCACATCTTGTCCTTGTGTAGGGGTGTAGGGTAGGGGTGTAGGGTAGGGGTGTGAGGTAAGGGTGTTGGGTAAGGGTGTAGGGTAGGGTGTAGGGTAGGGAGATAAGGTAGGGGTGTGAGGTAGGGGTGTGGGGTAGGGCTGTGGGGTAGGGGTGTAGGGTAGGGGTGTAAGGTAGGGGTGTGGGGTAAGGGTGTAAGGTAGAGGGGTAGGGTAAGGGTGTAGGGTAGGGATGTGGGGTAAAGAGGTAGGGTAGGGGTGTAGGGTAGGCGGTAAGGTAGGGATGTGGGGTAGGGATGTGGGGTAGGGGTGTAGGGTATGGATGTAAGGTAGGGGTGTAAGGTAGGGGTGTGGGGTAAGGGTGTTGGGTAAGGGTGTAGGGTAGGGTGTAGGGTAGGGGGATAACGTAGGGGTGTGAGGTAGGGGTGTGGGGTAGGGCTGTGGGGTAGGGCTGTAGGGTATGGGTATAGGGTAGGGGAATAAGGTAGGGGTGTAAGGTAGGGGTGTGGGGTAGGGGGGTGAGGTAGTGCTGTGGAGTAGGGTAGGGGTGTAAGGTAGGGGTGTAAGATAGGGGTGTGGGGTAAGGGTGTTGGGTAAGGGTGTAGGGTAGGGGAATAAGGTAGGGGTGTAAGGTAGGGGTGTGGGGTAAGGGCTGTGGGGTAGGGCTGTAGGGTATGGGTGTAGGGTAGGGTTGTAAGGTATGGGTGTGGGGTAAGGTTGTAAGGTAGGGGTGTAGGGTAGGGGTGTAAGGTAGGGGTGTGGGGTAAGGGTGTTGGGTAAGGGTGTAGGGTAGGGTTTGGGTAGGGGGATAAGGTAGGGGTGTGAGGTAGGGGGGTGGGGTAGGGCTGTAGGGTATGGGTGTAGGGTAGGGTTGTAAGGTATGGGTGTGGGGTAAGGGTATAAGGTAGGGGTGTAGGGTAGGGCTGTAGGGTAGGGATGTGGGGTAAAGAGGTAGGGTAGGGGTGTAGGGTAGGGGTGTAAGGTAGGGATGTGGGGTAGGGATGTGGGGTAGCGCTGTAGGGTATGGGTGTAGGGTAGGGTTGTAAGGTAGGGATGTGGTTTAAGGGTGTAAGGTAGGGGTGTAGGGTAGGGGGTAGGGTAGGGATGTGGGGTAAAGAGGTAGGGTAGGGGTGTAGGGTCGGGGTGTAAGGTAGGGATGTGGGGTAGGGATGTGGGGTAGGGGTTTGAGATAGGGGTGTAGTGTAGGGGTGTAGGGTAGGGGTGTAAGGGTGGGATGTGGGGTAGGGATGTGGGGTAGGGGTGTGAGATAGGGGTGTAAGGTGGGGTGTGAGATAGGGGTGTAAGGTGGGGTGTGAGATAGGGGTGTAAGGTGGGGTGTGAGATAGGGGTGTAAGGTGGGGTGTGAGATAGGGGTGTAAGGTGGGGTGTGAGATAGGGGTGTAAGGTGGGGTGTGAGATAGGGGTGTAAGGTGGGGTGTGAGATAGGGGTGTAAGGTGGGGTGTGAGATAGGGGTGTAAGGTGGGGTGTGAGATAGGGGTGTAAGGTGGGGTGTGAGATAGGGGTGTAAGGTGGGGTGAAGGGCGACATTGAGGGCTTCCACCATTTTAATGTAATCAACTGGGTGGGACTTCCAACTTCATTGGCTGATCCCTCCTGGTAAGGTAGGGATGCACAACTCCCGGCCTCAGGGCCACAAAGTGATATGTGTGTTGATGTAAGGGCGTGTGTGTTGATGTAAGGGCGTGTGTGTTGATGTAAGGGTGTGTGTGTTGATGTAAGGGTGTGTGTGTTGATGTAAGGGCGTGTGTGTGTGTTGATGTAAGGGCGTGTGTGTGATGTAAGGGCGTGTGTGTTGATGTAAGGGTGTGTGTGTTGATGTAAGGGTGTGTGTGTTGATGTAAGGGTGTGTGTGTTGATGTATGGGTGTGTGTGTTGATGTAAGGGCGTGTGTGTTGATGTAAGGGTGTGTGTGTTGATGTAAGGGCGTGTGTGTTGATGTAAGGGTGTGTGTGTTGATGTAAGGGTGTGTGTGTTGATGTAAGGGCGTGTGTGTTGATGTAAGGGCGTGTGTATTGATGTAAGGGTGTATTGATGTGAGGGTGTGTGTATTGATGTAAGGGTGTATTGATGTAAGGGTGTATTGATGTAAGGGTGTATTGATGTAAGGGTGTGTTGATGTAAGGGTGTGTGTGTTGATGTAAGGGCGTGTGTGTTGATGTAAGGGTGTGTGTGTTGATGTAAGGGCGTGTGTGTTGATGTAAGGGTGTGTGTGTTGATGTAAGGGTGTGTGTGTTGATGTAAGGGCGTGTGTGTTGATGTAAGGGCGTGTGTATTGATGTAAGGGTGTATTGATGTGAGGGTGTGTGTATTGATGTAAGGGTGTATTGATGTAAGGGTGTATTGATGTAAGGGTGTATTGATGTAAGGGTGTATTGATGTACGGGTTATTGATGTACGGGTGTATTGATGTGAGGGTGTATTGATGTGAGGGTGTGTGTACTGATGTAAGGGTGTATTGATGTAAGGGTGTACTGATGTAAGGGTGTATTGATGTAAGGGTGTACTGAAATAAGGGTGTGTTGATGTAAGGGTGTACTGATGTAAGGGTGTGTTGATGTAAGGGTGTACTGACGTAAGGGTGTGTTGATGTAAGGGTGTACTGACGTAAGGGTGTATTGATGTAAGGGTGTGTTGATGTAAGGGTGTATTGATGTAAGGGTGTGTTGATGTAAGGGTGTGTTGATGTAAGGGTGTATTGATGTAAGGGTGTATTGTTGTAAGGGTGTATTGTTGTAAGGGTGTGTTGATGTAAGGGTGTATTGATGTAAGGGTGTATTGTTGTAAGGGTGTGTTGATGTAAGGGTGTATTAATGTAAGGGTGTATTGATGTAAGGGTGTATTGATGTAAGCGTGTGTTGATGTAAGGGTGTGTTGATGTAAGGGTGTGTTGATGTAAGGGTGTATTGATGTAAGGGTGTATTGATGTAAGAGTGTGTTGATGTAAGGGTGTGTTGATGTAAGGGTGTATTGATGTAAGGGTGTATTGATGTAAGGGTGTGTTGATGTAAGGGTGTATTGATGTAAGAGTGTGTTGATGTAAGGGTGTGTTGATTTAAGGGTGTGTTGATGTAAGGGTGTGTTGATGTAAGGGTGTGTTGATGTAAGGGTGTATTGATGTAAGGGTGTATTGATGTAAGAGTGTGTTGATGTAAGGGTGTGTTGATGTAAGGGTGTGTTGATGTAAGGGTGTGTGTTGATGCATACTGTATTACTACCTGCGTGTCTTCCCTCTCACCGTGTGCGTGTGTATGGGTAGGCGTTCCAGGACTCCTCCTCCACGCGTAGAGCAGCCTGAGGCAGGATGGAGCAGAACCATGAGGGGATGTGTTTCCCGATGTGGTACACCTTCTGTGTGTACTGACCCGACCCGCCTGGACCATCCTCATACGGCTTGTTCTCTAGGATCTCTACCCCACTGCCCTCACCACAACTCTCCTCTCGGCTCTTCTTCTGCAAGAGGAGGGGAGAGAGGAAGAAGGGGGAGAGTCAGGGCCTGCTTTTCAGGTGAACAGTTTGCAGCGTACACATACGCACACACACACACACGCACGCACAAACACACACACTAACACACACAGACATACAAAGAGTTAGGGTTCAAGACTTTAGCCTCGGCTCAAAGTTTAATGTAGTATAATCACAAAGGTGACCAAAGTGCTGAGATCGGAGAACAATTTCAAAAAATTCCCCTCTCCAAAATATTCCCCTCTTCAAATTTATACCTCCCCCCTTTTCTCGCTCCCTCCCTCTCTCCTCTTCCTCTCTCCCTCCCTCCTCCTCTTCCTCTCGCTAAGCAGTCCTGGCATTCTGGTGATGTATTACCTTTCATCTTTTCCCATAGAGAAGGAGGAGGAGAGAGGGAGGGAGGGAGAAAGAGAGAGAGAAAGGAGGAGAGAGGGGGGAGAGAGGGATGGTGGAAGTCCTAGTGTGCTGCTGCAGTGTACTGACTGCTACTGCAGTAATCAATAGGCTGCATATTGATTATCATGCACCTTTCTCTTCCACTACCTACTAGCACTGGTACATGTCTCAGCTGCTACCAGGCCGCGCGCGTGTGTGCGTGTGTGTGTGCTCATGTGTGTGTGCTCATGTGTGTGTGTGAGCAGATTTTAACACCGCTCCTCTCATTCCCTATGGCACTCATATCCAAAGCGATTTACAGTGCATTCATCTTAAGATAGCTAGGTGAGACAACGACATATCACAGTCATAAGTACATTTATTTTTTCCTCAATAAAGTCAGAGCTAGTAAGGGGGGAAATTCAAGAGCGAGGGATATTTTTGTGTGGGGGGGGGGGGGTGACAATGGGGTTTGAGGGGGGTGCTGTGGGATTATTTAAGATACTCTTTGAAGAGTTAGGGTTTTAGATGTTTTCAGAAGATGGGCAGGGACTCCTCTGTCCTAGCTTCAGGGAGAAGCTGGTTCCACCATTGGGGTGCCAGGACAGAGAAGAGCTTGGACTGGGTTGAGCGGGAGCTGCCCTCCCGTAGGAGTGGGATGGCCAAGAGACCAGAGGTGGCAGAACGTAGTGAGGGGTTGAGGTGTAGGGTTTGAGCATAGCCGGGAAGGTAGGGAGGGGCAGTTCCCCTTGCTGCTTCGTAGGCAAGTACCCTGCTCTTGTAGTGGATGTGAGCTTCGACTGGAAGCCAGTGGAGTGTGCAGAGGAGCGGGGTGACATGGAAGAACTTGGGAAGGTTGAACATCAGGCAGGCTGCAGAATTCTGGAAACGTTGCATGGGTTTGATGTTACAAGCGGGGAGCCCAGCCAACAGTGAGTTGCAGTTGTCCAAATGGGAGATGACAAGTCCCTGGATTAGGACCGGCGCCGCTTCCTGTGTGAGGTAGGGTCGTACTATATGGATGTTGTAGAACATGAACCTACAGTAGCTAGTCACTGCTTTGACATTTGCAGAGAACAACAGGGACGCCCCGCCACTCCAGAGACACCATGGAGTTGTCAACCGTGATGTAGAGGTCTTGTAGCGGGCAGGCCTTCCCCCGGGAGGAAGAGCAGCTCCGTCTTGTCGAGGTTGAGCTTGAGGTGGTGGAACGATATCCAAGCTGAGATATCTGCCAGGCACACAGAGATGCATGTCGCCACCTGGGTGTCAGAATGGGTGAAGGAGAAAAGTAGTTGAGTATCATCCGCATAGCAATGATAGAAGAGACCATGTGATGATATGACGGAGCCGAGTGACTTGTTGTATAGAGAGAAGAGGAAAGGGCCTAGAACTGAGCTCTAGGGAGTATGTCGTGCAGACACAGATCCTCTCCATGTCACCAGGTAGGATGGTTCACGGTGTCGAAGGCAGCGGATAGTTCTAGGAGGATGAGAACAGAGGAGCGAGAATCAGCTTTGGCAGTGCGGAGAGCCTCCGTGACACAGAGAAGAGCAGTCTCTGGTAGACTAGGAGACAGATGGCGGACCCTGTAAATAAGCCCAGTGTATTATTCTGCTCCTGTGGGGGAGGTATGGAGGATTAGATACACAGTAACACGCCACTCTTACTAAAAGGCTTTCTCTGAGACCACAGGGCTGCTTCTGAAATGGCACCCTGTTCCATATCTAGTGCATTGCTTTTGATGGGTCCTGGACAAAAGTAGTGCACTATGTAGGGAATAGGGTGCCAATTGGGAGACACAGGGGTCTGACAAAGCACCAGAAGTGAGAAGGCACGATACCGCTGTCAACCTGGGAATCTGTAGCAGAAGGATCCTTTTCATGTCTGATTAATCCAACTGAAGCTGGGTTACCCATCACGCGGTCATATTCAGCTTAAGACCCTTACTTGATACAATACGTGCTTTGAGCATAAGAAAAGCACTATAAAAAAAAATGGTCATCATTATAAGAAATAGTGGAGTGTAACAGAGACACACTGCAGAATGAGGGTCCCACATAAGTCCCACTATTACCATGTAGCCTCCAGGTTTCCCAAATGGCACCCTATTTCCTAAATAGTACACTATTTTTGTAAAAGTAGTGCTCTGTATAGGGAATAGGGTGCCATTTGGGATGCATCCTTTTTCTCATTCTGTAGATATGAGATGGGTTTTAGGGAGTGGTGAGAAGTGAAGGTCGTAAGAGGCAGTGGAAATTGCAGTAATGTAGCAGGTAATCTAGTTTAGGAGCAGAGGCCTTACATTATCCTCCCCACCCCTCTGAAGGGCTCTACTACAGGGAACAGAGAGCATTAGCTGCTTAATATGATAAACTCAGAGAGTATGAAGGCTCGGTTAGGGAGTCAATCATTATACTGTACAGTGTAATGGCACTTTAATAAGGAAATGTTAGATACTATTAAGACAGCTCAAAGGGACATGTTTAATGCTGGAACACACATACATGCAAGTACACACACACACACACACACACACACACACACACACACACACACACACACACACACACACACACACACACACACACACACACACACACACACACACACACACACACAAACAGTTCCAGCGCTGTATTGAGAACGACGTCTGCGGCGGTATCTGCTCACACTGCAGGAGCAGCACACCAGGTGACATCACGCCTGCCCTGACACACACAATCACCCCCACACACACACCTACCCACATACATACACACACCCTGTGAGGACGAGAGAGAGAGAGGGAGAGAGAGAGAGAGAGAGAGAGAGAGAGAGAGAGAGAGATCTGGACCTGAGGAGTTCTAACAGGGAAAAACAGGACAGAAAGTGGGAGATTGATGAAGAGCCCAAGGAACTAAGAGTGTGTCTAGGCGGGGTACATCTATTGGCATATATTTGAAAATACTAAAATACACAGATATTGAATATTGAAATACTACATGCATCTGATCCCAGGTCTAACCCTAACCCAGGTTTGGTCCTATAGGGGTATTTGAAATTATGTTTTTTGAAATAGTTTCGGCCATTTACTGTATATGAAGTTATTGGAAAATGCATTAAAATACTTCAAGTAGAAATAGCTGATTTGTTCCCATTATAAAAAAATATTCAAATACACAGAAAAACGTATTTAAATAACAAATAATTAAATACGCATGTATTTGACCCAGGTCTGCTCCTCTCGTCTTCTCTCCTCGTCTTCTCTTTGAAAAAGGGGGATAGGTGGAAAAAAGCTACATGTTGGAAGCCTACTAGGAATCTGCTTCCACCTGTCCTGCAGTTTGACAACAGTGAAGGGGAAGAAAGAGAGTTGAGAAGAGGAAGCCACTGTAAACTACTGAGATGCACCAAGTCTGTTAAATAGTGCTTGTAAGAGTAAAGAAAGACAGAGAAGTGTTGAAAGAGAGAAAACATTGAACAGAGAATATCAGCTTGAAGATTGAATGTTTTGTGCTGAGAGGAAGAGTGAAGCCCAGTCACCAAGGACCAAAAGACGACGAGAAAAATAAGAAATAAACAACAAAAAGAAAATGGAAAAAGTCTAGGGAGACAAAAGAGAGTTCCTTGGTTACAGAATCTGAGCCTGAGGACATGCATGGAGGGACAGGGAGGGTCAGCCTGGGGGAAAAAGAAAAGAAAGGATAACTAAAATGACTAAATGGAAAAGAAAGAAAGAAAGAAAGAAAGAAAGAAAGAAAGAAAGAAAGAAAGAAAGAAAGAAAGAAAGAAAGAAAGAAAGAAAGAAAGAAAGAAAGAAAGAAAGAAAGAGAATGGGAAGAGAAATTCATGTGTGCAAGTAATGGTGGCAGCATGCTGTGTAGGGCTGGGAGCTGAGAGGGCTGAGGTCTGATGTAGGGCTGGGAGCTGAGAGGGCTGAGGTCTGATGTAGGGCTGGGAGCTGAGAGGGCTGAGGTCTGATGTAGGGCTGGGAGCTGAGAGGGCTGAGGTCTGATGTAGGGCTGGGAGCTGAGAGGGCTGAGGTCTGATGTAGGGCTGGGAGCTGAGAGGGCTGAGGTCTGATGTAGGGCTGGGAGCTGAGAGGGCTGAGGTCTGATGTTGGGCTGGGAGCTGAGAGGGCAGCAGAGACTCAGAGCGTCATAGAAATAGTAATGTATTGGCCTGAATCATTTATATGATACGCCAAGGTTAGCAAACACACACACACCGACACACACACACACACACAGCAAAAACTCTGGTTTTCAAGGTCTACCCTGCAGAGTCTCTTCCAGCCTCTTCTAGCCTACTTCAGCCTAAGGAAACCAGGGGTGTTTGGGCCTAGTATGTGACCAATAAGTGGCAGTAATGTATGAATACGTACGAAGGATATACAGTACAGTATATGAAGCACAGTCCACATTGCAGCCCTGCAGTCTTTCACATGGACATACTGAATAGGATCAGCATGAGGTGGCTCTCCTTCAGCTGCATCATTTGTCCAAGCTTTTCTCCCAGTGTTTTGTCTCTAATTTGGTGTTATGACGTCTCAGTATAGCATACACACACAGGAAGACACCCTATCCAATCGAAAGGATAACAAAATCAGCAGCATAACGTTGTTATGGAAACACTGGCTGTATCATCGTGACTTCTCCTCATTCTCCGTTTCCCTCCATCTCAATGCCTTCCTCTGCCTCTCTCTTTCTCTGTCTTTCTCTCTTTCTCTGCCTCTTTCTTTCTCTGTCTCTATCTTCCTCTGTCTCTCTCTTCCTCTGTGTGTCTCTTTCCATCAGTATCTTTCTCTGTCTCTCTGCCAGTCTCTCTTTCTGTTTGTCTTCCCCCAACTCTCCTCCCTCTCTACCTGCTCCCCCAATCCTCCTCCCTCTCTACCTGCTACCCCAATTCTCCTCCCTCTATATCTGCTCCCCTCTCCATCTCCTTCCTGCACCTCTACCCTCTCTCCCAAGTCATTATTTCTCACTACAAACAAATGACGGCAGACACTGCCATGCTGCTGTTGATGACATCTGATGGATAGAGAGACGGAGTGTGTGTGGGTAAGGTTTACTACGTTTACATTAACAAAGTATATACTGTATGTTTTTTATTGTCACAGACACCAGATAGGTGCAGTGTTGTTTTACAGGGTCAGCCATAGTAGTACGGTGCCACTGGAGCAAATTAGGATTAAGTGTGTTGCTCAAGGGCATATCAACAGATTTTTCATCTTGCCGGCTTGGTTATTCAAAACGGCAACCTTTTGGTTGGAGCTGCATCAAGTGTTGGTCTAGCAGACTGTGTTTACTACATTAGGGGTCACCAGGTGACCTAATCACCCATAATCCTGTAGGATTATGTCCTGGGGTCACATCACTGTCCTAGGTAAGATTTGCTCTTGAGGAGTAGTAACAATAACAGAGTTCCGTTCCATTCATATTGTCCACAACAACAGCGTGCCAATGCTTTTCTCCACTACACCCAGAATTTGGTTTTATGTGTGTGTGTTTGTGTGTGTTTTGTCTCAATAAAACATGGTCCATAAGCATATGGAGAGTCAGCTGGCCTGAGACAGCTCACATTAACCTAGTGACCTGAACTATAAGACATGAACTCAACCTAACACCATGTTACACACACACACACACACAAAAACAATAAGAACGCACAAACACACACAGCTCAATTCACCACCTATTATCCAGGGTCAGTATGGCTCTTGGGTCATGGGTACAATCTACTGACTCTGACCTAGACCTCTGTTTTAGGATGATGTTATATCCCATATATGCTACGTGACGCACCGTGTGCAATATGAAGAGTTTTATTTCAAAACACTATTTATCAATTTTCAGAAATGTCGGTAAATTAGCTTTTACTGTTTAAAGAAATCATGAGAGATTGGTGTGTTTTTTCACTATTGTCACGTCCTGACCAGTAAAGGGGTCATTTTGTTATTGTAGTTGGTCAGGACGTGGCAGGGGTGTGTTTGTTTTGTGTGTTTCGGGGTTTTTGGTTTATGTTCTATGTTTTCTATTTCTATGTGGGTTTTCTAGTTTGTCTATTTCTATGTCAGTTTTGGGAACGACCTCCAATTAGAAGCAGCTGGTTGTCGTTGCTTCTAATTGGAGGCCATATTTAAGTGGGTTTATTTCCTCTTGTGTTTGTGGGTGGTTGTTTCTTTGAATAGCCTTACAGGACTGTTGTGCGTTTGCTTGTTTTGTTTAGTGTTCACGGTTAAAAAGTATAAGTATGGACACTTACCATGCTGCGTATTGGTCCGATATTTCTTACTCCTCAGAAGACGAAGATTATGACAACTATCTAATCATTGCATGGGGTTGTTCAATGACAGACATGTATTTGTTTAAAATCTATCACTGATGATTTCATTTCAGAGAGACAAATAATCATGTTTTTTTGCAAAATGCTATATATCCACCTAACTCTCAGAGAAATAAAAAGTATTGCTAGGTTTTACACAGTCAAATGTAACAAAAAATTCAATTTTTAATAAAGAGCTCTACAAATGACACATTTGTGACATTAATATTTAATTATGTATACTGTACCAGTAAAGTTTGGACACACCTACTCATTCAAGGGTTTTTCTTTATTTTTACTATTTTGTACATTGTAGAATAACAGTGAAGACATCAAAACTATGAAATAACACATATGGAATCATGTAGTAACCAAAAAAGTGTTAAACAAATCTAAATATATTTTAGATTCTTCAAAGTAGCCAGCCTTTGCCTTGATGACAGCTTTGCACACTCTTGGCATTCTCTCAACCAGCATCTTAAGGAATGCTTTTCCAATAGTCTTGAAGGAGTTCCCACATATGCTGAGCACTTGTTGGCTGCTTTTCCTTCACTCTGCGGTCCAAACCATCTCAATTGGGTTGAGGTCACGTGACTGAGGTGGCCAGGTCATCTGATGCAGCACTCCATCACTCTCTTTCTTGTTCAAATAGCCCTTACACAGGCTGGAGGTGTGTTTTGGGTCAATGTCCTGTTGAAAAACAAATGATAGTCCCACTAAGCGCAAACCAGATGGGATGGTGTATTGCTGCAGAATGCAGTGGGAGCCATGCTGGATAAGTGTGCCTTGAATTCTGAATAAATCACTGACAGTGTCACCAGCAAAGCACCCCACAATATCACACCTCCTCCTCCATGCTTCACGGTGGAAACCACACATGCAGAGATCATCCGTTCACCTACTCGGCGTCTCACAAAGACACGGTAGTTAGAACCAAAAATCTCACATTTGGACTCATCAGACCAAAGGACAGATTTCCACCGGTTTAATGTCCATTGCTCGTGTTTCTTGGCCCAAGCAAGTCTCTTATTCTTATTGGTGTTCTTTAGTAGTGGTTTCTTTGCAGAAATTTGACCATGAAGGCCTGATTAACGCAGTCTCCTCTGAACAGTTGACGTTAAGATGTGGCTGCTACTTGAACTCTGTGAAGCATTTATTTGGGCTGCAATCTGAGGTGCAGTTAACTCTAATTAACTTATCCTCTGCAGCAGAGTTAACTCTGGGTCTTCCTTTCCTGTGGCGGTCCTCATGAGAGCCAGTTCCATCATAGCGCTTGATGGTTTTTGCGACTGCACTTTGAAACTTTCAAAGTTCTTGACATTTTCCAGATTGACTGACCTTCATGTCTTAAAGTAAGTAAAGCTGTTCTAACCATAATATGGACTTGGTCTGTATACCACCCCTAACTTGTCACAACACAACTGATTGTCTCAAATGCATAAAGAAGGAAAGAAATTCCACATAGGAACTTTTAACAAGGCACACTTGTTAATAATTGAAATGCATTATAGGTGACTACCTCATGAAGCTGGTTGAGAGAATGCCAAGAGTGTGCAAAGCTATCATCAAGGCAAAGGGTGGCTACCTTGAAGAATCTCAAATATAAAATATATTTTGATTTGTTTAACACTTTTTTGGTTACTACATGATTCCATATGTGTTATTTCCTGTTTTTGATGTCTTCATTATTATTCTACAATGCAGAAAATAGTAAAAATAAAGAAAAACCCTGGAATGAGTAGGTGTGTCCAAACTTTTGAATGGTAGTGTATATACATTTTTTAATTCAATACAGTCATTTGAGATCTGTATGTGAAACATTTATATTTGACATTTTAGTCATTTAGCAGATGCTCTTATCTAGAGCAACTTACAGTAAGTGCATTCATCTTAAGATAGCTAGGTGAGACGATCACATGTCACAGTCAAATACACAGGAAACCAACATTCCATTCCAGCTAAACAATGGATATATAGCGTTTTGTAAAAAAAAAAAAACATTTTCATACACATCTAAAATCTATTACTTAAAAATCTGTGAACAGATATATTTTACACACACATGAAGGTGCTCATAAGCAATCATTTCTGATGAAAAGACACAAATGTGAAAAATGTCTGGATATACACTGTAGTGTTTTGGAAATAAACTCTTCATATGTTGTATTGCATGCTGTGTGTTAGCCATGCTATGCTAGGTAATGTATTCTGTCTGCTGTGTGTTAGCCATGCTATGCTAGGTAATGTATTCTGCCTGCTGTGTGTTAGCCATGCTATGCTAGGTAATGTATTCTGTATGATGCATGCTAGCCATGCAATGCTATGCTACATACATGTATTCCATGTGTTGTATTTCAGTATGTATGCTAGCCAGTAGTCACCCACCTGGATCATGTAGAGCTGGGCGATGCGGTACTCTTCCACGCTCATAGGCATGGGGATCCGGTACTCCTTGATCAGCATGGTAGCTAGGTGGTGGGGTGGCACAGGGGGGCAGGGGGGGGCAGGGGGTCCTCTCAACGAGCCGCTCTACCCAAGTAGCAGCAGCATCAAACAGCCGGGATGGAACACATTACGGTTCAGACCTGTAGGTGAACAGAAGAGACACATACCTGAGTTAACACTGGGTGAGAGGAAACGTGTATCATGTAATACTTGATTGGGTCAAGTCAATGTGGTGAGAACGATCAGTAGTCTTAGAAGATGTCTGTGTGATGACACACGCATGCAAGGGTAAGACTATGAAGACTACAACAAAAAAACTTCCCTGAACCAACACTTGCTCTTGACTCCCCCCTTTAAAGATCTGACTTTGCTGATAGCTACTTTATTGAGGAAAGTGTATTCACTATGCCTGTGATATGTAGCTGTCCCACCTAGCTATCTTAAGATGAATGCACTAGCTGTAAGTCGCTCTGGATAAGAGCATCTGCTAAATGACTAAAATGTAAATGTAATGTAAATGTATGTAGCTGTCCCACCTAGCTATCTTAAGATGAATGCACTAGCTGTAAGTCGCTCTGGATAAGAGCATCTGCTAAATGACTAAAATGTAAAAAACTGTACTGCTAATCTTGACAAGAGAGATTTACATCATAAGTGAATACAAAACTGAATAACATTATCACATAATTTTTATCTTACTTAACTAGGCAAGTCAGTTAAGAACAAATTGTTATTTTCAATAACTGCCTCGGGACAGACATTGCCTTATTCAGGGGCAGAACGACAGATTTTTACCTTGTCAGCTCAGGGATTTGTTCTTGCAACCTTTTGGTTCCTAGTCCAACTTTCTAAACACTAGGCTACCCGCCTCCCCATATAAAACCTTAATCCAGTCAAGACAACACTTCTTCTCCAAATCCTGTGTGTGTATGTCCTCAGTCAACGTTCAGCCCTTTACCAGATATATCAAAACCTTTACTTACATTTCATTTATTATTTATTACAAGTCATTACACGCTATATCCAGGTACATCCAATGTTCCAGCAACTTCCCAGTAATGTCCAAACTAAATCCCAAAAGTCAAAAGTCTCTATTCACTGTAGAGGAAATGTCAGTCTGCTAACAACACGATTCCACCATCGGCAAGTCCCAGGCATCAAGCATAAACATCCAGTCAACATCCAACCAATCCAATCAAAGTCATGCCAAAACAAAGTCCAAACAACGTTTCCTCCAGTAGACAGTAGAAGTCTGATCAAGCGACAAGGCAGCATGACAACACACACACACAGACAGACAGACAGACAGACAGACAGACAGACAGACAGACAGACAGACAGACAGACAGACAGACAGACAGACAGACAGACAGACAGACAGACAGACAGACAGACAGACAGACAGACAGACAGACAGACAGACTGACTGACTGACTGACTGACTGACAGGGACGAGTTTAGGACGTCACATGACTGAGGGAGCTTAGTGTAAGAGGGATTAAATACGAGGCATCACACAACTCTGTCCTGTTTTTATTTTACAGGGACATTGCACATTAATCAACATTAATATTACAGTAATGCAACCTCCGTGTAAATGTGTCAGGGTTACCCAAGAGCTCATTTGCACCTGTAGTCCCTGGGCAGGTAAGGGCTGCCCAGGGACTACAGCCACAATGCAAATACAAATACTCTCTAAAAACAATACAAAATAAAATCTTTCTTTGTCTCTCTGTCTCCATTTCGCTTCCCTCTGCCTCCCCCCCCTATCTGCTTCCCCCAACCCTCCCCTCTCTCTCCCAAGTCATTATTTCTCACTACAAACAAATTATGGCAGACACTGCCATGCTGCTGTTGATGATATTGGCAGCTCAGCTGTGACACTACCCTGATGGATAGAGAGATGGAGTGTGTGTGGGTAAGGTTTACTACGTTTACATTAACAAAGTATATACTTTATGTTTTTTATTGTCACAGACACCAGATAGGTGCAGTGTTGTTTTACAGGGTCAGCCATAGTAGTACGGTGCCACTGGAGCAAATTAGGATTAAGTGTGTTGCTCAAGGGCATATCAACAGATTTTTCATCTTGCCGGCTTGGTTATTCAAAACGGCAACCTTTTGGTTGGAGCTGCATCAAGTGTTGGTCTAGCAGACTGTGTTTACTACATTAGGGGTCACCAGGTGACCTAATCACCCATAATCCTGTAGGATTATGTCCTGGGGTCACATCACTGTCCTAGGTAAGATTTGCTCTTGAGGAGTAGTAACAGTAACAGAGTTCCGTTCCATTCATATTGTCCACAACAACAGCGTGCCAATGCTTTTCTCCACTACACCCAGAATTTGGTTTTATTTGTGTGTGTGTGTGTGTGTGTGTGTGTGTGTGAGAGAGAGAAAGGAGGGAGGGAATAAGAGGGAGGGGGGGAATAAGAGGGAGAGATGGGAGAGAGGGGGTGGAAGAGCATGTATGTGAGGACCTATGCAGACAGAGAGAGAGAGCGCTAGAGAGATAGAGATAGATAGGGAGGGAGAGAGAGAGAGGTAAAGAACTAGATATAGATAGGGAGAGAGAGAGAGAGAGAGAGATAAAGAAAGAAAGAAAGAAAGAAAGAAAGAAAGAAAGAAAGAAAGAAAGAAAGAAAGAAAGAAAGAAAGAAAGAAAGAACGAAAGAGAGAGAGAGAGAGAGAAAGAGAAAGAGGGAGAGTAGAGTTAAACAGGTGGTCTGGGATTAAGACTGGGTGTATAGAGTATTCTGGATACTAAGAATGTGATAGTGTACGTCAATGGCTTAAAATTATTGCCGTCCAAAGAATGCATCAGCCTTTGTCGTTGGCTTAACAGGATTCGCCCCTCCCCAAGATTGTTTCATGTCATTGGCTAAAAACGATTCCACAGCCCAACAATGTGATACGTCATTGGTTTAAAATGATTCCTATTACAGTTAATTATGAGAGCTGCTGCTCTAACATAGGTTAAATTTGATAACACACACACACGCACAAACACACAGCTTCACACACACAGACACACACACACACACACACACACACACACACACACACACACACACACACACACACACACACACGCACACTATTATATTTTGTCAATAACAGCTGGTGCATGATGTCTAATATTAAAAAAGTCTCAAGGTATTGCTCGCCTGAGGTAGAGTACCTCATGATAAGCTGTAGACCACACTATCTACCAAGAGAGTTCTTGTCTATATTATTCGTAGCTGTCTATTTAACACCACAAACCGATGCTGGCACTAAGACTGCACTCAATGAGCTGTATAAGGCGATAAGCAAACAAGAAAATGCTCATACAGAAGCGGCGCTCCTAGTGGCCGGGGACTTTAATGCAGGCAAACTTAAATCTGTTTTACCTCATTTCTACCAACATGTCACACGTGGAACCAGAGGGGAAAAAAACTCTAGACCACCTTTACTCCACACACAGAGAAAAATACAAAGTTCTCCCTCGCCGATTAATTTGGGCCGATTTAAATTTTTCATAACAATCGGTAATCGGTATTTTTGGACACCGATTGTTTGTTTTTTACACCTTTATTTAACTAGGCAAGTCATTTAAGAACACATTCTTATTTTCAATGACGGTCTAGGAACGGTGGGTTAACTGCCTTGTTCAGGGGCAGAACGACAGATTTTTACCTTGTCAGCTCAGGGATTCGAGCCACCTACCTCTCAATTACTGACCCAATGCTCTAACCACTAGGCTACCTGCCACCCCGATACTGGGTGGGGTGAATATATATTATATGACATACATGATTTTTTGTATAGTAGCCTCCAGAAAAGTGTGTTAAATCATTTCTAACTTGTTAACATTTTCTGCTAGTTCATTTTTGCAACCATGTGGGTTTTTGCTTGCTTGAGCCTGCTGACTGAGGAGTGTTAATTCACCTGTTTCCATACATGTTTCATTTGAAAACATGCATCTTACAAAGGAGTTGTTTAATCTAACTGCTTAACAATTTTTTTTTTACTCATTTTTTCTAATCTTTACAGGAAAATGCCACGGGCACTATCTGATGTGTGGAGACATTTCACTGCAGCTAATGTAGAAGGAAAAGCTGTGTACATTTGCAAATACTGTGTCAAATCATATGTGAAGAATGCAACAAAGATGCAGAATCATCTGGCCAAGTGCATAAAGTTCCCTCAGCACTCACAACAAGAAAGGTTAAACCTCTGACAAAAGTCCCTCTACTTCTATTTGAGGTGAAAATGATGAATCAGACACCTTATCAATAGCAACAGCTCATGGTCCTTCTGGAATCAGAAGTTTTTTGACTCAATGGAGGAACGTAGTCAGAGAATGAAACTGGTTCACCTCTGATGCTCACAGGCAATGTGTATTGGAAGAGATTTCTGAATGTTCTTAGCCCAGCATACACCCCTCCAAACAGACTTGCTTTATCTACTCATTTGCTGGATGCAGAGTTCAACAGAGTTGAAGTGAAGGTCAAGCAAATCATAGAGAAAGCAGACTGTATTGCAATCATCTCTGATGGGTGGTCAAATGTTTGCGGGCAAGGAATAATTAACTACATCTCCACCCCTCAACCAGTATTCTACAAGAGCACAGACACAAGGGAAAACAGACACACCGGTCTCTACATTGCAGATGAGCTGAAGGCAGTCATCAATGACCTTGGACCACAGTAGGTATTTGCACTGGTGACAGACAATGCTGTGAACATGAAGGCTGCTTGGTCTAAAGTGGAGGAGTCCTACCCTCACATCACACCCATTGGCTGTGCTGCTCATGCATTGAATCTGCTCCTCACGGACATCATGGCACTGAAAACAATGGATACACTCTACAAGAGAGCCAAGGAAATGGTTAGGTATGTGAAGGTTCATCAAGTTATAGCAGCAATCTACCTCACCAAGCAAAGTGAGAAGAATAAGAGCACCACATTGAAGCTTCCCAGCAACACCCGTTGGGGTGGTGTTGTCATCATGTTTGACAGCCTCCTGGAGGGGGAGCAGTCTCTCCAAGAAATGGCCATATCACAGTCTGCCGATATGGACAGCCCCATCAAGAGGATCCTCCTGGATGATGTATTTTGGGAGAGAGTGGGAAGCAGCCTGAAACTCCTGAAACCTATAGCAGTAGCCATTGCACGGATTGTGGGAGACAATGCCATCCTGTCTGATGTTCAGACTCTGCTTGCAGATGTAAGAGAATAAATCCATACTGCCCTGCCCACTTCACTGTTGCTCCAAGCAGAGGAAACTGCAGTTCTGAAATACATCAAAAAGTGTGAAGACTTATGCCTGAAGCCCATACATGCCGCAGCGTACATGTTGGACCCCAAGTATGCTGGCAAGAGCAACCTGTCTGGTGCAGAGATCAACAAGGCCTATGGTGTCATCACTACCGTGTCTCGGCACCTTGGCCTGGATGAGGGCAAGGTTCTTGGCAGTCTGGCGAAGTACACTTCCAAGCAAGGGCTTTGGGATGGAGATGCAATATGGCAGTCGAGCCAACATATCTCATCAGCCACCTGGTGGAAATGGACTTTGTGGATCTGAGGCTCTGTTGCCTCCATCATCCTTCAAATCCCACCAACATCAGCCGTGTCAGAGCGCAACTGGTCCTTCTTTGGGAACACGCACACCAAAGCACGCAACAGGCTGACCAATACAAGGGTTGAAAAATTGGTGGCCATCCGGGCAAATTTGAGGCTTTTTGAGCCTGACAACGAACCATCCTCAACAAGGTTGGAAAGTGACAGTGAAGATGAGGCCTCAGAGTCTGATGTTCAAGAGGTGGACATTGAGGAGGTCCAGGGAGAAGACATGGAAGCCTGAGAGGAAGACAACCAAAGCTTTAGTTTCTAGACCATCAGGTGTCTTTTGTTGTCTCTGATTGAAAGCCATACTTAGGCAGCTTGTTTTTTCCTGTGGGTTGTGGGTGGTTGTTTTTCGTTTAGTCTATGTTACCTAAGGAACTGTCGTGTGTCATTTTGTTATTTTTTGTTTAAGTGTTCACTTTACTTTAATAAAAAGATGAGCACTCAACACGCTGCGCTTTGGTCCAATCCTTCCGACAGATGTGACAATATATTTCTGTTAATTCCCATATATTCCCATTAATTCCCACGGAAAGTTTCCACCTCTGAATATTCCCCAAAAATTGCAACCCTAAACAAAACTCCAACACCATCATTAAGTTTGCTGACGACACAACAGCGGTGGGCCTGATCACTGACAACGATGAGACAGCCTATAGAGAGGAGGTCAGAGACCTGGCAGTGTAGTGCCAGGACAACAACCTCTCCTTCAATGTGAGCAAGACAAAGGAGCTGATCGTGGACTACAGGAAAAGGTGGGCCGAACAGGGCCCCATTAACATCAACGGGGCTGTATTGGAGCAGGTCGAGAGTTTCAAGTTCATTGGTGTCCACATCACCAACGAACTATCATGGTCCAAACACACCAAGACAGTCATGAAGAGGGCACAACAACATCTTTTCCACCTCAGAAGACTGAAAAGATTTGGCATGGGTCCCCAGATCCTCAAAAAGAGCATCCTGACCGGTTGCATCACGGCCTGGAATGGTAACTGCTCTGCATCTGATCGTAAGGCGCTACAGAAGGGTAGTGCGTACAGCCCAGTACATCACTAGGGCCAAGCTTCCTGCCATCCAGGACCTATATACTAGGCAGTGTCAGATGAAGGCCCCAAAAAAGTAAAAGACTCCAGTCACCCAAGTCATAGACTGTTCTCCCTGCTACCGCATGGCAAGCGGTACCAGAGAGCCCAAGTCTAGGACCAAAAGGCTCCTTAACAGCTTCTACCCCCAAGCCATAAGACTGGTGAACAATTCATCAAATGGCCACCCGGACTATTTACATTGACGACCCCCCCCCCCCTTGTTTGTACACTGCTGCTACTTGCTGTTTATTATCACTTTACCCCTACCTCGACTAACCTGTAAACCTGCACATTGATACCCCCCTGTATAAAGCCTCGTTATTGTTATTTTATTGTTTTCATTTTTTTTTTTTTACTTTAGTTTATTTACTAAATATTTTCTTAACTATTTCTTGAACTGCATTGTAAGTAAGCATTTCCCGGTAAGGTCTACACCTGTTGTATTCGGCGCATGTGACAAATACAATTTGATTTGATTTGATATTACTGGACCAGAGGCAGGAAAAGCCAAGCTGTGATGTATTATAGTCAGTCTGCAGTAATTAGCTGGAGCACTTAGGCTGGAGACAAACACATTCAAACTGCTAGGGTCTAACTTGGCAGGGAGCAGGCCACTTCAATTATGTCTTACACCACAGCCAGTGTCCGTTTGTGTGTGCGTGTGTGTGTGTGTGTGTGTGTGTGTGTGTGTGTGTGTGTGTGTGTGTGTGTGTGTGTGTGTGTGTGTGTGTGTGTGTGTGTGTGTGTGTGTGTGTGTGTGTGTGTGTGTGTGTGTGTGTGTGTGTGTGTGTGTGTGCCTGCACACATGTGTGTGTGTATTGTGTCAGGGTCTGTTCCGGGCCAGTTCCATTCCATCCTCTATTCCATCCTATGTAGGAGGGACTTTGTCGTCAGCTGGTTCCCTCAGCAACTGTCTGTCCAGTCCTCTCCCTGTATTTGACCCCCCCGTGGGATCTGAGGTGGCAGAGCTCCAGACTGGTGATTACTTTGGGGATGTCCACTACTAGGTCCAGCTGAGAGTGCTGCTGCCCAGTCTGAACAATAAAACCTTTCCTAGGGGCCTGCTTCTACATCTGCATTGCTTGCTGTTTGGGGATTTAGGCTGGGTTTCTGTATAGCACTTTGTGAAATCGGCTGATGTAAAAAGGGCTTTAGAAATAAATATATTTGATTGATTAATTGAATGAATGGGGGTTTGTCTTTCACACTGGGGCAAACTATATCAGCTAAATGTACTGGACACCTCCCATCCATTCTACTCAGACGATGTGACTATTATAGCCTATTAGAATGGCTTTTCCGGGGTGAGAGCACAACTTCACAAGGCCTTGATTCTATTATTCCATCCTGTGGACACATGCTAGGATGAGAGTCAGGGTGCAGAACCATACTGCCATAATACAATGTCAAAAAATCTAAACATCAAAATCTAATAAAAAAATGAAGAATCTGAAGGAGGGTATTCAGTACAGTAGGGACCAGTGATGTCTCTATGATTACCATCACGTCACAAGCCTCCATTCCACCGAATCACAAGGCTGCTGCCCTCCTGAAGCCCTGCAGGCAGACAGACACACAGACAGACAGACATGCCAGGCTTTTATCAATATGTTGTTTTTAACAGCGTACAATCAATACAGGCTTCAGTGGCAGGATCAACAAAAACAGCATAAACAACAACAACAGGATCAACAACAACAACAGGATCAACAATAACAACAGCTACTGCAGAGCACAGTACACACATTCAGATTCAACAAATTCAGGTTCAGTAAAACGTACAATACAGTAGCTA
Organism: Salmo salar; assembly: GCF_965601325.2. Lineage (NCBI taxonomy): Eukaryota > Metazoa > Chordata > Actinopteri > Salmoniformes > Salmonidae > Salmo > Salmo salar. The sequence goes on along the minus strand of NC_138303.1, from coordinate 98,385,611 downwards.
ACCTAAAGCCGACATCCAGCCTCCAACTCTAGCTTCACAAGTCGAGGTTCTAGGATGAAGAATGAATGTGATAACATGGTGTATGGCTACGCACTACGACTAGTACTCCACTCACTCCAGCTGTTTCCCCTAAACCAGCTATACTCCAGGGATTCATCACAACAGTCTACACAGGCATCCTCTCCTTCATCTGCATCAGAGATACAATAGCATACACACACATACACAGACACTGACACAGTCCAGAACAAAAGCAGGTCTAATGCTGATATAGAAGAGCGTTCTCAAAACAAGGTGTTTTACCTTTCAGAAGCAGGACGACACTTAGACAGCTTGTCATAACCAGCAGATCCAATCTACGGTGACTGAAGGGTCATCTCATCTCCCCGCTCTCGACAGCCCCATCAGCCAGAAAGCCTGCCACACTGACATCCCTACACCTATCACCATCAACGACTGGCCTTAGTCTGGTTATGATGTTGTTGTTGTTGTTGTTGTTGTGTTGGTCTGTGGTCTCATCAGCTGTGATGTGGCTAAGGCAGCATGAGAGGAGCGCTTGGTGTGAAAACAGCCATCAGAGAAAGAAAAAAAACAGAAGACATCGATTCGCTCGCTCTTCCTCTTTTCACCTACCCTTTTTCTCCTTTCCTCCCTTTGTCTCCACCTCCTCTGGAGCTAGGAAGCCCAGTTACCATGGAGACGCACGAGGCTGTGATGTGATTGGTCGGCATTCTTATGATGCATCGAGTCCGAGGGACGGCCCACTGGTTAATCAACACTACTGCACTCCTTCATTCCTCTCTCCCTCTTTCTTTCTCTATCTTTCTCACCCCACTTCTCCCTTTTCCTCCCTCTCACTATTATCGTCTCTCTTTCTCATCCATCCTCTCTTCACTGTGAATGTTAATCTTTTGCCTGCTCTCCATATTTGTCCTGCCATCTCTTGTTACATGGTAATGGTATTCATGGACTGTATATATGTGTTGTTTGCTGATCTAAACAGATTTAAATCCTTTACTGATTCAAATCCTTTACTGATTCAAATCCTTTACTGATTCAAATCCTTTACAGATTCAAATCCTGTACTGATTCAAATCCTTTACCGATTCAAGTGCCAGTCACAGTCTCACACACACACACACACACACACACACACACACACACACACACACACACACACACACACACACACACACACACACACACACACACACACACACACACACACACACACACACACGCACACACAGAGATCCACACGTAAAACAAAAGCAAGTAAGAATTCCTACGAAACAGAGGCACACTGTACAGGCTTTCAAAAACCTATTCATGACGGCAGACGTCCGTTTGGAATAGGGTGAAGACATGCAAAACATACTGTAGCCTAAGTACACAGTACCAAATGACTTCCCACCTGCAGGGTGTCATAAAATAACATGTACTGTGCCTAGAATATGATTTGTCCCTGGCCTGGTGTTGTATTGCATACTGTAGTTTGAATGAGCCTGCCTTCTCAACATGGGTCTTTCACTTTGACTACCAAATCACAGAGCATTTATTTTCATAAGTCACACCAAACACCCCCCAGTCATCCCACCCTAGACATTGTAAATGCTGTTTTACAAATGCTTCTTACCATGATTTCAAATGTGTATAGATGATTATAAATGTTCTAATGGAATTCTAATGTCTCAGTGTATCAGATGTTTGAATGTGTATGTCTGTTTTTCTTGTCAGACATGACATGTCAAGAAAGGACTGACAGACGAGTTGGCTAAAGCACAACCAGATCTGGCAACCTGGCTAAGAAGGAAGAAGGAAACCAGAGATTGGAGAAGAGACTTCTCATTCATAACAACAGCCAACTAACCGTAGGATCGCTCTCTCTCTCTCTCTCTATTTAGCAGACACTTTAATCCAAAGCAATTTAAAGTCATGCATACATTTTATGTTTGGGTGGCCCTGGGAATCAAACTCACAATCCTTGCTTTGCAAGCACCATGCACTACCAATTGAGTCATACAGGACCACCAGGCTGTGGTGATGGACAGACGCGCTCTCAAAATGAAATGGCTTGCTGACAGGTCCTCCACCAAGTGGACACACACACACACACACACACACACACACACACACACACACACACACACACACACACACACACACACACACACACACACACACACACACACACACACACACACACACACACACACACACAGTCATTCACTGTTTATCCAGCCATCGGCAGAGCAGAGCCTGGTTAACCCAATCAGCCAGCCAGCCTGAACAGTCTACTGTAATATCCAGAGTTCAGGTCCATCCTGAACAGTCAAATCAAATCAAACTTTATTTGTCACATGCACCGAATACAACAAGTGTAGACCTTACCGTGAAATGCTTACTTACAAGCCCTTAACCTGTTGTGGTATGGGGGCAGTATTTTCACGGCCGGATAAAAAATATGCATATAATTAGTAGATTTGGATAGAAAACACTCTAAAGTTTCTAAAACTGTTTGAATGGTGTCTGTGAGTATAACAGAACTCATATGGCAGGCCAAAACCTGAGAAGATTCCATGCAGGAAGTGCCCTGTCTGACAATTTGTTGTCCTTCTGTTGCATCTCTATCGACATTACAGCATCTGTGCTGTAACGTGACACTTTCTAAGGCTTCCATTGGCTCTCTAAAGCCGCCAGAAAGTGGAATGGGGTGTCTGCTGTCTCTGGGCAAAGTACAGCAGCAGAGTTTGTAAGTGGTCAGCCCGGGGACAGTGAGACTGGAGATGCGCGTTCACGAGACTTCTCAATTTTTTTCTTTCAGGCTTTGAATGAATACAACGTAGCCCGGTTGGAATATTATCGCTATTTTACGAGAAAAGTAGCATAAAAATTGATTTTAAACAGCGTTTGACATTCTTCTAAGTACGGTAATGGAATATTTTGACATTTTTTGTCACGAAATGCGCTCGCGCGTCCCCCTTCGGATAGTGACCTGAACGCACGAACAAAACGGCGGTATTTGGATATAACTATGGATTATTTGGAACCAAATCAACATTTGTTGTTGAAGTAGAAGTCCTGGGCGTGCATTCTGACGAAGAACAGCAAAGGTAATCCAATTTTTCTAATAGTAATTCTGAGTTTAGGTTGTCCCAAACTTGGTGGGTGTCAAATTAGCTAGCCGTGATGGCCGAGCTATGTACTCAGAATATTGCAAAATGTGCTTTCGCCGAAAAGCTATTTTAAAATCGAACATAGCGATTGCATAAAAGAGTTCTTTATCTATAATTCTTAAAATAATTGTTATGTATTTTGTCAACGTTTATCGTGAGTAATTTAGTAAATTCACCGGAAGTTTTCGGTGGGTATGCTAGTTCTGAACATCACATGCTAATGTAAAAGCTGTTTTTTTATATAAATATGAGCTTGATTGAACAAAACATGCATGTATTGTATAACATAATGTCCTAGGAGTGTCATCTGATGAAGATCATCAAAGGTTAGTGCTGCATTTAGGTGTGTTTTGGGTATTCGTGATGCATGCTAGTTGCTTGGAAATGGCTGTGTGGTTTTTGTACTCTCCTAACATAATCTAATGTTTTGCTTTCGCTGTAAAGCCTTTTGGAAATCGGACAACGTGGTTCGATTCAGGAGAAGTGTATCTATAAAATGGTGTAAAATAGTCCTATGTTTGAGAACTTTGAATTATGACATTTTGTGGTTTTAAATTTGGCGCTCTGATTTGTCACTGGCTGTTGAATAGTGTGGGACGATGACCAGCCTTTCAAATGCACTTCATGGCTACCGACGTGAGTGCCACGGGGCGGTAATCATTTAGGCAGGTTACCTTCGCTTCCTTGGGCACAGGGACTACGGTGGTCTGCTTGAAACATGTAGGTATTACAGACTCGGTCAGGGAGAGGCTGAAAATGTCAGTGAAGACACCTGAAAGTTGGTCCGCGCATGCTTTGAGTACACGTCCTGGTAATCCGTCTGGCTCCGCGGCTTTGTGAATGTTGACCTGTTCAAAGGTTTTGTTCACATCGGCTTCAGTGTTGCTTGCCTCGAAGTGAGCATAAAAGGCATTTAGCTCATCTGCTAGGCTCGCGTCACTGGGCAGCTCGCGTCTGGGTTTCCCTTTGTAGTCCGTAATAGTTTTCAAGCCCTGCCACATCCGACGAGCGTCAGAGCCGGTGTAGTAGGATTCAATCTTAATCCTGTATTGACGCGTTGCTTGTTTGATGGTTCGTCTGAGGGCATAGCGGGATTTCTTATAAGCATCCGGATTAGTCTCCCGCTCCTTGAAAGCGACAGCTCTAGCCTTTAGCTCGATGCAGATGTTGCCTGTAATCCATGGCTTCTGGTTGGGATATGTACGTAAGGTCACTGTGGGGACAACGTCGTCAACGCACTTATTGACGAAGCCGATGACTGAGGTGGTGTACTCCTTAATGTCATTGGATGAATCCTGGAACATATTCCAGTCTGTGCTAGCAAAACAGTAGCATCCACATCATCTGACCACTTCTGTATTGAGCGAGTCACTGGTACTTCCTGCTTTAGTTTTTGTTTGTAAGCAGGAATCAGGAGGATAGAGTTATGATCAGATTTGCCAAATGGAGGGTGGAGGAGAGCTTTGTATGCATCTCTGTGTGTGGAGTAAAGGTGGTCTAGGATTTTTTTCCCCTGGTTGCACATGTGACATGCTGGTAAAATGTAGTAAAACAGATTTAAGTTTGCCTGCATTAAAGTCCCCGGCCACTAGGAGCGCCCCTTCTGAGTGAGCATTTTCTTCCTTGCTTATGGCATTATAGAGTTGGCTGAGAGCGGTCTTAGTGCCAGCTTCGTTCTGTGGTGGTAAATAGACGGCTACGAATAATATAGATGAGAACTCTCTTGGTAGATAGTGTGGTTTACAGCTTATCATAAGGTACTCTACCTCAGGCGAGCAATACCTCAAGACATCTTTAATATTAGACATCACGCACCAGCTGTTATTGACAAATAGACACACACCCACACCCCTCGTCTTACCAGACTTCTCTGTCCTGTCAGTGCATGGAAAATCCCGCCAGGTCTATATTACCCGTATCATCGTTCAGCCACGTCTCTGTGAAACATAAGATATTACAGTTTTTAATGTCCCGTTGGTAGGATAATCTTAATCGTAGGTCATCAATTTTATTTTCCAATGATTGCACGTTAGCAAGAAGAACGGATGGCAGTGGGAGTTTACTTGCTCGCCTACGGATTCTCAGAAGGCAGGCCGATCTGCGGCCCCTTTTCCTGCATTTTTTCTTCAAGCAAATTACGGGGATCTGGGCCTGTTCCAGTGAAAGCAGTATTTCCTTTTCGTCAGACTCGTTAAAGGAAAAGGTTTCTTCCAGTCCGTGGTGAGTAATCGCTGTTCTGATGTCCAGAAGTTATTTTCGGTCATAAGAGATGGTAGCAGCAACATTATGTACAAAATAAGTAAAAAAATAAGTTACACAAAATGCAAAAATACTAACAAAATAGCACAATTGGTTGGGAGAATTAAAACGTCAGCCATGTTCTTTGGCGACATCTTCATGTTATCTACTGTAATATCCAGAGTTCAGGTCCATCCTGAACAGTCTACTGTAATATCCAGAGCTCAGGTCCATCCTGAACAGTCTACTGTAACATCCAGAGTTCAGGTCGATCCTGAACAGTCTACTGTAATATCCAGAGTTCAGCTCCATCCTGAAGAGTCTACTGTAATATCCAGAGCTCAGGTCCATCCTGAACAGTCTACTGTAATATCCAGAGTTCAGGTCCATCCTGAACAGTCTACTGTAATATCCAGAGCTCAGGTCCATCCTGAACAGTCTACTGTAACATCCAGAGTTCAGGTCCATCCTGAACAGTCTACTGTAACATCCAGAGTTCAGGTCCATCCTGAACAGTCTACTGTAATATCCAGAGCCCAAGTCCATCCTGAACAGTCTACTGTAATATCCAGAGTTCAGGTCCATCCTGAACAGTCTACTGTAATATCCAGAGCCCAAGTCCATCCTGAACAGTCTACTGTAATATCCAGAGCTCAGGTCCATCCTGAACAGTCTACTGTAATATCCAGAGTTCAGGTCCATCCTGAACAGTCTACTGTAATATCCAGAGCCCAAGTCCATCCTGAACAGTCTACTGTAACATTCAGAGCTCAGGTCCATGCTGAACAGTCTACTGTAACATCCAGAGTTCAGGTCCATCCTGAACAGTCTACTGTAACATCCAGAGTTCAGGTCCATCCTGAACAGTCTACTGTAATATCCAGAGCCCAAGTCCATCCTGAACAGTCTACTGTAACATCCAGAGCTCAGGTCCATCCTGAACAGTCTACTGTAACATCCAGAGTTCAGGTCCATCCTGAACAGTCTACTGTAACATCCAGAGTTCAGGTCCATCCTGAACAGTCTACTGTAACATCCAGAGCTCAGGTCCAGATCACAGAGGCTGTGATGTTCTAGGCCTGAGTCTGTCTCCTTTTGAATCACTCTGCACGTGTACCACTCTCCCAGTGTAATGTCACCACCATCTGCTTGTTGATAAGGGAAAGGTTTGAATGTTTCCAATAAAGAAATGTGCTAATACTCAAATCAAATCAAATTGGTCACACACATATTTAGCTGGTGTTATTGCGAGTGTAGCGAAATACTTGTGTTCCTAGCTGCAACAGTGCAGTAGTATCTAACAATTCACAACAATACACACAAATCTAAAAGTAAAATAATGGAATTAAGAAATATATAAATATTAGGACAAGAAATGTTGGTGGCATTGACTAAAATACAGTAGAATAGAATACAGTATATACATATGAGATGAGTAAAGCAGTATGTAAACATTATTAAAGTGACTAGTGTTCCATTATCTAGTGGCCAGTGATTCCATGTCTATGTACATAGGGCAGCAGCCTCTAAGGTGCAGGGTTGAGTAAGCGGGTGGTATACTGGTATACTGATACAATACTGACACAACCATGATGTTGTATTCATTTTCAGGAGTTAGGCCCACAGAACAGTTGCTTGGCTCTGTGCTACTCTTTTTTTAAGCCTGCCTCTCATTGGACACTGTCACAAGTGCCCAGCTCTAACAGGCTAACTGTAGATACAATACTAGCAGGATGGTTAGGCAATAGGCTCCTAAACTACAAACTATGGCCTCTCATCCAAATTACAGGCTTCCACGCAGTCTCAACTGGATGGGGACTTTTCAAGTACACAGATACACACACACCAAGAACTACAGAATGTTATCTACTTACTTAGGTGGTATAGACAGCTTCCACATGTTGCAGTTGATGAGTAAACTAGTAAACAGTGGGTTGCATTTGTCTGGGATACAGCTACCACAAAGTTACTACACACATAACGCTCAGGAATACAAACATCAAACTAAAGGCACAAACTGTAGTTGTGACACATTTCATGTGTTGTGTTTAGCCATTAAAGATAACTAAGGTATGGCTTCAGTCCCTACTGTCAGCGGTTTCTCCTGTCTACTGTATAAGGGAATTCAGAGGTCTCTCACTTCCCTCTGAACTGCTCTGTGTTAATGGTTACAATATAAAGGGGCAATCCACGATAACAGTGTCATCCCGTTTTGGTAAAAATGCTGGAGAAATGTAAGCACTCAAATTCATAGAGAGATCTATGGATAAAAGGATTGACCATCCATGATATCAAAATGATAGTTTCAACCACGTTTTGAGACTTTACAGTGTTTGTTTACATGTACTTTGTTTACAAACATTGGAGTAAAACAAGCTTATATTTGGGGTTCTGATGGGGTACGACAGTTGAACTAAGCTCATGAGGCATTCATAAGTTACATTCTTCAAGAATCAATGGGTACATATCATTAATATCTAAGTACAAAAATGTATGTAGCAACTGCAGAAACTTTAATACAGTTTTTCTCAATTGCTAAAACACTAAAACCCATTGGCTGAACAAAGTTCTCAGTTGCCTGGACTTATTTAGCTAATTATGCAGTCTGTTGTCAATACCTTTGTCACGTCCTGACCAGTATAAGGGTTATTTGTTATTGTAGTTTGGTCAGGACGTGGCAGCAGAGGGTATTTGTTTTATGTGGTTCGGGGTGGTGTTTTTGTAGAAGGGTATTCGATTTATGTATTCCGGGGTTTTTGGGCACTGTTCCTTGTTAATGTATTTCTATGTTTAGTCTAGTTAGTTGTATTTCTATGTTTAGGTTAATGGGGGGTTGGACTCTCAATTGGAGGCAGGTGCTTTCTCGTTGCCTCTGATTGAGAGTCCTATATATGGGTATGTGTTTGGTTTAGTGTTTGTGGGAGATTGTTTCTTGTTTTGCGTGTGAGCATTACAAGACTGTTTGGTTGTTCGTGAGTTCTTCGTCGTTTGTTATTTTGGTGTTTTCTTGGTTTCTTGGTTTCAATAAATATCAAGATGAGCATCCACATCCCTGCTGTGTTTTGGTCCTCCTTTCCCGACGACAACCGTGACAACCTTAAACCATTTCACATGGTAAAACACAATTTGCAGATCTCACTTAGATTTTTCAGCAAAACTCTGAACACATTCTCATTCTCAAAACACATTCTGCACTCTAATGCACATGTCATCCATACTGGTAAACACAAGTGGCAACAATCAAATCCAAATAGAGAACACATGTCATTGATTGAACACAACCACTCAAAATGGATTTAACCTGTTTCAAATGATGCGACACAACCAATATAAGCCAGTTCAGAGAGCAAACAGGTTGTTGAAGGTGGGAAGGAGAAAGTCTGAGAATGGATAGAAGAAACAATGAGAGGACGAGGACAAGTGTGTATGCGAGGTGGGCGACGAGGAGGAGGGCAAGAAAGAGGAAGAGGAGGACGAAGAGGAAGAGGAAGACAAAGAGTGGAAATATCTGATGAAATTCGAGCAACAGTTATAGAACATGTTCTTGTCCATGGACTAACAATGTGGGAAGCAGGACATAGAGTGCAACCCAATTTGAGCCGATTTTCTGTGTCCACCATAGTAAGGACATTCAGAGAAGAGAACAGGTACAGTATACTACTGTATTTTTGTAATTGCAAATTTACTGTACTACACTATATGCCGCTGTTTCAATAGACATTTGTAAAGTTAATCACTGTATGTATTGTACTGCATGAATATGTTTTGTAACTACACAACTACTTTTTGTAGAATTGCAAGGCTGCCACATGCAGGTGGAAGGACAGCTATATTCACTTGGGAGCAAGAGGCCGTTATAGTTGGCATGGTCCTTCAAGATAATGCAATACGACTCAGAGAAATCCAGGAACGAGTGATACAAGACAACACACACTTCCAGGGAATCGACAGTGTGAGCATTTCCACAGTTGACCGTGTCCTCCATCGTAACAGGATGCGAATGAAACAAGTATACAGAGTACCTTTTGAGCTCAACTCACCAAGGGTGAAAGAACTGCGAGCTCAGTATGTGCAAGTAAGTGTACATTCAGAAACATTTACTGTAATCCAGATTGTCTACAGTACTAACACATACTATGTGAATGACAATACTCTTCAGTACATACAATGTATGTGAATCAGAAGTGCATACAGTAGGCCTAATTGTACTCTACAGTATAGCACTGTCTCTGTACATACAGTATATTGTATTTCTACACAGACAATATTTGACTTGGAATCCTTGGACAGACCCCATGAGTTCATCTTTGTCGATGAAGCAGGCTTCAATCTAACAAAGAGGAGAAGGAGAGGCCGAAACATGATTGGACAGCGGGCCATTGTTGAAGTCCCTGGTCAACGAGGATCAATGTCACAATCTGTGCTGCTATCAGCAACCATGGTGTGCTACATCACCATGTTACACTCGGGCCATATAACACCCAGCACCTTCTAAGATTTATTGCCAATCTAAGAGATATTTTATTTGAGCAGCAGGTTCAAGAGCAGCAGGGTCAAGAGCTAAATGAGAATCCCATTCCCACCTATGTGATAGTGTGGGACAATGTCAGTTTCCACCGAGCTGCTCAGGTAAGGGAATGGTTTAACATCAATGGGCAGTTTATGAACTTGTACCTCCCTCCATACTCGCCTTTCCTGAATCCGATTGATGAGTTTTTCTCCTCTTGGAGATGGAAAGTGTATGATAGACAACCCTACACCAGAGTAAATCTGCTGCAAGCCATGGATTTAGCCTGTGGTGATATAGGTGAGGAATCATGTCAGGGCTGGATACGGCACACAAGAGGCTTCTTCCCCCGTTGCCTCAGGAGGGACAATATTGCTTGTGATGTCGATGAAGTGCTCTGGCCTGACCCAGCCCAAAGACAAGAAGAAGCACATTGATCACGTTTACTCCTTTGATTTGTGTCTCTTTTAGTATTGTATACTGTAGTACAGTGCATTGTAGGCTGTATACTGTACAATGGACAAATTGTATGGCCCTGAACATTGTGCTTTCCATTTATTAACAGTACTGACTGCTCAATAGATTTTGACTGGTTGCAGGTTCATATCAACAAAGAACAAGAATTACAGTATCACAGAGACAAAGGACAATTTTGTGAGAAGCAGGGTACAGTACTGTAAAAATAGGGGT